>NC_081849.1:34497770-35146160 GCF_963259705.1 Myotis daubentonii
TCAAAGCCTTGGTAATATAACCAATGTTTCCAAAAAGAACAGATTCTTATTCAACTTACATAAATAATTATACTGCCATAAAAACAGGAATACTAAGAGTTTCCAAATTCTGGAAAAATCAGGTAGGAAGGAAAATATAATATTTTGATTCTGCTTACGAAGGTATAATTTACTAAATTGCTGTAGGTTATAGGTGAAAAAAAGTTTGCTTATACATGGAAAACAAAGATAACAAAACCAGTAATATTGCATATAAAAGTCATAAAGATTATAATCATCCTCATCAGTTTATTCAGTTCCATTTTATTAATTCTTGTTGACCTTAATCTTTTTTGTTAGCAGTTTTATGAATCTAGTTTTTCCTTAGACTTCTGAAAATCCTCACCCAGTTTAATGATATGATCTGAAAGTCTAACAGAAACCTTTATTTTAAAGTAAGTGTGAGAGTCCTCCCTGAATCTCTCTGAAGGTATTTGCAAAAGTAGTCAGAGTAGGACAATGACTTACTGTAAATGACAAAGACTTAAAATGATGTGGTTAAAAATATGATTACAATGTAATTGACCAAAAAAATGTGCTTTTCTCTATAACACACAAAATTTTAAAATAACAGCTATAACTACAAATGAAAACATTATATCAGGACATTTTAAATTTTTACTGGGGGGCAGAGTAGGGGCTTGGAGGAAGGAGGAAATGAGAGATACCTGTACTACTATCAAAAATATATATTAAAATTTGAAAATTTGTATACAATTCCTAGAACATTTTAATAACAATAGTATATGAATACATATACAACATAAGTATTTTTTAAAATAGTTCCCATGTGATTTTAGCAGCTCAAATAGTCCTAGTTAGTTTAATTTCATCCTTTTACTAAAAAATATATATCTTTTAAAATATTTCAGGAATAAGTCTGAAAAATATCAAAGTTATTTTCATGTTAAGAAAAATACTATTTATTTTTTTAATTTTTTGAAGTTTGTCAAATATATTAAAACACTTGGTCAAATAGGATTATATATCACTGTAAAACACTACTTAGTTATAAATTTAATCATGGAAACAAAGATTTTGAAAGCAAATATAGAAAGTTAAATAGCTGTTAGCAAAATTTAGCTCTTTTAATGTTAAGAAAACTCAGTTTGGCTCTTTTAATGTTGTGAGAAATGGCTCACCTGTCCAAATTTCGAATGATGGACTAGGAAACAGAAGCATGGCGAAAATGAGACTTTTAATAAGACTCTCCAGAGAGGGCACCCATTGTGCAGGAAAACACCCTTGGGGCAGGGAATATAGCCTACTTATTTACTCCCTCCCCCAGTTCCTCATTGGCTGAATAACATTTGGTCACCTATTTCCTTATAGGTCGCCTAAGTCTTGCTGTCTCCCATTGGGTTATTTTAAAAATGGTCTGGGCCTTTTCTAGTTGCCTCCACCTCCCTTTGTCTCTAGGGCTGCTGGCCACAAGTTTGACATGTGTGGTCTAGGGCAGTGGTTGGCAAACCGTGGCTCGCGAGCCACATGTGGCTCTTTGGACCCTTGAGTGTGGTTCTTTCACAAAATACCACGTGCGGGCGCGCACATACAGTGCCGATTAAAACTTCGTGGCCCATGCACATCAGTCGGTTTGGGGCCTGGGCGAGTCTATTTTGAAGAAGTGGCTTTAGAAGTGAGGGGCGATGGAAGATGCAGCGCAGGTGGGCCACGGGATACACAGCGCGGGAGCGGGCGGGGGCGCTCAATTCATGCACGAGTTGAGTGAGCCAGTCAGTCAGCAGTCTCATGTGCAGTGTTTAGTGCTAGTTGCGTCCGCAAATTGCGCGTGGGTGACAAAAGTACCTACTCAAAGCATAAAGTTACCTGTATTTTTCCAACCAGCTGCAAATCCTACAGGTATTTTTGTCATCAATTTAAGAATGTAATTCTTTGTGTTGGTGGCTTTATTATTATAAAATGAAACATTTTTTTAGGTGTGTTGAGATGGTTTGGACATATAGAGAGGATGAATGAAAGGAGATAGACGAAACAAGTATACAAGATGAGTGTGGATGGGAGAGTTGGAAGGGGTCGACCTCAGCGAATGTACCTCAATCAGATTGAGGACGATTTTAGCAAAGGCCAGCTTAGGAGTACCCTAATTAAGTTAATAACAATGTACCTACCTATATAGTTTAAGTTTAAAAAATTTGGCTCTCAAAAGAAATTTCAATCATTGTACTGTTGATATTTGGCTCTGTTGACTAATGAGTTTGCCGACCACTGGTCTAGGGGAATCTTCCTAGGACATGTGCTATCAGCTACAGGTACAGCTCTCATGCTCTGCTCTCTCCACCCCCACATCCTGTTTGCCCTAGGAAAATTCAATAGCCACCTGGCCACATGCTGTTTCTTTTCTATGAAGATAAATCAGAGGCATTTTTCTTATAATGTCAATTTACCTATGCAATCAAAGACCTGATGATAAAGAACAATGGAAATCACAAAATCTTTGCTTTCCTATTATAATCTTTTATTAAGAACATAGCAATCATTCAGGATAACTTTGCCTTTTAGAGGTAAAAGAACATTTTTATTTTTACACTAGAGGCCCAGTGCACAAAAATTCGGGCACTCGGCTGGCGGGGGGTGGGGGGCGTCCCTCAGCCCAGCCTGCACTCTCTCACAATCCGGGATCCCTCAGGTAGGGTCCCTAGGCTTGGCCTGAGATCAGGGCGTATCAGGGCTTTCCTTCTCCCAGCTGCAGGCAGCTGACCCCAACCCCGTCACTGCCACTGTTTGCCATCTGTGCAGTGCTGGCCCCCCTCCTCTGCTACTAGTGGCCTCCCTCTGCAGGCGGCAGGCTTGAC
The DNA here is from genome assembly GCF_963259705.1 of Myotis daubentonii. Lineage (NCBI taxonomy): Eukaryota > Metazoa > Chordata > Mammalia > Chiroptera > Vespertilionidae > Myotis > Myotis daubentonii. The sequence continues at coordinate 34,500,623 of NC_081849.1, forward strand.
TGGCCTGGGCCTCCCTCTTTCTTTGCTGGGGGGCGGGATCAGCCCTGCGAGGGGCCATCTGCCTACCCGATCACCCCTAACCTCTGGCCTGCCTACCTGATCACCCCTAACCACTCTGCCTGCCTGCCTGATCACCCCTAACCACTTGCTTGGGGGCAAAGCCAGCCCAGCGAGGGGCCATCTGCCTACCTGATTGCCCCAACCACTTGCCTACTTATCTGATCACCCTTAACCACTTGCCTGCCTACCTGACCGCCCCTAACTGTTTGCTGGGGGCAGGGCCAGTCCTGTGAGGGGCTGTCTACCTACCTGATCTCCCGTAACTGCTGGCCTGCCTACCTGATCACCCCAACCACTCTTCCTGCCTGCCTGATCGCCCCTAACTGCTTGCTTGAGGGTGGGGCCAGCCTGGCAAGGGGCCATGGTGGTCTGGTCTCTGGTTATTCCCTGATGCTTATTGGCCTTTTATTATATAGTATAAGTACACTGTTGATATTAAAGCTAATAATAAATTCATTAAATCTTATCCAGCTTGACAAAATTTTCTTTCTCAAGATTCCTTTCCACAACCTTCTACAACTTTCTTTGTCCCTTATTTTTCCAAACTATCTTTTAGTTCCTCTGCAATAAGAAGTCAAAAGCAAGTAAACTTAGGCTTATTTAGCCTTTGAAATTCTTTTTTTGCGTCATTGCAAAAGAACTCATTTTCTTTTTTTATTACGTATACTTATATAAACAGACACAATCAGAGACCTGGGGTATTGTTTTTAAAATTTCACCATGGAACAGGTACAATAATGCAAAACAAACAAACAGCACAACAACAAAAAAAACCCACTATTTTATAACAGTTGGAATAAGTTAAGTGTATTTGTTCAGAAAGCTAAGGCTTTTACTCGTTTTAGAGGAGACTTTTAAGTTTGCATTTGTCTTTAACAGACAATTTTTAAGGAGGCTGTGGGGGTGGGAGGTGGCTGCTAAAGTACAAAAACCTTTCAGTCACTTGTGCTTTTAAAAGGCTCCCCATCCCCAATTTTTTTTCTTGGTTTGTTTCATCTAGGGCAGCTGTAGGCTGTGTTTACATTTCTGATTATCCAAGATGGGCTTCAAGTGTTGCTAAGGAAGCTTAAAAAAAAATCTATCAGGCTTTTAATTCTGCCAAATTTTTTCTCATAAAGTTTTTAAACTATTTGAAATATCTTGTCAGGTTTCAGGTGGGACAAACAGTAAGAAACTTTAAAGCATCTGCTCAAATGAACAGTTTCTTTTAGGGTTATTTTAGAGCGTTTTTTTTAAATCATTTTGTCTTTTAGGAGCTTCTGAATATCAATCAACGAATGCATTCAATTCTCCTGAAAAGGTTTTGTTGCAGGCAGCGAGTTAGAAATTAACAAAAAAGAAGGGAACCAGACATCTAATTAAGCTAGATTAACTTAAAAGAGGCAGCTTCATAGTCACTCTAAGCATCAGAGTGGACAGGAAAGACTGGCTTTCCTATCTCCTCACGAAATAACCAGCAGCTCCTCTGGGCGGGGGCGGGGGGGGGGGGGCGGGGGGGGGGGGTGATAAAACAGTGAGGGGGAAATCCCTCTGCTGAGGCATGCAAAATAGAAGCCAGATGAGCTAGCTGAACTTTGAGGCATGTGCAGTAGGAGTCAAAATGGCAACCATAAAAGGGAGGAGTCTAGCCTGGGAAAATCATTGGATAGGATAAGGGCACGGAAACCCTGGAAGATCCAGGAAAGGAATTGGATAGAGGAGGGCTCAGCATAAGCTGAGAAGAATTAGAGAGAAGATTGGTTAGTTTGAAAGAAAGCTTACCCCTTCCCAAACCCAAGAAGATATAATCAAAGCTTAACAAAGAGCCCAGGCACATCCCACACATTCTCTCCATAGCAGCCACATGGATCTGGATGGAGCAGCCACAGCGGCCAATAGGCACGATAGTGGCCCCAACACCAGCTGGCCTTGGTAGCGGATGTACAGATGGGGAAATCAGACAGAGAGAAGTTGTGCATCGCTATGTCCTGGAACTCCTGGGCCTGACGGGCATGGGTGCAGGCCTGAGACCCCAGTGGTTGGACCTCTTCCGCAGCAAGACAGATCTGAGCCACCTGGTCAGGGAGGAGGCAGTTTGGCAGCCTCTTCAAGGGCAACTATGTCCTGCCATGCCCTTCCATTACAATAGAGCTTGTCACTATTGCTCATATCCTCCTACAGCCGTCAGTCCTTGAAATGCTTTTCCTGCAACTTTGAAAGAACTGTTTTCAGACTGGTCTGGCAAGCCTGCCTTGGTCCAGGTCCACACCCGGCAACAGTTTGGCATCCTCTCTATTAAGGGGGATGGGACTTGAGGTGGGCTTAAAATAAAGGTTTTCCTCAATGACCAAATGAACATTAGTGTTTTATGAAAGATCAGTCAGGAGCCGAAAACCAGGAATTACAGGCTTTATTAGGGGGAAGACCTGCCGGGCTGTCTCACAAGGGGAGAGCAGCAACCCGTGCAGAGGTGAGCATGCCTTTTGGGGGGAGGAATGGGAAGGAATGGGGGCTTAGGGTACTTGGCGTGTGCTGACTGGTGGCTTAATGTATGGTCCATATAAGGTACATGGTTAGGCACTCAGGTATTTCGGGCTGCCCATACTCTGCCCACCGGTTGGGGGAAAGGAGGATCTATGATTTTAAATTATTTTTGCTAAGTTGGTCCATTTTATTAAAAATACACAAGATGAGGAACATGTTTTATGTTTGTACATATAGCTAGAGATCCCAACAAAGGAATTTTGGGGGAATTTTTACAGGGTAAAGATCCCACGTTAAAGACAAATTCCCAGAGATCTGTGACAGCCAGACAAAAAGACAAAAGAGATGTTACTCAAAAGCCCCAGGTAGTTTGACTGGCAAATGCGTGCAGATAAGTGCAGTTTTTGAATGGCAGGGATCAAAAAGCAAACTCAGGATGAGAGAAAAACATTAACAGCTTTAGTTAAGCCTTGAGTCTCCTGGAGCCAGACTAATACTGAAGGGGGATGTGCAATCTAACGGATCCATGACCACTTTATCCTATTGTGGTACCTATCTCTCTTTTTTTTAATTAAATCTTTATTGTTCAGATTATTACATTTGTTCCTCTTTTTTCCCCCATAACTCCCCTCCTCCCAGTTCCCACCCCACCCTCCGCCCTCACTCCCCACCTACTGTCCTCATCCATAGGTGCACGATTTTTGTCCAGTCTCTTGCCACATCTCCCACACCTCTTTCTCCCCTGTAAGAATAGTCAGTCCATTCCCTTTCTATGTCCCTGATTCTATTATAATCACCAGTTCATTCTGTACATCAGATTATTTATTCACTTGATTCTTAGATTCACTTGTCGATAGATGCATATTTGTTGTTCATAATTTGTATCTTTACCTTTTTCTTCTTCTTCCTCTTCTTAAAGGATACCTTTCAGCATTTCATATAATACTGGTTTGGTGGTGATGAACTCCTTTAGCTTTTCCTTATCTGTGAAGCTCTTTATCTGACCTTCAATTCTGAATGATAGCTTTGCTGGATAAAGTAATCTTGGTTGTAGGTTCTTGGTATTCATCACTTTGAATATTTCTCACCACTCCCTTCTGGCCTGCAAAGTTTCTGTTGAGAAATCCACTGACAGTCGTATGAGTATTCCCTTGTAGGTAACTGAGTTTCTTTCTCTTGCTGCTTTTAAGATTCTCTCTTTATCTTTTGCTCTTGGCATTTTAATTATGATGTGTCTTGGTGTGGTCCTCTTTGGATTCCTTTTGTTTGGGGTTCTCTGCGCTTCCTGGACCTGTAAGTCTATTTCTTTCACCAGGTAAGGGAAGTTTTCTGTCATTATTTCTTCAAATAGGTTTTCAATATCTTGTTCTCTCTCTTCTTCTGGCACCCCTATAATTCTGATGTTGGTACGCTTGAAGCTGTCCCAGAGGCTCCTTACACTATCTTCGTATTTTGGGATTCTTTTTTCATTTTGCTTTTCCAGTTGGGTGTTTTTTGCTTCTTTGCTTTTCAAATCTTTGACTTGATTCTTGTGCTCCTCTGGTCTGCTGTTGGGTGTCTGTATAATATTCTTTATTTCAGTCAGTGTATGCTTAATTTCTAGTTGGTTCTTTATCACAACATCGAGGGTCTCATTAGATTTCTTGTAGATCTCATTAAGTTTATCGGCAGTTTCTAGAAAATTATTGACCTTAAAAGTACGGTTTTGAGCTCTATATCCTCCATTTCTGTCATGTTTCTTTGTCTCCGCATTTTTTATGCTTTCTTGTCTTTCCTCTTCTTATAAGGGCACCAGTTATACTGGATCAGAGTTCCACCCTTGTGACCTAATTTCACATGGATCATCTCCTTAAAGGTCCTATGTCCAATATAGTCAGTCACATGGGGCAGTAGGGGCAGAGGGTAACAATCAACATGTAAATTTGGAAGGGACACAATTTAGTCATAGCAAAGCTGCCCATGCCAAAGTTTGAACCTGATGCAGTAGCCTTTTTTTGCTCTGGATACCACTCAAAATTGTCATCTTTTTGAATCACCCAATAAAGTGACTGAATATATTATTCCCAAGTATAGTAAATGCTATCTTCAAAGCCAAGGTCTTTCCAGCACTCCCTCTTTTTTTAGTGGTAAGTTAAGATAATCCACTATGCCCCTCCCTGGCTACTGAACCCACTGAATAAATCTATTTTGTCAGTCTAGCAATAAAAATTTTTCAGCCAATAAATTCATATCCAAATAATTGTATACGTTTAATCATTGTAGCATCCTTCTTTACTCCCAGAAATGTCTTATTTGAATGAAAAACTATATAGTTACCCTACATAGAATGTAGAATAAGAAGACAAAAATATTAAAAACTTGAGATAACAATAAAGAGAAACTGTATCTAATAAGAATTCCAGGTGAAGAGAATGGAGGAAAAGTCTGAGAGACAGTATTTAAAGATATCATTGTTAACAGTTTCCCAGTCTTAAGAACTATATAAAATATCAACACCAAGATAAATTTCTTCCTTCTATTCATGTGATTATTTACCTTCCCTTATAAAATCCTTTTTCCTTCATCCCATAGTGGAAACACACTTTGGGTTCTGCCTAAGTGAGTGCTTTCCAAACAGCTACTTTTTGATCTCAAATAAATGCTTATTGCCTCTCATTTTGACTTTTTATTGTTAAGGTAATAACAACTTGTCTAAAACAGTTAATCAGGCCAGAAAGCCTTTAACAAGATTTTGCCTTTTTTTTAAAGGGAAAACCAAATACAATGAAAATTTTCAGAGACATCTCACCCACCAACTATGTCATTATTAGAATTACTTCATTATCATTAATTATGTACATTCATAAATTTTAACTTACTCTGAATAAAGAACTCCATTTGTCATCATGTGTCCTATGCTATGCTTACATTGTTAAATCAGAAACAACTCCCCCAAGATAAAAGTAATCTGTTTTTTTATCTCTTGGCTTTAATATTCCAAAATAGATTGGGTGACCTTTGAGTGTTGTTTTACCCTAATTCTGGTCAGCTTACACTGGAAAAAAACAAGAGAATTTTCCCTACAACCCTTATTTCCCTAGTGTTGTTGTTGTTGTTTTAATGAAAGGAAAATATGTGTGTGTGTGATCATTTATATATAACTAAACAAATTTATTATCTCTCAAGTACTTTATTTTGCAAAGAAGATCTGCCTCTTGAAAATTAGTATCTGCTTACTTTATTAATGTAATATTGTGATTTATAATATATATATTTGGTCTTCATCCCTGTTTCTGATGTAAGCCTCCTAAAACCCTTGGAATTTTCTAAGTGATGAGTGATAAAAACTGGTTTTTGTTATGTTATGAGATGACTTTTGAACTACACCAAAGGATGGGTGCTGGTTGTCAGAAGAACTGACCATGTGATTAGAAGGTTAGAACTTTCACTCCCACCCCCTCAACCCTTGCACCTCTGGGAAGGGTAGAAGGGCTGGAAATTGAATTCAACCATCAGTGGCCAACGACTTTATCAAACATGCCTATTAAAGAAGCCTCCATGAAAACACAAAAGGACTATTCTGAGAGCTTCCAGGATAGTGAACATAAGTTGAGGTGCTGGGAGAGTGGCACACCCTGGAGAGGGATGGAAGCTCCACACCCCTTCCCACATACCTAGCCTACGTACTTCTTCCATCTGGATGTTCATCTGTATCCTTTATCATATCCTTCTATAATAAACCAGTAAATGTAAGTAAACTATTTTCTTGAGTTCTGTGAGCCACTCTATCAAGTTAATCAAACCTGAGAAGGGAGTCATGGGAACCTCTGATTTACAGTTGATGGGTTAGAAGCACAGGTGGCAACCTGAACTTGCAGTTGGCATCTGACATGGGTTGGGGGGCAGTCTTGTGGGATTGAGCCCTTAACCCAGCTGTGGGCAAACTACAGCCCGCGGGCCGGATCCGGACCGTTTGAAATGAATAAAACTAAAAAAAAAAAAAAGACCGTACCCTTTTATGTAATGATGTTTACTTTGAATTTATATTAGTTCACACAAACACTCCATCCATGCTTTTGTTCCAGCCCTCCGGTCCAGCTTAAGAACCCATTGTGGCCCTCGAGTCAAAAAGTTTGCCCACCCCTGCCTTAACCTATGGTAGACAGTGTCAGAATTGAATTAAATTGTATGACACCCAGAACTGCTTGGTGTGGAGGGGGAAAACCCCACACATTTGGTGACCAGAAATATCAAAAGAGAAGTGTCCTGTGTGAGTTGTAAAGGAAGTCTCACAGGTGAAAAACTTTTTTTTTTCAACTCAAGTATTGTCCCCTTAAACAGTGAGGAAATCATAAAAGACCATCGGGGAAAAATGGCAGTCACGTCAGCCCTGCATTTAGTTCTTGGAACATGCAAAAGGATCCACAGGTCTAAGTAGTATGACTTAGTGGGTAAGAACATGGTCTCTGGGACCAGCTGACTTGGGTTTGAATTCCAGCTTTATCACCCTCTAGGTCTATGACTTTGGCCAAGTTTTTTAGTCTCAGTTTCCTCCTCTGCAAAGTAGAGATAATAAAAGTATATTCTTCAGAGGATTGTTGTGAAGCTTAAATGTGATTATATATATGGTGTTTAAACAGTGCTTTGCACATCATTGGAACTATATTTGTCTTTAGAGTTGTTATTTTCAATCAGTTCTCTAAAGTCACAAGTGAAACTAGTACACAGATGTTCAAATTAACTGGAGCTAGTAAAGAACACAACTCTCAATACCATGTTAGTGGCTTATGAAAGAGTGTCTCTCCAAGTCCTTCCCGGGGCCCCATGGTTAAACTAATACCATCCTGCCCAAAAGGACGTGGGAGAGGATTAGAAACCAAATCCCTCCTGATTTGCATCTCCAGATTTGGAGCTAAGAATTCTGAGACAAACAAATGGGGTGAATTGGAAATGCTGCACCAACTGCTTCCTGCTGTGAGATGAATAGTGGGAGCTACCAACAACCTGCCCATCAAATGCCAGGGAGACATTCTCCAACAGACACCAAAGAGGAGTAACGACTCAGGATGACCAACACCTGCAGTCCCCCAGAGGATAAATTGTCACCACTTAATATCATCTTAATTTTCACCGTTATGGGCACGGAATGCATCATTGGCATCGTTGCAAATGGGTTCATTGTGGCTATAAATGCAGCTGAGTGGATTCAGAATAAGGCAGTCTCCACGAGTGGCAGGATCCTATGTTTCCTGAGCATATCCAGAATAGCTCTCCAAAGCTTGATGATACTAGAAATTACTTTCCACTCAACATCCCCACAATTTTATTATAAAGATGGTGTATATGATACCTTGAAAGTGAGTTTCGTGTTCTTCCATTATTGTAGCCTCTGGTTTTCTGCCTGGCTCAGTTTCTTCTACTTTGTGAAGATTGCTGATTTCTCCTACCGCCTTTTCCTCAAGCTGAAGTGGAGAATTACTGGATTGATGCCCTGGCTTCTGTGGCTATCAGTGTTTTTTGCCTTGGGCTACAGTATGTTCTTTTCCTATGGCATATACACTGTTTATTGTAACAATTCTTTTCCTATCCTCTCCTCCAACTCTACTAAGAAAATATACGTCACTGAGACCAATGTGGCCAACCTGGTTCTTCTCTATAACCTGGGGATCTTCCTTCCTCTCATCATGTTCATCCTGGCGGCCACCCTGCTGATCATCTCTCTCAAGAGGCACACCCTGCACATGAAAAGCAATGCCACTGGCTCCAGGGACCCCAGCATGGAGGCCCACTTGGGGGCCATCAGAGCTATCAGCTACTTTCTCATTCTCTACATTTTCAATGCCATTGCTCTATTACTCTATATGTCCAACATCTTCAATGCCAACAGTTCCTGGGATATTTTGTGCAAAGTTATCATGGCTGCCTATCCTGCTGGTCACTCCATTCTACTGATTCAGGACAACTCTGGGTTGAAAAGAGCCTGGAAGCGGCTTCAGTCTCAAGTTCATCTTTACCTAAAAAAGTAAACTCTGTGACCGACACCGCAAGAGTACCACAGCATCTGGCCCAGCCAGCTCTGCCTTTCCCTCACCCAGACCTCTCTCTTCCCTTTTCTTTTCTTCCCCAAACCTGATCTGATCCTTCACCTCGTATGGCTTTTTGTAGAGGTGCCTGGTCTTCATTTCTCTCTTTTGCTTCATGGCACAATCTTAGTGATGGTTAACATATCCTTTACCTGAGCCTGCTATTTCTGCCTTCCTTGCTCTGTATAAAGCTGTTGGCTCCAAATTAGAAACTCCAGGGGAGATTTTTTTGGAAATTCCAATGTCCAGGCCTGACTGACTCTAGATGAATTAAGTCAAAATTTCTGGTGTCGGAACTTAGAAAGTTTTTTTTTTTAAGATCTCAAGGTGCTGCCAGAGTTGACATAGCCACCAAAACAGAGGAAGGCTTTGCAACCTGAGCTCCTGGTGACCCCTCTCCTTCCCCATCCACATGCCTTTTAAACATTCACACGACCCAGGAAGCTTTCTTTGCAATAGCTGGAAGTGCATTTTGTCTCCATTCTCCAAAGACATAACCTGAATGATATAAAAATATCTATTCAAATTAACAGTATATAAAGTACTCTTTAACCTAAAAATTACTAAGAATTTTTCCTATAGCTAAGGTATGGTCATCTATATACACATATGTGAGAATATGTACAAGGAAGTCTTCATTGTAGCATTCATTCATTAATGAGGAGACTCGTATGTCCAAAATGGAATACTGTGTAAACATTTTCAGAGACAGATGCATGTATCCTGAAATGAAAATATTTTCAAAATACTGTTAAGTACAAAAAGTAAGGATATATTTTATAATTCCATTTATGTTCTTGTTTCTTGTGTGTCTATAAAATTTCTGGGAGGATGTACCAAAAATGATTAATAGAGGCCTGGGTATTTGGAGGTAAATGAAACATTTACACCACATTTTCTACCTTTCTGCATTATTTGAACTATCTAGAACATGTATGCATTAATTTCCATTTTTTTAAAAATGTATTTAAGTGTAGTCGGTATGCAATCTTATATTGGTTATATTAGTTTCGGGTGTACAATATAGCGATATGACATTTCTATACCTTACAATATAGTTTATATTGATGTTTTTTACAAGACAGAAAACTAGGTAAGTAGGAAAGGTTTGAGGGACAGGACTGTGTAGCTTAATTAGTTGACTGGCCCTCTCACTATGTTTGTTTTAATAAAAAATGCAAATCTCTCAACTCATGGGTTAAAATTCTATCTCCTATTTTCCATTTTATTCATTTGCTCAACGGTTGCCATGGAAAGGTCATGGGCTTTCGATCCATAGACATATCTGTATTCTGTTACTCTCTTTGCTTCCCTTCATACCCAGTTTGGATTACGGGTGAAGCATTGTGCTCAGACCCTTAAAAATACTTTGGGTAATTACAGGTGGGGTGAGATTATGTCTAAGATTTACTTTAAGATAATTTACCATTTGCCACAGCATGGATGGAGCTGGAGAGCATTATGCTAAGTGAATAAGTCAGTCAGAGAAAGATAAATATCACATGATCTCACTCATTTGTGGATTATAATGAACAACATAAACCAATGAACAAAAATAGATCTGGAGACAGAGAAGCATCAGTCAGATGCTCAAACCTCAGAGAGAAGGCAGGGGAGGGTGGGGCTAAGGGGGAGAGATCAAACAAAGGACTTGTATGCATGCATATAAGCATAACCAATGGACACAGACACCGGGGGGTGAGGGCATGAGTAGGGGGATGTGGGGATAATAAGGGGGTAGGGACACATTTGTAATACCTTAATCAATAAAGGGGGGAAAAAAACAAAAATAAAAGATAATTTGGTACAGGGTAAAGGAATGAAGAGGAGAGAGGTTTAGAATAGTCATATGTTGATGATTTCTGTCAAACAAGGCCTCAGATGCATGGGGGTTCTTTGTACTAGTCTCACTATTTCAGGGTATGTTTGAAATTTCCCTAACATAATTATATACAAATGAGTTTTAAAATACTCCAATTTCCTGGCCCTCTCTCTCTTCATGCCCATATCTAGATGAACTCAACTATTTTTAACATTCCACATTTACCTCTAAACAGCCTAGTGTTACTTGAGAATATTTCATAACTGGATGAACTTATGTTCCTAGATTCATGCTCTTCATCCTTAAATGAGTAATATCACTGGACATTTTTAGCCCATATTTCCCTGAGAAATCACTCACGTAAATACCCAAAATAATTATCTCCTATCTTTTCCTCAGTCCTGAAACCTCCAACCCCTCTTCTCCCCGCTTCATTTTTCACTGATGAAGTTGCCCTTACATTCTTTGATAAAAGTCATTAGGATATTCCTTCATCTTCCCATTAGCAAATCTACAAAACCACCAATTTTCTCCTACATTCCTAACATTTCAATAGAAAGAGTGACCCTCTATGAAGAAAATAATTAGAAATGCTATGATGACTTTTCTCCTCCCTCTATTATTTCTCCTTCCTACAAGTTCCATTTTTGTATGTGTTTTCATTTTCTTTATTTCATGATTGAGACTTTTCTCAAATATCTAGTGATCCTTGGATGTGAGCTCTAGAAGCTGATTGCAGAATTCTGAAATTAATTTAAAAAAATGTTTGGAATATAAAAACTATATTGAAACCCGTAGGGAAGAAGTATCTCAAAAGTATCACATTCAGCCCAGCTGGCTTTGCTCAGTGGTTGAGCATCAACCTATGAACCAGGAGGTCACAGTTCGATTCCCAGTCAGGGCACATGCCTAGGGTTTCAGGCTCAATCCCCAGAGGGGTGTGTGCAGGAGGCAGCCAATCAATGATTCCCTCTCATCCTTTATGTTTCTATCTCTCTCTCCCTCACCTTTCCTCTCTGAAATCAATAAAAATATATTTAACAACAACAACAAAAACTATCACATTCAAAGCTGGATTCTTAGTTTTTCTCCCAAACACACTTCTCCTTCAGTTTTCTCCACCTTACTAATATTAAATAGCACTGCAATATTTCCTATCGATGAAGCTAGAATTCTGGGAACCATCTATGGGTCTGTTTTTTTTTTCTCCCTTCTCCTCCCCCATTCAATTAATCAGCCATTTATTTTTATTATGTGATGTACATAATTGAGGATTATGTATTAATTTAACCATTATTGGCTGAACACCAACTATATGGTAGGCACTGGTCTAGGGGCTAGGTATCCAGTATGGAGCAAAATAAACTATTCTAGTGAGAAAACACAGAAAATAAACAGACGTGGTGGTTGTGTTAGATCAATCTAGCCAGGAAGGGGCTGTCTGAGTTAAGATTTAAAGAAAAATACTTTTAAAAAGTATAAGCCCAAACCAAGAAATTAGAAGAATAATTATGAAATAAATCTAAGAAAATAAGAAAAACACAATTCATTAAATATATTGATGTCAGCCCTAGCTGGTTTGGCTCAGTGGATAGAGCGTTGGCCTGTGAACTGAAAGGCCCCAGGTTCAATTCTGGTCAAGGGCACATGCCCGGGTTGTAGGCTTGCTCCCCAGTCGGGGACTTGCAGGAGGCAGCCAATCCATGATTCTCTCTCATCATGGATGTTTCTATCTCTCTCTCCTCTTTCTTCCTCTCTGAAATCAATAAAAATATATTTTTTTTAAAAAAAAAAAAACAAGAACAAAATAAATATATTGATGTCATAACTTAAATATCAGAAAAGGAAGAATTAAAATGAATATAAGAATTAGCTCATTGAAATAAATAAAATTAGTACTGTTTGCTTATATCATTGAGAAATACAAAAGGCATAAAAATTCACAAAATAAAAAATAAAGAAAAAATTACCACAAACTGGAGATACTACAGTACTCATAAGAACTTATTTTGTTCAAATCTATGTAGGAGTTTGAAAACTAGATAAGACAGCTGCCCCTAGAAAATGACTTAGTATTAAAAAATATGTCAATGTAATTTACCATATTAACAACACAAAGGAGAAAAATGATAGTAATTTTCAGAAATGCTTTTTTAAAATGAGGAAAATTTAATATCTATTCATAATTAATTAAAAATTCTTAATAAAATAAGCATGGATGAATAATTTCTTGATGTGATAAAATACATCTATCTCAACCTAATAGGAGGAAACACTATTGTTTATACTAAATTCAGGAAAAAGAAAAAGATGTTCACTTTCATCCTATTAATTAATGTTGTCCCTAGATATTATCCAATGCAATTATAAAAGAGAAATAAAAATATTTTTAAAAATTGAAAGGAAAAAGTTGAAAGATCATTAAATGCAGACAATATGATAGCATAAATAAAACACTTAAAAGAAACAACTGAAAAGTATTACAAATAATAAGAGCATAAAATATGGAAAGGGAGAAAATCCTCAGGAGTGAAAAAAGATAAAATACTAACAATAAAGTTAACACAAAATAAGCAAGACCCATAAGAAGACTACTTAAAAATGCCTCAGAGGTACAAAACAAAGATCTGAATAAGTAGATCTGAACCAGAGTAAAGAGTCAATGTCATTAGATAAAACATTTCCATAAATAAATAATATTTAGTGTGATTTTGATACAAATGCCAAAAATGTTCTAAGCAAACTAACTATAAACTTTATTTGCAAAAGTAAAGCAACAATAACCAAAAACATTCTGAAAACTAAGAATGAAAGAGAGAGGATTAACCACATGAGAAAACAAGCATGTTAGGAAGCTAACATATCCAAAATAGTATAATATTGGACAATGAATAAGCCAACAAAACCAAATACAGCATCCAGAAATATTATACTTTAGTATATAATAAAAGTGGTACTGCAAATCAGTAAGGAAATGATGGATTAAGCAACAAATGGTATTAGAACAACTAGACAACCATCTGGAAAAAGATAAATTTGGATACGTATCCCACATCTTATACAAGAACAAATTCCAAATGGATCAAAAGAAAGGAAACCTATACATAATTTTTTATTATTATACAAGGACCTCTAAGTCTGTTTCAAAAGTTTAATCTTGTATTGCCCAAATTTTAATTTGGGGTCATAAAAATTGCCCCAAACTGATTTTCTACAGGAAATGTCTAAGGAAATTTTTGAACTGGGGATATATCCAAATAAACCTGAAACACTGATTCTATAGAATATATACACCCCTATGTTCATTGCAGCGTTATTTACAATAGCCAAGATTTGGAAGCAGCCCAAGTGTCCATCAGTAGATGAGTAGATAAAAAAAAGCTATGGTACATTTACACAATGCAATACTACTCAGCCACTTAAAGAAGAAGAAGAAGAAGGAGAAGAAAGAGATGGAGAAGGAGAAGGAGAAGGAGAAGGAGAAGGAGAAGGAGAAGGAGAAGGAGAAGGAGAAGGAGAAGGAGAAGAAGAAGAAGAAGAAGAAGAAGAAGAAGAAGAAGAAGAAGAAGAAGAAGAAGAAGAAGAAGAAGAAGAAGAAAATCTTACTCTTTACAACAGCATGGATGGACCTGGAGAGCATTATGCTAAGTGATATAAGTTAGTTGGAGAAAGACAAATACTATATGATTTCACTCATATGTGGAATCTAATGAAAAAAATAAACAAAACAGAAACAGACTCATAGATATAGAGAACAGACTAATAGCTATGGGAGGGATGAGGGTCAGTGAAATAGGTGAAGGGATTAAGAAAAAAACACACAACAGAACTTCATAGACACAGACAACAGCATGGTGATTACCAGAAGGAAAGGGGAGTAGGGGCAGGTAGAAGAGAGCAAAGGGGGAATAAATGGTGATAAAAGGAGACTCGACTGTGGGTAGTGAACACATAATACAATGTACAGATGATATATTATAGAATTGTACACCTGAAACCTATTTAATTAACCAATGTAACCTGAATACAGTATATATATATATATATATATATATATATATATATATATATATATATATATATATATATATGAAAGCCGAATTTAGGCCACCCTCGCCAACTCTAACTCGTCTGCCAAGTAGCTACGAAGACATGGTAGTCGACTCCCGGGGAAGACGTGCACCTGTGCCACAGTAGGGACATTACTCCAACCACCAAGTAATGAATGAGATTAAGTACAACAAAGAGCTGAGCACAAAGATGGAGCAGCCAGCACCAGGGGAGTGAGCCAGAGCAGGGCAGTCCAAGGGAGAAGACAGGAAGCCACATGAAGGTAGGTGTCAAAGCGAGAGGGAGTGGTGTTGCAGGCAGTGATTCTGCAGATGGGAAAGATGTGGCTGGTGACTGGGCATCTGGCCTGGATACCAGCTCAAACCACCTCCCTTCCGCCTTTAACTAGCAGCCAGGCTCAAAGCAGAAGAGAATATCTTGAGTGGGATGAGCGTAACATGAAACGAATGAGTTTATCCAGCATTATGTTTTCACCCATCAGGCGAATTGAGGGGACCCTACGCTGGTATTAAAGTAATTACTTTTTAAATTTTTTAAATTAAAGTTTGGGGTGTAAAATTAATAAGTTACTTTTTAAATGTAAGTTGCTTTTTCACTAACTCAATGTGCAAATTTAAAAATTCATTCCACTTTATGTGGGAGTTCATCTGAGATTTCAAAATATCCTTACAGAGTGTGCATCTATCTGCACACAAATCAATTCTAAACCTGGCCTAGAACTTGGAGTACAGTCCTCTGTAGGCAAGACCCAGACCGGTGAGAGACAAGAGACCCAGAAGTGATGAAAATAGTTGAGAAGTCACTGCTTACACTGGAAATAGGGACAATTTATAAAGAGATGGACTTTGAAAGAAAACTGCAGAATGCTTAAAATGCCCAAGGTAGGTCTCCCTCATTGCAGGCTCTTTCGGAACAAATCCCTCCATTGGAGTTGTTCAAGTCCCCCCAATGAGCCAGCAGCTTCCAAAACTGTGTCTGCCCTACATCCCACTCTTGATCCCCAAGCCCTCTCTATCCCCAGGGTCCCTTCTCCTTATCTCCTTTTTGGTTCCAGAATTTTGCTATCGTCTGCCTTGCAAACGGAAGCTCTTTCAGTTTTAAGAAGTATGATGGACTGGCATTTATAGCCAAGATTAAAAATAATCCTCACCAGACTGCCTGTGAGTTGTGGTTTCCTGAGAGCCCCGAGGCCTTGGGAATGCAAATCAGAAACCGATCCAATTGCCACTGACACTTACCAGAGAAAACCGTCATTTGCATCTACACTCCAGATCCCGGATGGCTGCAAATAAATCAGTGGCTCATTCAAACCAGTTCCTGGGCACAGACTGGAGGCTCCGGTGGAGGAAAGGGAGGGAAAGGACAAAGCTCTGGAAATTGGGACTGAGTCCATTTCATGAACCCTAAGCTGACTTCAAATGTCCTTTAGTTGAAAGAGTGTCATTTTCAGCTGCTAACCCTTCCGTCCCACCCAAAGACAGCTTCCTATTCTTTCATTAGCTACATCCTCTTTTGTAATATCATCATTGCCTGTGGCATATTTCCAGGCCTGGAGCAAACAAAGGTGATTGGTGCAAACATTTCAATATACAATGGCTATTATAGCCAACCGTGGGCACAGAGTAGAATCAAAGTCCAGTTTGATCTTGCTCAGGAAACAGATTTTCCTGAAGTCACCTCTATTCACACACCTGAATGCAGTCATTCCTTTCCCATCAATCCTTACCTGGCAACCTAATATCATATCATATCATCATATCATATCATATCATATCATACCATATATCATATCATACCATATATCATATCATACCATATCACATATCATATTATATCATAAATATCAGTTACAAACCTGTTTCCTTTAAGGTTCTAAGCTTCCAAATTCTGACCTGGCTTTCCCTAATGGACCTCTGTTCCACAGCTTCGACCTCTTGTCTCTACTAAACCTTCCGCTTAGGAACACCACCAAGTTTGCATGCATCTAGAATCGGCTAGGCTAAGCTGCAGTGTGTACAATCCTAATGTCCTTGTTTTTAGGGAACCCACTGAAGTATTTAAGGGTAAAGGGACATTACATCTGCAGCTTCCCCTCACACAGTTCAGAGTAAACAAGTAATATATACACA
Source organism: Myotis daubentonii (assembly GCF_963259705.1). NCBI lineage: Eukaryota > Metazoa > Chordata > Mammalia > Chiroptera > Vespertilionidae > Myotis > Myotis daubentonii. The sequence goes on from NC_081849.1 coordinate 34,517,230, forward strand.
CACACATATGTAGGGAGAACAAAGAATCAGCAAGGTAGTAAATGAGTGACATTTAGGTAATCTGGGTGAAGGGCCTGCAGAGTCTGAATTTAAGTCAAAACAAAAGTTAAAAGAAAAAATGACCTTAGGAGCATGGTGCACTTTAGGAAATAATATCTATTTTTAAAATGCTCCATCAATTATAAAGTGCTATGTAAATGTTTTTAAACTAAAATTATACTATTTGAGGTACCTGATTAAATTCATTTTCCCTTAAAAAGAAAGTCTGAAAGTTTTAATGGCTTAAGAAGCACATTCTTATTTCGTGCTTATCCAAAGCCTTCTGCAGGCCCAAGTGTTCCACAGGACATCTCAGGGATGCAGGCTGCTTTGAGCCAGTGCTCCACCAGCTCAAATGAGGCCCCAGGGGTCATCTTAGCAGGTGAAGACAGCTTGTGGACCAGTAATACTTGCTCTTCTGTACATTGGTGAGGATGTCACAAATATCCTACTCACAGTCCATTGGCCAGAGCTAATGACACAGCCCCACCAACATATCAGGGGGTGGGACATACAGGGGCTTCCCTGCCATATTAGGGCAGCCTTCCTGTTTCTGCTCTAGTATCTCTTGAAGTTCCCATTTTCTGCTAGACTCAAAACTCTTTCATAAGACATGTAAAGAAGGAGGAAAGGGGGAGAAAGGTACATATCTCACTTTATTCCCACATTTCCTTATAATTAGCTTCCCAATGCTTCAATTTAGACTCCCTAACTGACCCTCACTCAAACAAAGTAGGTGGCATTGCCTTCTCTAGGGACTGTCAGATTGTGCCACCTCCTTCAGAAATGTAGTGGCTTACATTTGTCAAGATAGGAAACAACCCTCTTGATTGTGAGTGTCATAGACTTGGGGTCTTCACGTGGACACAGCATTGAGAACACAGAAAAGCAACTAGTAAAGACTATGTATTTAAGCATTTTTAAATCCCACAAGCCCACTCTACACCTAGATTCTGTACCTTTAATATTCACAGCACCCCTTGTTTACACCCACCCAAGTTCCTGTGGACCAACAGACACAGTTGAAAGTCACAGCACAACACACAAGGTATTTGTGAAGGGAGAGCAAAGCAATCTCTTCAACCTCCCCACATATACCAAAAACAAGTGCAGAGCACAAGGCCAATAGTGTCAAACACATGGACAGTGGGGGAAGAGCCTCCTGGGGGAGACTGAAGAAAGTGACGTAAGGCAGGGCAGCAATGAAGAAAGCATTTTACCGGGCAGCTCTTCAGGGAGAATCAGCATTACAGGACCTGTGAGCTCGCTGGAAACTCAGCCCATCTTCACGGGAACATTCTTATCTCACTCACAGAATAAGGACAAGTCTAGTCCTCCCTCCACAGACCTTGAAGATCTGGCACCAAAGCAGCCCCATGTTCTCTGTTGCAACCCAAACCTTGGTGCTCCCTTCACAGAGCATGTCTCCTCCTTAGGCTCCTGTGCCATTTGGAGCAAATCCACGGGACAGAGCACCCTGGTGCCAGTAAAGGACGTTGCCATGTCTTTCCTCGCCTTTCCCTCCTCACTTTCTCTCCCTTTTCCTTCTTCCTCCCTTCCTTCCTTCCCACTTTCCCTTCTCCTACCTTTCCTCCTTCCCACCTTTTACCTTCCTTCAACAAATTACTTATTGAGAACCTAACTTGTGGCCAGGTACAATCTCCTTAATTTCAAAAATAAGACTTAATTACATACAATTCAAAGCAAAAAGCACCTGTCCCCACGTAGAGACAGAATCCAGCTTCAGTTGGATACTTCTGCCCACCCACCTCAGGAAAACAAAATTACCCAGATACCCAGATTCTTCTTCCAGACAATCCCAGGTAAGATTTTGGGCATGGAGACAGCATGCACCCATAGATAAGCATCAACAACGCCCCACTTCCAATCTTGCAATGCACCTGGAGTGGCTTGTCAAGTTCATTCCTATTTAGAACATAGGGAAAGGTGAACTCTGCTTAATGGCCCTCCCTGCTCCCTGTCCCTTCCCATGTCACTCTGGAGCCGAGTTCCTTTCTCTGGGCCCGGGGCTCTGTTGAGGACTGGGCCCTCTTCTCCTGCTCTGTATTTCCCGGCGCCCTATATTGAAGAGGAAGGCACAAAACATCCATCTGTTTCCTTGCATTATGCTCAGTACCTGCTGCACCTTATCCTGACTCATCCACTCTATTCAAACACACATACCAACGTCTCACTTCCTGCACAAAACACACATCCGTTTTTGATGCTCCGAATTCTCCCTCCAAAAGTTTTCCTCGCCCCAAACCATTAGGTCTGTCTTTGGAGAAGAACTGTTAATAGAACATGTTTGTCATTATTGTTACATGGACATTATAATTGCATATCGCATGTAATAAAAACGGTAGGCAGTAATTTTGGTTTTGGCCTAATGATTGCCACTCACCATTTTCAGGCCTGCGTGGGGCCTGCTCTCGGTGTTCCTGGTCCCAGGAGTGAAGGAAGCAGGCTCGCCGAGCCATCGGGGAGAAACTTGGGTTTAGACGTCTAATTGGTGTCCTCAGGAAGCCCATGAAAGTTTCCTGGCTACAGTTTGAGGGTTTAGGAGGCCAGACATTCCCATGATGGGAAGCACAGGAAGTGTGATTCGGAGCTTCCAAGATGCCGATGAGCCTCCCTCTGTGGTGGCCATACGCCCCGCTCTTCCTGCCAGCAGATTTGAAATGTAGTCCACCTGTTGGTCCCGATGGGCATATCCATAGTTATCAGTCCAGGCCTTTCCACCTTTTCCCCCACTCTCTTCTCTCCTTTCTCTACCTTTTCCCCAAAATGTCCTAAATGAGAGAAGAATCATCCAGCGTTCATCGGAAAGCCATGGGCATCCAAGGCCCCCCAGCTCTTGGCCTCCTGATGCAGTGGGCTCAACACTCAGCCACCTCACCCCCGCTAGGAAAAGGGTATTTCCAATTTGTGCAGTAAATAGAATTTACTTGTGTCAGGTTCATTCAATGAGTTTGATCCTATGAGGGACCACGTGGGATGGCTTTTCTTTCTCTCCCATCATTGCCTTCCGTCTCCCTATTGAGGAGTTCATTTCTCAAGCCATGAGCAACCCATGGCTTTCCAAACATGTTAGGAGTTAACACAGCATAATTTTCAGTTAAAAAGAGAAAGTTCAGTCCTATTGTGATCAGAACCAGTACCTGCCGTCTAATTCAAGGTCTGTCCTCTCTCCAGCTGGAACTGAGCCCCTCAGCTCCTCACCGGTTCCAGAGACGGGGAAGGCTGGGTGGGGGAGCTCTGTTTTTCTCAGCCTCCTTTCCCACTTGCTCAGCTGCTTCCAGGTCCTGGGAGGAGGCAGGGGGAGAAGGAAGTAGAAAGCACAGGCTATGACTTGACCAGTGCTGGTGCAGCTGACTGCTCGGCGCCCTCGGCGTGGCACGTGCCCAGATACTGATTGCGGAGGGCCGAAGAATGTCCTGGGAGATGTCATCCTAACGTGGGAAACTTGTGAACACTCACCTTCCACGGTAAAGGGGACTTTGCACATGTGATACAGCTTAGGATTTTCAATGGGAAGAGTGGCCTGGATTATCCAGGTGGATTCAATGATGCAATCACAAGGGTCTGAAGGAGGCGGGAGGGTTGGAGGCAGAGGAGATGTGGTGATGGAAGTAGAGAGCCTGCAGAGAACTTTAATAGAAATCCCACACACGTTAAAGGGACTATTGAAGATGCATTACTGATGTTCCCATAATGACCTCACGGGGGTGTGGCCTTCGGCACCTGGCTCTCTGCAGTTCCCAAGGCCTCATTCACTCATCTGCGAGTGGTGAGGTCTCAGGTCACCTGCGGTACTAGGATCCCAGTATTCTGATGTTTCAGATTCTTTAGAAAAGGCTCTGTAGTCAACTCCAATTAGTCTATTTAAGTAATATAGCTCTCATTTGCAATTCATCTTTCAAAAATAAATATTAACTGATCTGTTAATGATATTCTACCAAAAGAGAAAAAAATTCTCATGAAAACTGTCTGAAATGACTCTGACCATGAGTATAAAGATTCAAACCTCTCCCTAAAAGTGGGCAGGTAAAACTCTTAGCCAACTGCCTAAAATGGGGGCTTTCAAAGGTTTTCCCCAGGCTCATATTTAGAAAGAACAGGAATCTCCGCCCGCTAGTGGATGCATTGAGTAATTGCTCAATTTGTTCAAGAAGGACTTAAATGCCATCTGGTGGTGAAAACGGTCAGCTAAGCATTGGAGCCAGCACATTGTCCACACAAGACATGACATGCATTAAAAAGACATTAAAGAGATCATTGAAAAATAAAAACTCAAAAAAAAGGACATATATGTAATACCCTTTGTAATACTTTAAGCAATAAAAAATAAATAAATAAATAAATAAATAAATAAAATAAAATAAAAGGAAAAATAAAAACTCCAGGGTCTACAGAAGCCAGCGACACAAATGTCTATGGATTAGTGTGGCAGGAAAACAAACCAAATCCAGGAAAATAATCAAACTTTATTTTTCTAAACTTATTTGCCATCACACTATATAATGCATAGGTGTGTATTATATTGGTGATTATATCCTGACTTCAAAATTGAAAAAAAAGATAAAAATTAAAATATTTTACTTTTAACGTTTTCTTTTACAATTTTTAAATTTTTGTCTTTGAACCAGAAATCTGCACCTTTTTCTTTGGTACCAACATATCATTGTTAAATCTTGTGTCAACAATGAAATGGTACTCAGCTATAAAAAGGAAGGAAATTTTGCCCTCTGCAACAGCATAGATAGACCTGAGAACATTATGCTAAGTGAAATAGGCCAGTTGGAGAAAGACAAGTACCATGTGATCTCACTTATATGTGGAATATAATGAACAAACTGAACTAATAAGCAGAATAGAGACAGACTCATAGAAAGCAGGGAGACAGCTCTTTTGTGGGGAGGTGGTGTTGGAGAAGATGGAGGGAGGGAGAGAGGAAAAAGAAAAACAGAGAGAACTCATGGACAACAGTGTAGTGACTGCAGGGGGACAGGAGTAGGGGTGGGAAAGGGCATAGAGCAGTGATGGCGAAACTTTTGAGCTCGGCGTGTCAGCATTTTGAAAAACCCTAACTTAACTCTGGTGCCGTGTCACATATAGAAATTTTTGATATTTGCAACCATAGTAAAACAAAGATTTATATTTTTTATATTTATTTTATATATTTAAATGCCATTTAACATAGAAAAACCAACCAAAAAAAATGAGTTCGTGTGTCACCTCTGACACGCCTGTCATAGGTTCGCCATCACTGGCATAGAGGGTATAAATGATGATGGAAAAAATAAAATAGCATAAAGAAAAAAATTTTTTAAATATTGTGGCAAGTTTGCTTGAACTCAGAATTCAGCCTTGACAGGTAGCCTTGACTAGGAATGATATTTAGTTTTATTTAGTTTAATCATGGAAAATTGCTGTTCAAACGTGTAGGCATTTTCAAACATGATTTTTAAAGATTTTCAAAAGTCCTTGCACGACTCCGTGGCGTCCCAGTGTCTCTGAGCTAAGTGTTCTGTCCTGAATCACACCGTGGACCACCTGTCACGCTATAGGTGGAATGGATAAAGCAGCCCTGAGCAGTGGGAGGTTATCTTCACAGGCGTGGAGATCAATACGCTGTCTGGGAAGTCAGTTTTCAGTATCACACAATTTCCAACACGTTAGATTTCTAGAAACCAATTCTAAGCAGAAAAGAGGACCAAATAACGCTATGCTAGATAACTTTCTCCATAGCGTTTTATAACTACTTGTGGGCACCTTCTCAGGGAACTATCCAGTGTCAACTCAAAGGGCCAATTGCGTGGTAACAATCTTTGCCGCTTTGCATAAGCAGAGAGCTTTTTCCTCGGGTGATGTAAATGAGTTCCCTTCAACAGTTCAGCAGCTCTACTTCGCTTTCTGCTGCGACTAAGCCCCGACCTGCGCGCAGTGTGCGCAGTGAGCGAGTGCTGTGTTGAGTCCGGTTCTTCAAATAGTCCCCAGAACGTTCCGGGGCCAAGCCTCAGGAGGAGAGCCAGCTTACAGGTGGTGACTCTGTATCCAAGACGCGTTCCATTTTTACGTCTAGCAGAAAGCAATTCCTGCTGAGTAGCACAGATGAGTGGATGTGGGGTCTGTGTCCTTACATAACTGGCCACGTGGAACTTCGGTTTTATCGCAAGTCCAATATTAGCACTATCTATCCCAGGAGCATCATTCCCTATTAAATGGTTCAAACCTTTCCTCTATTGCAAACATTGATTTCGCAATTGCTTTCTGGTGTGTGCCTGTGGTGGGCACACTGCCTAAAATATTTTCAGTCGTATAGAGATTCTCAAAGTCACAGTGACTATAGGGCTTACATCTAAATATTACTAAATTGTACCCTCATCCGCTGCAGTAGCAAATGTCTCAATGTTGAAAACTTTTCACACAATGTATCATTCATTTCCTAGCCGTATTTCCAGGACACCTGGAAATTTTCTGGTGACACTTCTATTTGCATGTGTTTATATCTTTCCAGGACACAATTTCCCCTGCATTCAATAGACACTCTTTTATGAGTTGCAATGAATTGGACATCCAGTCAGATTTTTTTTCTCACTTAAATGCGAAACTGTTTAGCCCTAGCCAGTTTTGCTCAGTGGTTAGAGTGTCAGCCCACAGACTGAAGGGTCTCAGGTTCGATTCTGGTCAAAGGCACATACAATGGGGCCTTGACTTACGAGTGTCCCGACTAACGAGTTTTTCGAGATACCAGCCGTCTCTCGGCCGATTTTTTGCTTTGAGTTGTGAGCTAAAATCCGGGTTACGAGCCAGTTTCAGTTACCCCACCACTAGTTGGCGCAGCGAACGTCACAGTGAACGCCACAACATCAGCCCAGCATCACATGTCTCACTCGTTCACTTTTTGATTTGACATACGAGTAATTTGAGTTATGAGCTCCGTTACGGAACTCGTAAGTCAAGGCCCCACTGTACCTGGGTTGCAGGCTCCATCCCCAGTCCTGGTAGGGATGCATGCTAGAGGCAACCAATCGATGTGTTTCTCATATCGATGTTTCTCTCACTGTCTCTCCCACTCCCTTCCACTCTCAAGAGATCAACCAAAGGACTTGTATGCATTCATATGAGCATAACCAATGGACACAGACAGTAGGGGTGTGAGAGCATGTGCTGAGGGGTGGGGGCGGCCAGGGAGAGGTCAATGGGGGGAAAAGGAGACATATGTAATACTTTCCAGTGGTTCTCAACCTTCTGGCCCTTTAAATACAGTTCCTCATGTTGTGAACCAACCATAAAATTATTTTCATTGCTACTTCATAACTGTAATGTTGCTACTGTTATGAATCATAATGTAAATATCTGATATGCAGGATGGTCTTAGGCGACCCCTGCGAAAGGGTCGTTCGACTGCCAAAGGGGTCGCAACCCACAGGTTGAGAATCGCTGCTTTAAACAATAAAGAATTTTTAAAAATCAATGGGGAAAATATTCTTGGGTGAAGATTAACAATAAATAAATAAATAAATAAATAAATAAATAAATAAATAATTTTATAGTGGCAGAAGAGAAGTTACCGAAGATAAGAACTGTAATCAAATGTCAAGTCGTCATGTCCACATGAACTTTCATTTCTCTATACAATGCTTTCTTGATTTTGCAATATATTCTTTTGTCTGGTGCTATTTTTATATAAGTATGACTGAATAATACAAAACAACTTTATAATAAAAATAAATCTGCATATGTAAAACTTTAGACAATAAATAAAAATAAAAGAAATAAAAAGAAGTCTGACTTCTTTGTTTGAAAGAAAATGAATGTGGGGTAGGGAAATCTATTTTTATGTTATAAAAAACTATGATAGGGCACTCACACTGGCACAAGGCACAGGGGCAAGAAGACACAGGAATGTGCGGACACCATGACAAGCTGGAAAGTGCATGCGTCTGGTTTTAGATGGACAGTCACCATTCCACTGCAACCGATTCACCATGCAGACCCCATGTGGCCAAATCTTCTCATTTCCAAGAGAAGACAGATTTTTTTTCCTGCATTTATGTAATCTCCTAAATTTAAATGCTGCCCAATAAAAAATATAATAAGCGCTGGTGGACTAATGCTATCCAACATTTGACAGTACAAGGTAAAACTTCACTGCAGAATAGGTGTGGCCAGGACTCATTGAACCCTAGCTGAGACTCTCAGTCCTGGCTACGTAAAAATACAGCATGCCTGGGCCCTGGCTCAGATTCCAATTTACTATATCAGGAATGAGTCCTGGGTGCCTGTATTTTTTTTTTAAAGCATCGAGTTCACGCTGTTTCACAGTCAGGATAATGTAGGGAATCAAATTTCAAGTTACAATATTTTATCACATTTCCCAACTTCAACACCATGTTCAGAACACTCTGAAGCCTGCCCAGGCTGCCTCCACCTGATTCTGAGTTCAAACAGTGATGTGATGTGGATACTAGTAAATCATAATTGGTGATATACACACAAACAATGAAAAAGTGACAACAGAGTCTTTCTCGGCTCTAATGAACCCTAATGGCATTCAGTTTTGGCAGGTAACAAACAGGTCTTGTGAGACAAGTAAAAAGGCCAAGAGAGCACTAAGGCTCCTCACCTGGGACTCTTTGCCCTGTCAGGTGAGCATGAGCTTAAAGTAAGTAAGGTAGGAAGGTGATGGGCAGAAGCCTGTCTCAGTCTTTCAGCCTGAAAGACCAAGACAAATGGATCTTCATGAAAAATGGGCATAGTCAGTAACAGGAGCCTCTCATCATTTGCATGACAAGCCTCTAACCTGCAGTCATGTGACAAGCAAATGAAGAGAAATTAGAAAGAACCATTAACTGAGAAAAGAATTACAATAACACTGAGTGAGGGTCAGAAGATTGTGGAGCAGGTACCAGTTCTTGGCAAGGAAACCTGAAAGTCAGGGCCAAAGAGAATGATGACGGTGAACACCAATTACGCGGATGAAGACATGTCCAGGTTTAAAGTGGTCTTCATCTTGGTGGTCTCTGGAATCGAGTGCCTCACTGGCATCATTGGGAATGGTTTCATCATGGCCATCCACGGGGCCGAGTGGGCTAGACGTAAAAGACTCCCCGTGGGGGACTGCATTGTGCTGATGCTGAGCTTCTCCAGGCTCTTGCTGCAGATTTGGATGATGCTGGAGAATGTGTACAGCCTACTATCCCAGGCCACTTACAACCAAAACACAGTGTATATACCTTTCAAAGTCATCATCCTCTTTCTGAACTACTCCAACCTCTGGCTCGCCGCCTGGCTCACCATCTTCTACTGTCTTAAAATTGCAAACTTTATGCACCCTTTGTTCGTCACGATGAAGAGAAAAATCACAGTGCTGATGCCCTGGCTTCTGAGGCTGTCGCTGCTCATCTCCTTGTGCTTCAGCTTACCCTTAACTAAAGACATCTTCAATGTGTATGTGAATAGTTCCATTCCTATCCCCTCCTGCAACGCCACAGAGAAGACGTACATCGCTGAGACCAACGTGGTCAACCTGGTTCTTCTCTATAACCTGGGGATCTTCCTTCCTCTCGTCATGTTCATCCTGGCAGCCACCCTGCTGATCATCTCTCTCAAGAGGCACACCCTGCACATGAAAAGCAATGCCACTGGCTCCAGGGACCCCAGCATGGAGGCTCACTTGGGGGCCATCAGAGCTATCAGCTACTTTCTCATTCTCTACATTTTCAATGCAATTGCTCTATTTCTTTCCATGTCCAATGTCTTCGATGCCTACAGTTTCTGGAATATTTTGTGCAAATTCATCATGGCTGCCTACCCTGCTGGCCACTCACTGCTGCTGATCGTGGGCAATCCTGGGCTGAGAAGAGCCTGGAAGCGGTTTCAGCATCAAGTTCATCTTCACCTGTAAGGACAGACTCTGTGACTGGAACCCACAAGACCTGCTCTAACCAGTTCTGCCCTTTCCTCACCTAGACCTCTCTTCCTCACCCATTTTTTCTTCCCTAATCCTGCTCTGACACTCCTCCTAGGTAAATGAACCCTCTCATATGTGTGAAGCTCAATGTTTAACTCTGGATTCTCAGCAGAAGTAGCTACGCAACTCTAAGACCCATTTGTGAAAGCTCCTTGATCTGTGCTCATTCGGATCCTTTCCTGAGTTCCTCTCCACTTCCTCCTCCCTTGAGCCGTAAGAAGAGGGTGACTGCACATCTCCGTTTGCCTGGGATGATCTTTGTTTGTGCCTAGTATCACTGAGCACCCTTTAATTCTCAAGGCTATATTGGTCGGGTCACCCTGCTTGAGGCACCTTACTAACCCACAGTTAAGAAAGAGGAGGGCGAGTGACTAGCCTAGTATGCCATCGAAGAGAATACACAATACCTCCAGAGAGAGGGGTTCAGGGAAGAAAGGCTGGCCAAAGGTATCAATTGCTATAGAAGTTTCAAGGAAAATGAAGAGTGAAGTAAAAAACTTGGGACTCGACTAAAAGGAGGCCACGTATACTATTAGGAGAGTGATAAAGTGGCATTCAGATTACAGGAGTTTCCAGAAAAGGTGATAAAAATAATCTCAGATGGTTGTTTGGAGATAAAGATGAAATACAGGGTGGCAGGTGGATAAGTGGGTGGTCAAACCAATGCTTTATTTTTCCAGATAATAGGGCACAAAGTGAGAAGAGAGGAAAGGAAGAATGAAGAAAAAGGGTGAAGTGTACGGGAAGCAGAAAGAACATAGAAAGAGGCCAGAGTTAAGGAAAGTCTATTTTGCTTTGCTCCTGACTCTGTGACACACAGGCGACACCTGTGCCTCTGGCTTTACCGGTTCTGGGTCGCCTTAAGTAGCTGGTGGGGCAAGGGCAGGTTCCCTGGGAGTGGCTGTCTGAGGAGAAGAACAGGACTCTTCACTGTCAGCCTTCAGCGTGGCCTCCAAGGGCTGTTCACAAAATAAGACACCCCACGCCCAGGTACCTTGCAATTAGAAGGGTAGAATTTGGGGTTTTCTTATACTTGGCTGTTTTTAAAATCAGAACTACTGAGGAAAATGTAAAAAGAATGCTACTGATTGTGCCAAGCTTAAGTATCTCCCAAATAAAAATGTAAGGTCACTGGCACAGACTAACACCCGAGCTCCTACTCTTAAACACATATTTCAGAGAGTCTTGGGACTTATTGAACTGGAAAGGAAAATATTTATGAAAACACACTATTTTGGTAGCTTTCCTGCGTGATATTTATTTATACGACTAAAGTTGGTAGAGTTGTTACAGTAAGACAAATTAGATTTTGAGGTTTCATTCCAATTCCTAAAAATAGTTTTTTTCCAAATAATACATGCGTACATGCCCACCAAGGGTGCTCTAATGCATCACAGAGAAAAACAGAAGATTGATTTAAAGTCAACACATCATTAATATGAACCATGCCAACATAAATACTGCATAATCCCTCTACATGCTTATTGTGAAGAAATATTCCCTCATTGTTTGCAAGAGCCAGGGACGGCAGAGAGCTTCAAGGATGTGACATCTTATCGATGCTTTATGTTGCACTACCTTCAACCAAATGAAGTTCTCTCCATCCTTCCTTCCTTCCTTCTTTCCTTCCTTTCATCTTTTCTTCCTTCCTTCCTTGCTTTCTCCCTCCCTCCCCCGCTCCTTTCCTCCTGTTTTTACTTCCTTCCTTCTTCTTCCTTTCTGTAAAACCCACCTAAACTTCCAGAGCAAGCCAGTCTACCCTGCCTTCAAATTGGTTGGCTTTAGACAGAAATCTGAAGTCCTAAAGGATCCATTTTGCGAACTCTATGTGACACCCCATCCTGAGAAAGGTTGAAAGTTATGGTGTGAAGGATTCCTTTACCCACAAATTCACGCTGCACATGTGAACAGCTAAGGGGATTTGGTTGCCATGAGATCCCAACCTGGAAGGCCCACTACGGGGCTGGAGCCTCAAACCTGGTGGAGTCCTCAACAATGAAGATAAGTCCGGTGGCCAAGGCAGAGCTAAGGACTGGGATTGGAGAGCCACCAGATTGTCCCACAGCCCAACACAATCTTCCCCTTCTAATAACTCAGTGCCTGCTAAATTCCACCCTGGCTCCTGCTTTTCTGCAGGAATTCTCTTTTCTTATTCTCAGAAATTCTTTGTTTTGAGCTCCTATGACAGAAACTTCTACTGAAGAAGGGAAAAGAAACTATAAGTTCAATCAACTGAGACTTGAGCTGGGGGAGGACAGCAGAAAGCAGAAGCCATCATGGCAGGAAGGGAAAGGAGAGATGCTGAGAGTGTGAGCCTCCCGTCCCACTCCCGTTTCCCACCTCCCTCTGGAGAGGAGTGGAAACCTTAGAGGAGAGGGGGAAGGAGTGGAAATTTCTGACATACTCAGAAAGGCTGGTTTGTGGGAGAAGCAGGACGGGTTCAACAGCTGGGGAGCGGACCTCACTGTTTGAAGGATTGGGGAGCCCACTGGACCCCTTCCCAAGACAAGACCGGGGTCGCCTATGTAGGAGAGGCAGAAGTTGGAGGGAAATGTTCATCTCCAGGGTCTTCTCCAGGGAGGTAACATGTTACATGGTTAGAAGTTACCGTTGGGGGAAGGAGGATGGGAGCATTTTGGAGCCTGGCCTGTGGCCCAGCAGGTCCAGGTAAGAAGCGGCAGCATTCCACACAGAAGCTGTGGGTGCAAGGTCGCACCAGGAGGGACTGGGATGGAAAGTGGGAAGGTGCCGAGGGCTGAAGACAAACATGGCCAATCTCGGGTGGGAGGAGTGCTGCACTGAAGTTCCTGCTGAACCTTGGGATTGTCCCTGCAAGCAGCTGAACAGTCTCCCCGAGCTTTCTGAGGATCAGTTCTGGGGGACCCTTCACAGTCAGGGTGCCACGTGGCAGAGTGCTCTGTGTCTGCAAAGCTAGCAGTGAGAAGGGATCCAAGGAGAGAATTCTGAGGTGGGGTGTTAATTAAGAAGTCTCATGTGGGCCGCTGCACCCACACCTGTCCCCTCCCTCCCACCATGCAGTTGCTGGAGACAAGATGACTTAAGTTTGGATCCTGGCCCTGATACTTACTGAAGTGTGATGCAGGCATGTGACTGCCTCTCCCTGATCCTCAGTTTCTGTATCTGTAAAATGGGAATAACAATAATGATGATGATGATACCTACGTCCTAGGATTATCTATCTCTATTCTCAGAAATGAGTGTGTGGCCCAGAGGAAGCTCTCCATAAATATTAGCTGTTAATATTGTTAAGGTAAGGGGTGTGAGGCTGAGAAGCAGAGTTCTTGAATGAAGATATTGGAAGTAGGCCAGCCCAGCCGGTGTGGCTCAGTTGGTTGGGTGTCGTCCTGTGCACCAAAAGGTCATGGGTTCTATACCTGGTCAGGGCACATGCCTGGGTTTGGGGCTCAATCCCTAATAGGGGCATGCAGAAGGCAGCCAACTGATGTTCCTCCCCCCCTCCCCCCCAAAAAAAATCAATAAAAATATATTTTTAAAGAAAAGAAGGTAGGCCAAGTGTCCATGGATTCCAAAGCAGCTCAATCATCCAAATGGGAGGGGGAGGAGGCAGAGAGAACAGGTCTTAGCTCCTGGCAACATCAAAAGACATCTAGTATTCCACGGTTTAACCCCCTGGCAATTATTCGAAAGCCTATTTTGCACAAAGCAGGCACTAGGTCAGGGGTCAGCAAACTTTCTGTCTAGGGACACAGAGTAAATATTTCAAGTTTTGTGGGACACATGAGTTCCTGTCACAAGTACTCAACTCCTCTGTTGTAGCACAAAAACCTTTGGAGACAACATGTAAATGACCGGATATGGCTGTGCTCCAATTAACTTTTATTTACAGACACTGAAACATGAATCTCATATAATTTTACATGTCATGAAATATTCTTTTGACTTTTTTCAGCCATTTAAACATGCAGAAAGCATTCTTATCTTATGGGCTTTATAAAAATAGGCATTTGCGGACCCTGCACTCAGCACACTCTCCAGCCCAAGGAGGCCCTAAGACCCATCACCAAACCTGCGTTACCTTAACTGTAAACTAGAGACACTTCAGGACAACTTTGCCATGTTTTGAACATTGCAACTTTCCAAATATTTTCACCAATTTCAATTTCTCCAGCTTTCATTTATCCCAGTGGTTCTCAACCTTCCCAATGCCGTGACCCTTTAATACAGTTCCTCATGTTGTGGTGACCCCCAATTTCATCGTTACAAATTGAACATAATTAAAGCATAGTGATTACTCAAAAAAAAAACAATATGTAATTATATATGTGTTTTCCGATGGTCTTAGGCGACCCCTGTGAAAGGGTCGTTCGACCCCCAAAGGGGTTGTGACCCACAGGTTGAGAACCACTGATTTATCCCTTTGCAATTCCTAAATCAGGATCCCTTAGTTCTTTGTAACAAAACAAACAAAACAACTAGTGCCTTAGTCCCCTCCCCCCCCCCCCCCATGAACTATTAAGGACAGACACGGGGCACTAAATGTGTTTTTATATAAAGCTTTAAAAGATACCACCCTGAAACTAGTTGATAAGAAGGAGTAAAAATTGGTGAATGAGGTGCTTGGGAATATCCTGAAGGCGACGTCTCCAGGCCTGAAATGCTCACGCCCCTCCAAACCCCTGCTGTGGGACTGAACACCAGGCGGTTTCTCTTCCAGTGTCGGTCCAGTGGGGCGATGTTTATGACTTCCGGCTCTTTCAGGTGGCTAACTGGCTGGTGTGTTAGGTGGTGATGGGAAACGCCTAGCATCAATGTGCTGCGTGGGAAGAACAAGACTTTGGTGTCGAAGATCTAAAGTTGAGTCCCCACTCTGGAAAGTTGCTAAACCTCTCTCAGCCTCAGTTTCCCCATCTGGAAAACAGAGATGATCATAATATGGGGTTTTGAGAGCCAAAGGAAAACATATGTGTGTGCACAGTAAACTATGAGCCACCGCACAAAGATGAGTGTGTTGATTCATTCAACAAAGGTTTGCTGAGGGTATGGGCTACGCACTGTACTAGATGCTGAGAACTCAGAGGTTAACACAACAAAAATGTCACCCTCCAAGAGCACAGAGCCTAGGGAGGAGCAACTCAATGTGGGAAATATCTCAGTGGAAGTCAATGTACTGTGGGGTCAGGGATGTTCCTCAAATGTTCACAATTAAAACTCCTCTCCAAAAAAAATCCTGCCCTGGCCCATGTGGATCAGTTGGTTGACCGTCGTACCATGCACCAAAAGGTCGCTAGTTCGATTCCCAGTCAGGGCACATTCCTGGGCTGTGGGCTGGATCCCCAATCAGGGCATGAAGCCAATTGATGATGCTCATATTGATGTTTCTCTCTTTCTCCCACCCCTTCTTCTTTCTCTAAAATCAATAAGATAAAATTAAAAAAATATTTTTTAATCCTGATGTTCTTGCTTTATCTCCTTCTAGTAAGGAGAGAGGGGAATTCCGGACAGAATCCTTTCTCTCAATATCACTGGACCAGTGAGGAGACTGAGAGAAGAGATGTTCCGCTGGGCACCCTTAGAGATCTCCATCAGAACCTGAGGATGCAAAAGAGAAGGGGTCCCATTACATCCAGTCCTCCATAGGGAAAGCTGCTGTTTGCATCTCCTGCCTAGAGCCTTCAGAGACTGCAAATAAATCTGTGGTTTATTCAAACCAGATGCTGGATAATAAATTATTTCTGGTGGCCCTGCATGCAGCTAGAGCCATGAGTGACAGAAACCCTTAGCAGGGAAGGATGGCAATTCAACTCTGAGAAGACTGAACACCCTTGTGATCCCAGTGTGGTTTCTTGTCTCATTTCACTGGTTACTAGAGGAGGACATACATTTACAATTCTACTCATAAATGCAGTGAGAAAAATTTGCTGGCCTTTGACTCCAAAACCCCCAAAAATACCTCAGAAAAACTCAGACTAGCCACTTGGAGGTCGTGTCTCTATAGGACCCTGCAGCCTCCCTCCAATATTTCCTCCTTGCCCAACCCGGCTCCCCGAGGAACAATGGAGGATTCCATTGGGGCATGGATGAGAGAGGCAGGATTTTGTATCTGGTATTTAAAAAAAAAATAGCTTTATTGAGGTATGCGACATATAAAAAAAGCTGTATATATTTAAGGTATACCACATGAGGAATTTGGCGATAAATATTCACTCATAAAAACGTGACCATAATCTCCATCACCTCAAAAGTTCTTTAGGAGAAGGTCTTTTTCTACTGTAAGCAATTAGAGAGGTTTAACATAAGGGGGTCTTTTAGTCACCGTACTACATACCTAGTAATTAAGAATTAAATGTCTAGGCTTGGATAATAATACTATCAAGATCTATATAATCCTCAAGATACACTCAAAGATGAAGTGGGGTTTGATACCAATTGTCACTTATTTTAACTGAGATAACTCCTTTAACTGACTAAAATAGTCCTGTGAGTGGGCAATATGTTATATACATGTCTTATGTCTTTTATGAAACAGGCACCCAACAAGTGTTTGTTAAATGGAAGAAAGTGATTTGTAATTCATTCTCTCTCCCTCTCTCCCTCTCTCCCTCTCCTTCTCACAGGTCACATACAGCATTACACTGTATCCACAAAGATTTTTAAAATATCTCAAGGGTCATAAACCTGAAAGAGATATAAAAAATTCTTAAGATGATTCAAGTTTTATGAATTCATGCTTCTCTATATATAAAGCATCTTCTATCATCAGTTTCTACCCAATGAATTCTACTGTACTAGAAAAACAGTTCACAGTTAGAATGTACTCACTTGAAAATTGCCATAAATTCAAAATGCGATGAATAATTCATATAATTTGAAAACAATGTTTCTATAGGCTATGCTTGGATAAGATTAAAGATATGAACCATATTATAACTGTAGAGAGAATGTCAACACCTAAATGAATTAAGATCTTATACCTGCCTTGCAGTGATTTGTATAAGAAACTTTCAGAAAAACTGCTTTATTGAAAAGTTAGTATATAAGAAAATAAAGTAACCTGAGATGGAAATGTGAAGACACAGGTGGGAGCACTTTAAACTTCTGAAAGTACGGACCTCAGGGAAGCATCAGTGATGTAGGCAGTGTCCCTGTAGGAACAATGGCGCAGACAGAACTGAGAGACAGTCCTGAATTCCTGGATTTCTACAAATCTGATTGCATTTGAAAGGGCTTCCGTCACTGTGCAACTCTGCCCATAGCATCCACTGTCCAGGGCAACCAGCCTCTTACCAATACTCTCTGATCTGCCAAGCCTTACAGAGAACTGATCAGGTCTCTTCACCACACCTAAGGTTCTGGGGAAACCCTCCTTCACTTAGCACGTTCTTCCTTGGGATAACTTAGCTTTGTTCTTTGTCTGATAGCACGGATACTGAGTTACTATGTTGTGGGGGGAAAGCACAGAGGCTCTGGAGCCAGGCTGACGAGGTAAGAGTCTGACATTTGCTACTTTCTGGTGTGTACATATATAAGGTAGACCAATATTGGGACTTCCTTCATGGCTTTGTTATTATGACTGAGCTGTTCCATGTAAAGTACTATCAATACAGAGTGCATAGCACTGGGTGATCAAAATATTAACTATTAAAAAAAATATGTATATATTAGCTATTATAAAAGCTCATTATATTATTACTAGGGGCCCAGTACATGAAGATTCGTGCACCAGGGGTGGGGGTGGGGGGCGTTCCCTCAGCCAAGCCTGCCCCCTCCCTCTCACATACTGGGAGCCCTCAGGGGATGTCCTACTGATGGCTGAGGCCCGCTCCCTGCTCCCCTTGGTGAGCAGGCCTAAGCCGCAGTCTGGCCTCCCTTTGTGGGAGGTGACCAGGCTGATCAAGGGAAGGCACCAGCCCCATCACCCCGCTGCTGCAGCCACCGCCAGTCACCGCAGCCACCAAGGTGTTTTCATCAATACAGACTCCAGTCCCTTCACCATGAAAAAATGACAACTTTCTTTAGGCATTTTCAAGATGTATTTTTCATAGAATATGACATTTCTTTCTTTATTTTTTTTTTATCCTCACCTGAGGATATGTATCCATTGATTGTTAGAGAATGTGGAAGAGAAAGGGAAAGACAGAGAGAAACATCAAAGTGAGATGAACACTTTGATTGGTTGCCTCCTGCATGAGCCCTGACCTGGGCCCCAGCCAGGGAGGAGTCTGCAACCTAGGTACATTCCCTTAGTCAGAATTGAACCCAGACCCTGCAGTCGGCAGGCTGAGGCATTATCCACTGAGCCAAACCAGCTAGGGCAGAATATGACACTTCTTAGCCCTCCAGCAGCAGACCTTCATTTTTTTCTCCAGGAGTGTGGTGGAAAAACCCTAGATTCTTTTTTTGGATTCTTATTACCCAAGTAACTAAGAGTATTACCAGTGGCATACAGGGAGCTTAGCCAATGAGCGGTCAGAAAAGGTGTTTCCTCTGTAGTTCACACTGATCTCCGGCTCGGCCAAGACTTTAGGCCTGGGCAGGGGACCCCCAGCTCCCTCCAATTGCCGGCTCCGACCCTGCCCAGGCCCCCCAGCTCCCTCTGATCGCTGGCTCTGCCCCTGCCCAGGCCTAAAGCCTTGGGGCCTGGGTAGGGGCCCCCCATCTCCCTCCAATCACTGGCTCTACCCCTGCCCAGCTCCTTCCCATCGCCGGCTCCGCCCCTGGCTCTGATCGCAGGCTCGGCCCTACCCAGGAACCCACTGGCTCAGGTCCTTCCTAGGCTGCTCAGGGCCCACACGGGGCTTACCTCGGAGTGACCTGGGTGCTGATGATGTTCCCAGGACCCAGGCCGCTGGGCACCTACATATGCAAATTAACCGCCATCTTTGTTGGGTTAATTTGCATACTCATCCAATTGGCTGGTGGGCATAGCAGAGTGACACCAATTTGCATGTTTCTCTTTTATGAGTGTAGCTCAGTGATGGCGAACCTATGACACACGTGTCAGAGGTGACACGCGAACTCATTTTTTTGGTTGATTTTTTTAAAATATATTTTATTGATTTTTACAGAGAGGAAGGGAGAGGGATAGAGAGTTAGAAACATCGATGAGAGAGAAACATCGATCAGCTGCCTCCTGCACACTCCCTGCTGGGAAAGTGGCCGCAACCAAGGTACATGCCCTTGACCGGAATCGAACCTGGGACCCTTCAGTCTGCAGGCCGACGCTCTATCCACTGAGCCAAACCGGTCAGGGCTGGTTGATTTTTCTTTGTTAAATGGCATTTAAATATATAAAATAAATATCAAAAATATAAATCTTTGTTTTACTATGGTTGCAAATATCAAAAAATTTCTATATATGACACGGCGCCAGAGTTAAGTTAGGGTTTTACAAAATGCCGACACACCGAGCTCAAAAGTTTCGCCATCACTGGTGTAGATATTCAGTAAGCTCTGCTGCCTACATACACAGTAATTAAGAAGAATTAACACCTATCCTCCTCAAACTTTCTGAAAAATTCAAGAGGAGGGAAGACTATTTGGTTACCAGCCTGAAAGGCCCTGTGAATCTTATTATTTTCTACCTGCTACCTCAGCTATCTAACCTCTAATTTGAAGGAATTAACACAACTTCATGTGACATTAGTTTGTGTTTCTTACTCCGCAGGTTCCATATTGTTCCATGTGAAAGAAACCATCCTGACACCACTATTCAGAATTCCTTCCTAGACATGTTTACATCCACATTATTAAGAACAGAGATATAGATTTCTCGTGTAATGTCTAATCTAGTGTTTTCTTCTCAATTCCAGTTTCTGGATTGAGAGGAACTCCTGCTTTATAGGTGAATGGCATGTGTAATCTATACTAATAAAAGCCTAGGTGGTGTCGCGCCCTCATGTCATCACAAGATGGCTGTCACAAGATGGCCACCAAAAGATGGCCACCACAAGATGCCACCAGGCTGGCAGGGGAGGGCAGTTGGGGGCAATTGGGCAGGCAGGGAAGCAGCTAGGCGTCAATCAGGCTGGCAGGGGAGCGGTTAGGGGCAATCAGGCAGGCAGGCAGGCTGGCAGTTGGGAGCCAGTGGTCCTGGATTGTGAGAGGGATGTCTGACTGCCTGTTTAGGCCCGATCCCTGGGTTTACACCAGCAATCAGACATCCCCTGAGGGGTCCCAGATTGGAGAAGGTGCAGGCCGGGTATGAATTTTGTGCAACGGGCCTCTAGTTATATAATAAGAGTGGAAGGTTTCTACCTATTCAGGAAATACAAGTTAATATTTTTATACAAAAAATACCATATAACTTAAACATGCTGCCTAAATATAATGCCATTGAATCACACATGCCTTACAGTAAGGTTTAATAGAACGAATAATGCATTCCCAGATAATTGTGAGTTAAATCTCTCAAGATAATAGATATAATTTTAATTCATACATTTTTTAATGCTTATAAGTATTTGATGAATTCAGTACTTTTTAAACTTCTGGGAATTTCTGTCTATTCCCTTTAAAGACTATAAAGCTTAGGTTAATGTAAATTCTCAGGCTGGTATATAATAAGAAATACTAATGTCATTCAAAAATACTAGTGTGCACATTTCCCCAACCCTTTGTTCTAATGAACAAGGCATTTGGGAAGTCATGGAGGGAGTGATATCTGGCTGTGAAGGACTACCAGAGAGGATTTGGAGACACGCAATCATCTGTCTCCTCCACCCTTCCCCTGGAGAAATTTACTAAATCTCAACTAATGAAGAGCAACTGGATCTTTTCCTAAGAGAATTTTGAAGAATACTCAACCAGTTCTTTTTTTCCAGTTTGAATTGATACAATCCATCCCTCACAAAATATCCTGATGGTGGAGATTCAGAAGTGGCTTCTGAGGATGAGGACCTAATTTCCACAGGGAATTTCCCACTGAAATACTTCAGGAATTTCCCCAGCATCCTCTCCCACCACATTCCTATAACCCCTTATCTACTCAGCTCTATTATAGCTGTATTGTACTACCCTAAACCATTTTCAGATGAGTTGGTTCAAACATCACAAAAATATGGGAAAAAATTTCAAGAACTTCAATAGGTGATTAAATCTTGCTTTATTAGAAATTATTATAACCCAAGAATAAATGTAAAGTTTGAGTAATGCTCAAAGCCTTTACCTCTAGAACATTTAAACATTTACTAATAAATTTCCTTCATTTGACCAAATCTTAAACCTTTAATATATTTTAGGATTCATTACATAGTTTCTTGTTGAACTAAAGTTTTCCCTAACTTTTTCCCTTTGCTACTAAATTATTTCATCAAGGAATTTAAAGTTTCTTTAGATTCTTATTTCAGTCACCCCACAATTGGTGAGATAAATTCATATAACTGCAATATTTTCTGTATTAAAATTTCAGTCTACTTCCGAAGTTCTCTCTTATGGTATTAATTAAACTATACTGTTTCTAGCTACAACAAAATGACAAGAGGTCACATATGTCTAAATACATAAGCCAGAGAAATGTATTGATATAATTTTCTTACATTTAATTTACTCTCCATATAATATTCCTGGCCTTAAAAAAGTGAAGAGAATTCATTATTTTTTTAAAGAAAGACCAGATATTCTGATAATTTAGTTGTCCCATTTCAACTTTAGAAGATATGCTCTTCTGTAGGATTTTATCCAACTTTTAGAGCTAGAATTTGAACAATTACTATTTTTATATCAAACTTCTAATTGGGACATTTTCCTGAGTGTTTCCTTCACCAAACCACATATTTCTTAAGGCACTTGAACATCTATCTACCCTTCACATGGACCTCATCTGCAGTGCTCTATACAAGGCATCCTTCACCTGAGCGTTCCTCAGGCTGTAGATGAGGGGGTTCAGCATTGGGTTAAAGAGACTGTGAAACAAGGACAGTATTTTCTCCTTCTCCTCTCGTTGACTGGATTCTGGGACCATATAAACCACCATGGCTATGCCAAAGAAGAGTCCGACCACACAGAGGTGGGAGGAGCAGGTGGAGAAGGCCTTTTTGCGTCCCTCCTTTGACTGGATATTTAGGATGGCCCAGAGGATGCGTATATAGGAAACAAGCATTAAGCAGAGGGGCCCAACTAAGACAAAGACAGAAGCAGAGAAGATGACCACTTTGTTGATCCATGTATCAACACAAGCAAGCTTGAGGACAGACAGAATCTCACAGAAGAGGTGGTTTATTTCCAGGGGCCCACAGAAGAGCAACCTTACAAGGAGAATCGCATGGATCAGAGCCAGGACAAATCCACATGACCAGGAAGTGATGACCAGGGCTGTGCAAGCTCTCCAGCTCATAATGACAGTGTACTGGAGGGGGTGGCAAATGGCCACAAACCGATCATAAGACATCGCCACCAAAATCAGGCATTCTGTAGCAGCAAGACCCAAATACAGAAATGTCTGCACAATGCATGGGGCAAAGGAGATGGTTCTCTTCTGGTTCACTAAGTTTGCCAGCATCTTGGGGACATTGTTGGAAGCATAAGACATGTCAATGATGGCCAAGTGTGAGAGAAAGAAGTACATGGGGGTGTGTAGCCTCTGGTCCAGAACGATGAGTACAAAGATCATGCCATTTGCCAACAGACTGAAGATATAGAACAGGGAGAAGATCCAGAATAGGAACATTTCCACCTCTGCACTGAGCTGGAATCCCACCAGGATGAACTCTGTGACCCAGGACTGGTTGCCCCCCATTCCTTAATGACAGCTGTTCAAGGATTGAAATGTGATAAAAAGGTCAAAGCTGGATAATCAATAAAAATTGGAGTTATTTATCTCAAAATGAACTCAGAGGAAAGTTATATACTTGTCCCTATTCAAAAGCTTCTCCTACTCCCAAAAATTGGTTACCTATTTTTAACTTTTAATATGAAATAAATTTGAACTTACAGAAAAGAGTCAAGAATTATGCAAAGTACTCCACTATACCCAGATACCCAGATTCAACGAATATTAATATTTCTTTAATATTTGCTTTATCATTCTCTTTTTATCTATATTATTACATATCGTTATTACTTTGTCTGCACCAGTTGAGATTAAAGTGTAGGCATGATGCCCATTACCCCTAAATTACTCATTTTTTCACCAAGAACAAAGACATTAACAAATATAACCACAATATAATTATCAAAATCAGGCAATGTAATGTTGATGTGAATCATTAAACTACACTATTCTCTCTCTACTCCCCCATCCAGGACTCATCCAAGACTACATATTATACTTAATGTCATTTATCTTTAGTTTCCCTTCATCTGAAATAGTCTGTCTTTGCCAATCATGACCACTGAATTTTGGAAGAATATAGAGAAGTTTTTTAGTAGGATGTTCCCCAAATTGAAATTGTATGAAGCTCCTCATTTTTATTCAGATTATTCACTTTCTGAAGGAAAAATAAGTATTCTTCATTGTATTCCATGAGTAAGTGCTTGATGTTCATTTATTCCATTATTGGTGATGCTAACTTTCATCACTTGGTGAAGATGGTGCCTCCAAAATATCTCCATTACAAAATCATTTTTTCACTGTTGTAATTTCTGGAGCATCCATTAAAATTACTATAAAATATTCTGTTCTTCATAAAGCTTTCTAATCACTAATTTCAGTGCCTGTTGATTATCTTGTCTGGCTCAGTTATTAGTAATGATTATTGCACACATGGTGTTCTTACTCCATTATTGTTGTTATATTTATTGATTTTCAATTTCCTTTTAAGGGAAGGCTCTATCATCTATCTACCTATCTATCAATTATCTATATTTCTTTATGCATCTGCATCTGTCATCTTTCTATCAGTATGGACTCATGAATTTTTATCAAGGGATTGTAATTATTATTATTTATTCATGCTTAATTATTCTAGATATAAACCCTCTAAGCTTGCCCTTTTGTCCTGTTAACATGTTTCCATAATTTTGAGTACTCCCTTACTTCTGATATGATGGTTTACAGTTTTCTTATACATTACCCTCCTCAGCCTTAGACACAGCCATTTCTCCAAAGAGATGTAAAAAATTTTAGTAAAAAATTTTATTACTTCACTGAAGAGTCATATTTATAAAACAATATCTGTATTTTAATAATTTATACTTTTATCATGATTTCTGCCATATTTCTGATGTCCTCTTTTAAAAGAACAAGCATATAATTTGACAAGGAATACAAGTTACTACTGGGATAACAAATTCTTATGTTTATAAAAATAAAACACAGCTTAACTGACTTCCCTTTAATGAAATCTAATCTATTTATCTAAATTAGCATTATTAGCATTGAAGAAAATGGTCTTAATTTTATATAGTAGTTTATTTTTAGGCAAAATATATAATTGTAACTAACTCATTAATCATCAAAGTTATATTATTTTTTTATTTATATTTAGAAAATTAGGCTCTTGAACATTTTAACTTTAGAGATTAAAGTTGTAAAAATATGGTTCATTGTGTGAATAAGGTGGTTCTTACCTGATGTGAGGGTTTGACAGCAACTTTCAAAAGCTTCTTAGAAAAACAGTATGAAACCCTATTGAAAACTAAAAAGATAATACTCTGAAAAAAGCCAAAAGTGATCATTGTTAATAATTTGTATATAGTTATACCTTTTTACTGTACATTCATTTTCATATATATCATGAATTTAAATATATGCATATCAAACAGTGTTGCTAGTTTATCTACTTCTTTCATTTAGAAACACACCAGGAACTATTTCCCATGTCGAAATATTTCTCTGAAGCATGCTTTGAATAGCTGCACACTATTGTATTTTTGTTTTTTTATTTTTTCATGAATCCTTATAGTAAATTCTGAGATTTGAAAGTGCTCAGTCAAATCAGTCATATAATGTATGTATCTCTCTATCTTCAGTCATCTAACAAAATCCCAGATGTATAAAGACAGCTCTGTCAGAAAGCACCCAGTGGAAGGATGTCTAACTTAACAGCTATTTTTCCCTGAATCCTAAACTCACCTTCCTATGTGGTTGTCCCATTTGTATGGCTGTTCCTACCATGCTGGCTGCCAAAGGAGTGTTGATCCTCTTTTAATGCTCAGGTGAAAGACTGCTTATTATCAACTTACTTTGGTTCATTCTTATCTCAGATTGATGCCAAATACTGAAAAATAAGAAAAATGATAAATGGAAATTAATACTCCACAAAGCTTAAGTACAACCTGACTTATAATGTGTGTAGCTATTTGGTTGCCAGGCTGAAAATCCCTCTTATTCTTATTCTTATTCTTATTCTTATTCTTATTCTTATTCTTATTCTTATTCTTCCTGCTACCTGACCTATCTACCCTCTAATTCAAAGGAAATGGCACAATTTTACTAGTATGTGGCATTAGTTTGTGTCTCTTATTCCCCAGGTTCCATATGGTTCCATGTGAAAGAAATTATCCTTATCCCACTAGACAAGTTTACATCCACATTATTGTAAACAGAGATACAGATTTCTCATGTAGTGTCTAATCTAGTATTTTCTTCTCAATTCCAATTTCTGGCTTGAGAGGAACTCCTGTTTTCTAGGTGAATGGCATCTGTATTTATATGACTCTTCACTAGATATTAATAAGAAGGAAAGGTTTTTGCCTATGCAGGAATTACAAGTTAAACAATATTTTTATATAAAGAATACCATATCACTTAAGCATGTTGCATAAATAGAGAAGAAAATACCATGGGAGGCCTAAAACTCCACCTTCCTAGTAGAGTAAATAAAACTCTTGAAGCTCAAATAACAAAAGGTTTGTGTGATCAGTATGAGCAGTTCCTCATCTGGGCAGTCCTGTAACTCCGAGTGTTTTCTTGATTTGTGGAGCTTTATTGCTCCAACTCTTGGCAGGAGTCTGAGCACTCAATCTATCCTCTTTTATGATAGGAAAGATATATATATATATATATATATATATATATATATATATATATATATATAATATGCTAAGTGTCCGACCGTCTGCTGCTCAACCATTCGACCAGTCGCTATGATGTGCACTGACCACCAGGGGCAGGCACTCCAACCAGTAGGTTAGCTTGCTGCTGGGGTCTAGCTGATGGGGACTGGGTGAAAGGGGCCATACACTCCATGGAGCCCTCTCGTGGTCCCTCCCGTGGTCCCTCCTAGGCCCCGATCATGCACCAGTGGGGTCCCTCAGCCTGGCCTGTGCCCTCTTGCAATCCAGAACCCCTCAGGGGATGTTGGAGAGCCAGTTTCAGCCCAATCCCCACAAGCCAGGCTGAGGGACCCTACTGGTGCATGAATTTGTGCACCAGGCCTCTGTGGCTTCCAATCTGATAATCATGATGATATGCTGATAACATGGGAAGGTCAGGAAAGGAAATAACTAGGTGGCAAACTTATACCTTACACTGTTTCAGCAAAGAAACAACTTACTGAAACTCTTACTAGGATTTTCTTTTCCACTGAGAGAACTTTCCCTGGACATCACCACCATCATTAGGTGAAGTAATATGCAACATCATTGATCTGGCTATGTCAGAGCCTCACTCAGAGACAACGCCTGGATACACAGCCTCTCACCGAGACGCTGTGCTGGCTCTGCCCACCACCACGTAGGCGCATCGGGAGGTCAAGGCCCCGGCCCACAGCAAAGTCGGCAGAAGTTCCCTAAGATGAGGAAGGAAGAAATCTAGGTGCCTATTATATCTGTAAAGTGAAAATTATGATCAGATGGCACTATGTGGTCAATATATGGTATTTAGCACCTTTTCTGAAACATAAGAAGGACTCAATCATTGTTGCTTATGGATATTATAATCCTTCCTCCTTTGTACCTGTCAGCCCTGACTGCAGTGAGAGATAGTCCTGCTTGGGGGAACCATTCTCTCTTAGGGTTGCCCTAACAAGTTCCATGGGAACCCATGTCTCAACCACCTAAAAGTCCCAGCCTCTTGTGTACATGCATGGGGATTGTAGAGAAGCATGCATTCATAAAACTAATGCAAGGCACAATATGAGTCAGGGGGAAAGATCACCCAGCAATGTCATTCCTGGGCACACAGCCAGGTGGTTTCTGTGGCTGTCCTGGCCTACACCAGCACCTGCACTGAAACCTACGACCCAGCATGAATTCCCCACTTCTGCACAAGGAGATGCGAGCACTGGGTTTCTCATGAGCATCTCTCTGACCTGGAATAAACCCCCAGAGCTGAGAGATGTACCTCTAAACTGGTGTGGTATCCTGCTGTCTCAGCAGCTTGTGGGATTTAAATCCAGGTACAGGAGGATCCACGGGTCTTGGTGAAGCTTTCTCAGAGACGCCCAGGAGCACAGCTTTTACTTTAGAATCAGATGAATTAAAAACATTCTTCAGTTTCTATTGAGAGTTCAAATTCCCAGAAGGATCATAAGATATCATACCTAGTTATCTTCTCTCTGAGGGAAAAAAGAAAATCTCTGAATTTTTTCTCTGGAGGAGAGCCGAGATTGGGTCTGATTGTCCTCAGAGGAAAAATACTAGGGAACAGGCAGGGTGGATACTAGCAGCGTACTGTTTCTACATAAACTTTCAGATATCTCGAGGGTTTTAAACCTGAGACAGCTACCACAAATTACAGTACCCAAACTCTTATAATCATTAGTTTTATGAATGCATGCTTCTCTACAATCCCCATGCATGTACACAAGAGGCTGGGACTTTTAGGTGGTTGAGACATGGGTTCCCATGGAACTTGTTAGGGCAACCCTAAGAGAGAATGGTTCCCCCAAGCAGGACTACCTCTCACTGCAGTCAGGGCTGACAGGTACAAAGGAGGAAGGATTATAATATCCATAAGCAACAATGATTGAGTCCTTCTTATGTTTCAGAAAAGGTGCTAAATACCATATATTGACCACATAGTTCCATCTGATTATAATTTTCACTTTACAGATGTGGAGATCGAAGCTTAAGCACACTGTTATGAATTCCTTGAGTGTGCTCCAGGGACCACTGGGAATCTCTGAGAACCTTTCAAAGGGTCTATGAGGTCAAAACTACTTTCACAATAACATGTAGACACTTTCTACCTTTTCATCCTCACTCTCTCCTAGTGCACAGTGGAGCTCCAGAGCAATATGACATGAGCTGTTGCAACAGACAGAATGCAGAAGAAAAGCCAGCTGTCCTCTGTTAAACCAGACAATGGAAAATTTTAGATAAAACTCCAGTCTTCGTACCTTCCCCACATCTCTTCTGGGCTTTTTATTGTTATCTGCTTGGTTATTGATTTGTTTATTAATAGGCTGGGTTATTTTAGTGGCGTGTATTCTCCCCTGCACTGTACTTCAGTGATAAGTGATAACATCAGAGGGTGCTGCTTCTCATGAAGGGCAATCTTGGGTACACCTACATTCATCCTGGGATGAGGGTGGTTTTTGTTGTTTTTTTTAAAATATTTTTTTTTTTATTTTTTACAGAGAGGAAGGGAGAGGGATAGTTAGAAACATCGATGAGAGAGAAACATCGATCAACTGCCTCCTGCACACCCCATACTGGGGATATGCCCGCAACCAAGGTACATGCCGTTGACTGGAATCAAACCTGGGACCCTTGAGTCCGCAGGCCGACGCTTGATCCACTGAGCCAAACCGGCTAGGGCGAGGGTGGTTTTACCAGGGTTCTCTGTGCCTAGTCACTGACCATGCCCAGCTGTTAAACTCCACACTAACTTGGGCTGAGCAGTCTATTGTTTTCAGTAATGACCCAGGGCATATACCACAAAAGAGAAAGATCAAATCAAATTTGGGATCCACTGGTTAGTTCCTATTTGAGATTCCTTCTGACCCCTAGAGGGTGCCCCTCAGCTACTTCTTTCCCCAGCTCTTGCCTGCAATTTGTCAGCCAACAGTTTAGGCCTGTATCTCCAATGGATCTATCAATCTCTTCCCAGCTGTCTTTCACCAGTAATTCTGGCTGTTTTTTGAGAGAGCCCTTAGGCTTGAATTTCTCCAATCTGTTGCAAATGAAGTCAGCTCCCGTAGGAGAGATTACCATCTATTTGAAGACTGGCTACTTTACCTCCAGTCAAATTCTCTGAGCCACTGTTTTTAGCTGGGTGTGGGGACCATGGCAAACTGCTCCCTGAGCGGTATTTCCATTGTAGGAACTGGGCTCTGAGCAAGGAGTGGGGGTGCGACCACCACATCAGAGTGGTTTTGTGCCCAAGGAAATGTCTCTGTCCTGGGAGTGGGGACGGGGCAGAAGAAGGGCTGTGATTTCTTGATCTCTCAAGACAGGAGCCCCATGGACCCTGTTAAGACATATCTCAGAGAAATTGTTGTCTCCCAATGGAGAAAGTGTGGTTGCCAAATAATCACTGCACATTCCTCACTTACATTTTTGACTTGGCAGTTTAGATATACCTCTCCTTAATTTTCTTTAGTTTGCCCTCCGTTTCAAACATCTCCAGATTTCTGAGCCACATTTTTATTCCTTCATCCTGGGTTAAAAGCCCACATTTAAAATGAAAAATGAATCTCTCTCTCTCTCTCTCTCGTCCTGCCCTTTCTAATTTCCTAAGTGTATCTTAGTTGAATTCTCTAAAAAATCTTACTTCTTAAACTGTGGTGGAAGGAACACTTCAAAATTAGAGCAATCATTTTAATCTGCTGAAGAGCAGAAAAATATATTTAAGAGGAGGCAAATTGGAATTCTTTTCTTAAAGTAATGTTACCCTTCTTACTTCCTTATTATTCTCCAGCACACACACTCTACTTCATTCAACTCCTACTCCCACTCCTGAAATTCTCATTCCTTGTTTATGTCAGTTTTATCCTTGTATCACCCATTTGACTTCAGACATAATGTCTATTCTCAAAGCACGCACAGAGTCCTCTTCAGCCCTTTCAACCAAAATTGGACTCCCTTCTCCGGGAGACTAAATGCATTTATTAAAACACCTTTCAAGGTGGTGCTTAAATAATTTCTTTTTACTTTTAATACTCTTATAGTGTTCATCTTTCCTATATTTTACCAGCAAAACAAAATTATTATAAAAAAATAAATTTCACTTATCAATACCCGGAGAGAGCTAAGGATAATAATTTGGTGCATGTTCATTCAGATATGCATAATTACCATTTTTATTTCTTTTGATGGGGACAATATGATATTATTTAACACAGCTTATGGTGGATACAAAGAGGTGTCATAAGTCATCTCTATTTTTTGTTTCTAATCTTTGAAACACTAGAGCAAAAACATTTACTCTCAAAAGCCTTAGACTTCTTATGAGTATTAATATTTATATTGATTACTATTTTATATTTTAGTAACAATAAATATTGCAAAGCATACTTGGCTTTATCGTTGGTGATGGACCTTTAGGGATAAAAAATGTTTACAGACCACAATTAGGTGCAATACCTTCAGCTGCACCTAAATATAGTTTTAATATTTTGCTATCTCTGAAACAGAAATTCCTCCTTCACAGGGCTAGAGTCTTTTTTTTTAAGTCCACTTAGCACAAAGAATTTCAATGGGATAGTTGAGAAAGATAAAATAATATAAGCAATGATGAGAAATTAGAAGTGTTCGTGACTGTTTTCATCATAACTTGTCATGGCACATCTTTTTTAACTGTACAATGCTATTGTAGGATATGCTCCACCAAAACAAGGGAGTAAGCCAAAAAAGAAGAAGACATTGCATGAATGAACTAAGGAGCCCAACTTAGCATAAAGGCAGATGGAATTTCTAGAAAGTAACCAGTCTAAATAAAGAATGGAAATCTCCTGAGAAATGGATATATTATCTGAGATGACCAAGTGGGGCTGAAAGTACAGAAAGCTTTAGCAACAGGCACAAAGAATCCAAACCAGAAAATAGCAGGGAAATTAGTCATTACTTCATTCATTACTTGCAGCTATAAGTAGTAAATATATACACTCTTTCAGCTTAGAAAGTCAGGTAAGAGAAAACAGTGGCCTATTGTAGAGTTTCCTTGTCAAATATGTTGCCTCTGCTGATCACAGCACCCTGTGGAAACCATTATGATTAAAGGCTCAATATCCCGGAGATTTCTGGATGGATATATATATATATATATATATATATATATATATATATATATATATATAATATTTTCAAGGCTAATAGGACAGATGGATGGATGGATGAATGATTTCACATTTGGTTAATGGAATCACACATATCTCTTTGCACTTAGAAAACGGAAAGTATAAACACATGATAAATATTTTTATATAAATTGGTTCATATTCATGCTATTTTAAGCACATTTTAAAAATATATTTTATTGATTTTACAGAGAGGAAGGGAGAGGGATAAAGAATTAGAAACATCAATGAAAGAGAAACATCAATCAGCTGCCTCCTGCACATCCCCTATGGGTTATGTGTCCGCAACCAAGGTACATGCCCTTGACCGGAATCAAACATAGGAGCCTTCAGTCCGCGGGCCAGTGCTCTATCCACTGAGCCAAACTGGTTAGGGCTAAGCACATTTATTTTTAATGTACAGTGGGGCCTTGACTTACGAGTGTCCCGACTAAAGAGTTTTTCAAGATACGAGCCATCTCTCGGCCAATTTTTTGCTTTGAGTTGCGAGCTAAAACTCGGGTTACAAGCCAGCTTCAGATACCCCACCACTAGTTGGCGCAGCGAACATCACAGTGAATGCCACAACATCAGCCCAGCATCACGTGTCTCACTCATTCACTGTTGATTTGACATACGAGTAATTTGTGTTACGAGCTCCATCACGGAACGAATTAAACTGGTAAGTCAAGGCCCCACTGTAATAGCAAGAAAACTATTTACTACATAACTAAAGTACATATTCTACGTCAGAGTCCTTTTTAAAAATGGTATAAGATGAGAGTCAAAACAATCTCCTTGATAAAAGAATAATGTTTCATTTTATCTAGAGGTTGTGTCCATTAGGTTTTTAAACACTATGTCTTATCTTGAGAGAATATCAATTAGATCCCTAAAACTGAAGTATGAGGAAATTAATACACTTCAATTTCTGACTTCTCAAGATTTAAGAAGGCTTGCTTCAGAACTTAAACGTTTTAGTAGATACTGTTATTTGTCTGTCCTGGGCCATTGCTCCCTTCCTTGCTGATCTAGCAATGCTGATTTTCTTCCCATATGATGAAGTAAATTTATCAGAGGATGTGGGCCTCACTTTGAGCCACAGGGGAGTAAACCACGATTGACCTAAGCCAAGCTCCAATTTCATCCTTTTTGTCAGTGACCAGTTTAGAGATAGTCATTTGGCCCAATTTCGGTCACTGGCAGAGAAGGGAAATCTGCTCAGAGGAAAGGCTTCTGGTGTTTCTCCTGTAACAGGGGAAAGACGAACAAAAGAATTTCTTGTGCCTCTTTTTAAAATTAATTTTAAATATTACATTAGAACTAGGGGCCTGGTGCACGAAATTTGTGCATGGGGTGGGTGGTGTCCTCAGCCTGACCTGCACCCTCTCAAATCTGGGAACCATCAGGGGATTTCCTACTGACAGCGTAGGCTCACTCCCTGTGGTTCTCTGCTCTCTGCAGGGCCTGCCGGCTCCACACCTCAGTGACTGCCAAGCAGGCCATACTGGGTGCTGCCTGTGGGCCACACTTGCCTGCTCTCCAGTCACCGCAGCGACGGACAAGCAGGCCATGCTAGGAGCTGCCTCCTACCTGCTGGCAGTCTCCATGGAGGTGATGAGGTTAATTTGCATACTCACTCTGATTGGCTGGTGAGCGTAGTGGAGGGACAGTTAATTTACATGTTTCTCTTTTATTATATAGGACTAGGGGCCCCGTGCACTGGGGGTGTGGGTGTGGGGGGGAGTGTCCCTCAGCCCAGCCTGCCCCCTCTCAGATACTGGGAGCCCTCAGGCGTTGACCCCCATCACCCTCCAATCGCAGGATCGGCCCCTTGCCCAGGCCTGATGCCTCTGACAGAGGCGTACATGCCCAACACCCTCTGATCGCCTGATCGGCCCCTTGCCCAGGCCTGACGCCTCCGCCAGAGGTGTCAGGCTTGGACAGGGGACCTCCATCTCCCCCTGATCACTGGCTCTGGCCCCTGCCCAGGCCTGAGGCCTCTGGCCCAGGAATCATGCCTGGGCAGGGGACCCCCATCTCCCTCTGATCGCTTGCTCCACCCCCCACCCAAGCCTAACGCCTCTGACCCAGGCTTCAGGCCTGGGCAAGGGGAGCATCATATCCCCCCAATCCCCAGCTCTGCCCCCCACCCAGGCCTGATGCCTCAGCCAGAGGAGTTGACCCTCATCACCCTCCGATCACCAATCACCGGATCGGCCCCTTGACCAGGCCTGAGGCCTCTGGCAGAGGTGTCAGGCCTGGGCAGGGGACCCCCAGCTCCCCGTGGTTGCAGGCTCCGCCCCTGCCCAGGCCTAACACCTCTGGCTGAGGCATCCGGCCCGGGCAGCGGGGACCCGCAGCTGCAGCGGCCCCGCGATCGTGGGCTACGCTTTAGGCCCAGGCAAGGGACCCCTAGCTCCCGGGACTGCCAGCTTCGACCGTGCCCAGCTCCCATCGCTGGCTCCACCCCTACTTCCTGCTATCACTGGCCAGGGCGGCAAAGGCGCCTGATTCTAGGATCATGGCTGGGGGGCAGGGCAAAGGCGGCCCCAGGGCCGCCTTTGCCCTGCCCCCCAGCTCTTAGCTCCCCCCTGGGTTTCCGATCACTGTCAGTGGCAGGGGGCTTCTTCCTGCTTTCCCTTTCACCTCCCTGCATTGTGCCTACATATGCAAATTAACCGCCATCTTGTTGGCAGTTAACTGCCAATCTTAGTTGGCAGTTAATTTGCATATAGCCCTGATTAGCCAATGAAAAGGGTATCGTCGTACGCCAATTACCATTTTTCTCTTTTATTAGATAGGATGTTTTACCACAGAACATCTGAAAATGGTTCATCCATCATATGGTTAGGAAAAAATCTCTATTCTGCTTTCATTCTTAAAATGTGTTTATTTTATAAAGTGATTTGGGTAACAAGATAAACTAGAGTGATGTGGTAGAAAGTCACCTAGTCGTGACAAGTGGAACTCTGAAATATGCTGGTCTTGGAGGAGGGAATACTTGAGACCTAATAGATTAGAAGGTCTGGTAGAAGAGGATTTTATGTCTTGCCTTTTCACCATTTTTATGCTCTTTATTGAATAATACACATTCTTAATTTCAATTTAGTCAAATTTATCAATGTTTTCTTTTGTGACTAATAATTTTGCATATTATTTTTAAAATCCTTCCCCTTTGTATCTTCTAAAACCTTTATAGTTTTGCCTCTGACAGTTGGGACTTGAATACACTAGGACTTGTGTTTTCCACAAGTGAGTATGTATGTGGCTACTCAATTGTGCCAGCACCATTTCCAGCAAAGCCCTTCCTTGCCCTGCCACACCTCTCATCTAGCAAGTGGTCATGAAGACATGAATCTACTGCTATGCTTCGTATTCTGTTCAGTTTGTTTGTTGGTCAATCCCTAGATGATTACCATACTTCCCTTGATTGGCACCTTATAGTACATCTTGTTATCTGGGGAATCAAATCCTTCCACCTTATATTTTATCTTTTTAATAGTGTTTGGGCTAGCCTTGGCCCTTTCAAGTTCTGCACAAACCCACACATTCTGCTAGGTTGGAATTGTTGGAATTGTTGGAATTGTTGGATATTGTTGGAAATTCATTAAGATTACATTAAATATATCAATCAATTTGAGGAAACTGTTTATAATATTATGTTTCCAAATTAAAAAATCTAGCATATCTCACATTGAATATCTTTGTACTTAGTTACCATGGTGACTCAATACATTTTTCTAATTGTCTCTTTGCAGTATTTTATACATCCTTTGTTACATTTACTCAGAAGAATTGAAAAATTAAGTCCTGCTGTTTATGGCTGCATTTTATAAATTTTCATTTTTATTTTTTTATTTTTTTAAATTATGATACAGGGCTGGAGAGTCAATATGTTTTTGTTTTTGTTTTTTAAATCTATTTTACTGATTTTTTACAGAGAGGAAGGGAGAGGGATAGAGAGTTAGAACCATCGATGAGAGAGAAACATCAATCAGCTGCCTCCTGCACATCTCCCACTGGGGATGTGCCCACAACCAAGGTACATGCCCTTGACCGGAATTGAACCTGGGACCTTTCAGTCCGCAGGCTGACACTCTATCCACTGAGCCAAACCAGTTTCGGCAAATTTTCATTTTTAATTATTTGTTATTGTTATGTGAAAATATAATCGATATTCATATTGATTTTATAATAAACTACCTTGTTAAACTTCCTTACAATTACAATAATATATCAAAAGTTTCCTTCGGTTTCTAACATATATAATCATGTCATTGGCATATAACCACGATGGGTTTATTCTTTCTCAAATGTGTGTGTGTGCACATGCGCGTGCCTGTATTTCTTCTTTTTGTCTAACTATGTTGTTAGGATCTCTAGTAAATGTTGAAAACAAAGCAATGTTGTACATCTTTATCTCATTCTCTTTTTCCTTTTCTTTTTCTTTTTCTTGTTACTCCTCACCCAAGGATATTTTTCCATCGATTTTTAGAGACGAAGGGAGGAGGAGAGACAGAGAAAGAGAAATATGGATGTAATCAATTGATTGCCTCCTGCACCCGCCCTGACCAGGGCCAGGGCAGGGGAATCAAGCCTGCAAGCAAGGTACACGCCCTTGACCAGAATCAAACCCAGGACCCTTCAGTCCACCGGCTGACGCTCTATCCACTGATCCAAACCAGCTACAGCTTATCTCATTCTTTGTCTTAAAGGGAAGAATGTTAGCATTTCATCATTAAGTATGATGTCTGCTGTGTGGGTTGTTGTTGTTTTTTCTTGATAGGTCCTCTTTAAAAATGCTTATTGTTATATTAGCATGTAAAGAGTGTTATCAGCCCTGACTGGTTTTGCTCACTGGATAGAGCACTGGCCAGCCAACTGAAGGGTCCCAGGTTCAATTCCAGTTAAGCTGCAGGTTCCCCACCACCAGGTGGGGTGTGTGTCTCTCTCACATCAATGTCTCTCTATCTCTATCTCTCCCCCTACCTTCCACTCTCTCTAAAAATCAATGGAAAAGTATCCTCGTGTGAGGATTAACAACAACAAAAAAAAGAGTCTTATTATAATTAAAGTTAATTTTTGTCAAAAACTTTCTTAGATCTTCTGACATGTATCCTTTAATTTGTTAATGTGACAAGTTATTTTCCTATTGTTTGTTTTTATGCTAAATAATTCTTGAATTTGGGGGCATAAAAACTTATCAAAATGTGAAATTATTTTATTTTACTAATACTTTAAAATATTTGCATCTATCTCATGAATAGGATTAGACTGTGATTTTCTGTTTCACACTTTATCTCAGGTTTGGTATCAATGGCTTAAATAGTAAGAGTATTCATTTTCTCATTTTATAAGAAGTCCAAAAACAAAGAGTTTTGGGTTGATTAAATTAAAAGACTCAAAAGGGCATTCAAGGTCCCTGAGGATGAGCTCACACACTCAGAATACTCCAAGCCATCCCTCACAGTGATCTCTTCTTCCCCAGCCTCCTCAGGGCTCCCTTCACCTCAGCGTTCCTCAGGCTGTAGATCAGGGGATTCAGCAAAGGGTTGAAAAGGCTGTAAAACAACGACAGAATCTTCCTTTGTTCTTGAGAGTGGCTGGATTTGGGGGCCAGGTACATGATGATGGCACTGCCAAAGAAGAGCCCGACCACGCAGAGGTGGGAGGAGCAGGTGGAGAAGGCCTTTCGGCGGCCCTCCCCAGACTGGATCCTCAGGATGGCAACGAGGATGCGTGTGTAGGACACCAGCACCAAGCTGAGGGGCCCCACTAAGACTAACACGGAGCCCACAAACAGGACAATCTGGTTGAGCCTAGTGTCAGCACAGGCCAATTTGAATACTGACATGATCTGACAGAAAAAGTGGTTGATTTTTTGTGGCCCACAAAAGGGCAGCCTCAGAATGAGAGTAATGTGGACTAGAGCCAAGAGGAAGCTGAATATCCAGGAAGCGGCAGCCAGGACTGTGCACACTCTCCAGCTCATGATGACAGAGTAATGGAGGGGGTGGCAGATGGCCACGTAGCGATCGTAGGACATCACCACCAGACTCATACACTCTGTGACAGCAAATGCCAAGTACAGGAAGGTCTGAAGAATGCATGGAGCAAAGGAGATGGTTTTCTTCTGCATCACAAGATTTGCCAGCATCTTGGGAACAGTGCTTGAGGCATAGGACATGTCAACGATGGCCAGGTTTGAGAGGAAGAAGTACATGGGGGTGTGCAGTCTGGAGTCCAGGCAGATGAGCCCCAGGATCACCCCGTTTCCTATCAAGGTGAGGCTGTAGAAGAGCAAAAAGAACCCAAAGAGGAAAATTTCAAGTTCTGGGTCAACCTGGAAGCCCAGCAGGATAACTTCCGTGATCCATGTCTGGTTGCTCCCCATGTTCTTCTGACAGGTAAATACAATGCTGAACTTAGGACAGAAACTTCAGAGCTGAGGAGTAGAAAAGGAAAAAGATGATATGCTCATACAGAGAGAATTTATACCAGAAGCCACAAATCAGTAATTCATGGATTCAATCCAGCCCACAGTCCTGTAATGCTGATCTGCAAATGTGGCATTTGGAGATATTTTAAAACTTTAGATATTGACCAATATTAAAAATTTGGAGATTTCACATAAAATTTGGGGTCTTGGGCCAAAACCGGTTTGGCTCAATGGATGGAGCGTCGGCCTGCGGACTGAAAGGTCCCAGGTTCTATTCCGGTCAAGGGCATGTACCTGGGTTGCAGGCACATCCCCAGTAGGAGATGTGCAGGAGGCAGCTGATCAGTGTCTCTCTCTCATCGATGTTTCTGACTCTCTGTCTCTCTCCCTTCCTCTCTGTAAAAAATCAATAAAATATTTTTTTTAAAAAAAAAATTGGGGTCTGCCGAAACCGGTTTGGCTCAGTGGATAGAGCGTCGGCCTGCGGACTGAAAGGTCCCAGGTTCGATTCCGGTCAAGGGCATGTACCTGGGTTGCGGGCACATCCCCAGTGGGAGATGTGCAGGAGGCAGCTGATCGATGTTTCTCTCTCATCGATGTTTCTAACTTTCTCTCTCCCTTCCTCTCTGTGAAAAATCAATAAAATATATTTTTAAAAAAATGGGGTCTTGGGCTTCCTTTAAAAAATAAAAGCTTTGATACTCCTTGGAAAGTATTGTAAGCAATAATCACCTGAATATAATGAAGAGACAAAGACAGGTCACTTACCACTAATCTGTTTTCTCCCAGAAATTGAAGCTTAGTGGCACTTAATTTTATCATTGCACTTACACTATTGGTTGTATATTTAGTTTTAAGTAAAGAGCTATGCTCAAGATGAGTTCTTTAGTTCTCCTCTACTAGGAATACATGAAAATTACAGGTCAAAACATAAACTGCAAACCCAAATAGACAGCCAGAATTTAAAATGAGACAATTCTTCCACATATCAAAAATAAATCAGAAATATGATGACATGCTCCCAGGATGAAAGCAGAGAGTCATACCTGGAACTCAGCTTGGATGGAGGCGGGGTACCAATATGGTTCGTTGAACCTAAGCACTTGGTCTGGGGCCATAGAAGGAGGTATAGAACAGCTACTGGGCTGCTGGGTAAAATGACTATAAAGAAGTCAGTATGCTTGCTGCTCTCTCATTAAATCTCCAGAGCCTGAGACACTGTCATAGGACCTGATTCTACACTAGGGGGCGCGGAGCCAAGTGAGGAACAACAAAAACTCAAAAATCACAAGACAGGGAAAGAGAAAAGGTTGAAAAAGCAAATTAAAATCAAGTAAAAGAAAATTTGAAAACACACAAATTTCATGTTAAAGAGGAAAAACAAAGTAAACAATTAGAAACTTGAATTTATTCAAGATGCAATTAAATGCATAAAAATATAGGATGTTTCAATAAATTTTAAAAGATATATTTACTAAAATGCTTATTACATTACGAAAAATAAACAACGTAGCCATGAAAACACAATCTATAATAATAAAAGCATAATATGCTAATTAGACTGGACAGCTGACCGACCTTCCAGACAACCTTCTGGACAACCTTCCGGATGAAGCCAGGGCTGTGAGGGCCAAGGCAAGCCACCACGGCTGCAAGGACTGAACCCCTTGCATGAATTTTGTGCATCAGGCCTCTAGTCAGTGTATAAAAACAGATTAACTACAAACCGTGGAAATGAGAATATAGCCACAAATTTTTTTTAGAAAATCAATAAAGGGAATAATTTCTAGATCTAACATTAAAGCGGGAGGTAATATACTGGAAAGTCACATTTAAGTCCACCCAGATTTTAATACAGACAGACAAAGGAATACACTTTTGAAAGTGTAGTTTAGAGACACAAATAATAGGCTGAGAGGCTAAACTTAGATATTATGAAGTTTCTAAAGCAAAAGAATAAAGAAAATAGTAAAGAAACATTATTTGAAGAGATTTATCCAAAAATATTCCAAAATTAAAAATAGACATAAGTCCTTAACTTGCAAAAAACAATTCCACTTAATGAGTGCAATAAAAATAATAAAAGTACCCTCAAGCAAAATGAAGAATTTTTCATAACTAAAGAGGACATACATTTTTAAATAAAAATATATACTAGGAGAATAAAATCTATAATAATAAAAGCATAATATGCTAATTAGACCAGACATCCTTCCGGATGAAGCCAGGGCTGCGAGGGAAGCCTGGTCCCAGGTGCCAGAGGGAAGCCGGTGCCAGTGGGAAGCCAGGGCCGGCAGCCAGAGGAAGGAAGGCCTACTCTTGCACAAATTTCATGCATTGGGCCTCTAGTAGGATAAATAAAAAATAAATTCTCAATGAATGTAAATTCTTTTATATGTTTTTTATTGAATCTTTTGGGGTGTCATTGGTTAATAAAATTATATACGTTTCAGTTGTACAATTCTATATACATTATCTGTATATTGTGTTGTGTGTTCACCACCTCAAGTGCCCTCCATCACCATTTATCCTCCCTATCTCTTTGACTATTGTCTTTCTTCCATTCTCTAAACTTCACTGTGTCTACACTTTATGGAATACTTATTCAAACAATGATGCAGTCAGTCAACCTATCTTATGTCTCTTAATTAATTACCCTTTCAGATATTTTTCTCTTTTGCTGTCTTCACACTGTTCTAGACATTTCATAACTATATTCTAATTGTACAGTTATTCTATGACTGACACCAGGTTGAAATTTATCCTATCTGCTTCGTTATTTTTTTAAATTTAATGACTTTATTTTTGCTTTCCAAAATTTTTAAGTGGATTCTTTTTACATCCATTGTTTTATTTGCTCCATTATATTCCTTTATTATTTCATGAGGTTTGTGATATTTAATAGGAGCTATAATTTCATTTGACTCTTAAACAGTCTTTGTTCAACTATTTTATATAATTTACTTTTTCCAGGATTAAGAGGAAATAGTAGCCCGGCCTGCATGGCTCAGTGGTTGAGCACCAACCTATGAACCAAGAGGTCACGGTTCGATTCCTGGTCAGGTCACCTACCCAGGGTTTCAAGCTTGATCCCCAGTGTGGGGCATGCAGGAAGGAGCTAATCAATCATTCTCTCTCTCTCCCACTCCCTTCCTCTCTGAAATCAATGAAAATATAACTTTTAAAAAAATTTGCAAAAAAAAAAGAGGAAATAGTAAAAGTTATCAAAGGTAAAATACAATTATATTTACAGGAACAACAATTCCACTGAAAGTGACTTCTCAACAGCAGGACAGTCTGAAGACAATAAGCTACTATCTTTAATGTGCTAAGAGGAGTAAAATGCTGTTCTAAATTTTTATGTTGTCGAGAATAATCCTGAATGAACTAGGGCAAAGTACAGCATTATTAAATATGCAAATAAAAAGGTACTGAGGACCTAAAGATCCTCAGTCTACTAATAAAGTATATTCTTCAATAAGGATAAAAATGAACCCACAGGTAAGTCAATATATGAAAACAATATAGAAACATAGTTTGAAAATTATTTGGCAAATTTTATACATATTGGCTATAAAATAATTACTATGGTATTTTAAAAGGATAAAATTAAGCCTTTTGAAAATAATAAGTAAATAGAGGGAGGGATGTTTGAGCAGTAAAAAGTGTAAGATTCTCTTTTTAAGTATTTTTTTAATATGTTTTTATTATTTTAGAGAGACAGAAAGGAAGAGGGAGAGAGAGAAACATCGATTCATTGCTTACCACATGCACCCCAACCAGGAATCAAACCTGCAAACCTCAGCATGTGCTCTGACCATGACTCTCTCTCTCTCTCTCTCTCTCTCTCTCTCTCTCACACACACACACACACACACACACACACACACACACACACATTAAAGGTGAAATTTAAAAAAAAAACATGTGAGTGACAGTGGTAGCCACATAATTCCATTCTAGGATCTGACACAGGGTCTCCCTGGGATCAGGCCAACCATCCCTGGGCAATAAACCTGGAATACTGAATCAGGAAAAGCTAATCTGACTCCCCTACCAGCTTCACTGAAACAAGATAAGTTCAATGGAATTTTTATCACATCCCTATAGGATTGCCCCTGCCATGCCTTAACTCCTCCAAAGTGGGCAGCAAAGAAAAGAAGCCCCCGTGTTCTCCCTTTCCTGGCTGGAGGATATTTCTAGGAGGTGGGAGAAAATGGTTCTTAGCATAGGAAGAAAAGAAAGAGAAAACTGTGTAACACCTCTGGCGTCACCTTCAGTTGCAAAAGTGGGCAACAGTATTCGGTGGCTTTTGTGCCCCTCTCAGGCTGATACCATGACACAGGGGCTTCTAGTGGAAGCGCCCCCCACCCCCCCTATAAATGTGACCAGAGAGGGGTTCTTCCTAAACCTGAGGATTTCTGCCAGCCTTATGCCCTGCTCTTCTGTAAATCATTAAGCAGCTCACATACAATAATTTGCACAAAGGAGGATACTCTTTCTGGTATTTCCCTCGAATTGGGTTTGAGAGTACAGGAAAACTCACAGAGAGAGGAAAGGCTGGAGCTGAAGCGCCTACTGCCTGAAGCCAGTCCAGTGGCTGACGAATCCCAGACTCCCTTTCTGTCCTGACCATGAGAACAGGAGGCAAGGGCGCATCACCTAAAGCCAACCCATTCCCCACACGTATACC
Source organism: Myotis daubentonii (assembly GCF_963259705.1). NCBI lineage: Eukaryota > Metazoa > Chordata > Mammalia > Chiroptera > Vespertilionidae > Myotis > Myotis daubentonii. The sequence goes on from NC_081849.1 coordinate 34,559,463, forward strand.
TGTGGAGTCCAGGGAACAAATTACAAAGCTTCCCACCACTCCAGGTCTTCCCAGAGTAGGACAAACCTGCCCCTCTGCTCTTGACTTACAGACTTAGAGCTCTGTTATCTGAGTGTGAATGAGTGTGGATGACTGTGTGTGTATGAGTGTGTGTGTGTGTGTGTGTGTGTGTGTGTGTGTGTGTGTGTGTGTGTGGTGTTTATGCAGAAAAGCGAGAACTCAGGAAAAATGGCAGGTTACCCGACTCAGAAGGATCTTGTCATGAAAATTTAACAGGCTTCAGTAGTATCTTATGGTGATGTCACAGTACAATCACCGCGTATTTGGACTTCTGAGTAGTTGATCTTGAGGCTGTGCCTGCCTCCACACCCCCTTGAGAATGGTTTAAAAGTGTCATGATGTGATGTGTGTGGCCCCCATGGAGCTTGTTAAAGCAAGCACCTCAAAGGACTGTGTCCTCCCTAGGCAGTAAACAGTCTTTGCTGAAAGTGTTATTGTGATATAAATTCTCAAAATTTTTTATTGCAAATATTTATTTTTACTTGGAAACTCATAGTGATTGAAGCTTATTCTCTTATAATTGGGGTTTTTAAGTGTTTAAAGGACACCGAGTTTGCTGTGTTGAGATCTGAAGTCAGTGGGCACTGCTGTTTCACATTGATGTGCAGTAGTAAACATTTACCTGGAATACTGCATTTTGGGAAGAGGCCTGTCATGAGATAATAATTTATGTGCTATCAGCATATAAAATGTTTTAAAAATCTTTGGGGCTGCTGAAGGTCCTATTTAAAGTGTTTGTTCAGAAGAAATGCACAAAACCTTAATAATCTTTATCTAAGTATAACATAGAAGTCAACAGCAGAAGTCCCAGATATAACACAAGTAATGGAAGTTACAAAAAAGGGCTTCAAATAAGCATGATTTATGTCAAGAAAGGGAAACAGATATAAAGAATTTAAAAATGTATATTTCAGTGAAGTATTACAAAACATCAAATTATTCATTCTGAAATAGCAAGATATAATATCTTATATTAAGAAAATATCAGATAAATATAACAGATGGCCCCAACAGAGAGCAAGACCAATGAACCTGATTAAAGATTAATAGAAAACTATCAAAAAGGCATAAAATGAAGCATGGAGTTGAATCAGAACGATATCTTGTCTTTAAAAGTGCTAAAAAAATATTCTAACATATACTCAAGAAGAAAAACAAAATGGGGACAAAGCAAATTTTGACAAAATTATTTCTGAAAATTTCCCAATTATGATGAAGGATATGCTCTCATAAAGAGAAATCTCAGCAAATCGCAAGTAGGATAAGTTGGTATAAAATAATACTTGATCATATTACAGTGACATTTCTAAAAAACAAAGATAAATATTTTTTAAACTCAGAGAAAAAAATTTATTACCCATTACCAACAAGAGTCATTCCTTTAGCTGGAAAAAGATACATCCTGTATCTTTCAGTGTAGGCCTGCTGGCAAGGAAGATTCAGGTTTGGTTTGGTTGGTTTGTTTGCTTACTTGTTTTATTTTTTATTTTTGTTTCTGTCTGGGAACATGTACATTTCATCTTAATTTTAGAAGCATATTTTTCTGTATATAAAATTCTTGATTGAGTTATTTTTTCAACACTTTACAGATATTACTCATTATCCTCTGACCTCCATAATTCCAACTGAGAAGTCGTCATTTGTATTATTACTATACTAGAGGCCCAGTGCATGAAATTCATGCACTGGAGGTGGGGGTCCCCTCAGCCTCACCATCTGGGATCCCCCGCTCCTTACCACCCACCTGCAGTGGAGGCTCCCGCCACCACCACTATGCTTGCCAGGCATGATCCCCGGCTTCTGGCTGAGCGGTGCTCCCCCTGTGGGAGAACACTGACCACTAGGGGGCAGCTCCTGCATTGAGCATCTGCCCCCTGGTGGTCAGTGTGCATCATAGCAACCAGTTGTTCAGTCAATTTGCATATTAGGGTTTTATTATATAGGATTTCTTATGGTACTGGAGGGAGGACCCAGGTTCACGAAGGCATCTTTATTCTATCCCCTTCCTTACATATGGGAAGGCCTCATCTCATATGCCCTTTTCAGTCATTTCAACCTGGGATCTTAGAGACTGAAAATGACTTTAAGCCAGGTACTGGCTTCCAATCTCACCATGCAGTCACTGATGCCGCCTCATTTTTACTTTGTCCTTTGAGAGTTTCATTTACTCTCTTGCAAACCTAGTTAGCATTTAAAAATTATGGTTTTTAGAATATTTCATCCAGTATTTTTAGGTGCTTTGTCATAACATGGTTTTCAGGATAGCTTCTCTGCTGTATTGCCTATTGTTTCTATTCTAAAATTCCTAAAAACTAACCTATCTAGAGAGGGAGTCAAATAATTGCTATTTCCCTTTGCAAATAGTACTTGATGCCCATAGAGCAACAATGTCCATACAGATTTTTTCTTGTCTCTACACACTCAGATCTATAAACCTCAATTTAATTATTGCATAGACTTTCTACTTTTCAAACTATAATCTTCAAAAATTGTATATTTCTGTATCATATATGTATATTTGTTGTATAGAAAATTCATCACAGATGAATTTGAAAATTCAGATAAGCAATAGAAGAAAAATCTTTTCATAATTATCACTGTGAGTTTTCTCCCAACAATTGGATGACATATGGCATTAGTAATCTTCCTTTTTTCACTTAATATAAATTGTAAATATATTTCAAGTTAATAAAAATACAACAAAAAATAAAGACAACAAAACCTGACTTTTAATATTCTTTAATATGCACGTTCCATATAAATATGAATTTTACCTATCTCCTAATATTGGAACTCTAAGGTGTTTTCCGTCTTTATAAACAAACTAACCTACCTAGAGAGGGGGTCAAATAATTGTTACTACAAACAAACACTACAGTGAGGAATCTTTCATAGTTATTTCCTTAGATGAATTATTTACATTGAAATTACTGGATCAAAACTAACTTGTGGTGCTCATCTCCTTGCTAGTATGTACCAGATTACCCTGTGCAAGATAGGAGGCTCCAGGCCCTCATCAGCACTGCATGGCATTACCCATTTTCTCAAAGCTTTGCCACAAAAAGATAATAAAATTGAAAACATCAATATTAATTGCAGATAATTGTGTCTTTTTTTTTTTACTTTAATCCTTATTTCTAATGATATTTGTCCTGATAATTTGAGAAGCCATTTTTAAAGTGTTCTGCAAATGCTTTTAAAAAAAAAACAAAAAACTTAAATTTTATGTTCTAATCAGTTTGGTCTTTTTTTTTTTCCTTTAAACTCTTAAAATACTTTGGGGAAAAAGCTTAGTTGTTAAAAAAAACTTCATGTAGAGGAGACATCCAGTTAAAAACTGGAGGTTTAATAAGGAATATTGAAATATTAATTGGACAAGCAGTTTTCTTTCTAAGAAAGTTAGTTCTCTTTTCTTATTTACCATTGTGAATACATTATCATGTTGTCTTACAGAGAAAGCTTATTTGCTGCTAGAGGTGATGCTGATTTTCTCTGTTTTTTAAGGCATATCTATTCATATTAACCTGGAAAAATATTCACAGAGCACTATTAAGTGAAAAACTTAAGATGCATAACTGTATGCCCACTACAGTAGCCAATCTTTCAGATGACCCCCCCATTCACACCTTTGTGTGATCCCCTCCTCTTGAATTTCTCTGTGTTTTTGCAACTGATTTAAAAAATGAACATAAATTCCTCTAAAAAATTCTAAAGTTGATAAATTAATTAATATAACTTATAATGAGTCATTTTAATGTCATAGTTAAATAGCCAAGTACATTTTATTAAACAAAAAACTGACCAACTTGAGGCAAACTTCTTCAGTCATTCCAAATTCTGCTTTTGACAGCTAAAATATAATTTTTGAGCCCATACCAATATAGAAATCATACAATTCAGGCCTTGTGTGAAAGACTTCTAAATTAATCATGTTTCATTAATAAATTAATATCTGTTTCTCTGGGACTTAACCCTTATAGTTCTCACATTCTCAGACCTCTCGACCTCCGTTCTCTGGGACCCTCACCCAATTATCCCAACTCAGCCACCACTGTGACCAGCTCTGGGCTCTGACCTTTTCAGCTTCACCTGGAATAACCCTAGAGCACCTCACTTCATGCCACTTCCCATGCCTCTTGCTTCCTGATCCAAGGCTTTCCTTCTGCCCCTGGGGAAAGTCACCCTGGATTACTTAGTGCCATGATGTACATGCAACTTGTACTGCGACATAAATAACACCCCATGGAGTGAAACATTCCTTTTTCCAATGGGAGGTCAGAGTGAGCCATTACCTTCTTCACTTTACCTCTTCCTGATGTAAGTGTCTTAAGATACATGCTGCTAGCTTGGCTGGCGTGGCTCAGTGGTTGAGCATTGACCCATGAACCAGGAGGTCACAGTTTGATTCCCGGTCCAGGCACATGCCTGGGTTGCAGGCTCGATCCCCAGTGTGGGGCATGCAGGAGGCAGCCAATCAATGATTCTTTCCCATCATTGATATTTCTATCTTACTCTCCCTCTTCTTTCCTCTCTGAAATCATTATATATATATATATATATATATATATATATATATATATATATATATATATATGGAATATATAAATGTATTCCCTCATATGAGAATATTTCACATGCCATATTAAAAGTGTGTGCAACATACAGATAGTTGGGAGAGGTTTTCACTTTCTGCGCAGCACTGAGGAAGGAGGAAAGCAGAATGGCTTTCTTGGGAGGGAGTCACAGGGAAATTTAAAGATGAAAAGGATGCCTTAGAGCATGTCTGTGTATCTTGTAGATACTGGCTGACAGGAGTCCTCAGGTCCCTTTAAGCTCACTTGTTTCCTGATTCCATAAGGCTTTCATGAAGTTCTCTCCTTTTCAAGCACCCTCTTCAGAGCAGCTTTGACATCTCTGTTCCTCAGACTGTAGATCAGGGGATTAAGCATGGGATTGAAAAGGCTGTGAAAGAGGAGGAGATATTTCTTTTGCTCCATAGGGTCCCCATGTGGGGACCCGACATACATGATAATGGCTGTGCCATAAAAGAGTCCAACCACGCACAGGTGGGAGGAGCAGGTGGAGAAGGCTTTCCGGCGCCCCTCCCCTGACTGGATCTTCAGGATGGCGCGTAGAATCTGAATGTAGGATATCACAATGGAGGAGACTGGTCCCACCAACACAGACACTGCCCCAGCCAAAACCATAATCTCATTCATGTGGGTGTCTGCACAGGCAAGTTTGAGAACCGCTAGAATTTCACAGAAAAAGTGATTCACTTTCTGGGGGCCACAGAAGGGCAATGGTAAGAGTAGCACTATATGTACTAGGGCCAGGAGGGCCCCTAAAGTCCAGGAAGTCACTGCCAGGGTGGTGCAGACTCTCCAGCTCACGAGGACAGAATATCGGAGGGGGTGGCAGATGGCCACATACCGATCATAGGACATTGCCACCAGGAGAAGACATTCGGTATGAGCAAAGGTCAAGAAGAGGAAGGTCTGCGTCATGCAGCCAGCAAAGGAGATGGGCTTGGCTGGACTCAGGAGGTTTACCAGCATCTGGGGCACCGTGTTGCAGGCATAGGACATGTCAACAATGGCCAGGTGTGAGAGGAAGGAGTACATGGGGGTGTGCAGTTGGGAGTCCAGCCAGATGAGGCCCAGGATGATTCCATTGCCCAGCAGGGTGAAGGTGTAGAACAGGGAGAAGAGCACAAAGAGGAGCATCTGAGTCCTTGGGCTGAGGGTAAATCCCAGCAGGAGGAACTCTGTGACCAAAGTCTGGTTTTCCCCCATTTTCCTGAGAAAATGACAAGGGTGCTCATGTCTGAATGCGGGCTGGCGGGGAGGGGGGAGCGGGGGGTGGGGGGGACAGTGACTAACTTGGTGGATATGTGCATTGTTTCTTTCCTCAGAAAATATCTCCAAGGATAGGTTTGTCTGTTAGTCACTTACTACGTGAATACTATGCATTGCAAATGACACAGAAGGAAATTGTTATTCACTGTGATAAACTAAATGCTAGTATTCTCTTATAGTGTTCAGTGAATCTTACCTGTATTTCCAAACTTTCACCACTGTTCACAATATGGTAACACTGCAACTGCCTTCACAGCCGTGGTCACTTTCCCGGTCAGTGTGATCCCATCAGAGGATTGCCCGTGTGTTTTTCCACATCGCAGTGCACACAGAGCCACATGTGAGAATCTGGTCTGTGGTCTTGTATCTCTATCTGCACATGAGGATGGGAAGACAGACCAGAAGCATGTCCCAGGCCCTCCTATCAGGTGACCTCATAAAGCTGTGCCTTCATTATATGAATTTGTTAGCCTTATCATTGTTACTGACAATATAATCTTGAGTTAAGTTGAGAGAATGTCAAGCAGACTGCCACACCTTGAGCTGGATTTAAAAGATAGAACTTTGTCTTTTGACCTTTGTACCCAGATGGTCTATTCTGATCGTGTTGTTTCATGATTGGATGTTGCCTGTCACCTTCTTATCCTCCATATGGATATTTGTATCCTATACCTGTATGTGTGTGCATGATGTATATGTTAGATATAGAATTATATATATGCATACATGCACTTGAATCCTTATTACTGGCAAGTGTGTAAGGTACATGGTATTTTCTATATTATTTTCTACTCTATTTCACCAGTATAAATGCTGGTTGAATATCTTGATAGGTCATAGACCAGGATTTTAAAAAATCCTGATCAATATCCTAGACTAAAGCTAAAGCTCTAACTATATACTCATATTCATAGAACCTTCAACATATCATATAGCTTAACTCTAATAGAAAGATATTATTTATCATGAATCTTTACTTTTTTATGGCTTATCAATTTTTTAAAAAGTACTTCTACCTCAGACTGGGTATTCTGAAATTTGACTTGCAACTATGAAACCATTGCTTCTGTTTTCTGTCTGATTCTATATCCTTCTTCAATCCAGAACCCATCTGAATTTCACTAAAACAAAAATCCCAGAAAAATTCATAACTGAGTTCTTATCTATCAGTTCTCCATTCAAATTTTCTGATAAGTTAATATTTGCAAAGTTTTTTTAAAATATATATTTTATTGATTTCCACAGAGAGGAAGGGAGAGGGACAGAGAGTTAGAAACATTGATGAGAGAGAAACATCAACCAGCTGCCTCCTGCACACACCCTACTGGGATGTGCCCGCAACCAAGGTACATGCCCTTGACCAGAATCGAACCTGGGACCCTAGAGTCCGCAGGCTGATGCTCTATCCACTGAGCCAAACCAGTTAGGGCAATATTTGCAAAGTTTTATAAGCAAAAGTGTGAAGGTTTTATCTTGCTTCAAAAGAAGAATAGGAATTCACAATAGAAATATTGCGAGATGGTTTTATCTTAGACTAAGGAATAACTTCATAACAATTGGAATCCCCTCTTTGAAGAAAACAGTTTCATTAGGACTGACCTTCATGTCAGTGAATGTTTTAAATCAGAGATTGATTGACCATCTATTCAGATGGAATTCCCATTTTATGTGAGAACTTGAACAAGAAGAATGCTTCCAACTATAGGATTCACTGGCCCTAAATGTATAGAAAAGTGTTAGCCGTTTTCTTTTTTACTTTCTTGCAACATTTGGGGAAAATGGAGACAGTGGTGTTATTTCTAAAATGTCATGGATGAAGGCACACAATGAACTAAATTAGAAGGACTAATGGGTGTCATCTCATCTTTCTTCTATCTGCCAGTAGCTAAAACACAAAACATAAAATCCACAGATATTTACTAAACATATTTAATGTCTCACCACAGGACTTGGTTGAGGACACACAAGACAATTCCTATCTGCTGGTGTATATAACCTGCTTAGAATGACCAGACTGTTATAAGGACTCAAGAGATGATAATTCTCTTATTTAAATAACTCACCAAATGGAAGTTCACTTTCAAAAATAAATCAAGACACTCTTGTGTAACAAACTCATTTTGTGGTCAATTAGGTCTATTATTTTATGAAAACATTACTTAATTTCATGAAACAATGGAAAAATTTTCAAGCAAATCTTTCAAACAGCTATCTTATTTTATAATTTAAACATGAAATTCAACACTGAATGCATCAAAGTAAATGATCCATATTAGATGTACCTAAAAAAGACAGTAACTTTGGATATGAAAGGTAAGTCTAGAAATAGCAGACATCTGGCATTGACAGACAATAACAATTCCATTTGTGATTTTTCCTTAGAGCCTATCTGAAACTGTACAGTGAACAAAGTCGGGATAAAGTAAAAAAAACTTACCACAGACTTACAGCTAAAAACGAGAAGACGAGGTGAATGTGAGTTGGGGTAAGCAAAAATACACCAATAAAGCGAATAGCATCTGTGAGTTAGTGTTGAAATCCTGTCTCACAAGGATCTATCTCTTAGGAGAAAAGGTGCCCCAACAGAAGCAACGGGATTCCGCTCAGAAGAGAAGATTTATTCTCTGCTTAACTCCACCACCTCGCAATAGACTGAGTGTTCGGTGCAGGGGAGGGAGAAAGACCCACCAGGCACACTGCCATCTGCTTCCTTCCAGGGAAAAGGGGCTCTCCAAGGACTTGTCTCTTGTTTTCTCTAGAGGGACATTTACAACAAGAAGATGTTGATGATTCCTTCAATCTGGAGCTCCATGATCATCAATTTAGAAGCTCTAGAGTGATTTCTGGGACTCCTTCATACATTACAATTACCACACACTTGGATTTATTATGGTTTCAAGAACATTTCCCCACCTACTAAATCTCCAAATAGAATAAGTGGTAAACAGGGCATATGGAACCCATCTATTCTTTCCATCCTCTCCAGTGTTGCCCACATTTTAAGTTACACCTGACCAGAACATGTATCCTATATAATTTTTTCATCAAGTAACCACAAGAAATACAACTTATAAAGTAAGACCAGATAGCAGGAGCTTTGGAAATTGATGGAGAACATGTGAAGGAGTCAGAAACAGGATAAGCTATCCCAAGGGGACTTGTTAAATCCTGTTTGGTAGAATTTAACTGTAGTGCCAAAAGGGAAGGAAATCTCTCACCACCTTTACACTTGCTATTCTATCATTTCCAGAGATTCTGAGTCAAGGGGGAAAGAAAGATCAAGTTTCCTCTAGGACTGTAACTTCTACTATTTTCTCCTCATCTTGAAATGGAAATTGACCTCCTTTTACAATTCTAGGGAATGCAACTGAGACAATTTGGTGGTGCCTTTGTGATTTAAATTTCTCCTTTATTCTTTTATCTATATCTGTTTTTTGTGCACAACATTAGTGCAGGGAGGGGGAAGGGTATCCCTCAGCCCAGCCTGCGCCCTCTCGCAATCCAGGAGCCAGGCCTAAGCCAGCAGTCAGACATCCTTAGTGCTGCCACAGAGGCGGGAGAGGCTCCCACCACTGTCATTGTGCTCGCCAGCTGTGAGCCCGCTCAGGGCTTCTGGCTAAGCATTGCTCTCCCTGTGGGAGGGTACTGACCACCAGGGGCAGCTCCTGCATTGAAGTCTGCCCCCTGGTGATCAGTGTGCATCATAGCTACCAGTCATTCCACTATTCAGTCAATTTGCATATTACCCTTTTATTATATAGGATGTTTTTATTCATTTCAGAGAGAGGAAAGAAGAGGGAGAGAAGGATAGAAACATCAATGATGAAAGAGAATCGTTGATCAGATGCCTCTTGCATGCCCCCTACTGGGGATCAAGCCCGAAACCCAGGGCTGACAGGGAATCAAACTGTGACCTTCTAGTTCATGAGTCAAAACTCAACCACTGATCCACACTGGCCAGGCCATGACTACTCTTATACTCAAACACAAAGGCAGAAGAAGATAATTTCCTAAATTAAAGTTATTTTAGTGTACATGCCAACTAAGAAAGAAAATAATAGTGTTCCCCTGAAACTATTCAGAGTGGTTATTAGTGATCAATATATATGTTTAACATTAACGGAAAGTATTATTCCAATATGTAAATGAAGATTGGTAGTAAGAGTGACAGTCAACAAAAACCTAGAGGCTACAACTCATCTAGGATGAACTGATGGTAAAATAAAACAAGGCAACCTATTTAGCACCCACATTTGGACTCAAGGACCAAAGAAGAGGAAAGTGTCTAAAGATTGGGCAGGGTCCTGCTTTCTGGAAGTTCTGTGGGAGCTGCAGAACCTTCTCTTTTGTTCTGATTGAAAATGGGGCAGAATCCTCAGAAAAGGGGATTTATTGTCTGATGGGCTCATCCTAGTTGTCAGCTCCTCGGCTCACTGCAGGGTGGGCTGTGAGATGCAGTGCGTGCCCACCTCCACTGGGAAGGAGACAAGCTACTCTCTTCTCCTATTTCTGCTCTCATCTCTGGCAGGACGCACAGTTAGAAACACAGACAGACACAGAGCACACCTCTGAGATGTCACTCATTACAGAACCCGAACACTCCATAGTATCTGAATTTCATGAATCCCAGCACTGCCCTAGTCCCCCGTCTGGTCCAGGTGAGCCCATAAGGAAACAGAATCCGTGTGACAATGGGTAAGCTCCTGGCATTAAACTCTGTGATTCAGCTTATGCCCACTGTGATCTGGGTCCCATGTGTTGCAGCAAAGGTGGGATGAATGGATCCCCCCCCCAAAAAAAAAAACAACAACAGTTGATTCCAGTGACAACTCAAGGTTTGGAGATGCTATAGACACCTGGTTTTGGACACAGGGGTAGACTAGGGACTCCAAAAAGAGGCCAAGAGGTCCCATTGGGGCTTATTAGAACCTTCCTAAGGGAGGATTTTTCAGGGATAAATCCATTGATAAATCCATTGAAGGTGTCCTCTAATCTCTATTCTGAAGTGAGGAGATTCTGAGTCCAGTCCCTCGGCAGAGGGGAGGAAGGGACCCTCTCCACGGCAGCTTCCCCTCAAAGCTTCTTGCCTCTTCTGAGACTGAGAGATTTGCAACCTAAGACATTGTCATATTTGTTTGTACTCTACTGCATTCTTATACTGAACATAACAGAGTCAAAACATTATTTTGGAAATTTCATATCAACCAATCATTCAACTTACAAACTAATTTGTTCACTAGTGTGTGATTCCTGACTTGCTGGGTTTATAACATAAACTTGGGAAAACTGAGCAGAGTTATCAAGTTTGAAGAACACATCCCCCTGTGCTCTGACCCTACTTATCCACAGTGAGGAGAAACACACATTTAGAAACACCAAAAATGGCTTCTGAAATGTCATATGAAAAGCTGGTGTGTACCAGTCAATCCATAAATATTGGCACCTATCTTCTTCCTTTTTCTTTTTATATTACAGGTGACCTGCAGAATATCAGAAAACTGATAGAAAGGTGACAAAATCAGGAGCCAACTGATCCTGTGAAAAAAATAATTTAGGACATCATTTTCTACATCATCATCTGACCATCAATTATAAAAAATAAAAAATTAGAACCAAGACATTAAAAATTTAAATATAAATCCTTAGGGTACCAAACAGACTTTAACCTAGGGCAGTGATGGCGAACCTTTTGAGCTCGGCGTGTCAGCATTTTGAAAAACCCTAACTTAACTCTGGTGCCGTGTCACATATAGAAATTTTTTGATATTTGAAACCATAGTAAAACAAAGACTTATATTTTTGATATTTATTTTATATATTTAAATGCCATTTAACAAAGAAAAATCAACCAAAAAAATGAGTCTGCGTGTCACCTCTGACACGCGTGTCATAGGTTCGCCATCACTGACCTAGGGCAATGCATCCTCTCAAAATGACATGTTTTCTAACTTCCAAAAGTGTCAAAGTGCCCTAGCTGGTTTGGCTCAGTGAATAGAGCGTCGACCTGCAAACTGAAGGGTCCCAGGTCCAATTCCAGTCAAGGGCACATGGCCGGGTTGAGGGCTCAATCCCCAGTAGGGGTCATGTAGGAGGCAGCCAATCAATGATTCTCTCTCATCATTGATGTTTCTATCTTTCTCTCCCTCTTTCTTCCTCTTTGAAACCAATAAAAATATATTTTAAAAAAATTTTCAAGTGTCAAAGTATACACATAGATAAATAAATGTATACAAAGGAAAATGACATACACAACGCAGTCAGCTCTTGATTGCAATAAATATGTTCTCAGATATTTACATTACCTGTCAGCACTGGGCATTTTCTGAAATCACAGATCTTATTTAAACCTGCACTTATGCCACTAAAATTTGAATATGCTTTTTATTTGAAAGTAGAATAAGTAAAAATTGATAATTTAAACAACTCCCAAACGAAACTACCTGAAAATTGCTTTGCAAAATGTTGACTTTTAATTGATGTTTTATAAATATCCAACTCAAGGGTGAACAGATATTCAGAAAGTCATGGCAGTCATATAATTAATAGAAAATAATTGTAAATTGTTATTAATTGCATTTCTGGAGTAACTGTGTGTTAAAAGGTCAAAAATTCAATGTTTTAATTGGAATCTTGAAAAATGAGGAAATAAGTTGAATTTGTTAGAAATTTTTGGGCGCAGCCCAAGACACAGACACTTCAGTTGGCAGACACCTGGGTTCTCATTATGAGAACTGTGATCTATTGGAGTTTTTTTCTACAGTTTTTAAAAATACCCTTCCGTATTGTTTAATTCTATTTTCTCTGATTCTGCATTCCTTGAGCCACATTCTTACTTTTTACACATTTCTCACATTTTTTTAAAAGAGAACTGCGGTGTCTTGGATAATAGGTATGAGGACTCCTTTTCCTGGGGAGAAATATCCACCCTTACAAAGGTTGAAATTGGCATCTGCAGGACCAAGTTTCTGAGAAGCGAAGAAAGGACCTACCCTCCAGGAAGGGGTGCGGGGATGCAGCACCCAGTCAGGTCAGGCTCTGTGTCCACTCCTCCGACACCTTCGCCCCTGGCGGTGAGGCTGGCGGCCACGGAGAAAGAGCACCCGGCTCCAGGCCTCACAGGGACGCTGGGGAGGTGCCCGCAGGTGGCCACGTCTCATGGGATCTGGCGGCTCCAGCTGGGCTCTGAGCGGGCTCTGGCCTCCGGGACCCCGGGAAGGTGCCAAGGGAACACAGAACCGGTGCTGAGGCGGCATGAGCTCTGGGGATGGGGCCTTGGCGCCGTGGGCCATCAAGTGCTAAACACCTGCACCCACCGGAGGTGCAGGGACCCCCAGAGCTGTTGGCCAGCCATTGAGGCCCCGCCCCTTGCTCTTTGACCTCTCATTTCCTGCGCTTGGCATGGTGTGCACCTTTCTCTTTCTTGGTGACTAACTCTTTGTTTTATTGATTTACCTAATATTTTTTCTCTTTTAAATTTTTTTTAAATATATTTTTATTGATTTTTTACAGAGAGGAAGTGAGAGGGATAGAGAGTTAGAAACATCTATGAGAGAGAAACATCAATCAGATCAGATCAGCCACCTCCTGCATACCCCCCACTGGGGATGTGCCCACAGCCAAGGTACATGCCCTTGACCAGAATCGAACCTGGGACCCTTCAGTCCGCAGGCTGACGCTCTATCCACTGAGCCAAACCGGTTAGGGCTCTCTTTTAAATTTTAATGTTTACTGCTATTCTTTACTTCCCCCTTTCTGCTTGCTTTGAATTTATTTTGTTATTTTTCTAGGTTCTTGAGTTAGGAACATCTATTATTCATTTGAGACTTCTTTTCTAACCTGTGCTTTTATTGATGTTTCTCTCTCAGAACTTTGATATGTTGTATTTTCATTTTCAGTCAGTTCAATGTACTTTTTATTTCCCTTGAGACTTCTTTGACTTATAAATTATTTAAAAATGTATTTTTTTAAATTTCCAAGCATTGGCAATTTGATTCCATTGTGGTTAGAGAACACATTCTGTATAACTCTTATTCCTTTTAAATTTTTTGAGAATTTTTTATGGCTTAGAATAGGTCTATCTTGATCGATGTTTTGTTGGCACTTGAAAAAATGTGTATTTTTCTGTTATTGGATGGAATGTTTTATAAGTGACTATTAGATTCTTTTGGTTGCTGGGGCTGTTGAATATATATATATTATTATTATTATTATTATTATTATTATTATTATTATTATTAATTTCAGAAAGGAAGGGAGAGTGAGGTAGAAACATCAATGAGAGAGAACCATTGATCGGTTCCTCCTGCATGCCCCTTACTGGGAATCAAGCCCACAACCTGGGCAATGTGCCGGACTGGAATCAAACCATGACTTCCTGGTTCCTTAGTCAATGCTCAACCACTGAGCCACGCCTGCTGGGCTCATCCATATTCTTGACGATTTTCTGCCTAGTTGTTCTATCACCTGTTGAAATGGGGGTGCTGAAGACTCTAACCACATGTGCATTTGTCTATATCTTCTTACATTTTTACTTCACATATTTTGAAGCTGTTGTTTGGTGAAAACACATTTAGGATTGCTATGTCTTTTTGATAGATTAAGCCTTTTGTCATTATATAATATTACTCTCTGTTTCTGATCATTTTCTTTTTTTATGTGATACTAGAGGCCTGGTGCATGAATTTGTGCACCAGTGAGGTCTCTTGGCCTGCCTGTGGAATTGGGCTGAAACTGGCTCTCTGACATCCCCTGAGGGGTCTCAGATTGCAAGAGGGTGCAGGCCAGGCTGAGGGACCCCACCGGTGCATGATTGGGGCCGGGGAGGGACACAGGAGGTTTGCCAGCCAGGGAGGGCTCCAGGGCAATCTGGCCCATCTCGCTCAGTCCTGATCAGCTGGACCCCAGCAGCAAGCTAACCTACCAGTCAAAGCATATGCCCCCTGGTAGTCAGTGCATGTCATAGCGAGTGTTTGAGTGACCTTAGCATATCATTAGCATATTACACTTTGATTGGTTGAACAGACAACCAGAACCAGACACTTAGCATTTTAGGCTTTTATTATATAGGATTGATATAGCCATTTGCCAAGAGACTGAAGATAAAGAATGGGAAGAAGATACAGAAGAAGAGGACTTCCATGTCCTCACTGAGCTGGGATCCCATCAGGATGAATCTGCAGCCCAATGACAGGTTGCCTCCCATTCTTTAAAGACAATCTGTAAGGACTAAAGTATAATAGAAAGTCAGAGCTAAAGATCAGTGAAAACTGGAGTTATCAAAAAATGAAGTCAGAGGAAGTTTCCATGCTTGTCCTTATTTCAGTTGGAGTTTTCTCCTTCTATGTATCTTTGCCTTTTGGTTTTTAACTTTTTATTATAAAGTAATTCAAGTTTTCAGGTAATTATAAAGAATTATCAATAATACTAATACAGGTGACTCTTCAACAACTCAGGAGATATAGGGATGCTGACCCTCACACAGTCAAAAATCTGCCTATAACTTTTGACTCCCCCAAAATTAACCACTACTAGTCTACTGTTGACTGGAGGCCTTACTGATAACAGTTGATTAACACATATTTTTATGTTATATACATTATATATTTATTCTTAAAGTCAGCTAGAGAAAAGGAAATGTTATTAAGAAGATCATAAGGAAGAGATAATACATGTACAGTATCTACTGAAAAATAAATGTGTGTATAAGTGGATCTACACAGCTCAAATCCATGTTGTTCAAGAGTCAACTATATATACATTTTACCTATTTTTCTTTCACATTTCTTTATCATTTCCTTTTCTCTATATATACTTATTATTAATTTTTTTGTGAACCACATAAAAGTAAAGTACAGCCATAAGGTCAATTTATCTCTAAACACTTTATTTTTTCCCCAAGAACAAAGATAGTCACTAATCTCTCTTCAGTATAACTACAAAAATCAGGAGATATAACATTAACATATTTCACTATTCTGAGTAAAGCATTTTTCTGCCCCTCTGGTCCAAGAAGCAAATCCAATATCACATATAACATTTTATCTCCTCTTATCTGAAATAGCTGCTCAGCCTTTCTTGTCATGACTCTAATATTTTTGAGGAGTACAGACCCCCTGTTTTGTACTATAATGTCTCTCAATGAGGTTTTCCATTGGTTGCTCCTGTTTCAGTCAGGATTATAAATTTTGGGTAGAAAAACATGTCCTCTTAATGCATTTCATTAATACATAAATAGTGTTAATTTGCCCCAATATTGGTAATGCTAATGTGGATGGATCACTTGGTTAAGGTAGTATTTCCAAATCTCCATTATAAAAGTATTAATCCATAATTTTTAAGCACTTTGTTACTTCTGGCTTAACAAATTATTCTACGCTCATCTCATAAATTTCCCACTTCAGCTTGGAATCAGTTATTTCACACAAAAATGCCTGGTTCCTTTTACTGGAGAATCATATTTTCAAAGCAATATCTGATTTTATTGGGTGTTAAAAAATTAATTTTTTGTCATAACTGTTGCTAAATTTTTAATTCTCTCGTTGAATAGGAGAAGTGTATAATTTGGAATAAGTAAATTTTTATAAGATAATAGATTATGAAATTTATTTGTTTAATTGTAACACAGAGACAAATCTATTTCACTAAATTAACATTAATATCAAAGAAAATTATCTCAATATTATGCAGTAGTTTGTTTTTAGGCAAAACTATATTTATAATCCCCAGA
Organism: Myotis daubentonii; assembly: GCF_963259705.1. NCBI lineage: Eukaryota > Metazoa > Chordata > Mammalia > Chiroptera > Vespertilionidae > Myotis > Myotis daubentonii. The sequence goes on from NC_081849.1 coordinate 34,576,107, forward strand.
TCTTATTAGTTATCTTGTTTACATTTTTCTTGGTTTTAATTATATTTAGATAATTATAAACTACCAAAGCTTTAGATTTACAGATTAAACTTTCAATAGTCTGGTTCATTGTGTGAATAAATATGGCACCTACCACATATGAGATTTGACATTGTGGGGTTTTTTCCTTTGATTAATTTTTAAAATTATTATAATTGCATTTTACATTTAATATCATTTTATATATTAGTTCCAGGCATACAACAAGGTGGCTAGACAATCATATACTTTACAAAGTGTTCCCCCTGATATTTCTATTTCCCACCTGGCACCATCCATAGTTATTAGAATGTTACTGACTATATTCCCTATGCTGTACTTTACATTCCCATGACTATTTTGTAACTACCAACCTGTGCTTCTCAAAACTAGGGAAACTTTATGTCTTTGCCCATCACCCTTGTGCAGGGGCCAACCTAATCTTCTCTGTATCATTCCAATTTTAGGATATGTGCTGCCAAGTTTTCAAAAGTATCTTAAAACAACATGAAATTCGATTTAAAAAAAGGTATAGAGATAATACACATGTGAAACACACAGCCAAAAGTGATCATTGTTAATAATTTGTATCTATGTTTTCATGTACATAATTATATCATTTCATATATATAATGTTTTTATATACATATATTTTCATATACATAATTAACTAAAATTATAAGATCAGTATGGTTTTGTATTTCCTTCATTTATAATTATATCATGTACATTTTCCATGTCAAATATTTATCTGGTCTTGGCTTGTTGCTCAATGGTTAGAGCAGCCGTGGGCAAAGCGGAGGGTTCTCTTGCTCTCCCCTCCGCTCCTTCACCAGCAGCAGTGTTAACATGGCAACGTTGTAGAATTTCCACTCAGCCAGCCTTCCTGTGGTTCTGGGTGATGTCCGTTCCGTCTTTTAGTTGTATTTTTGAAGTGGTTGTGAGAGGCAGCAATCTCCGGTGTTTACCTATGTCGCCATCTTGGTTTCTCTATTATTTTCTTATAGTAAATTCCTAGACATGGAAGCTCTCAGTCAATCAATCTATCATTTATCTATATAGCTCCATTATAATCACCTTTCTATCTATAAAAAGCAAACTAGCAAAAACATTAAGACACATTATCACTGGAAGAAATCACTCAGTGGGAATGAGTCTCTAATTTAGAACTAGATGAAGCATTTTCTCTGCACTAAAGGGGTATGTGGAGATGGTGACAGGGAGAAATAAAGGTAAGATCTGGCCATAGTGATTGAGGCACAAGAAAGGAAAGGCCTCGTGACCTGGTGATCTCTGGTTGAGGTGTGTCTGAATAGACAGGACAACACTCAGCGAACGTACCTCAAAACAATGTACCTCCCCCGCGCTGTGTCTCCATCGGCCCCCCTGCGCCGCATCTCCCGTCGCCTGACCAACCGACACCCCCCACTTCTTCTAACGCCACTTCTTCAAAATAGACTCGCCCAGGCCGAAAACTGACTTCTGCGCATGGGCCACGAAGTTTAAATCGCACTGTATGTGCGCGCCCACACATGGTATTTTGTGGAAGAGCCACACTCAAGGGGCCAAAGAGCCGCATGTGGCTCACAAGCCGCGGTTTGCTGACCACTGGCCTACACCATCCATTACACACAGATGTCTTCACCACACAATCATTAAAGTTAACGTTTTAATATTCAGCTCTTAAGTACAAAATGTTGCATAATTGTGATAAGACTCATTACTCATGGCCAAAACATGTTTTCTACCTAACTAACAAATAATATGAGATAAATTTTAAATTAATGGATGTAGTTTTACTTCATATTTTTTACTTTCTTTTATGCATATGGAAATAATTAATAATAAAATATTCTAGAAATTATTGTATATATCACAATAATTTTGTGAAATATTGTATATATGGAGAATATCAGGTTTAGGTAAATGTAAATTTAAGCATATACTGAACTGAAAAATGCTTGTGAGTCATTAAAAAATACCAGTGTGGTTACACACTGAGCTTATTCTCTAGTCTCACTGTATAAACCTGAAGGGGTCACTCAGAGAGCAGTGGGGTAAAAGGGCTTCACATCTGAGAGGTCTTCTTGTAGGCCCACGACCAGTTATCATAAAAAGGAAGGGTTTGCTTATTTCTCTTAGACACCTTGAAAAGTCAACCATGACTTAACTCCCGCCTCCACCCGATTCCCTGCCCACCCCCTTGAGCGGGTCCTAGCAGGCAATGTCATCTGGAAGTAGAACTAGATGAAGCATTTTCTCTGCACTAAAGGAGTATGTGGAGATGGTGACAGGGAGAAATAAAGGTAAGATCTGGCCACAGTGATTGAGGCACAAGAAAGGAAAGGCCTCATGACCTGGTGATCTCTGGATGAGGTGTGTCTGAACAGACAGGACAACACTCAGCGAATCAGCGCCCTGACAACCTCAGTGAATAAACCCTGACGTCCAAGCTGCACATGGAGAGAATACACGGCCTCAGGTCTGCTCTCCACGGTGCCCAAGGCAGCTCTCTGACAAAAGAAAGACATTCCCTATACACTGGAAGACGCTAACTCATCTTCCTACTCCCTGAAACGCTCAGCCCAGAACCTTATTCGCAGCACAGCATAGCAAATGCCAAGCAGACTCAATTAATCGATTAATTAAGATCAACAAGATGAGCAAATAGAGTAAAATTACGAATTTGGGAATATATGAAGTTAGCTATGTTGATGCCTTATATTTATATTTTTGACTGATTTGTTCAACTTTGTTTGATTTGTTTTAATATCATAAAAATTAATTATCTGCAAATACTGCAAAGAGATGGTGAACTAATCAAATTGTTGATTAAATTATTATAATACCTTTGTCTTGGCAGTTTACCTTTCCATGAGTTATTTAACTAGTTAATTCCTACATCTGTGTTCTGATATCTAAAGGTACTCATACCATTTTAATTTTTGCTCTGATTATATTAAATTGTACCCGGTAGCAGAAGTTCTGTTCTGTTTTTTGTTTTCAAAGCCCAACTAACTAAAAGCCAGTCCTGATCTGAAGAAGTCATGCTGAAAAGTCACAGTCTGGCCTCAGTCTCCGTCCTCTTTGGTCCCCAAGGGCATGGCTTCCAAATCTGTTTCATTGACTGTTTTTTTCTCCTGCTTCCTTTTCCGTCAAGCACAGAACTCACTCACATTTTGTACACTTTGTCGCCACCGTTAAGGTGACCATCCATCCAGGACTAAAAGTCCCGTATCTCAGAAAACCCCCTGGTTCAGGGCAAAGCCGAACAGTTAGCCACCCTAGCACCATCAAAATGACTAAGACTGTCTCCAGATTTCACGCATTAGCAATACCTTTCAACTACATACATGACATTTACCCCAGTTCCATTCCTCTATAAGCAGACATACATACACTGAATGTCACATACATGCACTCGTACAGACGTGTGCACACACCCATGCCACCTGCTTAAAATCCTCCAGTGGTCCTTCCACACCCGCCTACCTTTTCGGACAGATCTTGAAACTTTATTTTATTCGCTTTACTGTATATGATCATTTGAAGAGCCTGAATGGCTTGGTTCTTTTTTGAAGTCTTAATCATGGAAGATTTCCAACATACAAAAAAGTGGAGAATCAGTACAATGATCCTCTGAGTATCACAGCCTCAGTAATTGTCACCCTCTTGTCAATGCTGTCTATTAAAGTCTTTTGAGGAGAATTCAAATACAGGGGGGCAAAGGTAGGTTTACAGTTGCTCTTATGGAAAATAATACGATAAATAATAATGCAAGAATAAACTCTTGCATACTCACAACTGTAAACCTCCTTTTGCCCACCCTGTATTTCCAGTAGCTTTAGCCTAAACTATATTGAAGATTTTAAATTAAAAAGTCATAGCAACTTTGTGCATTTCTGTTAAATGCCATGGCCATTCTCAGTTTGACTTGATCCCCTTCAAATAGTCACGTGTGTGTTTACTCTCCAAACTTTATTGTTTTTTAATTTATCTTTATTGTTGAAAGTATTACAGATGTCCCTTTTTTCCCCATTGACCCCCTCCTCCACCACTCTATTGTCTGTGTCCATAGGCTATGCATATCTGTAATAATAAAAGGGTAATATGCTAATTAGACCAGGCATCTCCCAGATGTCATTCTGGATGTCCTTCCTGACAAAGCCAGGGCTAGGCTGTAGGGGGTGGGGGGGGGGGGAGCCAGCCCAGTCTCGGGTGCCTGCAGGTGGCCTGAGGGAAGCCAGCCAGGGACCCAGGTGCCTGCAGGCGGCCGGAGGAGGGTAGCAGCCCGGGTCCTGGGTGCCTGGCAGTGGCTAGAGGAGGGAAGCCCAGGTCCCAGGTGCTGGAGGGAAGCTAGTGCCAGCAGCCAGGGGATGGAAGGCCTACTCTTGCACGAATTTTCATGCATTGGGCCTCTGATATACCTATAAATTCTTTGGTTAATCTGTCCCCCTCTCCCCACTTCCCTCTGAAATTCATCATTCTGTTGCATGCTTCAATGTCTCTGAATCTATTTTGTTCATCAGCTTATTTTAGTCATTACATTCCACCTATAAGTGAGATCATATGATGTTTGCCTTTCTCTGACTAGCTTATTTCGCTTAGCATAATACTAAACTTTAGTTCTTACATGTCTACTTTGCCCATTTCCACAATGTTTACGTAGGTCCTGCTGTATTTAGCATAAGTTCCTCTAAAAATGCTTCTGCTTGTTTCTCCTGGCTCATCTGTCTGACTGTTTCTCAGGCGCCTTGCAAAATAGGTGCTGCGACTGTTTTCTTTTCTTTACTCATAAAAAAAGTAATGAGCAATTTCATATTACTCTTCAACAAGTCTTTCTTTGAGAGGTTCTACATTAGTCATAAACTGCCTGTTTCTGTTGTAATCCAAAATATCATGAAGAAAAGTCTTAAGATCTCTTTATCATTTTTGGTGGGAGAGCGGGTTCCCAAAAACTAGGAGGGGGGGTTGTGGGGGTTTTTTACTCTTTATTGTTGAAAGTATTACATATGTGCCCTTTTTCCCCCACTGACTCCTTCTAGCCCGCCACTGCCCCCCACCCCAAGCCTTCACCACCCTATTGTCTGAGTCCATGGGTTATGCATATATGCATACAAGTTCTTTGGTTGATCTCTTTCCACCCCTCCACCCCCAACCCCCTCACCCAAAAATTAGATTTTGATTACTTCCCAATCTCTTTTCCAGCTGTTGTAAAGGAAGCTTAAGGTTATATCTCTGAATTCTTGGTCTTTCTCATCCACAGTGTGTTGGCAAACCAGCTCTCTGGTAGGAGGGGGCGGAGGTTGAGAGAAAGGGAAATAAAAGCCCTGAGGTGTAAAGTTTTTGGTTTACATTGTGTAAATAGTCTCACCACGATGGAATTCAAACTACCAAGGTGATGTCACTGGATGGGAAGGTGGGAAGAGTTGGACACCATCCACACTCTCTCCAGCACACCACCCCCTCTTCCTCCCAGGCAAAATAGCAAAGAGATTCATCACAGTATTAGCTCTGTGGCTCTGTGGCTCTTTTTTGTTGTTGTTTTGGGGATTTATCTTTTTTTATTGTTAATCCTCACCCGAGGGTATTTTTTCCATTGATTTTTAGAAAGAGTGGGAGAGAGAGAGAGAAATATTGATGTGAAAGAGACACATAGCCCTAGCCAGTTTTGTTCAGTGGATAGAGCATCGGCCTGCAGACCGAAGGGTCCTGGTCTGATTCCAGTCAAGGGCATGTACCTTGGTTGCAGGCTTCTCCCCGGCCTAGGCCCTGGTCAGGGCTCATGCAGGAGGCAACCAATTGATGTGTTTCTCTAACATCGATGGCTCTCTCTGTCTTTCTCCCTCTCTTCTACGCTCCCTAAAAATCAATGGGAAAATATCCTTGGGTGAGGATTAACAACAACAACAACAATAGTAATAGTAATAATAATAATAATAAATTAAAATTTTTTAAAAAAGAGAGACACAGATTGGTTGCCTCCTTTAACTGGTAATTGAATCTGAGACCTTCCAGTGTGAAGGCTGATGCTCTAACCACTGAGAAACGCAGGCCAGGACCAGCTCTTAGTGGGGTTATTGTTGTAATGGGCAAAATTCTTAGCATAGTGCCTAACATATTGTAAGCACCGTGTTTCCTATCATTTCTTAGGAGTGAGGATCAAACAGTGTTGTTTTGATATACGGCCACTAGGTGGCAGCCTCCTCATTTCTGTAACACAAACCTTTTTTGGCAGAGATTATTTCCAACTCATTGCTAATTTGATTTTGTTAACTGGTAACATTTGCCCTTTCTTTCACTCTTGGTTTAAGCTCCATATTTTCCTTTGACATTCCAGGAACCCAGCTATTGACCCATGTAATGACCACTGCGTCTGCTTTAGATGAAGCCACTCTTTCTGAAATAAAAACAGCCCTGAACAGTTTCCTAGGTAAAATTATGAAGTTAATAGAAGAGAATATAGAATAATTTTGTGACTAAAGGGGGCAGACAGCCGGCTGGTTGACCAGTCACTGTGACATGCACTGACCACCAGGAGGAGGAGACACTCCAACCAGTAGGTTAGCTTGCTGCTGGGGTCTGGCCAATCGGATTGAGTGAGATAGGCAGGACATGCCCTGGAGCCCTCCCGCAGTCCCTCCATGGCTGGCCAAACTCCAATGTCCCTTCCCAGCCCCAATCATAGATGGGTGGGTGGGTGGGAGGTAATCAACCAAAGACCATCCTTTATAATAAAAGCTTAATATGCAAATCGCCCAAACAGTGGAATGACTGGTCAGTGGGGGGCAGGACTGGCGAGAGGGAGGCGCCAGGCCAGCCAAGGCAGGTGCCAGCAGGCAGAGGGAGGGAATGGCAATTGAGGAGCAGCGACTGGTGGCAGTGGAAGGGCTATAGAGGTCGGGACTGGCTGCTCGCCAGCCAGCGCCATCCCCTGATCAGCCTGCTGGTCGCTCCCGGAGAGGGAGGCCACAGGTGGCAGCACGGCCAGAGCTGCCCTGTGGTGGTCAGTGAACTCCCACAGGGCCAGTGCCACTCAGCCACAGCCAGGCTGATGGCTGGCGAGCACAGCAGCGGTGGCAGGAGCCTCTCCCACCTCTGTGGCAGCTCTAAGGATGTCCAACTGTGGCTTAGACTATGGGGAGTGGGCCTAAGCTGTCAGTCGGACATCCCCCAAGGGCTGCTGGGTTGCAAGAGGGTGAGGGCCGGGCTGAGCCCTCCCCACCCCCCGAGTGCACGAATTTTCATGCACCGGGCCTTTAGTTCATAATAATATGAGTGGGGGAATCAAGAGTGGAAGAGAAAAATAAAATTTAAAAGAGCAAGGGTGGGGACTTGTATGTATAATAGTGAGCTATAAATTGAAGGGAACCATTAACCCAACCCTCTCTGTACCTGAGATTAACACACACACACACACACACACACACACACATACACATACTTCCTCTTTGCACTTTACATTACAGTGGGAGATACTGAAGATGTCAATGTACTATGATAAGGGCCATAAGAGGCTGAATGAATGGCACAAGACTCCTGAAGAGGGACACATCCCCGCTGCAGGCTCACAAAGGGATTCTGGAGGAGTCCTAGGGGACAGGTTTAGGGCTTAATATTTGGGACTTGAGTTAGGATCACAGTTGTGCCTTGTCCTGGTCAATATGGCATTATATTCCCAGAGTAATGGCACCTAGAAACCCCTCATTCCCAAAGAATTTATTACTAGAACTCAAAGACCCTAGCAGAGCGTCTCCATGACCTTAACTATGAGTAGGCCTCTCTCAAGGTAGTTTGTATCTCTTTAGGAACAATCACCAAAATTGCATGTTAATGTAGAAGTTAACCCAAAGGACTAAAAATGCATCTCCTCACTGGTTTAGAGCCTATTGGAGAGCAGGCAGACTTACTCTTTCCTAATCCTCAGGAATGTCAGGGTGCAGAGGCTGGTGGTCACATCAAGTCTTGGAACAGGAGGGAGTGATGACTGTGCTGGCCTTTAAAACTGGAGGAAGGAATTACCAGGCAGAGAAAAGGGTCTTTTAAGCAATTGGCCCCTGAGCACCTGAAAGTCAGCCCACAAGCCATCGCTGGCATGTGCACTGTGGACTGAACCACTGCTGCATGAAAAGAAAACCACGGGCACACACATTGAATCAGCAGCTAGGATGTTATTTTGTCCTAAGAAGGTGGTTCCTGGTCCAAGAAGGGGGATTTGGTCACAGGAGACTTTACAAATCCCAGTTGCAAACACTCACAAGGTTTGTTCATTTTTCTCACGGAAGGAACATGAAAATAAAAATACTTGAGTGGGCTGAAATTTGCTTAGGGAATGACCTTAGGAGTAAAGAAGGAAAGGAACATCACAGAAATTCTTTCAAGCCCAGTTCCCACGGACAGAGCTGAATAACGTGTTCCCCAGCAGTTTGAAACCAAAACTCAAGAAAGAAAGAGTAGACGAGGTTCCTTCTTTGAAATTGAGGACACTTTCCAACCCAGGAAGTGGCTGCCAAAGTTCAGTGTCAAGGTCAGAGGCCAGCTCCAAACTGCACAGGTTCCATTCCCACCTCCACCACTTATAGGCTTTATGACCTTGTACATGCTTCCAAATCTCTCCAGGCCTCATTTTCCCCATCAATAAAATCTGGGCCATGTGATAAGAGTATCTACCTGAACAGCCACTTTGGAAAACAGTTTGTCAGTTCCTTAAAAAGTGAAGCCATTAGACCCAGTATCCACTCACAGGTATCTACCCAAAAGAAAGGAAAATATATGTCCACATCAAGACTTGTATGCAAATATTCATAGCATTGCTCATAATGGCCACGAACTGCAAACAGTCCAAACACCATCAACTATTTAGTGGATAAACAAAATGTGGTACATCCATACAATGGAATACTACTCAGCAATAAAAAGAAACTATTACATGCTACAACATGAATGAATCTCAAAAACATCATGTCAAGTGAAAGAAATCAGATGCCAATCTATAATAATAAAAGTATAATATGCTAACTCGACCAGACATCCTTCCAGACAACCTTCTGGACGAAGCCAGGGCTGCGAGGGAAGACTGGTTCCCGGGTGCCAGAGGGAAGCTGGTACCAGCAGCTGGGGGAAGGCAGGCCTACTCTTGCATGAATTTCATGCATCAGTCCTCTAGTATATATATAGTATCCCAAAAAAAAATGTATACACACTTTGAATGATTATAAAGTCAGTGCTTATTAACACACAGTCATTTTCAAAATTGAGTTATCAGCTAGCTTATTAAAGTGTGTATAAATTTTGGGGACACCCTATATATTTGTCATATTATGAATTTTCCAAAAAAAGGCAAATCTATGGAGACAGAAAGCAAATCAGTGGTTTCCTGTGACTACGGTGGGAGTAGAATTGATTGCAAACTGGCACAAGGGAATTTTTTGAGGTGATGAAATATTCTAAGACTGCATTGTGGTGCTGATTGTACAACTCTACACATTTAATAAATATCATTGAATGGTACATTTACAATAGTTAAATTTTATGGTACATAAATTAAGCCTCAATAAAGCTGCTAAAAAAAAAGTAGTATCTACCTTGCAGGATTGTTATGAGGATTAAATGAGTTAATTTTTTAGAAACACTTCGTGTCTGACAGGTAGTAAACTCTAAATGTTCTCTGCGTATTTACTAAGTAATAAAAATAAATATTTGTGGCTACGTGATTCAACACGAGTAAATTACTAACAGTTCATGTGTGTTTTTCTACACCACAGGAAGCACTTCTGAGTACTTAAGCAATGCGATGACTTCTCTTCTCTAAAATGCATTTTAAAATATCATGCTCAGCTTGAGGTCATTCAAGTAGAGACGTTGAAACCTGTCACGTGACCTGGCTTCTAACTGCCACCTCTGGAGCCTTATCGACTGCCATTGCCCTCTTCCAAATCCTTCAGCAGAAGTGAACTTTCTCAGTTTCTCTGGACTCCAGGCAACAGCACTTTCACAGGTGTCGCTGGGTCTGGGCGGAAATCCACCTGCTCTGCCTCTCCGTCGTCAAACGCCTACCTAACTCATACCGACCCTCAGGTCTTCATGGAGGGTCACTTTCAATAGAAAGCGTTCTCTGATTCTTTCTCATTGCCCCACCATCCCACTCACTCCCAAACACGCACACTACACACTTTACATTGAATTTGCCAACTAACTTCTTGCCTTTTGATTCCCACATCCAAGGATAAACTGAGTGATTGTATCCCCAAGCCCTCGGGACAGAACATGGGACATAAGGGGCACTGAATAAACGGTGGCTCTCGGCCAGGGGTGATTCTGACCTCTCAGGAGACATCTGGCAATTCCATCACCTCAAAAAGATCCCTCGAGGCCCTCTCAGTCCATCCCCGCTCCCACTCCCACCCTCAGGAAACCGCCGATCTGCTGTCTCCTCTGGAAATTTAACATTCATGAATGCAATCATATAGTACAGCATCCCCTGCATCTGTTCTCTTTCGCTTAGTATATTTTATTGCCACATTGAGTTGAAGGCTGTACTGGCAGGTCGAGGTTGGAAGCCAGGGACGCCACTAAACATTCTGCCATCCACAGGACAGCCAGTCCCCTGAGCCAAGCATTATCCAGGCCAACATGTCAGTAGTGCTGAGGTTGAGAAATCCTGCATAGTGGGTGAAAGTATGAATTAATGCATAAATGAATCACTTTTGGACCTGAATTTAAGGATTGTTCTCACTGTCTTTTCAAATTCTTAAAAAAAAACCAAAAACCTCAAAATATTTCTCTTTCCTTTCCACAATTTGAAATTTGTTTCTCTAATGATATTATTTTCAAAGAACTCCCCAGGTTGGGAGAACTATAAGAATTATTAAATCGGCGGCACCGTGATGTCCGCACAGATCCCCCTTCAGACATAACCACCAGCTCCTGAGGTGCTGCCCCCGGACAGCCCGGCCCACTGTTGAAAATTTTATGGTACATAAATTAAACCTCAATAAAAAAAATTCATAAGAAAAGTCACCTCAGCCAAGGCAGCCGCATCCTATGACTGGCATATAAAGGGGTGTGAAGGCCCAGCCAACTCACACCACTTATTATCCGTAATAAAGCTGCTCCTCTCCAACCTCCAGGACTTGGGTCTCCTAACTGCGACACCAGCAAACAATGGCTCTGACTTCTAACATTCATTGTGGGACATGAAGATTTTTATTATATTAAAAATCGAATCTAATAGTGACAAAAGATGGCTGCAAAGTAACCTCTAGTGATAGAAAAGAGATCACTGGTTGTTAATGGATGGAGGGCTGGGACGAAGGGATTGCCACCGAACACCAGGAAAGTTTGGGGGATGGTGGATATGTTCATGGTCTTGATGGCGGTGATGGTTTCACAGGTCTGTATACATATGTCAAAACTTACTTACGTGTACACTTTAAATATGTGCAATTGATTGAATGTCAGTTATACGTCAATGAAGCTATTTTATAAAAGAGCAATGGGCCCAGCCGGTGTGGTTCAGTAGTTGAGCCTCGGCCTATGAACCAGGAGGTCAGAGTTTGATTCTCAGTCAGAGCACATACCTGGGGTTGTGGGCTCGATCCCCAGTGTATAGGAGGCAGCTGATCAGTGATTCTCTCTGATGCTTCTATCTTTCCCTCTCCCTTCCTCTCTGAAATCAATAAAAATATATTTTAAAAAAATTAAAAAGAGAAGTGGAATAAAAGAAATTATCGAAGCCTGAAAGGGAGTCTGGGAAATTAAGAAAAAATGTATAGAGTCCTTAATACAGCTATTTTCCTTTTTTTGCCCACATGTCCAATATGTTTTGTACATACTTACAAAAGTATAGTGACAGAATATATCAGTTTCTCCCAGTTGCGATGATGTCACATTGGCATGTCCTGATGAACTGTGAGATGGTCCAACTAAATTTATTAATCATATTTAGAATGCCCTGGTTTGTCAAGGCTTACCTCCTTTAATAAAGCATAGCTTATCCAATAAAAATGTCAACTGCACGCTCTCACATTTTAGTCTGGTTTCTTAAATACGAAAGCTAGCACACAGAATTTCACATAACCCTTGGTAAATCCCTAGGAAAATGTCGGGCATTTAGAACCAGTGATGTCAATACTCAGTTGCATCTTGGCAAATATTATATCTTAAAACTGCATCACATGTGTTCCTACATGGCCTTCATCAGTGACATTTTCCTTAAATCTAAGTAAAATATACAAATGGAAATAAATCATATAAATAAGTCTCCTTGCAACCCCCTCCCTGTTCTGCCAGAACAAGTTCCTAAAGGCAACTTCCTTCCTGTCTTAGTTTTTCTTCCTATCACCCTCCCTCTATCGTTCCTTCCGGCCTGTCTTTCTTTCTGGGTATATAATATATTCACATGAGTCAAAAAATCAAAGAGCGCCAAAACCGGTTTGGCTCAGCGGATAGAGCGTCGGCCTGCGGACTGAGGGGTCCCAGGTTCGATTCCGGTCAAGGGCATGTACCTGGGTTGCGGGCACATCCCCGGTGGGAGATGTGCAGGAGGCAGCTGATCGATGTTTCTCTCTCATCGATGTTTCTAACTCTCTATCTCTCTCCCTTCCTCTCTGTGAAAAATCAATAAAATATATTTTTAAAAAAAAATCAAAGAGCGTTAAACATTATGTACAATAAAAGTGTTTCTCCTGGCCCACCCCCAGTCACCTAGCTTCTCTCCTCCAATTTCTATCAGCTTTTTGTTACTCCTTTCAGCATATCAACAAGCATATATGTCATGTGTATACCCACACACGTAGAGAGTACTCCAATTCCTAAAAGAGACAGCAAAAAATATGCACTCCTTTACACTTTGTTTTTCGCTTAATATATAGAATATCATCCAATATACAAAAAGCTTCCAAATTCTTTTTAAAGTTGAAAATATTATAAATATTGGTGTATTGAATTAGTACTACATTGATGAACATTTGGGTAGTTTCTAATTTTTGCCATTATAAACAATGCTGTTATAAATAACCTCATTGCACACCATACTGAATGTAGGCAAACGTGGTTAGAGTATAAATTCTTAAAAATGAAATTGCTAGGTCAAAGGGTGTGTGCATTTGTAAACCAGAAAGATATTGTTAAGCTGCCCTCCTTATACTCACACCCATTGTCATACATAAGACAATGACTTTGCAACCCTCTGAGTCATCAAACTTTTTGACCTCTGACAACTTAATAGATGAAAATATATCTAGGGGTAATTTTAACTTGAAATATCCATAAACATGTTCAAGTAGGGTTTTTTTTATGTTTAAGAGCATCTCTATGTCCATTTCTGAGAATGTTCTGTTCATTTCATTTGCTCATTTGCCCACGAGGCTTCTGTTCTTTTACTTTGTTGTGTTTTGTTTTGTTTTTAGTTCTTTCTACCTTAAGATAATTAGCTTTTTGACTGAAATGAACCCAAATATTTTTTCCAGTTATTTTTTGACTTATTGGATTTGGCCAAACAGATTTTTTTGAATTTCATATAATTAAATGTATAAATCTTTTATTTTAAGGTTTCTGCATTTTAGCATTATAGTTAGCAAAGGTGTCTCTATGCCAAGATTATTAATTTCTATTTATTTATTAATTTTAGAAAGAGAGAGAGAATTTATGCATTCATTGACTGATTCTTGTATGTGCCCTGACCAGGTATCGAACCCCCAACTTTGGCTTGTTGGGAGGACACTCTAAACCAACTGAGTTACCTAACCAGGGCACAAGATTATTTTTTTAAGTTTTCCCATAGTTTCCCTGGTACTTTATTGGTTTCTCTCTTTAACATTTAAGTATTTGATCCATCCAAATATGTTCCTGGTGTAAGGTGTGAGGTATGGGTCCAACTACATTTTGTCTAAACCTCCCACTTATTCCAGTACCTTTTGCTGAATAATCGATCTTTTACTGATTTGGAAAGCCAACTATTTAAAGCATTTCTGGTTTCAGATATTTAATTCTCAATTACATGACTAAAGCTCCAGTGATGTTTCAACGGTAGACAATATCATTGACTTGTCCATGAAAGATGACATTTGGTTTACATACCCGCTTCTCCCTCCTCCAAAGTTTGTATAATTACATCACATTTAGTTCCTCTAGCAGTTACTTTTCCTACCTTAAATATTGACTTACATACTAATTCTTGTTCCAACAACTCTAAACAATATTAGACACTCCTCTCAGCAATCCTATATAATAGAAGCCTAATATGCTGTCTGATTGACTGTTGGATCAGTCGCTATGATGCGCACTGACCACCAGGGGGCAGACACTCCAACTAGTAGGTTAGCTTGCTGCTGGGGTCTGGTCGATCGGGGACTGGGTGAGACTGGCCAGACATGCCCTGGAGCCCTCCCAAGGTCCCTCCCTGCCCCGATTGTGCACCGGTGGGGTCCCTTGGCCTGGCCTGTGTCCTCTCACAAACCAGGACCCCTAGGAGGATGTAGGAGAGCCGGTTTTGGCCTGATTCCCACAGGCCAGTCCGAGGGACCCCATTGGTGCACGAATCCATGCACTAGGCCTCTAGTATGAAGATAATTGTGCATAGAAGTGTACTTATTCTCTATTGTTGTCCCACTCCATATTATCCACAACAAGGCCCAACCTAATAACAATAATGATAATAATAATGATGTATGGAAGAAGGATATAGACACTTGCAAATTAAATGCTTTTACCATTCTATGATTCTTAAATGTCATCCATGAGTCCATGCTGATATAAACAATTGAGTGAATAAATAAATAAATGAGACAATTTTTCTTTCAGAAAAATTCCAATTAATAAATGTAGAAAAAATGAGGGAATAGAAAAGTACCATTAGAACACCACAGTAGTAATTGCTGCAGGCAAGACTCTCTGATGAATGATAAAAATGGTTGGTGAAAGTTTAAGGAGGAACAGGACATTTGCACAGCCTCAAAGTATCTCCTCTAAAATCTGTCTTACTACTGTGATGGTTTTAATACATGTCCTCAAATTATTTGCTGTTCTTCTCAAGGAGGTGGGTTTAATCTTCTCAATCCTTCCTCCAACCCCCAGAGCAGGCTGCATTTAGTGACTCTCTTCCAAAGAATAGAGTATGGAAAGGGTAAAGTAGTGATTTTTACAGTAAAGAAACTTGATAGTTGGTCCACCTTAATCTAGTGATTAGGTTAACATCACCAATAATAAGTCATGTTGATATTAGGAACCCTCTGATACAATCTGAGGAGAAGGGCACTTTGTGTGGTATACAGTACTTCCCCCAAATCCATAGCCCCAGTCTAGTGTTAAGAAAACATCAAACTCAATTTGAGGGACATTGTACAAAATATCTGACCAATACTTTTCAAAAGTGTCAAGTGTAGGGAGCGGCTATAGGATCAAGCCTCGGACTGACCTGTGGCAGAGCCACACACAAGACCCAGGTTGGAGGGCAGAGCCCTCCTAGCACAATTAAGCTTGATTTTATAATCCTCCCTTGTTTCTAGGTAGCTAATTGGCTGTGGGAGGTGCAGCAAGTGCTGCCAAAACAAGGCTTGAGCAAAGAAATAGATTTGAAACTCAGCAAGAACATTGTAAACATGCTGACCACTGCCCTCATTTTGCTTTGTGTGATCTGACTATAAAACAAAGCTTCTGCTTACAGGCTGTGTCACTGTTTCCTCATCCAGGCAGTGATCTCTTCTCTGTCTTCTTTAATCCTTCACTGCCCCTCCTCAGGTTCACCCCTGGCCGAGTTTCAGTCAAGGTCATGAAACATATGAAACAGTTGAGAAACTTCCAGATGGGAGGAGACTAAAGAGACATGACAACTAAACTCTATGTGGTGTCCTGGGCTGAATCCTGAAACAGAATAAGGCATTAGTGAAAAAAATGGTGAAATCGAATGAAGTCCGTAATCTAATTAATAGTAATGTTAGCCAATGTTAACTTGTTAAGTTTAACCATTATACCATGGTTACATAAGATGCTCACTTGAGAGAAACCTGGATGCAGGGCATGCAGAAACTCTCTGTACTATCTTTATAACTCTTCTAAGTCTAAAATCATTTCCATATTATAAAGGTTTAAAAAATAAGTCATGATCTATTTTTAAAATAAAATCTTATTATCACCAGGCTCAATTAGCTCTTGGATACTTTTAAATAATATTATAGTGAAGCATCCATCTTATATAAAAACTGCTGGTTGAAATTTTAACCCTGCTATTTCTGGCTTCTGTAAATGCTTGCTGGCTTAAATAATAAGGAAACTAAGACTACTCCCATTTCAGAGAGGCCATTAAACCTTTCCCAGACGAAGTTATCAGTGCTGGCTTCAGGCCAAGCCTTTGGTCGAGGTCTCAAAGCGCCAGCACATAGGGCCCTTTAAGAACTTGCAAAGGGAACCGGCAAAACCCCATATTGGGGAGACAAAGAGGGTAAGATCGTATAAATACAGGAAACTTCCTGTGTGATTTCACCCAGAATTTGAGAGACATTTTCCTCTGGGCCCGCACGCGTAATAAATGTAACTCCATCTCTCTAAGCATTGCTTGGTTCTTCTCCAGTTTTTCTGTAACAATAGAGAAAAACAAAGAATAATTTTTCAGCTTCAGGGATCAACAAGCAATTAATTTGCAAGTGCACAGTGATAGCATCATTTCTCATTCCACCTTATATGTTCTACTCTATGTAAATGTTTATAATGTGTCTTTGCATTCTGATGGCCTATGTTTTTCCTTATAAATACAAATGAGAAGTGGAATATTTATTGTTATGTATTTTCCAGTTAACAAAAGTAATAATGTTAAAAGTGATTTTAAATTAAATGAAACTTTAACGAAGTCTGTGTATTTGCGGTGAGTGTAATCCCATTATAAAACAATATGACATTCACAAATACAAATAACACAGACCATTCCGCATTATCGCTCCAATTATTGTTGCAGGAAGGCCTACTCCTCACCTTCCCTCACTCACAACATATGTATTGATGGTCAAATATATTCCTGGCATTGTGCTAAGCTCTGAGAAATACAGATAATCTATATATCGATATCCATCTACCTATATGTTTAGCCACTTCTTACTCTGCTCCAGTCCGGGGAAGTTACTGCAACTGCCAATCTGAGTCCTTTTAAGTCTATATGAGGTAGGGGTTATCATATAATTATCCTCATTTGTAAGGATGAGGAAACAGGTTCCGAGAGGGTGAGCAGCTTGCCCAGGGAGCACAGCTAAGTGGGAGGTGCTGCATGCATCTCAAACCACCGCCTTTTGCCCCAGACTCCACCCCAAGGCAGGGGGGTGACCTCGAATCGCGCAGCTCACCCGGCTTGCGAGCTCCTCTGGGGACACCGCACCCACCTCCGCTCCCGGCGGCGCAGCCCCCCCGCCCCGCCCCCTGACCCCGCCGGGGCGGTTCTCCTCCGGGAGGCTGCGCGGTGAGGGCGGGAGGCGGTCCTCGGGGCAGGCCGGGAGCGGGGGCGGTGTCGCCGCGCTCCAGCGAAAGGAAACGTGCGCCGCCTCTTCTGGAGCGGCGCTCGCTTCTCTTCGGCCATGGGGCCCCTGCCGCGGACGGTGGAGCTGTTCTACGATGTGCTGTCCCCCTACTCCTGGCTGGGCTTCGAGGTGACGCCGGGCTGGGACGGCGAGGGCCGAGGGAAGGGCGAGCGCAGGACGCAGCGCCCAGCGTCTCCCGCAATTCCTGGCGCTGCCCAAAGAGTTTAGGACATGCAGATAGAGAACCAGGGCTGAAGGTCACTTCGTGTCCGTAAAACGGATACAGTCGCTGGCTCCAGGTCGAGTCCCTCTAGCCTAAGACAGTGGTTTCCCACCGCGGTTTGGAAAAGGGGCAACTCAGAAAAGTCAAGGAGAAAGCCTTGACACCCCCGCCTCTTAGCCCTCTGGTGTTAATTTGGGGGGCGGGGAGGATGGAAACCGTCCATAGGAGCTAAGGTCCTGGGATAGATTTCTAGGAGTTCGAGAGTTTTGCCGTTTCAAACCAAGCAATTTAGGGTGTCCGCCTAATCCCTACTTTTCGCTTAGAGCCTTTGGCTATCCAGTTGCCTTTCCCTCTGCCATGCGCATGCCTTCCATCTTGCACGTGGGCTCTGACCCTTCTCCTCTGCTCCTGCAGATCCTGTGCCGATATAAGAACATCTGGAACGTCCACCTAAAGTTGCGCCCGACCTTCATTGCAGGGGTCATGAAAAACAGTGGTATAAAGGAAGCTGCGCTTGGGGCTGGGATTTGAGGGAGGGCTGATTTCCAAGGCCCAGGGGGACTGCCCAAAACCCTGTAGGGGTCCCCCAAGCCTGGGATTCTTAGGTCTCTCACCAGCAGGTCCAAATTTCCACTTTTAGGGAACAAGCCGCCAGCTCTGCTTCCTCTGAAGGCCAAATACATGACAAATGACATAAAGCTCCTCGGACAGCACTTCCAGGTTCCCATCCAGATGCCCAAGGACTTCTTCTCTGTGATCCTTGAAAAAGGTAAAGAGTGGGGTACAGGTGGAGACAGCAAGTAGAAGGCAGCGAAGTTGGAGAATGTAGGCCCAAGAAGGAAGGGCTGGGAGACTAACTTCAAGGAAACAAACCCTGGAAAAACTCAGGCCCGGAGTTGAACAAGCAGAATGTTAAGGGGACATAAGAGGAAAAAGAGCAGGACAGTCAGTTATGAGAAACCTGGGTGGGAGTCCGAGGGCGATTAAGCTCTGGGGATGCCAGAAGCAGGAAAGAGCAGGCCCACCATCGGGAAACAAGCTGGGGGAGCTCTACCTCTGAGTGCCTCTGCCCCACAGGAAGTTTGTCGGCCATGCGCTTCCTCACCGCTGTGAACTTGGAGCACCCTGAGATGCTGGAGAAAGTGTCCAGGGAACTGTGGATGCGGGTCTGGTCACGGGTGAGGGCAGGGCTCTAGGAACCCACATGGGAGACCCTGGAGGGCTTGGTGGCCCTCCCCGAGGCCCATCTCCAGACACCTGCTCCTGCCCTGCCCTATTGCGCACTGTCCTACTGCCCATCCCACCCCTCCCCCGGCCACCCCTTCCTACTGAGTGCTCTCCTTCCCAGGATGAAGACATCACGGAGCCCCAGAGCATCCTGGCAGTGAGTGTCCTGGCCCTGCCCTCTCCATAGGGAATCTGAGAACAGTTGGGGGTGGAGAGGACATAGTTTTCTTACTACATGGAAGAGGTCATTGTTATTTGGGATGAAAGGACATCTGTGTGTGAGAGGCCAGATTACTGAAAGGTTGGAACTAAGAGGACTCACAAAAGTATATCTCAAGGTTGAAAGGGGAAGTGAAAATTCTACATTTGAATTTTGATGGAAGAAGTCAGTGGGAGAGAGAGAATAACTGTTAGCTTCTCCCCAGCGCGCCTCCCCTCCCCCCATAGGAAGGGATGAAGTATTGGCAAGTCTTGACTCCAGACCACTCCCAACAGAAATCTCACCAACACATCCAGAGTAGAAATCAGGATACTTTAAAAACAGGCTTTAAAAAGACAAAAAGATGAGAGATCAACCAAAGAACCTGTATGCATATAAGCATAACCAATGGACACAGACAATAGAGGGGGTGAAGGCCAGGGCTGGGGGGAAGGGACAGGCTGGGAGAGGGCAATAGGGGGGAAAGGGGACATATGTACTTCAACAATAAAGAATTAATAAAATTTTTAAAAAGACAAAAAGAGATAACTGAGTCAAGCCAGAATTATAAAAAAGCCTGAGGAAGAACAAATGGGAATAGCTCAAAACATTGAAATGTGTGCCACACAGAATGTTTTTCTTTGGGATTAAATTGGGAAATTCAAAACAGAATTTTCCCTTCAGCTTACAAAAGATAATTGAGGCATATTCAAATTTAATATCTAAAATGGCAAATTACAAAAGTTAAACACACACAAAAATGGCCAACATATCCTCCAGTGTTTTTATTCCTGCAAAGTGTATGCATAGGCTTGCCTTTTCACTTAATATTTATAGTGTAATTCTTAGCTCCTACATAGCATTCCATTCAGCGACTTGTTTTTGTTTACTTAACCATTCCCCTAACATTGGGCATTTGGTCTGGGATCTAGTTCTTTCATGCAGTGAGTAAAAGACAATGTTGCATCAGAATGCACTGCGTGATTTCCTGTTCCACTCCGGGGGGCCGATGAGGTCAGGTTTCAGTGGTCCTCGAATTTGGCTGTATATTAAAACTACCTGGAACACCTGGGCAACGCCATCCAGAAATTCCAATGTAATTGCTCAAGGGGATGGTCTGTGAATTGGGATTTTTAAAAGCTCCCCCAGGAGATTCTAATGTGCAGCCAGACCACTGATCCCAAACTATAATAAACCCCAAACAGAAGTCTTTATCATCCTCTTAAAGCCAAGCAGGTGGCTACAGCCAAGTACCCTGCTCAGAAGTCCCCAGGAAATTCCATGGGAATTAGAGCACAGTCTTTGATTTAACAAAACAACAACAAAAACCATGAGATATTCAAGAATTCTGAGAAGTAGGAAGGCAAGAGCCCCAGATTCTAGCATTGGTTCTGCTACTAACAAGCTCCTT
This sequence comes from Myotis daubentonii, assembly GCF_963259705.1. NCBI lineage: Eukaryota > Metazoa > Chordata > Mammalia > Chiroptera > Vespertilionidae > Myotis > Myotis daubentonii. The sequence goes on from NC_081849.1 coordinate 34,596,686, forward strand.
TTAAAGTTGCCCTGGCCCGGTACCACCTGGACTTGTCTCATTGGTTACTGAAGAGGTCAGGAGCTGCCTCTAAGACACCCTCTGGTGTTCAGTTGATAGAACTATAACTGCTTTTTCCACCAAACTCAGATTTTATTTTTTTATTTTTTTTTATGGAAGAAAATAGCCCCTCTTGGCAAGGATAGACCTCTGCTCATGGGTGGGTAAAGGCCTTGCCAGGAAAACTTGGGGGCAGAAAGTAGAAAGACCCAAGTTTTCTCCTGAGATCCCCACTCCCACTAATGCAGACACAGTTGTGCTCCCTGCCACGTCCCCTCAGGCTGCAGAGAAGGCAGGCATGTCGACAGAAGGAGCCCGGGCACTTCTGGAAAAGATCTCAACATCACAGGTGAAGAACCAGCTCAAGGAGACCACCGAGGCAGCCTGCAGATACGGGGTGAGCCACTCTTGATGTGTGTGCCCCCTACCCCAGTGCTGAACAGAGCCTGCGAGTCTCTGCTGGGTCCCTACGCTTCTGTTCAAAGCTGCTCCCTACATTGAGTCCTCTGTAGCTCTCACAGATGACCCTCCTCTCTCTTCCTGTCCCTGAGAGATAGTTGGTGATAGAAGACAGAGCATCTGAGAGTTAGGAAACTCCTTTGAGCCATGGAGCCTCTTATCATAGAGCAAGCATGTCAAACTCGCAGTCCGCTGGCCACATGCATCCCACAGCAAATATTTTTGCAGCCCAGCCAATATAACAGTATGAGCAGTTACTTACAATTATGACAGGAAATAAATCTCTTGTCAGATCCAGAATTACTGACATTCACCTTGGGTCAGTTTTGAAAGTAGTCACTGTGAAGAAGATTTCCCCTGAAGTAGGAAAGATAGCAGAGAAGAGATACCAAGTGTCAGGAAGAAAACATTAATTTTATCATTGCTCTTGTTCTTTTTTTTTAGTACTATGCTTTTTGAAATAAACCTACATTTCTATGAAAATTAAAGCTTTTGTTTTTTGTGGCCCACATAAACTTAAACCTTGTTTATTTGGCCCACGTTAGCCTTTGAGTTTGACATGCTTGTCTTAGAGGCTTTTTGCTTTTATGTCCTCACACAAGTTCCGGCTCATGGCCTTACAACCACCCTCCTCCATGCACTGTTACTGCTTTCTCTAGGCCTTTGGGCTGCCTTTCACTGTGGCCCACCTGGACGGCCAAACCCACATGCTGTTTGGCTCTGACCGGATGGAGTTGCTGGCCCACCTGCTGGGTAAGTGACAAGTTCACACTGAACTGCCCTTGACCCTAGCCCCCTGCCATTAATATCAGTTGAGCAGAAGGACATATTCAGACCAAAAAATGTTCCAGGTATGTCCAACAGTGAAGCCTTCTGTAGACACAGTTGCTTGAGGTTGAATGGGGAGGGGCCACCTTCACCTTCAGGAGAGAAGGAAGCCTCTGTGCCTTGAAACCAAGCACAGCTGTTCCTGGGGCTGTGGAGTCAGCCTGACATGCGTGAGTTTCTCCACCCAGGAGAGAAGTGGATGGGCCCTGTGCCTCCAGCCGTGAGTGCCAGACTATAAGGATGCCCAGAGGAAGCAGAACCATTGGTATAAGAAGCAGACCATCTGCTCACCCCTCCTGCACCAAGGGGCACTAGGAACCTGTTTTCCCCATGTGGTGGAGGTTCCCCTGTGGTCCTGGCTGTGATGCCTTATTTGCCTCACTTTTAGGGCTGCTCTGTGCCTCACAGGTGCCTTTTGAGAGCCCCATACTCGACCTTCCCACAGAATAAACCTAATGCTACTGGATATACTATCTCTGAGTGTTTGTGTGTCCTTGATGCTACCATCACATCCTGTCTACTCAGGTGTTTGAGAAGAGCAGCTCTTACTGCATTCCCAGCTCCCTGCCCCCTCGAGCAGGTTGTGTGGAAGGAGCAGGAAACAGTCCCTCTTTTTCTGCTTCAGAAACTCCCTAGGTATCTCTGTCAGGGATAGCACACTAAGCCACATGGATTTTGCAACTATCCAGTTTGGTACTTACCACCTTGTGCCCAGCCACAATGTCTGAGAAGGGGCTAGAACCTGAGGCCCAGTGGGAGAAGACGAGAGGGAACCAGAGGTTGGCTGAGCTTGTGCCCAGATATTTAAACCAGGTCCAGCTACACTGACCAGCAGAAGCAGGGCAGGCAGTGCAGGGAGACAGGCTGGAGCTGCCTTGGCCTGAGGGAGTTGCTCATCCCCTCATACCTCCTCCCTCTCACCCACAGGACGGATCCTGAGAAAACCCCAGGCCTCTCTCCCTGCCTATTGCAAGCCCTGCTGCTCCCACACAAACCTATAGCTTTGCCACTCCTCCAGTTATTTATCCAAAGTCCCTGCTCTCTACCTGTGCCCACTGTGCAATAATCAGAATACCTTGTGTTCCAACAGTATTTGAACTTCTTTGAGAATACCCTTTATTCAGCAGCTGAAACCACACTTGGAGGCCTGGTGGGAACCAAGTGTAGAGCCTATGATGGCTCAGCTCGAGGGGTTTTAAGAGCAAAAGCCATCTTCCATTCTCCTCTCCCTCTGGCTCTTTCTCATCTCACATCTATTTTCTCCATTTGTCCCCTCTCCTGAAGCAGGGGGTCCCGTGGGGGTGAGGCCGACGGAGTCCTAACGAAGCATGCCCGACTCCGGAGACCAGGTTCAATGACGCAGATCTGAGTTTATTGTGTAAGTGCAGCAACATATATAACATTCCAGACCAATCAGAAGTTTACACCATCCTTAGGGCAACCAATGGTAGGAAAGATCAGGGTACTATGTAGGGGCTCTAGGGGGCTTACTCAGGCGGGCGCTGCCACTTCCCGGTGTGCCAAGGAAGCTTGTATAGGAGGAGTGTGCTCACGCCATTGCATCTGCCACTGCACTGACATAAATCTCCTGAGCTCTTCCCACACTCTCCCCCTTTTCCATTATTCCAACATATTCCAGGATTTCAGGATATCCTTCCTAGGCTGATTTGTGAAGTGATGCCTGAAGTACATGACTAAATAAGCACTCTCTCCTTCAAAGCAGATTTCATGAGATGCTTGTCTCAGCATTATTTGTGATACCAAATAACTTTGATATCTAATAGTAGGAGGATGCTTGAATAAAATATGGTACATCCAAGAGGTAATATCTTATAGCCATCAAAAACTGTATGTCTGAAGAATTATTAAGAACATTGGAAATCTTAGGCTATGCTACTGATTGGAAAAAAGATTATATAGTATATCTCAATTTTGTTTTGATATATTAATATATATTACACTAGAGGCCCGGTGCACAAAATTCGTGCACTGGGGGACGGGGGGGTGCCTCAGCCTGCACCCTCTCGCAGTCTGGGACCCCTCACATTCCTGGTCCCCACCCTTCTCAGTACAATGTCTCACCTCTGACCTCAGAAGCACTTTGTACCTTGTTTGCAGCATTTGTCACTTTGTACTTTGTCTTACAGTTAGTATATACCTGTCTTTCCTCTTCTGGACAGTAAGCCCCTTGAGATAAGATTCCTATGGTATCTATTGTATACACCTCACAGTGTCACATCCAGCAGATGAACAATAAAAAATGTATTGGTCATCGGGTAAAGTCAGCCTGAATGATATTTAGCAACTGCTGCCTCTGCAAAGCAGTCACCACACTCAAGGCCGGGATTTTGTGCTCACTAGTTCTGTGGCCCCAGGCAGACTACAAACTATGACAAAGGGTTTTGTTTGTATAAAATGGATTCATCACAAATCTACCAAGTCAAGAATTCCAGATAACATATTTCAGTCTTCCCTGCAGATCATGAAAAATATGGTGGAGATCTGCAGCACCCCCATAAACTGCACATTGTTACTAGAATAAAAAGTTCAAGAGGATGTCCTCATTGGGAGAAAGATGTAATAAAGACGCTTGGATTAGAAAATGAGCATACCCCTCAAGTTCACAAGAAAACCCCTTCGGTGAATAGAAAATTGACAGTGGTTAAACATTTGAGAAGAATAAAGCCCCTGCCCTAGCTGGTTTGGCTCAGTGGATAGAGTGTCAGCCCATGGACTGAAGGGTCCCGGGTTCAATTTCCAGCCAAGGGCACGTACCTCTTACCTTGGTTACAGGCTCGATCCCTGGCCCTGGTTGGCAACCAATCAATGTTTCTCTCTGTCTCTCCCCCTCCCTTCCACTCTCTCTAAAAATCAATGGAAAAATATTCTTGAGTGAGTATTAACAACAACATAAAAGAATGAAGCTCCTGAGGTGGCCACAAGACAAGGACCTCCAGTGGAGGAGGACATGCTCACCCATGTGGTAGCATCTAAGCCCTGTCGACAAATAAGTCCTAATGCCAGAGCCATTTCAGATTTAAAATTTCAAATCATCTTTTTAAAAGACGGTGAAAAGGTGTTCTCATTAACATAATTTAAAACATTTTATATATATATAATCCAAGTTTGCAAGACAGTAGAACTGAGATCTGAAACCTGGTTTAGCCATCTCCAAAAAATAGGTGACTAACCACAATCAATGCCTCCTTGTTTTCTCATATATAGGGACATATTCATGTGGGAACCTGTTACCACTACCTGTAGACATCTCTAATAAACACATGCATTTTTGTCACTTGGTAATAACAATTTCTCAAATTCCATAGTCACTTTTTGTGGCTTAGTCCTAAATATCTGAGTGAGAGGCACAGCCTGAACCCCAATGTTCACTTAGTTTGTTCCCAGAGACCTTTATACAATACTAGAGGCCCGATGCATGAAATTCTGCAAGGGGCTCAGCCCTTGCAGCCCCATGTGCCTCGGCTTCATCCGGAAGGTCGTCTGGATAGTTGATCTGCTATGGTCTAATTAGCATATTAGCTCTTTATTATATAGAATGACAACTAGTTGGTGAGGGTGATGACATACTTGAAGATTTAGGGGTGATGACATACTTGAAGATTTATGATTCTTTGGAAGCGTTTCCAACCCAGAAATATCAATGTTCTGACCTGCTTCATGTTAAATCATTTATCCACTTTCCCTACACATTTGAGGAGCTGTAAGGCAACTAACAGAGAAAAACACTCTCAACCGAGTTAAGAGGTCAAGATTCTACGTTTGATTCTAATGAAACAAATCATGTACTTTCTCTGAGCTGTAACATGAAAATGAGCATCTGATTGCCCCCACGTGGTTGTTATTAAGGATCAAATGAAAATCATGGATGTGGGCCAAATTGTTTCTTCACACATATATATTACCACCAACGCCCTTTTAGAAGAAATCACCCGCACATTGGGCTTCCAGAGCCATTCAGTTACAAGTGTTACCTTTCACAATCAGTCTTAATGAGCTCATAAATGATAAACATCCTGATACAGAGCCTGTGATTTTAATTTCCCAATCTTGCCTTATAGTCAATATCTTACGTCATTTTCTGATATTCTCTTTTGCTGCCTTTGCAACAGGCAATAGCATCTAACCACTTCTCCAGGGAAGATCAGAACAAAGGTCTTAGAATATCACAGGTGTTTCCTTAAATTATCACTATGAGGGCAGCCAAAAAGAATGTTTAGAGTGGGCATACTAAGTGGTTAAGAGCGAGGTTTCTGGACTGGGACTGAGGGTTCAAGTCTTGACCCCACCCTTGATTAGCTATACATTTTCCTCAAGTGTCTGACTTCACCCATAAAATGGACATAATAACAGTACCTCTTATTACATATTTTAAATTACTTAATTTGCATAAAGAATTTAGCACAGTGAGCAGTACACAAAATAATGCATACATGCTGGCCACAGGTATAAAGCAGACCCATATTCAGAAGCACAAAATCACAGAAATACAGTCTTAGAGAAGCATTCAGTGGAAGACTCACTGGAAGTCTGTCAATCATCTCCGCTTCTCCCTTTTCCCTTGTCCCCGCACTTCCCTTTTTAAAAAAATATGTTTATATTGCAGAGAGGAAGGGAGATGTTGAGGAGCACAAGAGACTTGGTTGGAAAGTTGTAAGGAGGATATTCTGAGAAAAGGGAAGTGTGTGGAAGTCATCTTCCCTGTTTATTGGAATTCCGACTTAGGGGAGATTTAGGGGAGTGTTGAAGGTGGCGCCCCTAATTATTCCTTGATCTTTCCAAACAGATCTGTGCATGTGCAGACCCCCGGGTGTTTACTGGAATTCTTATGCTTAATCCCTGGATGCCCTTGCCTAGAGGACAGTGTAAACACATGTGTCCTCCCAATATTACTTACCTGCTGATTGTATCTAAAAGATAAACTTTATCTCACCCTGCTGTACAAAAAAAGGCTAACGAGGCAGGCAATTGTGGCTGCCTGGCTTCTTCAGCTGGACCATCCCTTATCCCTCTCCCCCATGGTGAAACTGTGTCGGGGTAATCTGTTCATCCATCATTCAGGGGCTGCTGGTCAGCCCTGGCAGGGAAAGAGAGAGACAGGTAAACATCAATGATTAGAGAGAATTATTGATTGGCTGGCTGCCTCCTGCATGCCCCCTACTGGGGATCGAGCCCACAACCCTGGCATACACCCTGACTGCGAATCAAACCGTGACCTCCTGGTTCATAGGTCGATGCTCAACCACTGAGCCATGCCGTCTGGGCCCCTCACTTCCCTTTGCCATTATCCCCACAAATGAGTTGGGCACAGTGGCCAGATGAGAGGGGTCAACCAACTTTTACGAAGGTGGTTTGTGGAAGGTAGGCAAGTAGAAAATGGATGGGCAATTGCTAAGGATGCTAAATTGATAAAGAAAAGAATAAGAGCTTTGGGAAGCAATTTGGCCATGAGTATTCTGGGCAATAAACACTTTCAAATTGCTTATCTCAGTAATGACACTTCTTAGAATTCTGTTGGGGTCCAACCCCAGCAGGTCCAGGGGTTCCCGAAGGTGTGAACGGAGTCGGCAAAGAAGAAATGACACGGAGACAGCGTTCAGTTGATCAGCAGCCTAGCCAGGTTCTCTAGTCAGGTCCTCCAGCCAGGTTGTCTTTATTCTCCTTTACATCTGTATTTATACCAGTTGATTTTAATCCTATCCATTCTATTCCAAAGGTTAGGGCACTTGTTATCTCCATTCCTATCCTAAGTAAAGATTATGTAGCTTAAGCGTGATTGTTCATAGTTAAAGTGATTAACTACCCGCCTGGCACTTAGTTAAGGGGTTTTACTGATTTATTCCCTTCCTTAGTCCTGTTAATCCCTAACTCCAGGGAAAAATCCCCACCTGGGGAAACAACCTTCCTCAGAGAGGTGACCTTGGTTAAAACACATAGCGTTAAGTAGGGAAGCAAACATATTAAGAACAGTATGCCATATACGCCAGGTCCCTTGAAACATATGCTGTGCAGATGTTTCTTCCCTGCAGCGACTGTGTCAAGCAGCAAGGATGGACCGGCTCCCGGCAGAATTCAACTGGAGGAAACAATCAAAAAAGGAGGGAAAGTTACATGTTACCAGATGTTGTGGATGAAAAGGGAAAGTAACCTCACGGGATCTAATCATAAATTCCTAACTGGGAAGGTCACAGTGGGTAATTGTGCCCTAGGCCTTTCACTTCTCTAGTGAAAGGTTTTTAAGCCTGCCCTGGGTGCATCTAGGTTAAACACAACTTTGAAATACCAGAAGTAATGCCCCTTGAAGACATAATCCCCCTCAAGAGAGCACATAAACTTATCCTGTAATGCCATCCCTGCCCACCTTGCTCTCTCCACCTTCCTTGTGTTCTCTCCTTAATTCCCAATGCATAAAAGAAACTGCAACCCTGTCATTCTTCAGAGCATTTTAGATCTTGCTTCCCAGCAATTTTCAGTTTTGGCTCAAATAAACTCATAAAAATTCTCTGCAGGTTTAGACATTCTTACCTCTACACTTATTATGCATACCAAGGGCTGTTGGCCAATTTCCTTCTATTAGTATATTAACTGCAGACTGAAATTCTTCTGACCCCAGCCACACTTTTCCCATATGAGAGCTGAACAGTAAGGAAATTGGTGGAAGCAAAATAACAATCAGCTCTCCTCCCACTCTGCATTCCCAATGTCGACAGAGACACACCTGATTTATACAACAGCCTTCCTGTTACATCTCTTCCCTCTCCTCTCGGTCGGTCTGGGACAGAGACTCATCATCATGGGCATTCCACTACTATACACACAGGCATATCACTCCGGGCACCCGCCTCCCCCCCCGTCCCCCCCACACCACACACACACACACACACACACACACACACACACACACACAGGCTCCACATGGTCTACTGCAACAGCCCAGGCTATGCCCCATGACTGTCCTTGGGATTAGACTTCTGCCCCGTTACCTGCTACTTCCTTCCATTTGTCCAGTGGTAACTCTCTGAAGGCATGGCACCCAGCCTTGTCTGTCCTTCTCTGAGTCTCAAGGACAAGGTGTGCTTCCAGCCACTTTGCACCTTCCCTCCCAGCATCTCCTTCACCCAGATTTACTGCCTGACCCACAACTGAAAGAGTGGGTCTTGGGCCTCCATTGTGTTTAGTAAGCACCTGCTATATGCCAGGGCCTGAGTTAGTTGCTGGGATTTAGAGATGACTGAAAACTAATCACTCTCCATGATTTCTTGCAGTAGAAGAAAAGTGTATAAATAAAAAATTACTATAGAAACAGATAAAGGCTGAGACTGGAATAGGATGGAGTGCTGTGGTCACAGCGAGGAGACAGCCTCCACAGCAGGCATGACCTTAGAGGTGGCTTTTGAAGAACTAAGAGTTAACCGTGCCAAGAAGCATACACACAGACTCATCTAACAGGTCTGCAGAAAACAAGCAGTTCATAGAAAAGGTACTGTGGCAGTGAAAGCAGAACACGCCATTCCAGGCCCACAGCAGTACTTACAGTCTGCAGAACAGGGTATGATCTACAGAGATTAAAACAAGCCGTGTTCTCTGCTTCCAGGCACAATATATATTCCTTGAACATAAGGCAAACTGCTCTGAATGCACTGTGAATTGAGAATGGATAAGGACAGGTGATTTTAACTCTGGTCCTAAGTACAAAGTTCACAGGGGTGGGAGGAAAAGCACTCTCATTAAGGCACTGAAGGGGGTGGATGGAGTGAGAAAAAAAATCAAGGCGGGGCCCCAAGAGGTCAGCCTGATGGAGAAAGGGGGAAAAATGAAGCCTGGGCTGGAACTCTGAGACTGGAGCAAAAAAGAGGGTGGGGCCAGTGGGCTCCACCTCCTCTCCTCCTCCCACTTCCCCCACAACCTACTTTCTTTGGTGTCTGGTCCAGACTGGTGAGGTAGGAACTCCTACGGTGAGTGACAGGTGGCGGGAGGGTCATGGGATTGGGGCAGGGGTGTAAGGAGGGGGCCTGGCTCCTTTGTAGAGTCTGTGAGTCCTTGCTGTGCAGAGTTCAGGGAACTCCTGACATGGTTGCCTGTGAGTTGCCGCTGTGCTGCAAAGGAAAGAAGCGTCTTCTTCCCACCAACCTCCCAGCCCCTGTTTACTGCAGGCAGAAAACTAGAAATGTGAGCTGACTGAGTTAGACCCAGGAGAGGGTGGAGGACCCGGGTGGGTGTGAAATGTAGAGGGGTCAGAGGTTATCTGGCTTCTGTCCATGGCCCTAGGCCTTTGTAAGATTCTCTCGTAGCTGTGGCCCTGTGCATTTTCTCCCTCCAACCTAGAATGGACTGACTGGAGGAAATGTGAAGGTGGGGTCAGACACGAGGTAAGTGGCGCCCCCCCCACTCCCTACTCACCCCAACAGGGTCTTACTGAGGGCCTTGGCTGGGCAGCTAGGGATTAGAGGTCCAGTGCAAGCAGTAATAGAAAAAGGGCAGGGCCTGCCCCATCACCTGGATTCCAGAGATGCCAGTGAACCCTAAGGTCCCAGGGCCCACCCAGGACTGGATCCTGATGTGGAATGATAGAACTGGGAAGAAGGAAAAAGGAAGGGGGGCAGGGCCATGACACAGTAAACTGGCTTGATGGCTGGGCATCAGAACTCTTGGGCAGGTGTCCTGGCTTATTCCACACATCCTGATACCCTGGGACCCGGTACAGAGTGAACCTACAGAGAATTACAGAACTGGAGAGGACACTGATGACCATTTATTTTGGCCATTTATTTGATTTGAGGTGGAAGAGCCTGAAACCCCCAGAAGGTGTCTGATATGGTTACTTTGGAATCTGTCCCAGCCATGATGCCAGTTGCTGGTCGAGACACAACAGCTGTGTGTCTTTTTGCAGGAGCCTGGGGAGGGGCCATGTTGCCGAGCCAGCTGTGGGGGAGACTGGAGAAGCCACTTCTCTACCTGTGCTGTGCCTCCTTCTTCCTGGGGCTGGCTTTGCTGGGCATACAGCCGGACACCGTCCCTGTTGCTTATTTCTTTCTGGCCTTGGGTGGCTTCTTCATGTTTGCCTGCCTGCTGGCCCGTTTTCTGGAACGGGTGTTCCAATCAGTGCAGCCGGAGAGCCCAGGGGCCTCAGGCAATGCTCGGTGAGTCGAGGGGTGGGCGGGATTGAAGGAATATACTGTACCAGTGATTTTCAGCCTTTTCCATCTCGTGGCTCACATAAACTAATTACTAAAATTCTGCAGCACACCAAAAAACGTATTTTTTTTTTGCCAATCTGACAAAAATAATAGGTATAATTTTGATTCATTCACACCATACAGCTATTGTTGTGATGGCTACTGTTATTCTTTTAGACAGCCTAAGGGGAAGGTCAGTGCCCTTGACTAAGTAGTCAGGTATTGCATGTTTTAAAATTCTTGGAGCACACCGGATGAAAAATCGCTGCGCTGTGCCCATTCTCCCTGTGTCTCTCTAGTCTCTCAGACATACGGGCTCTGCTTTCCACCTCTATCACTGGTATCAGTGAGAGGAGGGGGCAGAGGCTATGGAGGGGTCTTTTGTTGGTAGAAGATAGAAAAGGGCTCCTTTCAGTAAGCCACCAATGACCTTATTTCTCCTTCGTCAGGGACAATGAAGCCTTTGAGGTGCCACCCTATGAAGAGGCCGTGGTGTTGGAATCACAGTGCCGCCCCCAAGAGTTGGATCAACCACCTCCCTACAGCAGTGTGGTAATCTCCCCAGGTCTTGTGGAGGGACAGCCTGACCATCCAGAGGGGCCCAGGAGAGCCAGAGTGGAAAGGCGAGTGGGCTCAGAGGGGTCTATGGCCCCAGGAAGTGCTGGGAGAGCTCCCATCAGCCTTCGGCTTCGGGGACCACGAGTTGCGTCCACTGCTCTTGATCTGCAGAGCTTGGGCATGCTCCCCAAATTGGAGTCGCTCCCCAGATTGGAGCCTCTCACTCCGCCGCCTGACTATGATGTCAGCTTCAGTCACCCTGATGATGAGAATGTTTTTTATGAAGACAACTGGACACCCCCCTAACAGACTTTCCCAGGACATATCATCTCTCTGCACCAGACCCACTCATTCATTTGACCACTTTTCCCAGTGCCTGCTACGTATCAGGAACTGGACATCACCAACGGGGATTTTAACCCAGAGGGGAGTTAGGCTAAGGTAAGCCCTTCTCAGTTGAGATGCAGGTGGTACAATTTGAATTTTTCAGGTGACATTCAGAAACCTAACCCATAATCGTTATTTTCAGAGTTAGACTGAGGGTGAGATGAGGCAATGATCCAGAGAATCCGGAGAAGAAAGAAAAGAAACAACACCTGAGTGAGGTTGTGTTGCCTCTGCTCTGGGTGCTTTGCCTCCATTAGATCACTTACGACTTCCCAGCCTCGTAGGGTAAAATCACCCTCATTTGGAAAATGCGGGTTCCAAGGGTCAGAGAAGTTTGATTATTTGCACAGGAGCACAGGGCTAGTAAACAGGATAAAAATAACTTGAACTCTGCTCTTCTGATCCGAAAGCCTATGATGTTCTCAAAACAAGGTAGGCAGGCCATCGGCACATCTCTCGGTCTGTCTCAGGCAACTGCTGGTGAGGGATGGTAGACAGAGTGGGGGACCAGTTGTGTCTGCGGACAGGGTGGGCTGAGAGTGATCAGGCGTGTGCCCAGCCTCCCGGAGGCACAAGGCTAGTCAAAGCTGTGCTAACCCCTGCTCCACGCGGGAAGCAGCTCTGGCCCAAGGGCTGGAGAGCAGTGCCCCACGAAGGGCCCCCATCCTACGGGAAGCGGGGGAGTAAAACTGCCCCATGGTTACGGTCTCCCCGTCTCGAGGATGGGTGGAGAGGTGGATCAGCAAGGATAAAGCGTGAGCTTCTCGGCAGAGGTGGGGGAGTATCTAAGGATACTCTTGCGTCATCCAATGTGAAGGCTGGAATCAATCGCACTGACTCTCATCGCTTCAGCCTCACCCCTGCACTCTCAACTGCTGGAGTTTCACATCAGCCCGGCCCTGCTTCCTCACATGTCTGGCACAAGCATGTCAAACTCGCGGCCCGCATGCCTCGTTTATTCGGCCCGTGTGAGACTGGAATCATGTACCGGGCTGCGGTGTAGGTTTGAGCCGCTGGGAGTTGCTCAACCACCGCTGACCTACCCTCCTCTTCGGGGCGCGCCCACACCGGCCTCCAGTCACTGAGCGGGTAGCGGTCTGGCGCCTCCTAGTGTTCGCTTCCTTCCTCTCGCCCGAACATTTCAATAAAGTACAGAGTCCGGCCACGCCCGCCTCCGTGAAGTTCTTGCAATAGGCCAGGCGGGCGGAGTGGGCGGTGCGAGGGAAGGAGCTGATTTCCGCGGGAACCCACCACCAATCGCGAACCCACCACGGCGGGGCGGCTCCTCGCGCTGTGCCCACCCCTTCCTTTTCCGCCGAGGGTGCGCTCTCCATTGGACAGCGCTTCCACCGGGAGGCTCTGCGCCTGCGCGCGCAGCCAGTGCCAGGCGGGGCGGGGCGGCCTCGTCGAGGGGCGAGGCCAAGCGAGGTAGGGCGCAGGCGCGCTGGGGTCCGCCAGTCGGGAGAGGGATGCAGAGGACTCGGAGGCTTTCGGTTTGTTTGGATCGTGGGCGGTGCGTGCATAGCCCGGGAAAAGCGAGAAATGGCGACGCCGATCGCGGGCTCCCGGCCCGCCCTCCCCTTAAACGGGCAAATGGCCGCTGACAGGGGACGCCGGTGAGTGAGGGAAGATCCCAGGGGTCCTTAGTGGGGCCCAGGGAAGGCGATCGCGCGGCTCAGGCGGGTGGCCCTGGCGCCTCTCCCCACCTTGGACCCCTAAGGAGCCTTGTCCGAGCTTCCTGCCAGGAGTGGGAAGCCGGGCTGCGCCCCCAGGAGCGCGCGAGCCTCTTCTCGGCCAAGTCCCTCCCTGCCCGGCCTGGATTCGTCCGACCCAGGGGGGCTTTGAACAAGGGAGCGCTTTCCATCCCTGCCAAATCTCGGCCTCTCTTAAAGATTCTCCATCTTTAAATCTTTCAGAGAGCCTCTCCCCTGCTTCCCTTCTGCATGAGACCTACAGACCTCCTGATGCTGCCGAATGTGCATTTGATTTGGATTGAGCATAGCATGACCCGTATTGCTTTGGGTATTAATGACCAGCTTTTCGAAGCAGTCAGCACAGGCTTTGAAAGGGTGAGATCACTTTGAAAGGACCAGGAGGTTCCCGAGGCCCCCCGTGTGTCTCCATCTTTGCCCCAGTTATAGCATTTAATGGCAGACAGCACACAGGATAACATTTAAGAGCCTCCTGGTCCAGACACAGAAGATTAATTGAAGACTTCGGAACTGAAACTTGATGGAGGACACTGGATCAGGACTGAAGAACTCTGTGTCCTTTTGTCTACCCCGTCCTCCCCTTCCAGATGAGTCCTAAAGTTCTAGGATGGTGGTTACTTTTGGAAAGTCCACCTTTGAGATTCACGGCCCAATATGGAATACAGAAAGGAGCAGGTGTGTGCAAAACAGAGGATGCTTCCCTGGCCGGTTTCTCAGTGGTCAGAGCATCGTCCTCAGACTAAAGGGTGTGTTGTTTCTGGTCAAGGGCACATACCTTGCTTGGTTGCTAGCAAGATCCCGGCCCCTACCCGGGGCATGTGTGGGAGGCTACCAATGATGTGTGTCTCTCACATCCATGTTTCTCTCTTTCTCTCTACCCCTCCTTTCCACTCTCTCTAAAAATCAATGGGAAAATATCCTCGGTGAGGGTTAACAAAAAGAAAAGAAAACAGATGATGCTTCAGATCAAACCCAAGGAAGTTTTTGATTGAAAATTCAGGTATGGGACTTGCAAGGTTTAAGAACTGGGAGTTAATTATTGAATTATGAGTATGGATGAGACAGACTAGGGACAGCTTCTTTCAGGGGTTCTTAATATCAACATTTAAGGGCAGGCCAAAGGTCCTCTGGAGGAATATGGTGGGCATAGAGAGGACCTGGAGAGAATGGTGTCATGGGATCCAAGGGAGGAAAAACTTATTTTGTTTGATTTAGTTTTATTATTATTATTATTATTATTATTATTATTATTATTTTGAGAGAGAGAGAGAGAGAAACATTGGCACGAGAAGGAAACATCAATAGAGAAAACATCGATGTGAGAGGGAAGCTTCAATGGGCTGCCTCCTGCATGTCTCCCACCGAGGATGAGCCCAAAATCCAGGCATGTGCCCTGACAAGGAATCGAACCAGCACCGTTTCAGTGCCTGGGACAACGCCCAGCCAACTGAGCCACACCAGCCAGGGCTGCTTTAGTTTTCTGTTCATCAAAAGTTAACAGCAACGGGCACATATTAAAATGAGTATGGCAAAGCCTTTTACTGATGGCTTTACGGTCAGGTTGGCCTCATTACACTTATGTTTAACCTGAGTTTTATCATTGTTATTGCTTTGGTGTGTTCTAAAGTGTTTATTAAATAGTTTTTTGATTTCTGTAGATGGTGTTGTAGCAGGTTTTTACTGGAAGTTTGGGGTAACAGGAGTCTTTCAAGAAACAGGAAGTTTAAGTGGAATTGAAAACATCACTACTGTTCTAAACCCAAATTGTAACCTAGGCTGGCTGCTTCCAACCCTGGGAATGTGTTCCTGACCACTTCCTCTGCCTTGGGATCCCACATGCTCTCTTCTTGGGTCTCTCTCAGCTCTCCCAAGACCATGCTTTTCGCTTCTGTAGCTGCAAATCTCTCACCTAGAGTTAAGCCAAGTACATTCTACAAGTGCATGGTATTTCCCTGATTCTAAGAAGCACTTTGTAGCATCTTTGAGATCAAGATGGAACTTTAAATAGGGTTTTAAGTTGTAAACTGAAGCTATTACCATATCCTTTCTCACTGCCATCAGGCTCTTACTACTGTCGTATATTTGGAAACTGACTAAGCAGGCTGGCGAGCTCTAGATTTACATAAACTAGGCACATAGATAATAGACATTTAAATGGGATTCTTTTAGTTCATAAACAGAAACTGATCTCTTTCCAAGCCAATAACAAAACTAAGGAATCCTTGAAATAAAGATATCCCTAGTAAACTAAATTACCAAAATAATTGAGCCTTTATGTGCTTTAACTCTTTAAGTGATTTCAAATTATGGTGGTTGTGTCCATCATTGATATTTATCTACTGTGACTTCCTGTCATACTTTCTACTTATCGAGTTCTTACAGTATTCTAATAATTTCTATTTTTCACATTTTGTGAAAAATTTCACATTTTGTCACAGGAACTTAAAGTTTGAAAAGCCATAGTTATAATTTGTATAAGTAGACTAGATAGAGTGTGTTTGTGTGTTGTCTCATTTATTTTCCATTAGAGCTGGCCGTTGGTTTGAGTTTTTGCCATTGTATCAAATTATTTTATTCTTCACACAGAATCATTTAAAACTTAGATCACTTTCGGCAGCCTAGATAAATAATGTGGTGTTTTTTGGAATAATTCTTTTCATTGAAATTGGCCTGTCTGAGGAGTATTCCTTCTCATGAATACATGTGTGCTTGTGTGTATTTTTGATAAGATAGCTATTTCCCTCCCCTGAAGAGACCATTTATCTCAGACAATGCTCTCAGTTGAACATACGCCATAAAGAATTACATCATTTCCTTATGCTCAATACTTCTTTGATTTTAATGAGATTCGATAAAATCAACCTGGTTATTGTAAGTTTCCTTTTGTTCTTCCTGCCCACAGCTCTTCCACTCCACTCTCTGGGCCATATCTTCTGTATTGACAGCCTTTCTCTCTGCCTTTTATCTGTAGGGCATTGGGAGTGTGTGGCATGCACCCTGCCCATCAGGAAGCTCTGAAAAAGAACCGAGTGCTGCTGGCCAAACAGCTGTTGCTGAGTGAACTGTTAGAACATCTCCTGGAACAAGACATCATCACCTTCGAAATGAGGGAGCACATTCAGGTATCTGGAGGCGAAAGAGAAAAGCCAAGGAAATTGGTTGTAGAAGTAGGAACAGAGCATGATAAAGTGTAAAAAGGGTGTGGTGCCTTATTAAGGAATTGAAAATGCCCTTCTACCCTAGAGCATTGAACAGAAAAGGTATATAATCCCGGAATAATGGGAAGGGTTTCACCCATATTGTTTTTCCTGTGAAAGGAATTCTTGAGGTGGATGATGACATTTTTAGGAAGCTCATCTGGAGAAATGGAATTATAGCTAGATATGTAAATATGATTTCATGTTTTATTCTTGTATTGTAGGCCAAAGTGGGCAGTTTCAGCCAGAATGTGGAACTCCTCAGCTTGCTTCCCAAGAGGGGTCCCCATGCTTTTGACGCCTTCTGTGTGGCTCTGAGGGAAACCAAGCAGGGTCACCTGGAGGATCTGTTACTCTCAACCCTCTCTGGTTTTCAGCATGTACTCTCACCGGTATGGAGCCCTAGACACGTGGTGTGTTGAGATGGGTTAGTTTGGTGGGTAAGGAATTTATGAGACAGGGTGGGGAGACTAGATCTTTGTTTTATTGGGACTGGACCATCTCCCTAAGACCTTGCACGGGGCTCCCGATTTCTTACAGTTGAGCCGTGACCACAACTTGAGTCTGTCTTTCCCGGTGTGTGAGTCCTGTCCTCCTCACAAGCAGCTGCGCCTGTCTGCAGGTGAGAATTGATGGGATAAAAGGGGTCCCACAGATTGACTTCCCTTTTCTTAACTGGTATCTGACTTTTCATTCATATTGGGGAACAGTTTCCTCGGTGAATTTGTTCAGGATTAGCAGGGCAGTTTAGATGGGATATTGGTTAGTCCTATTTCCCTTCCATCACAGATGATGTTTTTATGGTATTTGACCCTTGGAGCAACTTGTATAGGTAGGAAATTCCTTCATATTCCTGTCTCCTCTATGAAGCTGAGTTATTACAGAATGAGGAAAGACATCATCAGCCACTAGCCTTCTGATTGAGATGCTTTGTGATTAGAACAAGGCTTTTTATCATATATCCAATTCAGTTATTTGGTGACTTGAGCACCTAATTATATTTAGGCTAAGTAAATAGGTCTCTGACCTCATGGGTCTTACAAATTGAGGGGAATGGGCAAGACCAGTAATTATTAAATCCCCAGTTCGAAGGGCGCCTGAAGTTACGAAGCACTAGGATTGATGCATAGATTGTGTGCTAGCTTTTGGCTTTCTGTGCCACAGATACTATGGAACACTCTCTAGACAGCAGAGATGGCCCACCCTGCCTTCAGGTGAAGCCTTGCACTCCTGAGTTCTATCGAACACACCACCAGCTGGTGAGTCTGGCAAAACGGCACGAGGAAGGAGTTGGGAAAAGAGATGTCCTTTCTGGGCACGTGAACTTAGTTTGTGTACACATTCTCTCCCTGTTTGTTAGTCAGAAAGTCTTTGCTAGTGGATGTCTTCTATGGGCATATTTCTGTCTTGACCTGGTGGGGTTCAGAAGAGTTTGACGTCTGTGTTTTCTTGAAATGACTCACCTAATTGGGGAGGCGTAGTTTCTGTCCTCAAGAAGCTCTGGGTCTAATTGGCGTCCCCTCCCCAGGCCTATAGGTTGCAGTCTCGGCCGCGTGGCCTGGCACTGGTCCTGAGCAACGTGCACTTCACTGGAGGGCAGGACCTGGACTTCCGCTCCGGAGGGGATGTGGACCACAGCAATCTCGTCACCCTCTTCAAGCTCTTGGGCTATGATGTCCATGTTCTCCTTGACCAGACTGCACAGGTACCCGATGCCACATTTGGGGCCAGAAACCCCTGCTCCTTCTCTGCCTGCTGGGCTGTGTCTTACTAGTTACTTTACTCCTTACCTTTTTGCTCACTTTTTTCTGCCTCTCACCTTGCAATCTAGGTGTTGTTGTTTTTTGAAAAAGAACTAGGGCCAGCCAGCTACTTCAGTGTTGATTTCTCAGAAGGCTGTGCTCTCCCTCCTGAGTAATAAAAGTCCACGGTTGGGTTCTCATTTTTTCATGCTCAGCAAATTAATTCCCCATCACTTGGGGAGTGCGGAGACGCTGAGATTCACCCAACCAGCTCAGAAGGATATTTCTAAGCCAAGGCTACACGGGGCATTTTTTTCTTGGTTAATCATAACAGGAGTCTAGTTATTGTTGTAAAGATTACTTTGACAGATAAAATTGTTGCAAATGAGAGTTCGCTGGAATTGCCCTTGTAAATACCGTTTTGTGGCAGTTTAATGAATTAACATATGGGAAAATTCCTTGTTTTTAAGAGTTGTGTGGCCATAAGGCAGATCTTAGGGTAAATTACTTCTGGACTAGATGCCTGCAGATCATAAGCATCATTATAGCTTATTCTTCATTAACCTCAGTTAACCAGCTTCACTTCTAACTTTATTACCTTTGGCTATTTCTATTTTGAAATTGTAATAGCCAGTTGGTGAATTAATATTCTTCATTTTGATTCCAGAATAGTAGTACTTTCCTGAACTTGCCTTTCGGAATGTCAGTGGTAAAGTTAAAGTTTCTGGGAGATTCACTTTGATCTTTTGAGGTAGGGATCTCTGTTTTGTCTTTGACATTGTCTGCAGTCTCTGTTTCTGCCTCTCAGCTGTCTTGCTTCTGTGAGGAAAAAGATGTGCTATACTTTGGTAAGGCCAGTTTCACCAGTAGGGTCTCAGGTATTCTCTTTTGCATGCTGTCCTTGCCAGCTTTCCAGTAACAGCTATTGCAGAGAAGTAAGGCCACCCTTGCTCCCAAGCCATGGCTGAGCAGCTGCTTTAGTCATCGAGCGTTCAAGTAGGTCATCTGCTTTCCTGAGAGGTCTGTTGGGAATCAGCCATGAGTCCTACCAAGGGAATCCTGTTAGAAAGTCTTAACAAAAGGAATGCTTTCTGTGCTTCTTACAGGTTCTGCTCCAATTGTTCCTTTTGCTAGGAATTTATGATGTCCTGGTTTTCCATATTGTGTGTAGTCAGTGGGAATCTTACATGCATTGATAGTGAAAGATACAACCGTGAGTCACCAAGTCAGCTGTGTACTGTTGTTTTCAGAGACAGCCAGAACAATGCGTGGCTCTATGAGCCCATTTCATAAACACCATTCCTGTTTATGTTAAACCTAATGCAGACCCCAGGACCTACTGGATTCTCCTTCTCTGGTTACATTGTTCTGTAACTGCAATTGCGGTAACATCAAATTTTGAGCATCTTAGGATGGGCAGAGTGTTAGGCACCAGAGATTTAAAAATGTGGACCTTGAGTTCTGGGGACCTCAGTTAGATGAGAAAGTCTTGACAGCAGCAAAAAAGGAAGCATGTCTCATATCTTCCCAAGGACCAAGCAAAATTAGAGACAGTTTCTTCTACAATAGTAAGAGGAAGAAACAGTTGCCTGGGTAGATATCGTCTGGAGGATAAGTGGAGACTTGAACTGGCCTTGAAGGATAGAAGTTACTAAGGAGAGAGAAGTGGTGAAGGGATCCTAGTCGGGGTGAACAGCGTGTGGACAGGAAATGTATGTGTGATGTTAGGGACCTAGTGGGTGATCCAAATGCCTAGGGCAGTGGTCGGCAAACCGCGGCTCTTTGGCCCCTTGAGTGTGGCTCTTTCACAAAATACCACGTGCGGGCGCGCATATACAGTGCGATTGAAACTTCATGGCCCATGCGCAGAAGTCGGTTTTTGGCCTGGGTGAGTCTATTTTGAAGAAGTGGCGATAGAAGAAGTGGGGGGTGTCGGTCGGTCGGGCAGCGGGATACGCAGCGTGGGGGAGGTACATTGTTTTGAGGTACATGTTCGCTGAGGTCGACCCCTTCCAACTCTCCCATCCACACTCGGCTATCTGAAACAAGTATCTAAGACGAGTGTGAATGGGAGAGTTGGGAGGGGTCGACCTCAGCGAACGTACCTCAATCAGATTGAGGATGTTTTTAGCAAAGGCCAGCTTAGGAGTACCCTAATTAAGTTAATAACAATGTACCTACCTAGATAGTTTAAGTTTAAAAAATTTGGCTCTCAAAAGAAATTTCAATCGTTGTACTGTTGATATTTGGCTCTGTTGACTAATGAGTTTGCCGACCACTGCCCTAGACCCTGGACCTGCACTAGGATTGGGATCCTTGCTTGACAGTAAAGCTTCTTCCATTCATTTCTCAACCCTTAGTTTCTTAGTCATTTCTTTTTTTACAAGAGTTCTTCCCCGTTCCCTGATCTGATATCCTTTTATCCATTGTTGTGTCCTCTATCCTGTACCAGGGCTCCATCCCTTCTCCTCTCTTCTATAGCTCCTGAGAATCTCCCATTCCCCATCCCAAGTGCCATGATTTCTATTTCTCACTACAGGTCTCTCTAACACTGTATCTCAGGTATTTGGCACATGGTGGCAATTAGTATAAATTAGTTAGTGAATGAATAAATGAATTGTTGAATTTGAGTCATTGATGTTTTTCTAAAATGTATTATTTTAATATATATTAATATATATGTGTATATATATATATATATATATATATATACATATATATGGTATATATTATTGATTTCAGAGAGGAAGGAAGAAGAAGAGAGAGAAAGAAACATCAATGATAAGCTCCTGCATCCCCCCTACTGGGGATTGAACCCGCAACCCAGGCATGTGCCCTGACCGGGAATCAGACCATGACCTCCTGGTTCATAGGTCAACACTCAACCACTGAACCACATCAGCCAGGCGATGTATTTTTCTTTTAGTTTCTTTAAGAGAAAAGGAAAGACAGAGAGAAACGCATCAATTGGTTGCCTCCTGCATGTGCCCTGACCAGGGCCCGGGCCAGGGAGGAACCTGCAACCGAGGTACATGCCCTTGGCTGGTATCGAACCCAGGACCCTTCAGTCTGCAGGCCAATGCTCTATCCACTGAGCCAAACTGGCTAGGGCTATATTATTCTTTAGCATCAGTAACATGGAGCTGCTTTTCTGTTTACAGGATCATTCATTCATTGTCTTATCCCTAGGAATACAAAGATAAATACAAATTGAATAAACATTTTCTCCTATGCTGTTCAAGAACTTAAGGCATTTCCTTTTGGGATAAGTTTTGCCAGCCCAAAGGGGTCTATAAAATTCAACATTTAGGAGTACAAGCTACTGTCAAATGTAATAATTAAGACTCCAGGTCTCCCTCTCCCTCTCGAATCGAACCTGAAACCCTTCAGTCCGCAGGCTGACGCTCTATCCACTGAGCCAAACCAGTCAGGGCTGTTCTCTCTTCTTTTTCCCTAGAAGAAGGAAAGGAGAAAGGCAGAGGGTTTTGAATCTGTACTAAAAGGAGGGATAAAGAACTCTACTTGGACACAGAGCAGTCCAAGTAAGACCCCAGAGGCTTGAAATAGTGTATAAGTTGGGGAATTATGATGTGTTCCAATCATAAAGTGAAAGAAAGAATGGAAGGAGATGAGGTTGGAGAAAGGGGTCCCAGGCTGTCCTCACATGGAAGTCATTACAAAGCCTCTCTTTCCCACACTCCTTCTTCACTCTCTTTCTCCTTTTCACCAGGTTCATCTATTTGCTTTAAAATAACCATTCAATTGAAAATTGAAAACAATTCAGGCCTTAGTCAGGATTTTCACCTTTATCCTGAGAACAATAGGAAACCATTTGGCAGACTTAATTAAATGAGTGGTCAGAGCAAGTTTTCTTTTTAAGTATATTCTTGTTGCTGCATTGAAAATGGTCTGAGAAGGAATGGACAAGAAAGATTTGGACAGAGCAGTCAGGTGGTGATAGGTAAGAGAGATCATGGTGAACTGAAGTGGAGGTAGCAATAAGATAGGAGTATTGGACAGGTGTGGAAAGTATTTCTAAGGTAGAATAGATAGGTCTTGCTGATGGGTTGAATGATCTTTTACCCTCTCTGCATCCACCCCCTTGGGCATTTAACTTTGAAGTGTCCTCTGCCTCTGTCTCTGGACTTGACTGTGTGCCTGGCTTTGGGTAATAGAATGAAGCAGAAGTGCAAGTATGGTGCTTCTAAGTCTACCACTCGAGAGGCCTTGCTCTTTCTTGTGTTTCTGTCATCTCCATGAGGACATTCCTAAGGTAGCCTACTGGCATGGAACAGATACATGGCAGAGACTTGAAGTGCCCAGTCAGCCCAGTTGAGACTCGTCTAGGCAAGAGTGCTGAAAATAAGATTGAAGATAAAGGGACCAGAATGCACAGGGCCTTGGATGTCTTCCCAAAGGAATTAGACGATCTTGTTTTGACATTAGAACCTCATTAGTAATTCTTGAGCAGAAAGTGATGCATTATTCACGTGATGATTCGAAAAGATTAATGTGACACCATTGTAAAGAATGGAGTAGGGACCAATGGCAGGAAACCACTTTGGAGTTAAAATCATAACGCCGGTACGAGGTGGTGAGGGCCTGGACAGTCTAGTGCATCGGTCGCCAACCTTTCGGACCTCACGGACCACCGCTGGCCTAGTGGACCAAAAGGGAAAGAATATATGTGAAAACAGTATAATGGCATGGCTGTACTTTCATTGCTTGGTGATTGAATGACTGCATATAAAGGGAGATGGAAAAATTAAGTGAGGAATTGAGGGCCTCAGAGGAGGTCGAGACCAAAGATGTAAATTTGGGAATTACTTGTGTAGGAAAAATACTTGATGAGAGTATGAGATCTTTGAAAAAGAGTAACAAGAGCAGCCGAACCGGTTTGGCTCAGTGGATAGAGCGTCGGCCTGTGGACTGAAGGGTCCCAGGTTCAATTCCGGTCAAGGGCATGTACCTTGGTTGCGGGCATATCCCCAGTAGGGGGTGTGCAGGAGGCAGCTGATCGATCTCTCTCATCGATGTTTCTAACTCTCTATCCCTCTCCTTTTTTCTCTGTAAAAAAATCAATAAAATATATTTTTTTAAAAATAGTAACAAGCAAAAGGCTTAAGGCTAAACCCTAGGAGATAGTCCTCCATGTAGCCTAATCCTCGGTTGTAGAGATTTAGAGATGCGAGGAGGACATTGCAGAACCGGTTTCTGGCAGTGGCCAAACGCTCAGATGCAGTACGATCAGGTAGGCACAGTTGGGGTGAGAATTTGGTGCACTGCACATCTGCACTGAATACTTTCTTCCTGGAAGGACCTCGCAAGAAACTCAACTCTTATGTAATTATTTGGCGAGCAAAGAAACAGAATCCAAAAAATTAAGATTCCCTCTTTTTGCCTTCTATTACAACATTTTTACTTTCCGTTTAAAAATTGGAAATAGTGTGTAGTCTTAGGGAATCCTCTTTTCTTGACAGTGTGGGAGTGGTCACTGGTCTTTCACTGCTTGTGTTGGTTTTCATTTCTTCTCTTTGGCATCTAAGTCTATTGTCATTGCATATCCCTCATGAGGCTGCTAGTTCTAGAATTACAATTCATCATCTATAAAGAAATAACACGTTTTAAGTGGCAAATTTTCTTTTGATGTATGGTATTGGTCTTTAACTTGCAGTTGGGTCGCAGACTGCTTTGAGAACGTAGGGACAAGCAGTGGGTCATTCCAGGAAAATGAAGCTATCCACAAAATCTTGCATATAATTTCAGATGATTTGCAGGTTATTCTCTTCTCCTGTACCCCCCCACCCCCAGCCAAAAATAAAGGCAAGATTGCTCTTTAGAGAAGTACTGTAATTTTATCTGAACTAAAGCTGCAGATCCTATTTTAAGCTATGCTACCTTGGAAAAATTTCCCCAAATAACTAATCTCCATTTATTGAAAGGTTTAGTCGTATCAATTCAGTTACAAAGTATGTGTTCTTTGTTTGGACTTTCTTGTCATCTGTTTACTGACCTAATAAAATGCTCATCTTTTTATTCCCTTCCACAAAGAAACTTCAACTACTACTTGCTAAATTGTTACGGTCATCTCCAGAGGAGCATTCATACTTATGTATTCTCTTGGAGTTATATATTCTTGAAACAAGTCAATTTTGGATATCTTTTATTACCTTAAGATTTCCAGTATTACAGTTGGCTTCTACTTGCCCAGAAAATATACATACTTTTTCAACAGAGCCAATTTCTCCATTTCCAGTTATGTTGCAGACTTACAAGTCTTGTATAATGAAGTCTCAATTATGTGCAACAGAAGTACAGTTGGCCCTTGAACAACACAGATTTAAACTGCACAGGTCCACTTACATGCAGACTATATATCCCCAGGTTTCTCATTCACAGATTCAACCAACCTCAGATGGAAAACAGTATTTTCGACGCACTGTTAGAAATCTAAAGATGTGGAGGGCTGACTGTATGCCTTGTTCTACGCCACTTTATATAAGGGACTTGAACATCTGAGATTTTGTTATCTGTGGGGAGTCCTGGAAGCAGTCCCCCACAGATACTGAAGGACAACTAATTAACTTTTGGGGGAGTCAGAAGTATATACGGATTTTTGACTTTGTGGGTGTCAAAGCACCCCTACCACTGCATTGTTCAAGGGTCAACTGTATTGCAAACAAACAGATCGGTAGTTCTCAAACTTTGCATTCTCAGAACACCCAAGGGCTTGTTAAAACACAGTTGCTGGGGCCCAGGACTTTGCACGTCTCACAGATTCCCAGGTGGTGCTGATGTGCTTTAGCGATCACATTTGGAGAACCACTGCAACATAATACACAAGTGTGTGCTTTTTGTCCGGGGCTGTATCTGGTGACTTTTCTGCCTGGACAGCATACTCATCTTCATTACAGTTCATTCAAATTCATAATAAAATAACTTATCTCTCTGCTGACCTCAGATAGGAGAGACAGTCCAGGCATCTTGAGTTGTAGAGGGAGACATAGGTTTAAAAATTAGTATCAGATTTTGTATTATGGTATAACTTTCCATTGATGGGCCAAATGCCTAAAGTAGAGAGGTACTCGTGTATGGCAGTATAGTGCTAAATAAACAAAATTCTTTAAAAATAATTTTTTTTTTTAACATTGCGTTCAGAGAGGTAGGGAGAGGGAGGGAGAGATAGAAACATCAACGATGAGAGAGAATCATTGATCAGCTGCCTCCTGCACACCCCCTACTGGGGATCAAGCCCACAGCCTGGGCATGTGCCCTGACCAGGAATAGAACCATGACCTCCTGGTTCATAGGTCAACATTCAACCACTGAGCCACAGCGGCCAGGCAATAAATCAAGATTCTTAAATTGGACTACAAGGTTGACTAGTAATAGGGTTTGTTTTTTTTTTGGGGGGGGGGGGATAATATTGTTATCCTTAATTAGACATACACATAATAATAATGGCAGGTCTTTGCAGGATATGCCAGACATAGCTATACAGAATGGGGATTAGAACCTTGAGGGGCTTAATAACTTGTACCAGTTTTGAACCCAGGGGTCAAACTTCAGTCTGTCTGTCTGATCCCGTGGCCTATGCATTTAGTCATGGCCCTGACAGAATTTTCCAGACAGTGTGCTCCTTCCTGAACACGGTGTTTATACAGACATCATCACTGTCTCTGGGCACTTCAGCTCTCAGACAGAAAACAGCGTAGAAGGTCTGCTGTCCTCTAGATCATGGTCCTGTTGGCCCTTTGTCACGGAGCAGTTTATTTCCTGTGGCCTCATAGGTGATGCTCATTCACCGCTCAGCAGGTGGCCCCCCGTGCCACTAATGTACGACAGCATTTGCTCAAAAGAAATCTGGTCGGTGATAGGGGGATGGATAAAGTTAACTAGCTCTTGATTAGCTTCATTAGTTATGTGCTTTAATCCAGGAGTTCTTAGCATATCTCAGTCTGTGAATTTTGTGCAATTATATTCAGAATTCTGTGTCTGAAGTCATGCATTTTCTGATGAGTCCATGCTTTTTCTAGCCTCTCAACGGGTCTCTGGCTTTACTTATTGACCACAGAAGTCACTTTACCTTCTAATAACTTAAGGTTTCAGACGCCACAGAAAAGCTCGTATTGGTGCTGACTATAGTGAAAAACACTAAAAGGTGTGTTTCTTTTAGGAAATGCAAGAGAAACTGCAGAATTTTGCCCAGTTGCCTGCTCACCGAGTCACGGACTCCTGCATTGTGGCCCTCCTCTCTCACGGCGTGGAGGGCGGCGTCTATGGTGTGGACGGCAAGGTGCTTCAGGTGTGTACAGTCTTGTGGATGGTGCTGGATCACGTCTGTCACCTTCAGCCTGTGCTGGCTGCTGCTGTGTGTATAAGACTCAGAAGGTCCTACTGACCACTTTACCCTCCCTTCTCCCTTATTCCTTTCCACCAGCTACAAGAGGTGTTTCGGCTCTTTGACAATGCCAACTGCCCGAGCTTACAGAACAAGCCGAAAATGTTCTTCATCCAGGCCTGCCGTGGAGGTGAGTGCCCTGCAGGACGAGCACCGGGGTGGCGGCTCCCGGGCAGCCTCCCCCCAGCTCTCACTTTCCTGTTTGCTCCTCTCAGGTGCTAATGGATCCCTTGGGCACCTCCTTCTGTTCACTGCTGCCACCGCCTCTCTTGCTCTGTAAGTGTCCCCGATGCATGGGGTGTGCTGGGACCTGGGCAGCCCATGGCTCTCAGGTCGGTCAGCTCTTTGCACCGCCATGCCTGTTCTCAAGACTCTTTTCTGAGGACTCTGACTTTTTTCTGTGCTTACCAGTAACCTGATGTGCTTTTTTTGTTACTTCTTCCAGTTAAGGATTTCCTGTCTCTTCTTCCTGTCCCTCTCACTTTATCCCTTCCTCTTTTTCTTCCTCCATCTCTTGTCCCCTTTTCCACTTTCTCCTTTTTCTCGACTTTTCACCTGCCATCCTTGCCTCCCTGCTTCATCATCCCTGTGCCATGCAGGACAGCAGGCACCAGGTCAGCCTGGCTTCCTTCTCCCGAGCTGCTTCCTTCCCTCTTCTTTCTCGCATGCAGTTCTACCCCAGGACTCTGACTGGGCTCAGCAGACATGCGGGCTTGCTTACTGGGAGGAAACCAGTAATAACAAAAAACTAACTGCAATCAAATTCTGCCTCTACCACTGACTAGTTATGTCAAGTCAGAGAAGTTACCTGATGTCCCTCTGTCTTCGTTCCCTTGATATAAAATGTGGATAATCATCAGGCCTATTTCATAGAGCTGTTGTGAGGATTAAATGAAATAGTGCATAGGAAGGGCCTGCTTAGCCCAGTGCCTGGCTCCTAGTAAATCCACCACAACTGCCAGCTGTGGCTGTTATGACATGATCAGTGCTTTCGAAGAGCTTATAGGTTGGTTTAAAGGTCATTTTGTCCAAATATTCAAATAATTACTTTTATCTGTTGTATGTTCAACACATGTAAATGATGAATAATGTTTTTATTCTCCTAATATCACCAAAGAATATCATTTATTAAGGTCCTACGTCATGACTAGGACTACACTAGGTAGTGTCACAAAAGCAAAGGAAAATGTGGTCTCTCCAAAGCGCCTACTAATTACTTGGAAAACACAGCAAATACACCTGACGTAGTTCTGAGTAGTTAAAGGCCTGAAGTAAGCAAGGGTGAAATTAGTGAGATACCATACTTATGAAGCGCAAGTTGTAAGGAATCGGTCCTTTTAGGTCAGCTTAGTTTGAAGACATTTGGGGGATATGGTGAGGCTTATTTTGGACCCAGAATGATAAGCTTTCCATAGAGGTGGAGTAGCAGATAGAACCTTTCAGGAGAAAGAGGGGTTGGCGATAATATGACTAGCACAGCAAGATTAAAAGGACGCCCCCCACCCCCGCCAAAAAAAGAAAAGAAAATGATGTGCTGAGTCAGAAGTACACCCGGATGTAATTTAAAAACCGAGTGTCTGTAAGTATATAGTGAGATGTGGCCACATGGGGTAGAGCCAGCTGGTTATAAACCTTTAGTCACGGCTGAGATTTGGGGCTTCAGCAGATAATAATACAGAGCTTTGGGAGCTTAAGAAAGAAATTATGTGATGATTTTTTCCCAGGACGATCACCATGGCAGGAAGCTGCACTAAGAAAAGAGTACGTGAAGCAGGAACTTAGGTTTTTACTCACCTGCTGTTTTCCTAGGCCCAGAGCATTGCCTGATAGATACATGGTAGCACTTAATAAATAGTGAATGAATGGATGGAGACTCTAGCGATAATGTGGAAAACAAATATGGGGATATTGAAAAGAAGGAACTAGTAACATTTATTAACAGATCTGAGGCCTGAAGGTAGGAAAGAAATTTCCTTTCTCTTGAGGGACACATTCAGCTTGGCTTAGTTCCTTCAAGAGGTGTCACCAACAAAATAAAATGAAAGACATTCATGATCATTTTCTCCTATATTCAGAGACACACACACTGTAGATCTGGATAGTGAGAAATGGCTCTGAATCTTTAAAATTAAATACTTAAACTTGAGCTCACCTGTCTTCTGTATTTAGTTAATATGGTCGATGTCTATAAAAAATATCACCCTCACCTAGCCAGTGTGGCTCAGTGGTTGAGCATATCAACCTAGAGGTCAGGGTTCGATTCCTGGGTAGGGCACATGCCTTGATTGCGGGCTCGATCTCCAGAAGGGGGTGTGCAGGAGACAGCTGATTAATGATTCTCTCTCATCATTGATGTTTCTATCTCTCCCCCTCCCTTCCTCTCTGAAATCAATAAAAAAATATATATATTTTTAAATACCACCTTCTCCATAGTCTATGAGGGCAGAGACTTTTTCTTAACTGTCTCTCTAGAGCTTAAAACAAAAACAGTGACTGGCACATGGCAGTTGCTCAATAAATCTTTTTTGGATCAATGAATTTTGGTTGTTCCCCCCCCCCAGTTCTTCAAGCTTCTCTTTCCTTCTAGGCTCTCTTGAATGGTGCGTGGAGCAGGCAGTATTGTGAAAAAGCATACTTTTATCTTTTGTGTGATGAGTTGTGTGTCTTCTCTGTCTCTCTTTCCTACTGATGCACCCCCCTCCCACCCCCAAAATGAAGCAACATCAAATAAGAATATGTCTGGGAATAGGTAAGGCCTCAGTCAAGAGGCAGGGCATGTGCTCAGGGTAGGTTGAGAAACTACTGCTAAAACTTTGGAATATATAGTGTTCTTCTAAGTTTTTCCTCTTTTAAATTGCTCTTAAATATTGGATACCTGATACAACATGGCTTATGGAATTAATAAACAAGTAATAAGTGATTTAAAAATACCAAAAATGCTTTGGAAACAGCTGGTCATGCTTAAGTTTTGTAATCTTTTTATTGTTACATAGACTTCAAGTTGTGACTTTTATTTTTTTTTTTTTTTATTATTTATTTATTTATTTTAAGTTGTGACTTTTATATGGCATACATGTAATCATACTTTTGGTTTATTAACTTGTTTTTTCTTTTACAATAAGTTAAATATATCAATTGTGTTTTGCAATAAAAAGCACCATGACTTTCAGGTGCATTGTTCAGTGAGCAAGTGAATCATGGACAGAGGCAGTTTTTAGTTCTGTTTACCAGGGTATGTGACTCAGCACTTTCCCGTCTTGCACAGAATAGACAGCTCAGACCATGTGTTTGGGCACCCCCCGGGGTAATGAATGCATGTTGGGAGAGGAATGGGAGCAATGGGGTTTTTTTGCATTTTAACTCATCAGCTCTAGGTTGGAGGCAGCAGCTGGAAATGGCTCTTCCCAGTCAAGGTTGTAGGGAACTTGGGCTTGTCTGTGACGGGCCCAAGAGAGATGAGAGGAAATAACATCCTTGTCCACTCTGCCTTCCTACAGATGAAACGGATCGTGGGGTTGACCAGCAGGATGGAAAGGGCCACTCCCTGTCCCCTGAGTGCGAGGACGGTGATGCTGATAGACAGAAATTGCTAAAGATGCGACTGCCCACTCGCTCGGACATGATATGTGGCTATGCCTGCCTCAGAGGTATTGTGAATTCTAGAACAGTCCAAACG
This sequence comes from Myotis daubentonii, assembly GCF_963259705.1. Lineage (NCBI taxonomy): Eukaryota > Metazoa > Chordata > Mammalia > Chiroptera > Vespertilionidae > Myotis > Myotis daubentonii. The sequence goes on from NC_081849.1 coordinate 34,626,879, forward strand.
ATTACACTCTCTTATAGACTTGCACTTTATCATGTACAGCTCTGATGGGGGCGGGTAGATAGTGCCGTGGACAGCTAGTTTGAGATGTCCAGCTATGCAAGGGTATCCCATGACCTTCACACTGTGGTGACTTTTGTCCTGGTTGTAGGGACTGCCGCCATGCGTAACACCAAACGGGGCTCCTGGTATATCGAGGCCCTCACTCAAATCTTCTCTGAGAGAGCTTGTGACATGCACGTGGCCGACATGCTTGTCAAAGTAAGTCGCTCAGTCTGGCTCTGTGGACCTTTTGCCCCTCCAGGGTGTTGTCCCTTCCTCCTCCCTTGCCCAGTCACCGCCGCAGCCTCTCCACCCTTCCTGTGAAAACACCAGATTCTCAGACTTTGGACTCTTGGTTTTTGCCTTTCCAGGTGAATGGACTTATCAAGGAGCGCGAAGGCTATGCCCCTGGCACAGAGTTCCACCGGTGCAAGGAGATGTCGGAGTACTGTAGCACCCTGTGCCGGCACCTCTATCTGTTCCCCGGACACCCTCCCACGTGACGCCTCCGCCCGGCCCCGGGGCCACAGGTGGTGTGCTGGAGCTTCTGCCGGATCGCGGTTTCTGTCCTTCCCTCTCAGGGACTGGGAGTTTCAGGCTGGTTTCACAGCCTGCCATCCTCGACCTTGAATCCCGGCCCACAGGCTGGCTCCCCCTGGGTGAGGCTCTCTCCCTGGGCTGGCCCTGGCTGGACGGGTTGCCAGCAACGTATGGCTGCCATAGAGGAGCCTGGTGAAAGGTGTGTGAGCACGGGGGCCTTATGGGGAGAGGCATGCAGGTCTCTTCGACCTGTGTGCTCACTTCCTGCCTCGGGCTTTTGTAGATAGCATTGTGGTCATTGCTTTTGTTAGGTTAGTTAAGATGTCTCGGAGGTCATCTCCCATCTTTCATATCCCAGCCCCATTTGTCCCAGAGTGAGAGTCCTCATTTAATGTAGGCATTTCCCACGTGGCTTTGGAAGGACAATCGGCCAGAGACACACTCCGCTGCTGTGTGTGGAACAGCCTGTGCATTCCTCCCGTGTGGCAAGGCCACCGCAGGAAGGACAGTGCCACCTGTGGCTCCTCTGGACTCAAGGAATCCAAGCTTTCAGCAGAGGCTAGGGATCAGATGCCGTGTATCTGGAACTCACTGATCTTTATGCAGGGACGTCCGAAAGGTCTTTTCTCTGAACTTTTACTGGAATGAGCCTGGCAGTGCCAGCAGGGGCAGGTGAGGGTGGGATGCGTCCTCATCCTCTAACCCAGTGGTTCTCAACCTTCTGGCCCTTTAAATATAGTTCCTCATGTTGTGACCCAACCATAAAATTATTTTCGTTGCTACTTCGTAACTGTAATGTTGCTACTGTTATGAATCGTCATGTAAATATCTGATGTGCAGGATGGTCTTAGGCGACCCCTGTGAAAGGGTCGTTCGACCGCCAAAGTGGTCGCGACCCACAGGTTGAGAACCACTGCAAACCTGTCACCTTATCTTCTAGTTGTTCTCTCCCTGCTTCCTGCTTCTCCCCTCATTCATGAGATCCTGGTTACTGCTGCCTCCAAATCGGTCTGATTGGCTGCTCAAGGATGTGATGTAGCTCCTTGTTCCTGCTTTCTGTTTCAGTGTTAAATCCCCTTGGATATTATACGGCCTATTTCCTTGTCCCCTATGTCTCTCTGTTTCAGGGAGGCCTTTGCTAGATGGCTGTCCATGTTTGCTTACCCTAGGAGCCGTCCTTATCTGTGCTCACAGACTTCCCAGTTCCTGAAGGCCTCTTTGACTTCCATTCTTTGTACTACAATCTAGTATCTATATAACAGACTTGGTTTTTAAGTATAAATCTTGATCATGTCACTCCCCTGCTTGGAACCCTTTGGTTTCTTATTACACCTCAAATAAAATCCAAACTCCTTACCTTGGCCCACAGGCCCCACCTTCTCCTGGAACCTTATTAAGTGCTATTTTTTCTCTAAGCAGTAACCCCAGTGGCTTCCTCAGTTTCAAACATTCTGAGCTCTTTCCTGTCGTGAACCGTACTCTCTCGGGGTCTACTGAGTGCCATTCCTCATCACTCTTGATTGAGTGGTTTATTCTTCAAGTGTCAGCTTAAATTCCACTTTCTTGTGGAGGCCTTCTCAGGCCATTCTGTCTCTAAATAAGCTATGTTTATTCCTGTGTCCTGTTTAATTCCTTCATTGCACTTTTCATAACCTATGATAATATTTACTTGCTTCCCTTGTTCATTCTCTCTCCTCTACTAGAAGCTCCATGAGGGCAAAAACTTTTTTGTTCATCAGTATGTACCCAGTGCCTGGCATATGTTAGGGCTTCAGTAAATGTTGAAGGAAGCAACCCTAGCCAGAATCCTACTTTTTGCCAATATACACAGTTTGGTGTTTTGTTTTATTCACTGGTATTATCCCCTGAAGACATGTCACATTGAGACAACTTCCTCTACATCTCCCATGGAGCCTGGCCCAGTGCTCGGCCTGTATCCTAGTTCAGGTGCTCAATCAATAAATGCTCGTTCTGTGAGCCAGGTGGTTCGGAGACTTGTGTCCAAGTCCTCCCTACCCCTGGATCAGTATTGTATGGAAATATTTGGGTGATAAACCTTTTCACTTCCCACTGCCAGGATGTTGCATTGCCATCAGGTGCCAAATAAATGCTTATATTTATTACTGATATGTGTCTTATGTCTTGGTGTTTGCAGACAATCTTCCAATGCCTGCATATTTTTCTTAGCCCATTACAGCATCCCTCACCACCTCACAAGGCATACCCCTTCTTATTTTGCTGCCGATTTTTTAAAATTTTTAATTTTTTCAATATATTTTTTAAGTTGATTTCAGAGAGGAAAGGAGAAGAAAGAGAGAGATAGAAACATTAATGAGAATCATTGCTCGGCTGCCCCCTATATCCCTCCTTATGGGGATTCAGCCCGAAACCTAGGTATGTGCCCTGATTGGGGATCTCCTGATTCATGACACAATGCTCAACCACTGAGCCACACCGACCAGGCTCTGCCAATTTTTTAAAAAATACATATTTTTCAGAGGGGAAGGGAGCAGGAGTGAGAAATAGAAACATCAATGATGAGAGAATCATTGTTCAGCTGCCCCTGCATCCCCCCTACTGGGGATCGAGCCAGCAACCCAAGCATGTGCCCTGATCAGGAATCAAACTGACCTCCTGGTTCTTAGGTCAATGCTCAACCACTGAACCACACTGGCCAGGCCCTGCCAATTTTTTTTTTTTTTTAGATGTACAGGTTCACACCTGAGATAAGCCCATCTTAGTTGTCATGACCATCAGCAGCTGCCCAAAATATGGCCAGCACTGGCGTTTCTCACAGGAGAGATGGAAGAGTCATTAGCAAGCAGTGTTGCTTCTGGATTCTTTCAAGTATGGGGTGAAGACAGGAAACAGGCTGGCCTGGAACTGGAGGATGAGGTGTGTAGAATTCCTTAGCTCACGGTTCAATTTGGATTTCGGATTTCCTAGGGTGAGCATAGTTGTAAGAGAATTCTGGGGCAGCCAGGGTAAGATCTAAGCAGTGGGCTGTGTGTAATTGGGGGATTTTCGGGGTGCAATGTGTATGAAGGGCAGATCTGGAGAGGCAAGTACGCCAGTGCAAGCAGGCTATGGAGGCTCAGCAAGAGGGGACATTCTGCAGGAGCATGTGGTGGGAAGCAGCTGGGGGCTGACCGTGGAGGAAGAGCAGAAAGGGACTAAGTGGAGTGGAAGCATATCAGGTGGAGGGAGAGGATATGGCTGGAGAAGACCACTGGGGCAAAGGGCACGGGGAGTGAACTGAAGCTGGTTGGCTGTCCTATAAGACATAACAGTGGGACATCCTCAAGGGAGGGAAGGATACAACGTCTAGGAGAAGTTAAGAAAGTACTGGAGCTCTAACCGATTTGGCTCAGTGGATAGAGCGTCGGCCTGCGGACTGAAGGGTCCCAGGTTCGATTCCGGTCAAGGGCATGTACCTTGGTTGCAGGCACATCCCCAGTAGAGGTTGTGCAGGAGGCAGCTGATCGATGTTTCTAACTATCCCTCTCCCTCTCTGTCAAAAATCAATAAAATATTTTTTTTTTTAAAAAAAAGAAAGTACTGGAATAGTGGGACTAACGTTAGTCCCCGTTTTCTGGATAGGAAGGCTTTCAGGAGGAGTGACACATTGGGATTACCGAGGAGCATCTGTCTCAGCCCCAATCCTCCCCACCCCCACCCTTGAATAAGGGTATCAGGTTGAAGTTCAGTCTATTCCCTTCCCCATGCTAACCTCTGCCAGGGGATTCTCTTCTAAAATTATCTCCCTGAGCTGGGGCTGCCCTCCAGCCTGTTTCCTCCAATGGGAAGAGAACAGGAAGAAATGAAACATGGGGGAAGGCCTCTCATCTGGGGAAGTCATTAATAATCACTACAACTGACAGTATGTCGCAGGCACTGCTTGGAGCCTTCCCATCCTCTCACAGTCCCATGAGGTAGTCACTTTCCCATTTTACAGAAGAAGATATGAGGCTCAGAGACTTCAATTATACAAAACAAGTAATGGGACCTGAAGGGCATGGGCTTGGAATCAAGTAGATTTGAATGCTGGCTCAGTCTTTTTTGGTTAAGGTACCTAATCTCACAGAACATCAGTCTCCCATATCTAAAAATGAGAAAAATTATTTCTACCTTCAAAGGTCTCTGAAGATTAAATGTGATGCTGTAGGGAAAATTGCATGATATTAATGCATTAACTCTCCCAAAATAAAGCTTCATTTAATGAGAGTTCACATTCAGTACTTACTAGGGAGCAAACACTATGGTAACTTTATTTTTTTAATCCTCACCCATGGATATGTTTTAATTGATTTGAGAGAGAGAGAGAGAGAGAGAGAGAGAGAGAGAGAAACATTGATGTGAGAGAGAAACATCAATTGGTTGCCTCCCATAGGCACCCTGACCAGGGACCAAACCTGGAACGTAGGTATGTGCCCTGACCAGGAATTGAACCCCCAACCTTTTGGTGCGTGGTATGATGCTCCAACCAACTGAGCCACCATAGCAGGGCCACAATGGTAACTTTTGCATGCATTCTTTTACCTCCAAGTCACTGCCTTTCTGAGGACACTGAAGCTAGCACGTGAAATATTGTCACCTTGTGTGTGCACCTTAACTAACAATATTGCATCTGTGACTGTTTTCCTAGCATGAGATTTCTTCACTGTGGGGGACTCTAGATTTTTTCCCACCTGAGACTAATGACGACATTATCGTTCCATCTCAGCCCTAGTTAGGTAGAGAACAGGGGAAAGTGTATCATACTTGAAAAACCAGAAGAGGGAGGAAGAGATCTGCCCAGTGCTATCTGGAGGGCCTCGTGGAGCACAAGGGAAGGAACCAAGGATTTTTAAAGGGTCTGGGAGGCAAGGTCCAATGACTACAGGAGAAATTACTGCCATTTGGCCACTTCTGACAACCTTCCCTCAAATAGCAATTCCTTAAACCTATGGGTTTTAATCTTTTAGTATCACGGACCTTAAGAAAATCTATTTAAAACCTCAGAAGAATATATATCTTACATAGTATACATACCTTTTTTAAAATAAAATTTTAAAATGTTTTTATTGATTTTAGAGAGAGAAGAAGGGAGAGGGAGAGAGAGATAGGAACACTGATGAGAGAGAAACATCAACATGCCCCTGCACGCCCCGCTGGGGATGGAGCCTCAAACCAGGCATGTGCCCTGACCAGGAATCAAACCAGGGACTCCTAGTGATGGGTTGATGCTCAACCACTGAGCAATACCGGCTGGGCCAGTATACATACACTAGAGAACACATGCATGCTTATGAATTTGTTTCCAAATTAAGAGCTTTTCACAGAACTCTCTAGAAGTCCATCTCTGGCCGTCCAAATAAGAACCTAAGCACTGTACCCATGAGGAGGTCGGGTGGGGGATGGGCATAGTCTACATTTTATTCTCTTGCAGGTGATAACCCATGAGACCTTAACTATTTATAACCTCAAACTCAAGGAATTCCTCTCACATTCTGCACTGGCAGCTGTAGATTTCCTTGGCCCTCCTCATTTCAGAATCTGGGTTTCAAAATTGCAGCAGGTACTTCTGCTTGGCTTGGTCAAGTGTGAGGGCTTCCCCAGTCCCACCAATCTCTGCCTCCAAATCTCAGAGTCCATAACCAGACCTTGACTTTCTCCGGAATAGTGAAGAAATAGGAATTGTCTTAGATATTTGTTTCTTAGGATTATCAAGATCCTACAGAAACTGGCTACCTTCAGGAGAGCCATACTCCACAGTTTTTTTTTTACTTGGGCACTGTACTTTCTTTAAGACAGTATTCCTTTTACTCACACCAACCCTTAGAACTCCTTCCTTATTTTCTGATGTGGAGATGGTGGGTATCACAGACCCTTCAGTCCCTCAATTGGGCACATGTTTACCTTTTTGGGTGGGTAGATTATTCGCCTTCGAGCTTCGAGGATTTGTTAGAAAAGATACATTTGATGGTATCCATCGTCTCACATGGCTTCGACAGATCCATTTAGCCTAGATCCAAATTTACTTGTAGACCGGATGTTTAGTGTCCCTCACTATCATGCCTGAACTTGGACTGTCCTGGCACAGCCCTCACTTGGTGATGGATCCTAAACTACACATTAACTCATGTTTGCAATTTTTCTTCTATAGTAAGGAGTTCACAGGAGAAAGAATGTCGTAGGAAAATTGGTTAAGAGAGAGAGAGAGAGAGAGAGAGAGAGAGAGAGAAGAGTGATGCCAGATAGAATAGTTTGTCCTTGGCCAAAAATGATTTATTGACCTGAAAAAGGGAAGAATAGCAGAGTACTTCCCCATCATCATTCATATTTGTGGGTTCTCATGAGAAATACTCCCTCCCCTCCTCTGCATCCCCCTGCCCCTGGCCCACTTCCCCCTGTTATCTAACCCACTGGATAGACAGGCGGGCACCGCTCAGTCCACACGGAAGCTGAGTCCCTCCCCATAAATTCATGATGCTTGTGCACTGACACTTCTCAGTCTGGGAAGTGGTAGAAATGCCAGAAGCCAAGGCTATCACTCTGCTTCCCACAGCGCCCCACACCCAGTGGGTGACAGATAAGGTGGGGTCAAGGGATGGCACCAAAGCATTATTAGCAGCCCCTGGCAGACAGAAAGGCAAACCAGGAGGAGAAACTGAACACTGATGGTTTGGGAGAGGTTGTCTGACAGATGAGAACTAAACCTTGGGAAGACACAGAACAGGGAACAACTCAGCAGGGAAAGATGGGAGAGAAGCATCAGTTACTCCCCCAGGTGAGTTACTCTCCAGTGTTTCCAGACCTTGAAATCACTCCGTCCATGCCCAGCACCGCAGCCTGGTCTTCCACATGCTGGGGAACAGAGGGGTGGCACTGGATGGTGTAGGTTTATCACGCTCTGGATGCACACAGGTTGGAGAGCATGCTGAGCAGTTTTTCATCCTGGTCTGGGCGATATTTATAGAGGGACCAGTGGCTTGGGGCTGGCAGCCTCCTGGTGACTAAGGAGGGGGACAGTGCTGCTGCCCTGCTGAGGGAATTCCCTGCGGGGCTGTCCCTCAGGTTCTCACCCCAGCCCCTCCCCCACACTGCTCTCACACCTGCTTCGACCCCAAGCAGATCAGATGTGACAGTGGGGGGGTCATGTGATGGAGAGATGGCTATATATAGCTGGGGGTGGGCATGCTGCCCCAGACGCCTTGGGGACAGGCAAGAGGACAGGCTTAAGGAGCTGTACTGGGGGTTGGACAGGAGCAAGCAGGCCAAGGCCTGGCGGGGGGGAGGGAGCATGAAGCCATCTGAGTCCCCGCGGCGTGGGCGCGAACAAAGCTGGTGGGGTAGTGCCCCCCAGTACCAGTACATGCCCTTCGAACACTGCACCAGCTACGGACTGCCCTCGGAGAATGGGGGCCTTCAGCACAGGCCCCGGAGGGATGCAGGCTCCCGTCCCAACGCCCACCCCACACAGGTAAAGCCCTGAGGGGAGGGGTGGTGGGTTGGAGGAGCTGGCGGTGTGTTGGACTGAGGGGTTGGGTGAAAAGAAAGAGCAGTGTTATTTTTTTTTAACTTAAAAAGTACATGGCAGTGTATTCAAAATATGACAATCCTGCCGAGGGCTGGACCTAGCTCAGTAGACACAAGTCCTTTTATATGACCTTTCCCAGCAATCTCATGAATCCTATGGGACGGCAAATCCACACATGCATGAGGAGAATATGCTTACATAAGCTACACGAGTGACTGGCTGAGGAGTCCATGCCACTGTGTGTGTGAGCTCCCTCATACCCTCACCCACATGCAGTATCCTCCCCCATCCCCCCAAAACACACACACACACACACACACAGGCATTCTTGCTAACCAAGCCTAGATGCCACCCCCTTTCAGATTGGACGCCTCCCTTCCCTCCCCAGCCCTGCTTTGCTATGGCACTTAGTCCTGAACCAGCCAGCACTGACCTGGCTCCTTCAGTGCTCCCCAGTTCTGGTCTAGAGCACCCCTCTTCCTCATCTCCACCAGCCTGGGACCCAAGGGAATGAGACAACCTGTGGAAGGGCCTGTACTGAGCACCATTGGTAGGTAGTATCTTCTTGCTGTGTCCTGGATGGGGTGTGGACAGAAACACTACCTCCCTCATCACTAACCTCATTCCAGAAGACAGAACAGCCATGAGCCTGTACCTGCCCACTACTCCAGCTCCCACTCTACTGCTCATATTGTGAAATCAGATCTCTTCCACTCAGGCTCTCCCAGAACCAGCAACATGGCCTGGCCTGACCCTGGCCCCAGAGGAGGGAGTTAGTGCAGTGGGGCAGGCCAGGCTACCTGGGGATGAGAGTGGAGGGCTACCAAATCCGAGGGGGGCTCCTCTGTCCTCTTCACATTTTGGGGGAGCATCTAATTACCCTGCTCTGACAGGAAGTGAATTGACTTGCCTTCTCAGGACTCGTTTCTGTTGGTGCACACGAGTCCAGGGAGTGAGGGATGGGCTTTCTCTAAGCTTGGCCGGGCATCTCAGAGGCTCCAGTATGGCTAGACACACCAAGGCACAGTGCAGCCAAGAGTCACCTGCTGGTCTGTCCTCATCCCATCATGTCAGGATTCCAGGAGAGAAGTTGGGGTAGGGGGGTCTGGGGATATTAGTGAGACGGCTGAGATACAGTAAGCAGAGTGACACAGAAAACTTTTAATTGACACAGGTGCACAGTTCTAACTCTACTTAGAGTAGAAATTGGCCTCCTTGATGAAGGTTGCCATGGACCAAGATGAGTACAGATGGAGAGAGGGATATGTATGAATGGATAGTGGGGAGCTGAGGGCAGGAGGACCACAAAGTGGCGCTGCCTGAGGCCTTCAACACCCAGGATTTTAAAAGATTGTCTGTTTGTTTGTGTATTTCTGTGGGTCTATGTGCTTCCCTCTGTCTATTCCTTTTGACTTTTCTGCAAGACAGGCATTCCCATTCTCCCTCTGTCCAGATTTATGGCCATCACAAGGAGCAATTCTCAGACAAGGAGCAGGGCACGGGGATGCCCAGGAAGATGGGCTCCAGTGCCACCATGGACAGCACAGATGAGGACCACTATTCCAAATGCCAAGGTGATGGGGACTGCAGAATAAAGTGATCTGGGATAGAGGAGGGGCAGGGCTTAGGAGAATAACTTGGACATCCTATTACATATATCCCACCCTCCCACTCCCCACAGAAACCCCAAAGCCCTCCTCCCAGTATTAAGGAGAGGCAGCTCTCCCCACTTCTTTCTCACTTGCCTTGTTCCCCTCTTTCCCTCCTGCTCAGCCCCGAGAAATGAGTTTTAGAAAGAAATTCAAGAATCCAGTAGGGAACTGAACTTTAGTGCCTTTGGAAGGGGCCAGGCAGCACCTGGCAGAGAAATGAAGAATGAGACGTGAGACATCCCCTCCAGCCCTCAGTCATAGGCCTGAGCAGTGACTGGTTACCACTCTTCTTTAACCCTTTCTCTTATAGATTGTACCTACCGCCTGGGACGTGTGGTGAGAAGGAAGTTAGGGGAAGACTGGATCTTTCTGGTGCTTCTGGGGCTGCTTATGGCTCTGGTCAGCTGGAGCATGGATTATGTCAGTGCCAAAACCCTCCAGGGTAGGTTTCACCTGGCCCTGTCCCCTCGGCCTCTCCCCATAACCTGACTGTGTCTAGAGTTTCTACTGAGAATAAGCTGGGTGTGTTTTGGGAGGGGGACACTGCACAGAGGAGATCAGGCCCAGACCAAACCTAGATCTATGTCTCCTGTCCCTGCCACCTGCCACCAGCCAAGCTATGGATGTCCCTCTAATACTCACCCCAGTTTTCCCAGGACTTTCTCTGGTTTGAGCACCAAACATCCTAGGATCCAGGAGCGTCTCAGTTCCTGGCATACCGGGGTGGCTGGGCTGCAGGCCCAGCTCCAGTGTGGTTTGCAGCAAGGGCTCCACCTCCTACTAGTGGTGGGAACTGGAAGGAACAGGGCATCTCCAGCAACTCAGGTCTCCCACTCACACGTCCAATGAGAATAGTACCATCTCGCGAGATTCTGTGGGATAGTCTCGGTGAGATGATGCTCCTAGCACGCTGACCTGTGTGGCGGGGGGGGGGGGGGGGTGGAGGGGGGGGGCAATGTCCTCCCATCCACGCAGGACTGAGCCCAGCGTGTATCTCCACAGTCTACAAGTGGACCTACTCCCAGGTGCAGCCCAGCCTTCCTCTGCAGTTCCTGGTATGGGTATCCTTCCCACTTATCCTCATCCTCTTCAGCGCCCACTTCTGCCACCTCATCTCTCCCCAGGCTGTTGGTGAGAACTCCCCCTTGCACCCTCCCATGTCAGGTCATCAGTATAATTGCATTGTCCCTCCTGTTGACCCTTCCACCCCTCTCCCTCCCTCACTTGGCCCTATTGACAGCCCTTGACCCTGCTTTGTCCCTCTCCCTTCCCCACCCCCATCTCCATGTCCACTGTCTGGATGTTCATCTCCCTTTGAACCTCCAACTTGAACCTGCACACAATCATTTTGCAACCCTTTTAGGCTCTGGGATCCCTGAGATGAAGACAATACTTCGTGGGGTTATCCTGAAGGAATATCTCACCCTCAAGGCCTTCGTGGCCAAGGTTGTGGCCCTGACTGCAGGGCTGGGCAGTGGCATTCCTGTGGGGAAGGAGGTAGGTGGCAGTCCCTGAGGTGTGAGCTGGGCAGATGGTGGCTCTGGGAACAGACATGAGCATGGGCATGAGGACAAGTGTCAGAGCCAAGGGAGCAAGGGGAACAGGGGGGAAGAGGAGGGGATCATGGGAAGGCCCTCCTCCTGGGCAGAATAACAGAAGCATCAGAGCTGGAAGGGCCTCAGAGCAGTCTCCCAACCTGGGCTCTGTTGACATTTGGGGCTGGATAATATTGGTTCTGGGGGGTCGTCCTAGGCATGATAGGATGTTTAGCAGCATCCATGGCCTCTACTCCCTCGGTGCCAATAGCACCCCAAGTTGTGACAACCAGAATGTCTCCAGACATTGTCAAATGTTCCCTTGCGGGGGGGGGGGGGGGGGCGGTCTTCCCCAGTTGCAGACCTCTGCCTTAGAGACACTCCAGACCAATGCCCTTGTTTTAATATGTGAAAACTGAGACCTAGAGAGAAGCTATGCTTTCTTCAAGGTTATGCTCCTGGGCATTCTTGTCCTGCTACAGTCCATAACCTACACCATGGCCAGAGTCATATTTTCAAAGTGGAATCAGGAATGTCTGACCTCTGCTCAAGAACTTCTAGTGCCTTTCCATTCTTAAAATAAAACCCAAAGTTCTCACTGGGCCTCGAAGGCCCGTGGTGACCCGGCTCCTTGCTGTCCCTCTTCGGTCCTCCCAGGCTGCTCCTCACGTACTGTTTTTGGGTAACAATGCCGTCTTCCTGACCTCCAACCTTGTAAGCTTGTTCCCCTCTCAGGGCTCCTGCGCTTGCTGTGCCCTCGGCCAGGAACACTCTTCCTTCTGGCGCCCACGTGACGCACACCCTCATTTCAATAAGGCACTACTCATTGATGACCATCCCTGAGCACCTTCTCTAGACACCCCCCCATCCCACCTCATCTGTCCCATCTATCTCTGTCCCCTTGCTCTCCCTCGATTTCTTCCTAGACCTTAGAACAGCGGTTCTCAACCTGTGGGTCACGACCCCTTTGGTGGTCAAACGATCCTTTCACAGGGGTCGCCTAAGACCACCCTGCATATCAGATATTTACATTACGATTCATATCAGTAGCAACATTACAGTTATGAGTAGCAATGAAAATAATTTTATGGTTGGGTTACAACATGAGGAACTGTATTTAAAGGGCCAGAAGGTTGAGAACCACTGCCTCAGAAGTTTCTGCTTCAATAAAATGCTGGTGTATCATCTCCCTTCCTCTCTGGGATGAGGCTCCATGAGGGCAGAACTTCTGTGTTACTCACGTCTGTTTTCAGCAGATAGTATGGTGCCTGGAGCAATAAATGTTCGTGCGTGGAATGACACAGAGCCTCCCACCTGGATCCCTGCTCCTGACCCCTCCCCCCGTCTCTCTCCCAGGGCCCTTTTGTTCACATTGCCAGCATCTGTGCCGCTGTCCTCAGCAAGTTTATGTCTGTGTTCTCTGGGGTGTATGAGGTAAGGTGGAGAAAGTCAAATGAAGTGGGGCTGTGTGTGTTCAGGGTGTCAGGAGGGCTGCCTTTGCTCCGGGCTGGCCTGGATGCTAAAACAGGGCATGGCGCTAATCCATGCTCCCCTGTTCTCCACACACACATATGCCGCCTGTCCTCGCCACCCGACGCCTCTGTTCAGCCTGTGTCTGTCCAGTAATGTCCCCTCCTTCTTGCTCTGCACCCCTGCATTGGAGCCTGCACAGGGCTCGCTCCTCTGTTAACCTGCCAGTCCACACCCCTGCCCCATGTTGGTTCCCCTCCCTGATTCCCTCCTGTGCTACCCTGTCCCTTCCTCATTCCTGGTTCCCCACCCCATCCTCTTACACTGCCCCCTTACCTCAGCCCTCTGCCCTCCTGGTCCCGCGTGCTTCTCTGTTGCAGACCGTGCCTGGGCAGCTTGACCTCGTGGTGTCGGCCTGCGCAGTGGGCGTGGGATGCTGCTTTGCAGCCCCTGTCGGAGGCAAGTCCCACTTCCTCCCACCCATTTCCTGAGCATGACTTGGAAGGGGGGTCTGGGTGGCTGCCACAGCTTTGGGGTGGAAGGGGGTGCTCACTGAAGGGACTGGTGGGTGGGCCTTCAGCTCCTGGTCTCCAGACACCCACACTTTTCTACCAAAGAACTGCATGTTCTTTTGAGGCCGACGGCTGTTTCCTGCAGGCTGGATTGGTAGTGCTGTTTGTCTGAAGTCCTTTCCCCCTCTCTCTTGCTACTGACACTCCTCTCCCTGACTGTCCCCACCTCCTGCCTCACTCTGGTGATCATTTATTGGCTTGCCTGCCCACCATACATTGAGCTAACTTTTATTTCATTTTCTATGTTTGGCCTTGCACTGGGAGGTCACTTCCTGTCTTGGCTTGGGAATTGCAGGGGCAATGGGACCACTATGATTCCCTGTGACTTAAGCCTTTCCTTTTGCCTTATTCCTCACCCTTGTTTGTTCTCCTTTCCTCTCTCTGCCCCTCTTCCTCACCCCTCCCTTTTCTCTCTTGGTCTGTCTCTCCCTAGTAGCAGCCATACTATTACACTGACATGCTGACGGTGGGCTGTGCTGTGGGAGTCGGCTGTTGCTTTGGGACCCCACTTGGAGGCAAGTGATTTACCCCTCCTACACCAGTCCACTTGCCTGACCTTGCCCCCCAAGCGGCTGTCAGCATCCCCAAGTGTGAGTATTGCCAGTTAAAACCAGGGTATAACAAAAGCAGCTAACTTTCAGTGAGCATTTACTGCGTGCAGGCAACATTCTAAGCCCTTTACATGTATTCCTGCCAAAAGCTGCACGCGACTGAGATTAGAAAGGAGAGAACAGGTTACTTTCCTTGTCCTGGATGACTAACAAGCAGACATGGTCAGAGAAAGCAGTTGTATGTGTTTATTTACTCATCCATGTTCTTTGTAACCAGACCCACAGAACAGGGATTATTTCGACCAGTCATTGGATTCATCAAATGACAGAAAGAACACCAAGTTGACAATTGAAGAAACAAAATTACAGGAATAGCATATGCTCCCTAAATGCACCAGCTGTTAGAGGTATCTTTTCAATTATGAGAATGTGATCAGTCCTTTTGTGGAGGAGGTAGCTAAAGTGGCTTGGCCTGAGGATGATATATGGATAAGCGCTCAGAGTTAATGAAAACGTATCATGTTTCCTTGTCCTGACACTGTGCCAGTGTGCGCCGCGCCGCGTAAGGAGGTGAGGTCAGCAAATGCTGCAGCTGGCAACCCGCTTGCCCTTCTGTTGTCAGCTCTTGACATTAGAGCCACTGGTCCCCATCCATGAAGGGTAGTGTGCTGGAATTTCTACACACGTTGAATTTCACACTTAATGTTTATACCCACTTTCACTTTTTTTTTCTTTTTTTAAAATTTTTTTTCTTTTTGGGGTGGTGGTGGTGGTGGTGGGTGGTGGTGGGTGGTGGGGGGGGGCACTTTCACTTTTATTTACTCTATCACCTCACAAATCCAAAAGATCTAAGGAACTTTTTTAGACAGGTAAAACCATTTTTTAAATTAGATTCTTTTAAAGTGAAAAGAACCTGAATTTTCTGCATAAAATTGGAATTTCTGGGATGAAGGAGGAAGGTTTGTCTTGGCCTTGTGTAGAGTATGGGGAAGACCATAGGAAAGTTACAGATAAAACGTGGCACTGAAGCCCTCAGAAACAAACAAAATGTGGCTCTTAACACAAGAAAATGTTAAGCATTGAAAAGTGAAGATGCCGTTTTTTTTGTTTGGTTTTTTTTTTTAGTTAAATTGATTGGGGTGACATTGGTCAACATGAACATATAGGTTTCAGGTGTGGGTTTCTATGTTATAAGATCTGTATATATTGCACTGTCTGCCCACCACCCAAAGTCAAATCTTCTTCTGTCACCACATATTGAGACCTCCTTCACCCCCTACCCCTTCCCTCTGGCAACCACCCCACTGCTGTGTGTTAATGAGTCTCAGTTTTATATCCCACATATGAGTGAAATCATATAGTTCTTAGCTTTTTCAGACTGATTTATTTCACTTAGCATAATGTTCTCAAGATCTATACATGTCGTTGCAAATGGCAATATTTCATCCTTTCTTATGGCTGAGTAGAATTCCATTGTGTATATGCACCACATCATCTTTATCCAGTCCTCTATTGTGGGACACTTTGGTTGTTTCCATGTCTTGGCCACTATAAATAATGCTGCCATGAACATAGGGGTGCATATATCTTTATGAATACACTAGTGGCCCTGCGCATGAATCCGTGCGCAAGTAGCTCCCTGCTGCACCGCCCCACCCACCGCTGCTCATAGCTCTCTCTGCTGCACATAGCTTGCTGCCCACCCTCCTGTAGCTCTCCGCTGCTTGTAGCTCACTGCTCTGCCCTCCTGCTGTTCGGTCATTTTGTGACGGCATAACGGACCAATTTGCATATTACCCTATTATAAGTACAGATTATTTTGAGGTTTCGGATATATACCCAGGAGAGGAATTGCTGGGTCGTATGATAGCTCTATTCTCAATTTTTTAAAAAAATATATTTTATTGATTTTTTACAGAGAGGAAAAGAGAGGGATAGAGACTTAGAAACATCGATGAGAGAGAAACATCCATCAGCTGCCTCCTGCACACCCCCTACTGGGATGATGAGAGAGAAACATCCATCAGCTGCCTCCTGCACACCCCCTACCGGGGATGTGCCCACAACCAAGGTACATGCCCTTGACTGTAATCGAACCTGAGACCTTTCAGTCTGCAGGCCGATGCTCTATCCACTGAGCCAAACGGGTCAGGGCTCTATTCTCAATTTTTTGAGGAATCGCCAGACTGCTTTTCATAGTGGTTGTACCAGTCTACATTCCCACCAGCAGCGGATGAGGGTTCCCTTTTTTCCACGATCTCTCCAACACTTGTTATTTCTTGTTTTGTTGAAAATGGCCACTCTAACAGGTATGAGGTGGTATCTCATTGTAGTTTTGATTTGCATTTCCCTAATTGCCAGTGAGGTTGAACATCTTTTCAAATATCCATTGGCTGTTCATGTCTTCTTGGAAGAGGTGTATTTTCAGGTTCTCTGCCCACTTTTTGATTGGGTTGTTTGTTTGTTTGGTATTGAGTTTTATGAGTTCTTTATATATTTTGGAAATTAAACCTTTGTTGGAACTACTGTTTGCAAATGTCTCCCATCTGGTTGGCTGCCTGTTTGTTTTATTATCAGTTTCTTTTGCTGTGCAGAGCTTTTTAGTTTTATATAGTCCGATGCATTTATTTTTGCCTTTACTTTCCTTGCCTTTGGGGTCAAGTTCATAAAATATTCTCTATGACCAAGGTCCATAAGATTGGTACCTATATTTTCTTCTATGTAACTTATTGTTTTGGCTCTTATATTTAGGTCTTTGATCCATTTTGAATTATTTTTTGTACATGGGGACAAACTGTAACTCAGTTTCATTCATTTGCAAGTGGCTTTCCAGTTTTCCCAGCACCATGGAGATGTCATTTTTAGAATGTTTGTACTAAGTGGCAAATATTACATGGACTTGCAGGTAACATTACTTGACTGGTTTCATTTTATGAACATAGACTAACTCTGAAAGAAAAAATTACTATTAAGATCATTTATTCACTATTTAGTCAACTGTTAATTCCTTGCAGGCTTACACTGATGAAAGAAATAGACTTCAGCATTCTACCAAAATGACAAACACATTTTTGCTTCTGTTACATGTGCTCTGTGCTGCCCTCTGGGCTCTGTGCTGGACCCTGTGCTCTCAAGGAGTTCACCTTGAAAGGGTAGACAGGCAGGCAAGGAGACCATCACTCACAGAAGTGTCTCCTTGGCAGCCTGGGCAAGTGCAATGGGAGCCTTCTGCTAAGCTGCCTGGATACGGGGTGGGGGCTTGTCAATTGAACTTTACAAGCGATGATGCTTGATCTGACACTTAGGTAAGACAGCCAGAACAGGGTATTCTGGGCAGAAGAAACAACATTAAAACTCTGGAGGCTATAATGACAGTCAAAGAGTATTGCTAGAAGATACAGGGGAGGAATAACGAAATGAATCTGGGCAGGTAAATGGGGGCTAACTCATGAAGGTCCCCATAAGCCTTGCACAAGAAAGTAGATTTTATTTATTCTCTAGGCTAGAATTTGCCCAAATATGTTTTTACAGAGCACAGTATTCATGGTGTTAATAGAAGGAATGTGTAAAAGGGATTCTGAGGTCAAATAAGTTGGAAAATCCTGTGTTTTTTAAACTGGAAAAGTTACCAGAATGTTTGATATGCTGACGTGCAGTGTAAATATACAAAATGTGGCGCAAGTTCAGCATTTCCCACAAAATCCTTTTTTTTTAAAATTTACTTTTTAAAAACTTTTTAATTTATTTTTTAATATTTTTTATTGATTTCAGAGAGGGAGAGCGAGATAGAAACATCAGTGATGGGAGAGAATCATTGATCAACTGCCTCCTGCACTCCCCCACTGGGGATTAAGCCCGCAACCCAGGCAAGTGCCCTGATCGGGAATCGAACTGTGACCTCCTGGTTCATAGGTTGACACTCAACCACTGAGCCACGCCAGCTGGGCAGTACACTCTTGTTGAATAAAATAACATATGACTTTATTTTTACTTGCCCCCCCCCCCACTCCCACCTGGCAACCCCACAGAATCCATTTTGCAAGGACCTTCTCAAGGGCCTCATAGCATCTCATGGACCTGACTTTGGGAAATGCTGTCACAGCGAAGGGGAGCCCTTGAAGAATTTTGAACAAGGAAGGACCATGGCCAGCTTTATAGGGTGATCCAATCCCATTGACAGGAGTGTGCAGGATAGAGCTGGCTTGTGGATTAACAGGTTTAATCCAAGATGAACAAGAAGACTACTGTCATTGTCATGATGCCAGATGACAAGAGACTGACTAGTCAGAGGCAGAAGAGACAGAAATGAGGATGATATATATGGGCAATAGAAAGTAAAACTGATGCAACCTGGTGATTGATTTTATGTGAGGATATGCAGGATAAGACAGAAGGAGGAATCTAGGCTAACTCTCACATTTATAGTAAGGATATTTGGGTGGTTAGTGGTAGTAACCAAGCTAGGGAATATATGAAGTAAACAGGTGTGGGGAGTTGATAATTTTCACTTTGCATATGTGGGATATAAAGTTCCTGTGGCATATCCAAGTGATATCAAACGGGCAACTGGGTTGGTAAGTCTGAAGTTCACGAACTGGGCTAAAACCATAGTTTTGTTAATCAGTAGCTTATAGGTACTGGTTGAATCTATGAGCATAAATGAACTTGAGAGACAAAGTGCATCTCTGAGTAACAAGAATAGGAGACCAAGGCCAAGGCCTTGGGTGGGACAGAGGCAAGGGAGGCAGAGGAGAAACAAGAAGAGCATCCAGGGTGGGAGAAGAGAGCGATGTTACAGAACTTAAGAGATCAGAGCACTTCCAGAGGCTGTTTGTGTTTTTACTGCCTTGTTTCCTAGCACATTTTCTGTTTGGCTCAGGCTAATATTAAAATTAGTTCTCATTCCTGAGTATAAAGTGACAGACGGTTAGAGGAAGTGTCCCAGAACCTCATTGTGGGAAAGAAAATCTAGCCTAGGATTTCAATAAATGGTTGTAAAATATTCATAAGTTGGATAGTTTATACCCAGGCAAATCAAAGCTGACTGTGGTTCTGTTACTGGTAAAGAAGAGAGACTTTCTCCACCTGATTCTTTACTGTGTCGAATCCTCCTTTTAGGGAAAGAAGGCAGCTGCCTTAACCTGGTGTGATTTGAGGAGCAGGGGCAGAAGGGTGGTTGGCAAAGCTCTGTCTGCCCCAGATTCCCCATTCCCTCACTCAGTTTTCTGAAATTCCACCCATCCTATTCTCTTCTGTTCTCTTTCTCCCTTCCTTCTCTCTCATGACTTTTCTGCAAAAAATTTTTAGTGACCCTTAAATCCTTGTGGATATCTGACTTCCTGACTCTCACCCAACCCTACTTTCTAAGGGATGGAGAGAGCATGACCACCTGATCCTCATCTGTTGTCCTCTCTGTATCTTGTTGAACCACATCCCTGGCCTACACAATGCTGCTACCATGACTAGGTATATGCTTTAGAGCATGGACTCCAAGAGAAAAGGATAAGCACAGACTCCAACAGGTCTACAGGGTGGGAGTGTGGGAAAGAGCTTTTCACACTTGCCTGCACCTGACCCTACATTCATGCCCCTACAGGAGTGTTGTTCAGCATTGAGGTCACTTCTACCTACTTTGCTGTGCACAACTACTGGCGAGGGTTCTTTGCAGCCACGTTCAGTGCCTTTGTTTTCCGTGTGCTGGCCGTGTGGAACAAGGACGCTGGTAATGGGGCCCTGGGGTGGAGGCACCTGAACAGGGAGGCTCCATGAGGCAGTGCAGAAAAGGAATGAATGGCTTTATTTGGGAAGTGGGACCAAGACCCAAGGATATAGGACAAGGAATAATGGAGTACTGCTTGTGCATAGAAAAAAGAAATTAATAGAAGAGTAGATGTTGGGCTTGGAGGAAGAAGGGGTTGATCCTTAAAGCTGATGACTTCTGGTTCCCTCTCAGTGGGTTTTTGTGACACTCCCACCATAATCCTTGGCCTTTCCATCCTTTAGATACCATCACTGCTCTCTTCAGAACAAATTTTCGAATGGATTTCCCCTTTGACCTGCAGGAGCTGCCAGCTTTTGCCGTCATTGGGTCAGTGGGGTCACCTCCTCAGGGAGTGGTGAGATGGGGGTGGGTGTATCTTAGGATTAGAAGGGACCCAAGCTGGGGAGAAGGTGGGGTTTACATAGGAGAAGCATAAATTGTTGGGGAGAGGTGGGTAGAAAGGGAAGGCAGATGCCTGGTATTTGTTCCCCATGGGTAGGTCTTAGGGATGGGGACTTCATTTCTGTATAATTTACACCCTCAGGATTTGCTGTGGGTTCCTGGGAGCTGTATTTGTGTATTTGCATCGCCAAGTCATGCTCGGTGTCCGAAAGCACAAGGCCCTCAGCCAGTTTCTTGCTAAGCAGTGAGTCACTGCCCTTACTCAGTCCTTCCCACTTACTTTCTGGTTTCTCCATGAGTTCCTCCTTTTAAATCTATGTGGAAGGTATTAAATGCCTTTCGGTGCCTTGTGATAAAATGCAGAAGCCCTGATACTATATAAAGGAGGTGAGTGGTGTGGTTTCCCCTTTAAAAATGGTATTTTGGTGGAAAGATACTCTGTTTAAAGAACTGAGACTACAGGAGACCACAGAAAACTTCAGCTTCCCAGAATTCAGTGTGGCATCCACTATGAGTTGACTAAATTCAGGGGACCATTCATTCTATTTCTTTTTCAGCCGCCTGTTGTACCCTGGAATTGTCACCTTTGTCATCGCCTCGTGCACGTTTCCACCAGGAATGGGTCAATTCATGGCTGGAGAGGTCAGCCGCAAGGGAGCCTGAGGGTGGAGTCAGGTCACTGAGCTTATGATAGGGACTAAGCCAGGACTGGGCCACATGGAAAAAGGGAAACAATACAGATGTCCCTCAGGCTTTTGGCCAAGGATAAAATCTATCCATGAGAGAAGAGCAGAAGGGACCCTTGAAAAGCAAGACTGGAAGTCAGTTCTTTAAAAAGAGGAAGGACTAAGCATCCCTGAAGAACTACCCCCCTTTGTTCCCCCTTTTACAGTTGATGCCTCGTGAAGCAATCAGTACCCTGTTTGACAACAACACGTGGGTAAAACACCTGGGTGACCCTGAAAGCCTGGGCCGGTCAGCTGTGTGGATCCACCCACAGGTCAACGTTGTCATCATTGTTTTCCTCTTCTTTATCATGAAGGTACCTCTCCCTACACTCCTGACTCCCTAAGCTTCTGTTTGTTTTCAACCTAGGAATCCAGGGTTTGCATAGGGTAAGAAAGGGTGAAACTGCATCTGGTGTTCATCCAACTTAAAAAGAATTAGCTTGGAAACCATAGCACAAGTTGCTCATTTTTGTAGGTTAATTGTTCCATTCATGTCAACTTAGTGATATTACCATAATTATTATAACCTTTCCAAATGTTCCACTCACTAAATTATTAAGACATCACAGCAGCCAAATAAACAAGGGCAAGATAGAGTTCAGCAAAATAGGTAACTGTGTAAAAAGCTCATGTAAATGAACCAAAGCCCCCCACATATTAGATAATTAGGCACTTCATTCTCCTTGTATCCGATTCTCCATTTCTAGCTGATTTACATATCCATTTCCCCCAGTCTAGTGGGTAATCTGTTTTCTAGACTTGCAAAAGAGATAAAATATTTCAATCAATTTTATTAGTGACTATAAACAATTTTTATAAATGTTATTATTCCCTGTTAGGTAGTGAGGCCATGAGGGTTTTGCCATTCTCAAACCACTTTCTTCTAACTCCAGTTAGGAAACAAAAGCCGATCTCTTTTTACGTCAATTCTTTTTCATATCTGCATGTCAAGTATGATGTCAAGTATAAATATATAGACTTCTCAATTATTACCTATACAAAGATATTTTAATTTCCACCCCTGGTTGTCACATCTGTTACTACTGCCGATTGCATTTGTTTTCTTTTTTGATGATTGCCTTATTACTAATAGTAAGTCTTGCCTGAATAATCCAACATGTTCCTCTGTGTATTAGGGCTCTCATTTAAAAGTCTGTCCACACTGAAGTTTCATGCTTTTGAATATTCTGCTATTAACTTATTCATGATACTTTTTATGAATCTGTATTTCACCAGAATATGAGTCACTAAATAACTTTTATATTGTAATAGCTATAGTGGGTTCACTTACTCATTTATTCAATAAATGTTATATACCTTCTATGTGCCAAGTACTTGATTGCTGATCTTTGGCAAATCTTATGCTTGAAAAAAATTATTTTTAGTTTTTTTCTTTTTGTTGCTGCTCATTTAATGCACTTGTCGATGATTTAGCGATATCAGGCACTTTAACACACTAGGTTCCAACTTTGTAACTTACATTCCCAGGATTTGCTGTGGGTTTCTAGAAGCTGTAATTGTGTATGTTTTTCCCTATTTCACTCCACATGGGTTAACTGGATCTATAGCTTCCACATTTTGCATACCTGCTTTATTAAATTTTTGTTTCTTCCTTCAAAATATTTGATATTTTTATCATAAAGCAGTTTAAAGTATCTTGTTAAGGATTTTTTTTGGGGGGGGGGGGTTGGGAGGGGCTTTCTTTATAAACTTCATCTTCTCTAATTTATAAATCTCAACTTCCTATAATTGTTGTTGAGTATACAAACCCATCAGCTGTAACCAAGTCCAAGTTTTGATGGCATTTCAGAATTTATTATTCAATGATAATAATTGTGATTTCTGGTATTCCTCTAGACTGAACTATATGGTAAAGTTGGGGACATGTGTACTTTTAAAGTGTCAAGCTTTTGAAGTATTTTAGAGAAACAAAATAATGTATATTTTCAGCATTTCCCCCACACCTCACCTCACCTCCCAGGATTCCCATGTATATATCTGGAAACCTACCACTTCACCGATTAAAATTTATTCTGAGAAATTTACTGGATGACATAGAAAAACTCAACTGTATGTCACTATTATTAATTTTTCACTGAATTATATCCTTGAAAATTTGTATATCATTAGTACATCAGGAAAAGGAATTCACACACTTTCTGGGCTATATTTCAAGCCCAACCGTTTGCATTAGGCCTATTATTTTCTATAATATTTATAAACATAAAATCATCATGGCTATAAATCCGTATTACTTAGTTGTCACTATTTTCCACTGTCCTATCATTGGACACATAAACATACCTTTAGTTTTTCCAGAGTGTGGGCCATCAGCTACATAGCTGAATCAAAATATAACAGTGACTAGAACTGCTTTCCCACAGTCTGATTTAAAATTCATGTGGTCTTCTGGCTGCATAAGTGCAGGCTGTTAAAAGTCTTCGTTCAGGTCTTTAATAATATTGAGGAAGGGAACCTCCAACTTCCTCAATCTTAAGACATGAAAAGTGTCATTATGTTGTAAGTCAGGAGGTTTCACAATGCGTTTGAAATATAATTACAACTTCTCAGTTTCCCTTTCAATAAGTCTAACATGATTACCCAGTGTCACGAAGTTCTCAGCACAGCCTGAGGCTCCGGAGAATTCATTTTTGCCTAATCTTCAAATCACTCCTTCTTGTGAAGGGTCTAAATAAAGTAGAATCTGTGATCTTGGCTCTCTAGTTTCCCATCTCCCTAATTTAAAATCTTGGGAGTTAATTGTGTTCCAATCACTTGCATTGCATCCTGACCTTCCCTTTCATGTGCTAATAGCTCAAAATTTTGGCTAGTCTTATGTGCTATTCTTCGTGCTATAGGAGTTGATACTCCTATGTCCTCTATGTTCTTCCTCATATCTTGGAGGCTAATCTAAAGTTCATCCTCTGAAATCAGACCTGCCCGCCACCTGTTATCTGTAATACTGAAGCTTTCAGATTGCCCTGAGCCTACAAATCCCTATGACTTTGCAAAATCCCTTATGTGCTTATTCCAAAGATATGGTACAGAACAGTTCTAGGGGTCTCAAACTAGCATAGGTCAAAGGAACTTAAGAAGCTTAAACTGCAAGTTGCCTAGAACTCTGTCTCCAGAAAGTCGGAAATGGTGGCCTCCAGTTATATCTGATCACCTGCAGTTTAACCTCACATTCCCCTTGAATAATACTGTTGGGTATTTTAGCAAATATTAGCTGTCAGAAGTGTTTTCTGTTTTGCATGAATACTATTTGACCAAGCTCTCTTGTTTCTTTCATTCTTTCCTCCCTTCTACTCACCTACTCACCTACCTATCTACATCCTACCTACATTTCCTGAGCACTATGCCAGTACAGAGAGAAAGCAAAGATAACGATACACTCAAGGACTTCTCAGTCTATATTCTCTTTGTGTATTCAACTTTTCCATTTCAGCTGTTTAAAAACAGATATTCTGACGTGAAGAACAATGTGTTTTGCCTCATTCCAGAGTTTCTGGGATGAAACCTTCTCAGAGCCTTTGTCATGTCCTCTTGAGGTCAGCCCTGAATCAAGGGAATTCTTTCTAAGGTTCAGGAAATCGAGAAATTTACTTCTCATTAGTATTCAATGCAATTGGTGCAGTTTTTTAATAATAAATATTTTGTTCCTGGCAATTCGTTCTGATCTTAGTTTGAGATCCTTTTTCCAAGATTGGCTTGCTTATTTTGAAATGATATGTAAATCTATTAATTAATTTATATACTATGTCTCATTAAAGTTCAAGCACTTCTCCTTTTTCCACTCTATTTCTCAATTCTTTGTATTCTTTGCCACAAAATGCACATATTGCTTTTTCTAAAATTATCCCAGTTTCAATTGGCATACTACCTGACAAGGTGGGCCTTGAAGATCCTTTCTATTACACTGGCTGACTCACCTGGCTTTCTCAAGGTGCCCTTCCTGTATGGCTAGGGTGGGGTCAGATTTTTTGATCCTTTGTTTAAAGTCATTTGATGTCACAGGAAATGGCTCAGACAGGACAGTTGCTCCAGTTTCCCCTGTGAGGTTCACCATATAAATGGCTTTGTATATAACTACATTAAAGCTCAATTAGTCACACAGTAAGTCACTAAGACTTTAAGGTGTCTGCCACTTCCAACTGGGGATCTTTTTCAGAAACAATCTGACTCGGAAAAGATATCTTTCAGCTTCAAGAGTTTCAAGCTCTTCTATTGAGGTGACTGTTCAAATCAAAGAGGCTGCATGGGCTAGGGCCCTTTGGGGGCAGTGACAGAGAACCTCTGAGGTCCCACTCCTTGCAGATTGAATAAAGGCAAACATAGTCACTCCAAGTAGGAGGGTTTGGGGTTAACCATATGGAGGAACTTTCTTATAGTGTTGTGATCTCTTAGCCTGAGAACTCCATGTTTCTTGCTTCTGGAGGAAGTGGGGTAGACATGATAGCTTTCAGAAGGATGAGCCATTCCAGCATTTCTGTGGTTCTTAAAGCAGGCAGGAGGAGGATAGCGGGAAAGGGGTTGAGTGTGTGTGTGTGTGTGTGTGTGTGTGTGTGTGTGTGTGTGTGTTGGGCAGAGTTGAGAGGGTATCCTGATGCCTCTTTTTACCCCAGTTCTGGATGTCCATCGTGGCCACCACTATGCCCATACCCTGCGGAGGCTTCATGCCTGTGTTTGTGCTAGGTGAGTTCTGATGGGGAGCCTGGGATTGTACTGATAGCTACAATCTAGGGTACTGGGAAAATAAGGAAAGGCCTGGAGTTCTGGGGGCCTGTATTTGGTCTTAGTGCCTGAGGAGGGAATACAGAGGATAAGCAGTTTGGATCTCTCAGCACTTTCCTTTTGTCTCTGTCTAGGAGCTGCATTTGGAAGGCTGGTAGGAGAGATCATGGCCATGATATTTCCTGATGGTATCTTATTTGATGGCATCATCTACAAGATCCTACCTGGGGGCTACGCAGTAATTGGTGAGACACATTTCACCCTCTTGAAACTAAATATTTGAGTCCCTCAAATACCCACACTCCAACTCTCCCATGACATCTTCATTCCAGGCTATACAATATGGTTTTAATTTAATGCTATTTAATTCAACTTGTATTCAAATAATCAACCCTTGATTCTGACTGTCATTGAATGTCTGTCTATGAGATTTCGTTTCTTCATGTAAAAGAGGGATTATGGGGATTAAATAAGACAATAGAGATAAAAGTACCTAGGATTGTATCTGAATATTTGGTAAGGGCTTTTTTTTTCTTCCAAAGAATCATGGAAACAACAATGCATGTGACTGGCTCAACTACATTCACCTTGCAGATAGGCCAGTATTGATGGGACTTAAAAGCACATGACTAAGAGCTAAGGAACACGGGCTCTGGAGCTAAGGAACACCTGGCCCGTGTCACCTGGATGGTCATGGACAAGTTAGCTGCCTTTCTGAGCCTTAGTTTCTTCAGAAGTGACTTCTCAGATATTTTACAGCCATAAAACTCTATGAATCTCTGATGTTTTTTTCATTAAATCTATTAGCCCATCCAACCAAAACCTATGTCTAACACAGTGACCAATACAAATCCCCAGAACTGCTACACCTCCTCCCTCCTTTTTCTTTTTACCGAAATCCCATAACAAATAAGGCCATGCTCCCCTAGATAGAGGAGCACTAACCAGTTTTATTGCCATACGGTGATTTTACTCTCCCATAAATTGTTGGCTCAAAACCTGAGGTCCAAAGTAGAATGTCATAACTGGGTTTTAAAATGGTCAGTTAAGACTGATACAAACTTTTGCCTGGCCGGTTTGGCTAGTGGTTAAGCATTGACCCATGAACCAGGAAATCATGGTTTAAGTCCTGGTCAGGGCACATGCCTGGGTTGTGGGCTGGTGGGGAACATGCAGGAGGCAGACAATCAATGATTCTTTCTCATCATTGATGTTTCTGTCTCTCTCCCCCTCTCCCTTCCTCTCTCTGAAATTAATAATTTAAAAATATATTGAAAAGAATGATACAAAAACCAGGAATGGATAAGACATCACTATCTTTGTTTTAGAAATGACAATGTGGGCACACACAATGATTTCATAACTTGTCAAAGGTCATGGAATGAGATCAAAATGATGATTTTCTAATAGTCCAGCATTCTAGCCCCTACTTCCCCCCACCCCCTGCACACTTATTTGTTAAGTAAGTAGCAACGCGCCAAACAGTGTTCTAGGCACTAGCAAACATATCAGAGAAGCGATTAGACAAAATTTCTACCTTTGTGAAGCTCCTACTATTGACAAATGGTTATCTTGGAGTGTTGGCACTGACCCACTCTGTCACTCTCGTCACATCACCATGTGTCCTGCATGCCAAGAACTGCAGCTCTAATCCACCAGTACATTCCTGTGTCTCATTCTAGGAGCAGCAGCACTGACGGGTGCAGTGTCCCACACAGTCTCCACAGCTGTGATTTGCTTCGAATTAACGGGTCAGATTGCCCACATCCTTCCCATGATGGTGGCTGTTATCTTGGCCAATATGGTGGCTCAGAGCCTGCAGCCCTCCCTCTATGACAGCATCATCCAGGTCAAGAAGCTACCCTACTTGCCTGACCTTGGTTGGAACCAGCTCAGGTCAGGGGCACCAGCTGGAATTAGTTCAGCCTTGATGCGGTGGGGGTGGGAGATGCTGAGGTTGAGATTGCAGATAGGGTCAATGTTTGCAAGCACTGCTTTTGACTTATTTTTATTTCCCCATGTACTTAATAAATATTGTGAATGACAAAATGGCACCCCTCACAGAAGGAGCGGAAAGGCCAGCAAAGGGATGGGCATATGGTGGAGGGCTAACCCCCTATGCTTTCTCCTTCTATAGCAAATTTACAATCTTTGTTGAAGACATCATGGTACGTGACGTGAAGTTTGTTTCAGCTTCTTGCACATATGGGGAGTTGCAAACCCTGCTTCAGACCACCACCGTCAAGACTTTACCACTGGTTGATTCAAAAGGTCAGTGGGAAGGAAGGAAGACAACCCTTGAATTAGTGACCTGAACTTGGGCTCCATAGAGGTCAGACAGGAGGCATTGTGGTGTGGGGTTTGTCTGTAGGGGCTATTCGGTCTGCTATAGGAGACCCAGCCTGTGCTCCTTAGGGAAGATCATCCTGAGAAAGGTAAAATACACTCATAGCACAGGCACAACACAGTTAAAAACCAACTAAAGAAATACAGTTCATTCTCTTATTCGTTGTTGTTATGTTCTATAAAGTCACCACAAACACTGAATTAGGGATACTACACTGAGCCATTGCTCCTAGAAGACATACAGGGTTAGGTTCCTGCAAGCCCCTGGTCACACCATTCTCTTCCACTAATTGATTCATAAATTTGTTTTGTGAATGTTCCTCTTTAAAGACACCTTATTGAGTATATATTGTTGATTCATTCAGATTAAATTTACAGCCAGCAGAACGATAGCTCATGCCTCGACAAAGCTTACATAACTCACTTATTTTCTCCTTAAGGCACATCACAGCCTTTATGCTTGGGGGCAATTTGAAACAGCAAAAGAAAAACACAAAACACAAAATATGTTAAAAATGTGGCAGTAAATGGACCACGAAAAGAACACTTGTTTGCAATATAAAAGCTGGGAAGGAAAAAGGTATAGCATCACTTCGTTTAGCCTCAGCTCAAGAATATGTGCATGGGGCAACCCATATTTTTTTGCTGCTCTGTGCACATCTGTGAATGACAGGAAGCATCATGAGTATTGATTTTGGGTTACAAATGGGTGAATTCACAAATAGGGAATCCATGAATAATGAGGCCCAGTTGTAAGTTTTACAGGCCCTTATGTGGTTCTTTTTGCTACTTAGCTAAATAATCACTGTTCTTTAATGTCCAACTGGAAGAGCAGATAAAACTTTCATATGAAGGAGTGAATGGTTTTAGTAAGCTGGGTCTTCAGCCTTCCCTTCCTTCATTCACCATCCTTTCCACCCACCATTGGCACTTAATCTTGCTCTGTGTTATTTCTTACTGTGATTTATATCTCTATATCTGATCTTCCTCACTAGACTGGGTATTCCTTGAGGGTGGAGACTATAACTTCCATCTCCGTCAGACTGCCTCCTTGTAGACTTTTACTAAATATTAAATAAATACTTGCCTGATGTTTGAATTACTGTAACTGAGAAGAACTGTGGCAGGCCATTTTGAGCATTAAAATAGTTCTGATTTCAGATAATCAGAGTATTCAAATTGCTCAACTTAGGTCAGTTTTAATTTTTTCCAAATCCCCAATACCTCTAAGTGGCTTGTACACTAGGGGCTCTTCATTGGAGCAGTGGTACAGCCACCATGATAATGACTAAGACTTAATGGTAAGATGTATCTCCAATAACATTGCTGCAATTGTATGGCCTTAAAACTTAACGAAAATGTTAATTACAGTCGCAGAATGTTGACCTTCCCAGAAAAAGTAGGCGTGTTGTTTATATCCTAGAAGGACTCAGACGCTAAAGAATTAAATAACCTTGTAGACTTATTTCAAAGTATATTCACATCTCAGCCTACATGGATGCCCTTTAATATTTCTTGTTTGGAGACAGGGTTGATTAGCCTATTTTAATACCAAGTTCACCTATTTGCAAACAGGCTATATCAAAATAAGCACAAATTAACACCAATTAGTGTACTATCAATTGGGTCTCTGTATGTACTAGGTGATGAAATAGAAAGGATTGAGTCAGGTCAACCATGCAAGATTTGTGAAATGAGTTTTTAGGAAGAAAAGGTAAAAAAAAAAAAAAAAAATGGAAGCATGGGTGCTGGTTTTCTGTCCCTGCTGAGCGGGGTGGAGGTGGCGAGTAGGGGGCTGGTAATCAGCAGGCCCTCGGGCTAAGCTTGGATCGCCCCCAGAGTCAATGATCCTGCTGGGCTCCGTGGAGCGGTCAGAGCTACAGGCCCTCCTGCAGCGCCACCTGTGTCCTGAGCGGAGGCTGCGGGAAGCCCGGGACCTGGCCAGGAAGCTGTCAGAGCTGCCTTTTGACGGGAAGGCGCGGCAGGCTGGGGAGGGGCAACAGGGCTCCTCGCCCCGAGGCCGACCGGAGTCCTTCGCCTTTGTGGATGAGGATGAAGATGAAGATCTCTCTGGGAAATCCGAGGTGACCAGGCTGGGAAGGGCCGGGGGAGCAGGAGAGATTGAGACAAAGGGAAAGTAGGAAGAGGGAATGGAGATGCTGGTCATTTAGAAAGTCAAAGAGAGCAGTGCCCCTCGGTCGGAAGGACTGAAGGAGGTAAAGTTGTGAATGATGGTACGGATGAGAATTCAGAGGGATACAGGAATTCTGAAATGGGGAGGAAGGATGGAATTAGATGGATTTCCCAGGACACCCGCCGCCGGTAAAGGCAGGAAAGCCCAAGTCACTGAGAATTCTCCGGGACTGAGAATTTTTACTGCTCCTTACAGCTGCCTCCACTTCCTCCTCCTCACCCCATTCCTACTGTTCCACTGCCTCCCGAAGAGCCCAATGGGCCCCTGCCAGGCCTCAAACAGCAGCCAGAAGCACCGGAGCCTGCAGGTGAAGATTCTCCCATCGTGCACATTCATTGAGTCGAAGGGCTGCTACCCTGAGGAGGGGGGAGGCTAGGGTGGTGGGAGAGGGTTCCTGTTCACTGAGCCTCCATATTGCTGCCCCAAGGAGAGGGGCCAGGGCTTATTTAGGAGGACACAAGAGAGGGTGTCTATGGTGGCGGCATAGTGTCAGGGAACCACTTGGGAGCGCCTGGCTATTTCCTCCCAGGAAGGGTAGGAATTGCTTTGTTTCCATTTCCATCTGTTCCCCACTCCTCAGGTCAAAGGCGCTCCATCTTTCAGTCTCTGCTGTGCTGCTTGCTGGGCAAAACTCGCCCCACAAAGAAGGAAACAAGACAGGTGAGAGATGGATGGAGGTGGGCGTGGGTGGGGGCATGACAGGGGAAAGGGAACTTGCCTGGTCCTTAGATCAGGAGGGAAGGGGTCCCACCAAGGAGACATGGAAGGGATGGTGAATTGAAAGCAGACATCTGTGGCCCTGGCCAGAGTGTCATGACTATAATTCCATTAGGAAAGAACTTGGACCTATATCTTTCTTCTCTAGGATTCAACGGATTTAGTGGATAACATGTCACCTGAAGAGGTAAGTAAGGGAAACAGCAACCTGGGGTGGGCTGTTCTGTCAAATGAAGATATTGCTCATCTTTTTCTGTCTTCTTCTTTGTGTTGGTGTAAGAATAAAATGCGAGTCTGGGTGGGAAAGCATTTGAGAGGTGGGAAAGGAGGCATGACTATGGCGATGGGGATGGGCACATTGCGCAGAGGTGGGGAGCCCTGATAGTATCCTCAGAAGGACCACTGTCATTGGAAAAGAGGGATGCTTTGAGTCTCCGTGCATCGATGAGCCCATGCTGCTAAGATGAACCTCAGATCTTGTAGGCATTAGGGACATTCTGGACAGGCAGAGACTATGCAGGAAGGCGGAGCACCGGGCACCAGCACTTACACATCCCAATGTGGAGAAACAGCACTGAGGCTGTAAAGGTGAAATCAGCACCTGGTAGAGGTTCCTGTACTGATCCACCAGGGCCCTGAGATAGTGGACAACTAGGGAATGCCAGGAAGCAGGACTGAGAAGAAACATAACCTGAGGACAAGTATTCACAGTGCTGCCTCTTGGGACAAATGCCTATTTCCCAAGAAAACTAGTTATCAAGTCCATGAGCAAGAAAGTCGAGCACACTGAACGGCCTTCACCTGTCTCCATGGTTATGCCTCCTTTCCAACCTCTGAGCAGTAATAGAATATAGAGCAGTAATTGGGAGCAGCACTAATGGGGACACACCCTAGAGGGTGTGCAGACACAACAGTGTCCATCAGTGGCCATTCCATTTAGTAAATGAGACTGCAGACTCATGCTTTGTAGCTGACAAAACCATAATGCATATTATTTTAGAATTAATATCTTATTGGACATCCGGAATAAATAAGTGCTGAAAAGTAAAAGTACTCCAGGGTTGGAGGAAGGAGTGGGGAGTGACAAGAGAGAAAGGAAACTTCTTTCTCCCCTTGCCACCCCTCAAAACACAGACACTTCTGATAAATGACTTACGGAAAAGTCAAACAGATGATCACAAAGGAAAAAGAAAAATCATTCTTAGGTCCATAAGCAGGAATCAGATGTGTCATATCTGCAATTAAGAAGTAGGGTGCTAAACCCAATAATAATGCTTTTTGTTGCTGTTAACACACCAAAGAGAACGCCAGCTAGTTGATCAATGAGGCTACTTAATAACTGCTGAAAATAAAGTGCTGCCAGGGACAAAAAGATAACAGGTCTACCTTTTTAGTTTATCTTTCCCAAAGGAGACTTTACACAGCTCCCAGCTCCCATGTGACTCGCTGACATTTTGGAGGAATAGGATCCAATTGGAGTCAGACTTCAGATGATTTTGAACATGGTTTTCAGACTAGATCAAGGTGACACCCTTGGCAATATCAAGATGATACCCACGGGAATATTGAAAGAATTCAATTATGGGTCTCCAGAAGCCCCTGCTATGACTTAATTCTGCTACATTGTTAGTAACACAGTTAGAGCTCCTGTTTGTAACTGAGGCTTAGCTTTTTCAAGTTCAGACTCAAGAACAGACATACTCCTCCCCTTGGACAAGAGCTGGGGGTACCTAGAACACTACCAGCAGTCAAGGTCAGAAGCCCAGCTCCACCTCTGTGCAGTTGGAGTAATGTCCAGCACAGAGAAAGTGCTTGATACAGGTCCTGTTATTGTTGTTCCTTAAGGGAAGGCAGAAATGGAACTAGGGGAGGCCAGAAACGATCATGGAAAGGTCCAGGGTTGGCAAGGTGGCTGCTGTCACAAATAAATCAGCTCCATGACATACCTGCTAAGTGGTCACCATCCTGTGCTGTGAGAGCCGGTCAGTCCCCATGTGAACCTTCAGTAAGAGAAGAGGAAAGTTTCAGAAAATTTTAGATTCGTTTTTAAAAGCCAGAGCCATCCTGGATTCTTTAGAAGCTTGATGACTGGAGCATCGTGTCTAAATCAAGAGAGTTGTCCTTCCTGTTTTAATGCTTCTGTCATAAACAAAACAAACAAAAAAGATGGCTTTGCTCAAGTCCACTAAGCACCCTGTGCCCCAGCACAGCTCTTCAAACCCAACAAATATCTGGCACACTATACTGTGTAAAAGGAAAAGGTGCCAGTGTCTTCACAACAGGCACCCATCCATACCAGTAACACTCTCCAGGAGTTCGTGTCCGGTGGGCAGAGGTGAGACAAATGCCAATACAAGAGTGAGCACAGGCCATGCCTTTTCCGAAAAGGAGAGAACAGCGGAGTGCTGCAGGAATTGAAAAAGGGGCAAAACACATTGGCCTGGGAGTGGCAAGAGTACAGAGTGGGTGCAGGGTGGGCAGGTAAGGGAAATGCAGTTGACCAGCGCAGAAGCCAGAAGACTTGTGTGAGGAATGGCAAGCAGTCAGGTTTCACGGGTGGAGGGGAAAGACTGAAAAGATAGCTTGAAAATAACAGGTGTTTGGGGCACTTGGGGGGTGGTGGTGAAGGAGAAAGTGGGGTGCTAGTGCTTGAGGCTGAAGGTTGATTTGGAGCCTGGCATTGTACCCTGGGGAGAAGGGAGGGGTTTAGTGATCTGGAATGTCTGTGCTAGTTTGCTGCATATTTCAGTTGCATGTTTCAGGATTCCCAGCTAGTAGGGTTGCTTGGGCTCCAAGCCTTTTACCTGAGGTATTGGGTGACTACTTTGCTCTACTCCACAGATTGAGGCCTGGGAGCAGGAGCAGTTGAGCCAGCCTGTCTGCTTTGATTGCTGCTGTATTGACCAGTCCCCTTTCCAGCTGGTGGAACAGACGTCCCTGCACAAGGCTAGTCCTTGCCCACCACTCAGGGCTGCTGGGAGGGCAGGGGAGGTGTGGGGCTCACTGTGCGCTGACCTGCTGCTTTTTCTATGCAGATTCACACACTGTTCTCGCTTCTTGGCCTCCACCTTGCCTATGTGACCAGTATGGGGAAGCTCCGGGGTGTGCTGGCATTGGAAGAGGTAACAGCAATGCGTCCTATTTGAGCAGCCGGAGGAATGGGTGGGTGCAGGATGTGGGGGAGGGGGAGGGATGATTTTAACCCCCCCATTTCCCTCTCTATTTCTCATGCAGAGATTGGAGGAGGGAGAGAGGTTTCAGCAATCAAGGGGTACAGGTAGAGAGGACTATAAAGATCTGAAGGGGACATAGTTGTTGACCCCAGATATAGCCTTTGTGATCTTCCATAGCTGGCATGGGTTTGGGATTGGGGTTCAGGGCACAAGACATGATTTCATAGGGGTGCTCTATGGGGAGGGCCATGGAAAGAAGGAGGAGATAGGATGTGGCTGAAGGAGGCCTGAAGGTCACCAGGAAGGAGCCAAAGGACATCTGGGTTAGGGGCTTCAGATTCACTGCTCTGCAGGGGGTCTGCTGGCCATACCCCTTTCTCTTCCTTTTTTCTGTCTTCTTTGATCTTTCCACGTGCTCTCTTTCTTGCCACTCTACCGCTTTCCCATTCCTTCTTCCTTTTATCGTATCTATTCTTCTATTGTGTCTGTTCCACTCACACTTCCCCATCTTCTTTCTCTTCCCAATTCTGTACCCTCTTTCGCTTTCCCTCTGCTCCCAGCTGCAGAAGGCCATTGAGGGGCACACCAAGTCGGGGGTGCGGCTCCGCCCTCCCCTGGCCAGCTTCCGGAGCACAACTTCAACTCGAATGACTCCTGGGGGCCAGCTCCTTCCCTCGGAGGCCTGGAACCTGCCTGAGGATGGAACTGGGGCCACTGAACCAAAGGATGTGATCCCTACCTCCCCAGACACCCCTGAGCTGCCTCCCTCCCCAGAGCCCCCACTTTCCCTGGCTCCAGCCAAGGTGGAAGGTGAGCTGGAGGAGCTGGAGCTGGTGGACAGTCCTGGGCTGGAAGAGGAGCTGGCTGACATCTTGCAGGGCCCCAGCCTGCGATCCACCGATGAGGAGGATGAGGATGAACTGATCCTTTGACCACACCCCAGGACTGCCTCATCAGTCTGTCTGTCAGGAGCCCAGGCCTGAGGGTGGAG
Organism: Myotis daubentonii; assembly: GCF_963259705.1. Lineage (NCBI taxonomy): Eukaryota > Metazoa > Chordata > Mammalia > Chiroptera > Vespertilionidae > Myotis > Myotis daubentonii. The sequence continues at coordinate 34,661,803 of NC_081849.1, forward strand.
ACCATATGTCCTTAAGTTGGGGAGATCAGGCCAATATCCTGGCCCTCCTGGGAATTGTAAAATGTGACAATGATAGTCTTAGAGGAGGAGTCAGAATTTGGACAGTGACTAGCATTCAGACAGTCCACAGCGCCTTCTTTCAAGTTCCCCACCCCATGGTCTCCCCACTCCCTGAGATTTGCCTCCAGACTCCATCTGACTGCCACTCTCTGTCCCCACGCAAGGCCAGTACTGGGACAGTGAAAGGCCAATCCCATCCCCCCTTCTTTGTCCTGGATTTACACAGTGAAATATGGATAAAGAAACTATCAGGGGGAGAAGCCTGGAAGGGAAATGTCACAAAAGGCTCTATGTGGAAGGGGCAGGCACCTTCAGCCAAATGGTCATGCTGCCCCATCAAACACCCTCCATCAGAAATCCTCCCTATCTCACACCACAGCTTCCTTACCCCATTTCCAGGTCGCTTCCTAGAAAAATCCATCCCCTTTCTTCCCACTGTGGTCATTGATCTGTCCTTCCCGAGGGTTAGCTCTGCCCTCGAACTGCTCTGGCTGGGACCTCTCCTGCCAAGAACCCTTCAGTTGGTCACTCAGACATCAGCCCTTAGATGAGTTCTCTGTGTTCTTCTTGGGGTGGAGAGCTGGGGTTTCAATGTCAAGATGGCCGACCTCTTCAGTGCTTCCACACTTAGAGGATCAGAACCATATCCTCCCCAAATCGGCAACAGGGAGCTTGCCATGAGCCTGCCTTTTCTGCCAGTGGTCCCCGGGGCTCTGAGCATCCAAAAACCCTTGTGCCCACACTCCAAGCTTTCCCCCTCCCCCCCCCCCCTTGATGCCCTCGAGTTGTGAACCCTTTCCAATGTGACATTCTCCTCCTTCACCTCCCCTGGCCCAGTCTCCTTCATTCCCCAAATAAGACACTCATAGTCAGAGGATGCCACCACATTCTGTTTAGTGCCATTGAACACAGCCTGGAGCCCTCTCCAGAATTACATCCCTTCCCCCTCCCCAGGCCAAGAGAGGCTGTAGTGTAGCCTGGGGAGGGGGCTGGCAGTGGGCACTGGAGCCCAATGCCCATGTGTATATAATCTATAATATTCATATATATTTATATATAATTCTCTCTGTAATATATGTCATAGAATCTCTCTTAGGCCTGGGGGGGAGGGGTGTCACATTAAGAAAACATGCTAAGACTGACCACAAAAATGGATACTCCCCAGACCTGGAAGACGAGCATGGGCTGTATAGGTGGGCAGGGAAAAGATCATAAACACATTCACCAAGATCCCCTCCTTAACACAAGGATAAGAAGGAAGGGGAGGAGGGGGGAGGTAGAAGGGGAGGAATGGAAGATTTGGGTTTCCCAGAAACTGAAAATAAAAGTGCACCCCCACCAAAAGAAAATCATTTAGCAAGAGCAGTTTCATTCACAATAATATAAAAACAGCCCTGTTCCAGGACTGTTGTAAATCGTGCTGCACAGCCTTGAACCCCGGAGGAAAAGCAACCCTCCCTCACCCCCAATAGCCTCTTCCAGCACATGCCCCTCCCCTCCCCCCAAATAGGCTATAAGCAAACCCCATGCACCCTGCCCCCAGCACCAAAGAGGCAGTTCCTCCTTCCAGAAGAGTCCTAAGAGGGTCCAAGGCCAGCTCCCTGGGTCTTCTCCTTCAAAGTGGTAGGGAAGCTTCTTGCAAATGCAGACTCCCAGCTGACCCCTGGTCGCGCATGTGCCAGCTGCCAGCACCGGGGATGTGGAGCCCTGCTGGAGTCAAATAGGCTAGATTCCTCGACCATTCTGTCATCTTTCAGCAGGGACCAAAAGAAGGCTTCCTAAGGTAGGGAGGGAGGAAAGAGTGCCGCTTTCCTCTACCTTCCCTAACTCCCCAGGGCCCTGAGCAAAAAGGAACTGTAATGAATGAACCCACTCACTGGAGTGGATGCCCACTGCAGTCTGGGGGCAGAACAGGGGGCAAGAAGAGGATGAAACTAAGAGAAAAAGATGATTCATCCAGAGAGCAGGTTGCACAAGGTGAGGTAACAAGGGCCCCCTGAAAGGAGGGAACCTCAAGCATGCAAACCCCAAGACCTGTGACAGGAGTGCAGGGTGAGGCCACAATATTACTGCCCAAAGCTCCCGGACAGGAGGTCCTGGTGCCTCCGGAGTTAGGTCACATGATCAGACACAAGCCACAGCTTTAGATGAGGTAAATAACTCTTCGCCCATCTGCGCTCACCAGGCCTACTTACGTTTCTTCCAAGAATTGACCTCCCCTCCCCTGAAGACATGGGACCCCAGCCTTGGTTGCGTTGCAGGACCATTATGCCTATGAAAGTGTGAACTTGATGGGGGGCGGGGTCATAGATGGACACAAACTCTTAACCTCCTCATTCCAAAGAAATAGACATCTGGGGATGGGGGTGGGCTCGTTTGTGCCCAGGGTCTGTGAGAGTGACCGAGCCCCCTTCCTAGTAGAGGACAGAAGTAATAGGACCTCTGACAAAGTAGGCCACAAGGCCTTGGAGCTGGAGTCTTAGAAGAGGAGACAAAAGGTAGGCAATGGCCATCTTAACTTTTCCCTCTGCCAGGGGCTAGGGAATGGGGTCCCATGGTGTGCTCCTCAGCTGCCATGCCTTTACTCCAGCCTGGCCCTGCTAATCAGGATCACATACAGAAGTGTGGGGCTTTGTGTGCTGTGGACAGAAGTCCCCACCAGAATGGGAACTGGGTGTGGAAGGACTAGCCGGTTCAGGGGCTTCTGCCTCACTATAAACCCGTCCTAAAAGGAAGAAGACTCTGATTCCACTCTCCGCAGGAGGCCTGCGAAGGGAGGCTGCCTGGGAGAAACTGAAGAAGGAAAAAAAGGAGCCGAGTGCCCACACTGATTCTCAGCCAACAACACACTGGGCGGGGGCCTGACAGCACCAGACTCCTCCCTCCACCCCACTCAACCTGAGTCCCCAAGAAGTTATAAAAATGTAGAAAAGGCAAAGAGAAAAGTGTAAACAGCTCCAGAGAATTTGGGGGTGGAGGGAGGGAGGCACAGCCCTCATGCTTCCCCACCTGGCAGGACACCTGCATTCTGTCACCCCCTCTGGGCAGGGCTCCTGGAGCAGGGGATGGAAGAAGGCAGACAAAGGAAGCAAGAGCTGGAGCAGCCAGCTCACTGGGTCCTTTCCTAGACCCTTAGGACCCACCTTTCAGTCACGGGATATTCAAGATCCCAGAATAGGTGGCCATGTTTGTTGTTGGTCCCATCAATGACTCTCTGGTCTCTGGGTGGGCCTTATATAAAGAATCCTGTTTGTGCCCTGTGCACCCCAGCTGCCATGTCCACTTCCCCCGTGACTCCTGGTCTCAGAAGCCAAGCTACCCACTGAGGGCAGCTTCTCCATTCTCTAAGGAGATATGGCTTCCCCTACACTCATTGAGTCACGTCCAGCAGGTCTGTTCTTCATAGTAGGGTCAAGCTGGGACCACAGCCAGAGAAAACACAGAGTCGGAAAAAGCAAAAGTGACATGAGAAAGGAGGCATTCAGGCAGCCACTGTCAAGGCTTCTGAATGACGAAGTCAGGGAGTGAAAAACAGAGATCTAGTTGATGGCTCCTGTCTCCAGGATACAAACTAGAGCTTCATCATCACAGACCCAGAAGCCCGCAGCCAAACCAAGTTCACAGCCATCTAGTTGCCTGGGCCTCAGTCCCCAGACCTGTGGTTTCTACAGCACAAGCCTGGATGGAATCCCATCCTGGCCCTCCATTTTTCCTGGCGAGAACTGGCAGCTCCTGGGTTCCTCCTGGTCTTCTGCCCGGGTTTCAGCTGTACTGCTGGGGGAAGGGAGGGTTTTGTTGCAGCCAGGCCCCTCGGGTGGGAGTGGAAGATAGTGTGTAGAGTGGGAAGAAGCTAGTTGTTGGCCTCACCCTCCTCCTCATCAAAGGACTGCACACCTGAGGATGTGACGTCAGATACCTTTCGGCTGAGAGCAGTGGCCATCTCGGGGTCTTCTCGTGGGGAAAGTGATTCCAGGTCCCTACATCCCGCATCTTCTTCCTCCTCGGGGGCCAAGGGCCTCTTCTCCTCCTCTGCAGGGCCCCTTGCCAGGTCCACCCCACCCATACCTGGAGCCCAGTCAGTTTCTCCCCCCAGCAAAGGTGGAGGCTCCTGAGCAGAGTATCCGGAAGCAGGTTGGGAAGGCCCCATTTCATGTAAGCTTGGCTGTGAGTCATCAAATGCAGGGCCAAGATAAGATCCTGTGGCTGGAGAGGCAATGAGGGACTGGTCGCTTGCTTCCCAGGCATCCGATGATCCCAGACAGTACATGCCCTGGGACACATAGGAGTGAGGCCATCCATCCATGGGGGCTTGAGTGAGGGCATCTGTAAAGAGAATCATGGAGGTTGGTGGGGGCATAGACCATCAAAGGCAGTAACAACAGCACAGACAATTGAGGGTGAGACATTGGCGAAGGAGGGGAAAAGAAAGCTGGGATGAACAGAGTCTTAGAAGCACAGAGATGTACAGAAGTAGCATAGATAGTTGGGGAGGCCCCTTAAGCCTCAGGGGTTGGATTCTGAAACCATCCCTCACCTTGACTCTCCATCAGCTCCTGGTAGTTGTCACTGTAGTTGCAGCCCAATGGCTCCTGGGCAGAGTTGACACTCATGTCCTCACCATCCATGGAAGACCAGGCCATGAGTGTGGCCTCAGAAATGGCAAACTGTTCCATGACGCCTGGGAGAAGAAATGTGGTTAGCACAAGATATTTCTGAGAACCCTTAGACACATGCATGGGGAAGGGGACATTAGAGCAGCACTGTTCAATAGAAATACAATGCAAGCCATTTGCATGATTTGAAATTTTCTAGTAGCCCTATTAAAGTGAAAGAAACAGGTGAAATGAATTTTACTACTATATGTTAGGTAACCTAATATGTATGAAAGATGATCATTTCAACATCGAATCCATATAAAAATTAGTGATATATTTTACATTCTTTTATTCATAGAAAGTCTTTGAAATCCAGTTGATATTTTACACTTTCAGCATTTTCCACTTGGACTAGCCACATTTCAAGTTCTCAACAGCCACATGTGCCAGTGGCTACTATATTGGACAGCACAGCCTTTGTACATGCCCTGAAACAAAGCAAAATCATGGGGGACTTCCCAAAAGGTCAGATTTAGGATTCCTAAGGGAAAGAGTTGGGGGTCTTCTGGTGAGATATCCTAAGGGACTGAAATTTGGGATTTCCAGAAGTTTATCTTTTGGACGTTTTTAGGAGTGGTAGTTGGTATTAGGCAGTCAAGGACAGAGGAATCTAGATATCCAGGTTGGGGGTGGGGTGGGGTGGTGCCTCAAGGTTAACAGAGAATCCCCAAGAGAGCACCATGGGATTATAGGGCCACCAAGTTGATAGTTCAAGGAATTGGAAGGAGAAGGGAGGGAGGATAGAATAGTGAAGATGGATAGACTTGGGGGTCCCTATTCTAGTCAAAGCCATGAGTAAGATGAAGCCTACATTGCTAGCTGCTCTACACCATGCCCTGTCCCTTACATGTTTGCCTCCCCCCTCACTGATATTTCTTCCACCACACCCACACCAATACAAAGATACACCCCTCCTCTTCCAGATCTATCATTCTCCCTAGGGATCTTACTGAGACCTGCCACTAGGGCTCGGCATTGTAGATGCACTACAGGCTTGTCTCATACCTACACTACTTTCCTGGAAGGAAACTTCTTCTGTAAACCACTCTCTCCTCACCCAGGTCTCTTGAACTTCTAGTGGTTGTCACAAGTAATGAGCCACATATGTGACTCCATGACTGCAATGTGCTGATGGACTAAGGCTAGTAAAGATCTCCAAGGTTTTCCTTTCTTTTTCAAGAAACAGGAGAACAGAGTTTTTTGAAGCCAACAGCCCCTGCCTTTTCCCCCCTGTACTGAGGAAGTCCAGGGGTTGGAGTCCCACCATGAAGGAGAGATGGCATCAGAACCCACAGTCCCACGTTAATTCTCCTCAACTTCTGAGATGATAATAAAAATAAGTTTAAGGGCACTTATCAGAGTTAACAACTCAAAGTACTTGAAATTAAGTCTGATGGTCATCCTATGGATAAAATCAATCTTGTCACAGGGGTGGGGTTGAAGGGTCAGTCTCTGGCCATCATAAGATGTGCCTCTTGAGGGTTTGGGGGAACAAGTACCTGCAAGGAAACGTGCCTCCTTCTCGCCATCGCTGAGGTCGGAGTAGGCATCGGCATCTCTGCGCACCGCCTCGTGGCTGTGTTGTGGCTGAATGACTGGTGCCTTCCCCCAGCCCTGCCACTCAATCATGTGGGCCACCCGGCCTTGCCCCATGGCTGTGGGCTTCGTCACATGGTCCTTCATGCTTCTTGAAATCCCTAAGGGGCCAGACATTCCCCCCATCCTCCAGAATATCACATAATACCCATAACAGGGCCTCCCCATTATCCTCACCCCAGTCTCAGGGGGTTTCATCCCATGGGGGACAGGCTCCCCTAGGTCCCCATATATGAGGGCAGCCTAGAGGATAGGAGAGGTTTGACAAAAAGGACAAATAGGTCAGAGATAGGAAGATGAGGGTGCCGGTCAGGCCAGAAGGAGCAGGGAGACTGACACCAGGAGCCTGTGAGTATCTCTTGTCTGAATGCATCCCTAGATAGGGAATCTCACCTGAGAATGATGACTTGGCCAGGGCCCCAATGCCATAGGCGTTAGAGTTTCGCTTAAGCTTCGGAAGAATGGAAGTGGTGTCCTCCATGGAGAGCTGGAATGGGGAATGTGGGAGGAGGGGAGGAGGAATGAGAGGGCCTGGGGTGCTCTATATGCAGGGGAAAGTTCCTGGATGAAGGATTTGAGCTAGGGCAGATGACTGGGAAAACCATGAGACCCAGGAGTCCCACGGAGGCATATCTTTCAACCACCCTTGAAAAGTTGGGGTGTAGGCAGAGCATGGGAGGGCTTGCTGGAGTAGGGAGCACTGTGTTATAGGAGAATAGAAGGAAGACCAGTTAGGTGGGGCTGGGAGAGGCTGGGGGAAGCTGCACTCACATTGATGCCATCCCAGGAGAAATCAGTTCGGGTTTGCTGTGAGGAGAGAGAAAAGGGAGTGGGTATCCCAAGCACTTCCATGAATGCAAGGAACCCCACCCCTTTCCTCCGGGGGACTTCCAGAAGTGTGTGAAGAAGGGAGGGCTTTCCTGAGATTAGCATAGGAAATTAGGGTGTTGGTGTGGAACATTTGGCTTGTATTTTGAGGACTTTGCAGAAATGTTCTTCCCAAGTGTCAGTTTGAAGGAGTGTCTGGGATGTTCACTTGGACTTTAGGAGTGGATTTCAGAGGTCAGGCAACTGGGAGGCTTTGTTAGGGACGGTTCCGGGGTCTTTTAGAGGTGCTTTGGTGAGGGGCAGCTGGGCACGGGCCTCACCTCTGTGGATGGCCGGTGGAGGCTGCTTCCGTGCAGTGAGCTGGTGCTGTCCATGTTGATTTGGTCCACATCCTTCAGTCCCTTCCAATCCACTGCAATCACCTCATTCCCTGAAGTGGCCAGAGGGTTAGTTGCTCCACCTCACTCCCCTGCGCCCAACCCAAAAGCCCCTTCTGGTCTCAGATGCCGAAGCCACACATTGAGGCTGCCTCTCCAGACCCATCCAGACCCTTAGCTACCACTCCTTCTTCCCATTGCCCATCCCTTTTAAGTCCCTATGCTGCCCACATTTTTGGTAGAAGAAATCATAATACTGAGCCAAAATATTCAGTTTAACCTCAACGAAGAATAGCAAACTCAGAAAAACCGGTGTATGGCCTCACTTATTGTTGTTGTTTAAATGGAAGGGTCAGTGGTTGGGTTTTAGCAGGAAAACTGGTGTCCATCCTGTCCTGAGGGATCATCGAGGGTTTCTATGCAGGAGTACACTGGGAGCTGCGCTTTCACCTATTATGCTTCTACAAATAAGGGTGGGGCTTTTCTCGGGGTTAGCGTCTCTATGTGCGGGCTTTATTATTTGGGAGGTGTTAGGAATGTAAGGGACCCTCTGAACTTGTCCCACAGGAAGGATTTGGAGGGGGAGAGGAGGGAGTTGGGTGTGTTCACCCAGAAACAGGGAGAGCAAGGAAAGCAAAGCCTGGGATGGAATAATGTTACCTGACTGTTGGGAGACAAGTGATGGATTGAAGAGGAGTGGAGGGGACCACCAGAGGAGCGAAGAGCACTTTTAAAAATAGTAACTAAAAGAACACGAATTCAAGTCAAAGAGAAGACAGAAGATGCTGGGAAGGGTTTGAGGCTTTGTGGGGAGAAGAATGGTAATTGCTAAAATGAGGCCAGAGCTCATAGTGAAGGGAGATTGAGATTGAGGGCAGGGTGGTGCCTCCTGGAAGGCATGGGGAAGAAATACTTGTAGTTCTTGTAGACTAAAGTCGGATGGCTGTAAACCGTCTGACCTTATAGGATCCTTGCTATACATGAAGTTTTGTGATTCTGAATTTCAGGTTAGGGGTCCACTCTTGAGAAGGGGTAAATTGTATAGGGTCTTGGGGCTGAGGAGGCATTCAGCATGCAACAACATAGCCGATACAAAAGACAAGGCTCCTGGTTAAGGGTTCCAAGGGAGGTAGGACCCCTCCAAAGTGTGCCGCTGTTCCTTGGGGCTGCAGGGGAGTGGTGAGATGGGTCAGACCAGAGGCTGTGGCTTGGGGGGAAGAGGAAAGATGGACTTCTGATTGGAGAGAGCTGGAATGGGGCAGACAGAAAACAATCTCCGAGGAGGGAGATAGGGCAGGAAAAGTGGGAGAGAGGGGAGGGGAGAGGTGGCCTTTGTAAAAGAGGGAGAGCTGAGTCAGAGCGTGGGGGGCAGGGAGGGGGAGGGAGAGAACCCAGAGAAGAGGTGAAGGCAGAGGAGGAGGAGGGTATCCATGGAAATAAACCAGGTCTCAGAGAAATCAGGCTTTTGGAGGGTGAGTTTGTTTGTAATAATAATACAAATTATTCTCTCAGCCTGAGGTCACTGGGGCGTGTAGGCGGGAGAAATGGGGAGTTGAAATGTGAAAAATTGGAGGGTTAGGGAGAGGTAAGTGGAGTGTGCAGGGGGTGGGGGAACAGGGGGTGGTCGCAAGGCAAAGGTTGACGGGGGTAAACAAATTAGGAGGCGCCTCCCCCGGTCAAAGGTAAATAAAGCGCCGGCCCCGCCCCCCACCCACCCCCAGCTGACAGGTGCTGTCCAGTCCCGGGGATCCTCCCAGGGCCGGCCCCACCCAGCTGGGAGCTGGCTCCTGACCCCTCGCGATCCCTTTAGACCTCCACCTCCTCCCCGCGTCCACCGGCTCTAACACCCCAACCTTCAAGAGCCGACCCGTCCCCATTCCCTCCAGGCGAGGAACCCATTCCCTCCCCGAGGCGCATCCCGCCCCCGCCCCAGAGGGAAAATGCACGTGAACAAAGCAAACCGTGGGAGGCACGAATGACAGAAAAAGGCAACAGCGAGGGAAAGAGATGGGGGCAAAACACCCAAGCCGGATGGAGGCGGGGGTGGGGGGGTGCGTGCGGAGAAAGACTGGGGACTGAGGCTGCTGAGGATTCTTAGAAGAGGGCTGCTCCACAAATGCAGACAGGGGCGCGGGGGCGCAGAAGAAGGCAGAGTGAGGCGGATGGCCTGGAGGTGGCGGGTGAGGGACTGGAGAGGAGGGGAGAGCGACGGGGGAGAGAGAGAGGCTGATGGAGAGATGATGGAGAGGGACCGCGCCTGGGGAGGTTATGGAAGGAAGCCGTGGGGAGACGGAGGGAAGAACGCCTAGAGCCCAGAGGGATGCTAGCCCTGGGGGCGCGCGAGAGGAGCGGGGAGGAGAGGAGCGGAGGGAAAGTAAGGTAGCCAGGCCGGGCTGGGCAGCATGGAGCGAGGTACCCGGAGGGGCGCGGAGAGGGTGGGGGAGGGGCCGGAGGACCGGACCGGAGAGCCCAACCTACGCCCGCGCCCGCCCCGCCGGGGTACCCACCCACGGTCCGGGAGCCGATGCAGCCCATGGCGCGGGGCCTCCGGGGCCGGACCCTCGCCGACGCGGGGCGGGCGCGGGGGGAGTGCCGGGAGCCGCGCCGCCGCCCCAGCCTCTCTGCAGCGCCGCGGCTGTCTCCGCTCGGCTCCGCTCCCCCCGCCCCTCTCCATCCCTCCCCGCGGCAGCCGCCGTCGCCGCCGCCGCCGCCGCCGCCTGGCTCCCCCGCCCCGGCTCTGCCGGCGGCCGCGGAGGGGGTGGCCCGGGGATTGGCTGCGCCGGGCGCCTCCCTCAGCCCCGGACCCGCCGCTGCGCTCCCCGAGCACCTCGCTGCGCTCCCTGGGGGACCGGGCTGTCGGCGGGCCTCGCGCCGCCCCCTCTTCCTGCCCTCCCTCTGCCCCACCTGGGGCTCCCACGGGTCCCGGCTGAGCTCGCGCCCGGGGACCGGTGGAGTCCCGGAGAATGCCCGCTTGGGGTCCCAGGAACCGGGTAAAGTGCCCCGGTCCCACCAGTTAGGTTCTGGTGGATTAATTGTCAGGGTCGGGGTTGGGGATGCTCAGAGAGAAAGTGGGGTGGGGGTGAGAATAAAGCCTGGATGAAGGGCCTTGGACGCCAAATTCAGCAAACACTTGCTTTCTTCCTGGGGTGGCGTGATTGGATGCAGTTTAGGATGCTCTCTGCGTTTCCTGTGCACGGTTTGCCCATCCAAACAGATCGCGAAATATTTGCAAGTGGATCGTGTATTAGACTTCCCTGGGCTCGGTGGTCGCCAGTAATTCGGGGATGGGTGTGGGGATGGATGTACGGTGCAGATAATCTAACTCCAGGCCTGACTGGGCATGGGGGATCGGAATGAAGCTAATTCAGTCCCACCCGGAGTGAAATGAAAATGTCAGGGCCGGAGGCTGGCTAAAAGACATGGGACATAGTTTGAAATCCAATTTAACTTTTCTGAGCCTTGGTCTTCTCTGACAAATGGATGTCAGGAAGCAGTCAAAATCAAGAGAGGAAGGACTACCCTCTGGCTAGTGGGGAGGGTCGGGTAGGTACAAGGGTCTCTCCTGGGTAAGAGATTGAAATCTAAGTGGCAAGGGTCAAGTGGGCAGACATTTATTTACAGCAGGCAAGAAGTGGAATCCAGAAAAATCACTTGAGAAAGGGCAACGAGACTTGTCTAAGCAGTACCCAGAAAACCCAAAGTTCTAGAAGGCAGGGTTTTAGCACCAATGACCTAACCTGGGGTCTGTTCGCTCCCCACCTTCTTTCATGTCCCTCCTCAGGTTGAAAAGGGAGCAGGGCAGTGGGCTAGGGGTCCCTGGTGTGGGCATGTAACAGGGCAAGAGACCAGGTCTGCCTTATGAATGTAACTTTTAACCTTTAGGTTACTGATGGAGAGCTACACTTTAGGGTGATAGCTATTACATTTGGTGGAACCCCCACATAAGAGAGATGGGAGATGATGCTAATAATCTAATCTCAGATCTGGGAGATGGGATTATGGAGAGAAAACTAATCTTTGGTCTTTGTGCATGAAGCAATGAGCCACATCTGCCTTAGTTGGTTTGGCTCAGTGGATAGAGCATTGGCCTGTGGGTTTGATTCCGGTCAAGGCCACATGCCCAGGTTGTGGGCTCGATCCCTAGTAAGGGTCATGCAGGAGGCAGCCAATCATCGATTCTCTCTCATCACTGATGTTTCTATGTCTCTCTCCCTTTCCCTTCCTCTCTGATTACATATATATCCAAATCTACATTTATAAAACCTTGTCTAGTATAATTTGTGGCAGGATCTGATACCCTCTTTTGACAGTGGAGAGAATTAGAAAGTATTTCCCCATATGTACTATTATTGGTTATACAAAAGAAGGATTCTGCCTTCCTGGAATATATTGTCTAGCTGCAACGGAAAGATGGTAAAAAGGAAAGAAACAGCCTGTTACTACAGCAGCACCACCCAAACCCTTATGGTTGGAGCAGAGAAAGCCCTGCCTGGGAGTTTCCAGGTCTGGGGTAATGGGCCAAATGGCCAGTTCTGCTCAAGCCTTCCCACCTAACATTGCTCTCCCCTGTTTCCACTGTTACTCTGGTCCAAACATCTGATGAAAACCCCTCCCACAGTCCCCTTAGCACAGTGGTTCTCAACCTTCTGGCCCTTTAAATACAGTTCCTCATGTTGTGACCCAACCATAAAATTATTTTCGTTGCTACTTCATAACTGTAAGGTTGCTACTGTTATGAATCGTAATGTAAATATCTGATATGCAGGATGGTCTTAGGCGACCCCTGTGAAAGGGTCGTTCGACCGCCAAAGGGGTCGCGACCCACAGGTTGAGAACTGCTGCCTTAGCACAACTATATGAGGCTGGATTTATCCAAACGATTTAAATCAAGGTCAACACAAGGGACTCCGGTCTGAGGGCTCAGTCCCATCCCACATTCTGTCTTACAGTGTATTTTTGCACCACAGAAAAGTAGAATATCACAGGCACAACCTTGGCCAGCTTCCTTCCTGCTTCTTGTGTAGGGCCCCCTTTCTTCTCACTATTTGGAGGAATTCTCCCAGTCTCTTTGCCATTTTCTGAGTCAAGGTCAAAGATTCCAGTTCTGACATGAACAGGAATAACCTTTCTGGAGGACAATTTGACAGTAGTGATGAAAAAATCTTTAAAATATGCATCATTGTTGTTGTTGTGACTAAGTTGTGACACAGCTGTTCCATTTATAGAAATATTCTAAGGGGATAAAAATAATGTGGGCAAAGATTTCATCTACAGCATCCATCAGAGCACTAATTGCATAATAAGGAAAGATACAAGCCACATTAAACCTGGGGATTAATTAAATAAATTATAGTACATGTCTGTATTAGAATTCTATGGGGCCATTAATAGTATTTTATAACTGTATTTGTTGACGGAAAATTATTCATGGTGTACTGTGACATATTTTAAAAGCATGTTATAATATAAGAATTATAGTATATTGATTTTTTGTTTAAAAATCACACACACACACACACACACGTTCTAGCAGAAAGAAGGATGAAGCAGATGCCAGTAGGTTGCACATTTGGTGTCAGGAAGATGGGATTCCTGTCTGATGGTATCTATTTTCTTTGAGAAGTAGGAGGTGAGATCATCTAAGAGTCTGGGACTAGGGAAGATAGAGAATAAAATAATAGTAAATAATATGCCAATATCACTTTACAGTTGGCAGAGAGTTCTCAGTCTCTTCTTACAACAACCCAATAAGGAAGTCATTATCTTTGCATTACAGTCGAGAAAACCTGGGTTTGAGGCCAGTTAACTTTCCTCCCCCCAAATTACCCAGCTGGAGACAGAAGAAGCTAGAACAGGGGTCCTCAAACTACTACGGCCCTCCGGCCTGCCAGGTGTTTTTGCCGCCGCTGTCTGTTGCTTAGCAGCTGACTAGTTTTTTTTTTAAACTATAGTCCGGCCCTCCAACAGTCTGAGGGGCAGTGAACTGGTAACCTGTTTAAAAAGTTTGAGGACCCCTGAGCTAGAACTTCAACTCAGCCCCTCACATGGAAAGTTCATCCTGCTGTTGGAAGAAGCATTATTTATGTGTTTGTTCATTTGTTTTTAAATATTAGGGTCATTTGGTTTAGGAAATTTTATTTAATACACATTCTTTCACTCTGGCCTTTCTTTTAGGGTGGGACCATAAGCTGAAGAGAGAGATGACTCTATCTACATTCCTAAATTTTGAAACGGAAAAGTGATGATTTTTCCTCAGGGTGACTTCTAGTCCCGCTATAAGTCTTGGGTGCAGTCATAAAGTACTGATGACAGAAATGTCTCAGTTCCTACTTGTCAAAGTCTAGGCATTGCATCAGAATCTCTGTGTCTTGGGGGTGACAGGGAGGTGGCTCAGGCTGCTCCCAAGTTCAGTCAGCTTGGGGCAGCTCTTCAGAGTTCAAAAAGGCACTATTTGCTTAAGCAGCCAGAAATTGGTATGCTGATACTGGAGAACCTTGGGAAAGGGTTGGAGGCATACATGGAATATAGCATGGGGTCTGGGCAGAAATCAGAAGAGTCTGAGAACAAGTAGTGATGGAAGTCTGTATTTCTTCCGTGGGATACTTTCCTTAACTGCCAGTAAACAAGAAGATAAAGAATGGAGCTTTGTTGAAACTGGTTTGGCTCAGTGGATAGAGCGTCGGCCTGCGGACTGAGGGGTCCCAGGTTCGATTCCGGTCAGGGGCATGTGCCTGGGTTGCGGGCACATCCCCAGTAGATGTGCATGAGGCAGCTGATCGATGTTTCTCTCTCATTGATGTTTCTGACTCTCTGTCTCTCTTCCTTCCTCTCTGTAAAAAATCAATAAAATATATTTAAAAATAAAGAAAGAATGGAGCTTGGGGGGCTGGGTTATTAACACGTGGGGGCAGGCTGAGAGCTAAGTCATGGCTGGGTGGGAAGTTGGTAGTGTGTAAATTGTACTTCCACAGAGGAAGTACCACAGAATCTGTGCAGGTCTATGGAGTTCGCTTCCTCATTCTGTCCCTCACCCCCACCTTCCCTGGATTCCCCCAGTAATCAATAGATACGGGTCCTAGCCATCATGCTGAGGCAGGGCCTTTCCTGGGCACAGCAAGTTTGCTGAGGAAGAAAGGACATCTCAGGACAGCTAGTTGTAACGGAAGACACGTTCCATAGCAGAAGTTCTCTGGTTCCAGGGTTGGTGGTGAGGACAAAAGGCCTATTTGACCAATCTCTGATCTGTTGGGCTCTGTGGAAGATAACAGTTTTTAGACCAACATAGGTCAACGCTCATTTGACTTTTAGATGAAATTTGAAACCTTTGCAAAATATTAGGGATCTAAGGTGAGCTTATTGCAATGCGTAGGGAGATAAAGAGGCTTGGCAGCATGGGCAACAGTGGCGACCCCTTCTCCACCCACCCCCTTGGTGCACTCCCCAGAGACACACAGGCAGGTCAGCATCACTGAATGCATACTTCCCAGGATCCTGTGGCTCCATTCAACAGAGGAGAGAGCCCAAATAAATGTTTGCGGGTGACTCTAATAGAGTCTATTGTTTAGATTATCAAGGGAATGCATTTGTCTTTTCTTTGAAAAGCAGGTCTGTAGGCAAGCCTGGAAGAGAGTCACTTCAGATTTGGGGGTTCCACCCAAACATCTGATGCGGAAGTCCAGGCCAGGGGTTCTGGGCTAATGGGATCCCACATCCTTCTCAGAGAAGGGGAGAGTTGGGTCCAGAGGGCCTGGAACAACGTCCTTGTCAGGCCCCAAAGCATAGTCAGGGCCTCGAGGTGCCATCATCAGGTCACAGGCAGCAGCAGACCAGGCAGGATGCCAGGACCAAGGAAGCAGGCCCTGGCAACCATGAGTCGGAGGCCAGGTAAGCAATAAAAACGGAGTTCATCAATCCCAGAGAGCAGGAGCAGATGGGATCATCAGAGGTCAAGCGAGTACTCAGCGCTCACAAATCCCAGAGCCACTGATGGAGAAAGGGAAAAATCAAATAGGTAATATCAGGCAATTGCTTCTTCCAGACTCAGTGACCCTGTCAATTTTATACTCGCCAGGACCAGTGACAACGTGGACTTGGAAGGCTTGTTTTTGAGCATTCAGATAGCTGCCTGGCTAGTGTTTAGGAACTCAGAGTTGAGGGGCAGTTGATGTCACATCATGGTTCTAGAGCAGGGGTGGGCAAACTTTTTGACTCGAGGGCCACAATGGGTTCTTAAACTGGACCGGAGGGCCGGAACAAAAGCATGGATGGAGCGTTTGTGTGAAGTAATATAAATTCAAAGTAAACATCATTACATAAAAGGGTACGGTCTTTTTTTTTTTAGTTTTATTCATTTCAAACGGCCGGATCCAGCCTGCGGGCCGTAGTTTGCCCACGGCTGTTCTAGAGTCTTCTTTATATTGATTTTTTTACAGAGAGGAAGGGAGAGAGATAGAGAGTTAGAAACATCGATGAGAGAGAAACATCGATCAGCTGCCTCCTGCACACCTCACACTGGGGATGTGCCTGCAACCCAGGTACATGCCCTTGACCGGAATTGAACCCGGGACCTCTCAGTCCGCAGGCCGACGCTCTATCCACTGAGCCAAACCGGTCTTGGCTAGAGTCTTCTTTTTTTAAAAAATATATTTTTATTGATTTCAGAGAGGAAGAAAGAGATAGAAACATCAATGGTGAGAAAGAATCATTGATCAGCTGCCCTCTGCATGCCCCCACTGGGGATTGAGCCCACAACCCGGGCACGTGCTCCTGACCGGAATTGAACCCGGGACCCTTCAGTCCGCAGACTGACACTCTATCCATTGAGCCAAACCAGCTAGGGCTCTGGAGTCTTCTTACCTCCTGTGTTGAGATCCCTATACTCCACCTTTATGCCCAGTTCCTCCAAGAGAGAGACCCTGCCTCGTGCGTGCATATAAGGCATCCTCCCCTGGTCCTGCTTCTGAATCACAGCCTGGTGGCTGATGCTCTGTTACTACCTGCCAGACTTTCCTGTCACTGGGTGCTAGCTGACAGCCTATCTCTCAAATTCCTGAATAAACCTCAATGTTGGAGTCCCCATCCCTGTGTCTTTCCTCACTTGGATTCCTCTTACAGATGCCTTCTTGGATGAGGATCTGTTTTTCCTGCAAAGTCTTTTCTGCAACTGGTCCTCATCCGAAATAGTGTTCAATGCATACTGGGTTGGTGGAGCTCCAGGTTTCAGCCCTTGCCATTCTGCCATCATTCAACAAGCCAACCAAGTCCAGAGAGGGCAGCAGAGGCATTTTCCTGACAATGTAAGGGCAAAGGTTATACAGGGCACTAAGTATAGATCACCGAGTATTAGGACTGGAGGAAAACTTAGAAGTTGAGTTCATTGCTGTACTTTCACAGACAAGGAACATTCTTCGTCTCTCATGTTTTTATAGTCACATGGCTAGTAAATGGCTTTACTGCAACCCAAATTCAGGTCTTCTCTTTCTAGCATTCTTTCCCCTACCCTAGCAGGCTTCCCTAAATCTATGTTGGATTATTTTTCTGAGTTTTATTATAATACTAAATACTGTTGAAATGTGCTCATCACAAAGCATGTCAAACTTGCAGGCCACATGCATGCCCTAACTGGTTTGGCTCAGTGGATAGAGCTTCGGCCTGCAGACTCAAGGATCCCCGGTTCGATTCCAGTCAAGGGCATGTACCTTGGTTGCGGGCACATACCCAGTAGGGAGTGGGCAGGAGGCAGCTGATTGATGTTTCTCTCTCACTGATGTTTCTCTCTATCCCTCTCCCTTTCTCTCTGTAAAAAAATCAATAAAATATATTTTAAAATCCTATATAATAAAAAGGGAATATGCAAATTGACCGTGACTCCATCACAAAGCTGGTGGCACCCACATCAGAAGGGGGGGGGGGGGGTCCGTAATACAAGATGGCTGCACCCACAGCAGAGGCTGAGTTCCTGTAATGAGCCTTAATGAGCAATCAGCAGGGACCTGAGGCTGCAACCCCCCTCCTCGTGGGGCTTGACAGGGGACCTCAGGTTGTGCCCCCCACCCTGGTGACAGCCCAGAAACCTCAGGTCATGCCCCCTGCCCTGGTGCCAGGCTGGGGGACCTCAGCCGTACCCCCCCCCCCCACCTGACAGGGCTTGACGGGGGACCTGAGGCCGCACCTTCCCACCCAGCAGGGTTTGATGGGGGACCTCAAGGTGAGCCCCCTGCCCCAGCACCAGGCCGAGGGCCTCAGGCTGCATCCCCCATCCGGCAGGGCTTGACAAGTGTGGGACCGGTCGGGTCTGGATCTAGCCCAATGGAGGTGGAGCCAGCTGGATCTGGGTCTCGTGCAATTTCAAGGCACACGTGGGTGGGTGAGGACTTGATTCTGGGTCCCGTGGTGTTCCCCAGACTCTGACAGGAGGAAGATTTTAATATACATTTTACTAATTTTCTTTCATCTCTGACACTTCCATTATAGAGAAAGGGCAAATAGCAATATTAAAATATTTCCTCTAATTAATCCCCTTTTAATGCGCACGAATTTTGTGCATTGGACCACTAGTGTGTATGTGTATGTGTGTGTGTGTGTGTGTGTGTGTGTGTGTATCAAATAAATGAGGCATGCAGTGTTTGACAAGCTTGAGATGAATCAGTTCCTTTTGGATAAAATGAGGCAAAAAGAACTTTGTTCTACATGGGTACACTGCATGCTAGGTGTTGTTACAGCAATAAAATGAAAAAGAAAGGAACATTATTCAATTTAGGCATTCTAGAGATAACTGTTCATTTGCTCTTTGTGTTTAAGGATGGGTGGGTGTGTAATGCTAATCATCGTGTATATGTTCAGTTCATTCTTTAGTGAAGGTATTTTCACAGTGATAAGCTGACAGGGACGAAGCTTTTATGCTGCTGGGTGCTGGTCAGCCAACCACTTGAGGGCTGTTGGCTCACTGAGTCAATCATGATTGTTCTGCCAGTGGGCAGCAGACCCACCCAGATGGCAAAGTCCAAAAGAAACTGGAAATTTTGACCTTCAGGTGGTGTGTACATGTTGCTCTCAAGTAAAAAAACCCATTTTAGTTCGGCTGGTGTGGTTCAGTGGTTGAGCGTTGATCTGGGAAACAAGAGGTCACAGGTTCGATGCCCTGTCAGGGCACATGCCTGGGTTGCAGGTTGATCCCCAGTAGCGGGTGTGCAGGAGGGAGCTGATCCATGATTCTCTCTCATCATTGATGATTCTATCTCTCATCATTGATGGTTTATCAGTCACCTTAAGAAGCCTGACAAATTTAAAACTGCAGACAATCAAAAATTCAGATATAGATAATGTGATGGCTACAGGTAGCAGAGTTGAATTTTATTACTGATGAGCAAAAGCTGTGTTGAGCAAGGGGACGCAAGCAATTTCTGCGTTCTCTGATGGGGGTTAGAATTTGACATTTGATCTTTCAAAATGTTGATTACATGTTGACATGATAATATTTTGGATATGGTGGGTTAACATATATTATTAAAATTAATGGCACCTGTTTCTTTTTTAGTTTCTTTTGAAATTAGATAAGTGGCTTACATCATATCTCCTTTGTCAGTGTTGGTTTAGGCCCTAAACTGCGGCCCCTTGAGTGTGGCTCTTACACAAAATACCACGTGCGGGTGCGCACCTACAGTGCAATTAAAACTTCGTGGCCACACTCAAGGGGCCAAAGAGCCGCATGTGGCTCGCGAGCCGCAGTTTGCCGACCACTGGTTTAGGGTATCATCATGGGGATAGTGGCTGAAGTCAAGCAAAATCCCTGGGAAGTGAGAAGTTCAATGAACAGAGAGGTAGGTGGGGGAGGAAGGATCATCTTATTGAAATCACTAAGAATTAAGCAAAGTCACTTGGGAGAGAGGGCCAGTGAGCTAGGCCATACAATGTTCTGAAAATGAGGGTGGGTGACTCAGGGCAATAGATGGTGATCCATGGACAGGCAGCAGCTGGTATAGTTTGATGACGGGCTGCTCAAAGCTGGAGATTTTAGGGAGGAGAGGAGCATGGAAGTAGTAACGTGGAAGCAGTAACACAGATTAGAAAGGATATCTGTTCCGCCTCCAGGGCGGTGGGAGGAAAATGTACTGCCACTTGAGAAGACTGTAAGGGAGGCGTATCCTCAGAGGTGATCCATGTGAGAGCAGCAGGAGAGAGATGCTGGAGGAAGAGGAATGTTTGATGACAGTGGTCTGTGAGCTCCGGAGAACACCTGCACTGGTTTCAGGAGTTGGACAAGATGTGGCGGGAGCTGGGAATCTGAGGCTTCATAAGGTGACTGACATTTGGGGTTAGAGGGCTTAATGCAATCAGTGCTGGTGGTCTGCAGGCAGCGCAAATGGAGGCAAGATGGTGAGTGTAGGAGGTTTCGGGGTGAGGGGGGGTGGGGGGGGAGGTGTCCTTGCTTCACTCCTGTTGGGAGGAGACATGGAGGCCTGGGGTCTCCTTATTCCAAGAGTCCCGCCTCCCTCTTCCACCTGTCCATCAAATGCTGTAAACCATTAAAGCCCATCTTGGCTCTTTTAACTTCCCATGCAATAATGGATAGGTGATTTTTTTCAGCCAACTCAAATTCATACTCCAAGGCAGATAACTCACACATGCAGATCTTCAGCACAGTTCTTCTCTGCTCCAAAACCAGATAGCTCACTGTCTACCATACACTCTCTCATTCTTGGCACGTTCAAAACAAAGCACTGCCTTACTCCCAAACCTGCAACCTCTCAGTCTAGCGCACCATACTCCAGGTAGGTACCAGCTGGGGGCTGGGCTGAGTGCATGATGTCTCCCCTACAGCCCCCACTCCCACTCCGAATTCAACTCATCACTAGATTCTGTTGATGATTCCATGTCCTAAACACCCTAAAATCTATCCACTTTTGTCCCTCTCCATCACCTCCCCCTTCGCATCTAAAGCTCTACAATAGCCTCTTAATAGGTCTGTCTGCATCTGAACTGAACCCTACCGTTATTCTCCATATTGCCCCTATGGTGAGACTTTTCAAAACTCCCAAGTATTTTCATGCCACTCTTTTCAACCTAAAACTCTGCCATGGCTCCCTACTGCTCTCAGGACAAAGTCAAGACTTTTACACATGGTCGGCATCTCTGCACAGCCCCCTCCCCAGCTCTCTGGCAGCTGGGCTTGCACCTCCCTCTCAGTCACCCAGGTCATGCTTGCCTTCCTTTTTGCTTACATGTGATTATGGCTGTGCTCACAGCCATCACACGGCTTTGCACATGCTGTTCTCTCTACATGGAATGCTTTCCCCTCCCACTTTGCCCAGTTAATGCCTATGCATCTTTCAGATCCTTTCCTTGAGCTCCACTAGGTCCCATCCCAATATGCACTTCATCACATGCATTGTGTATCTTCACCTGAAGTGCTTGTAACAGAGGCAGATTTACATTTGTTTATGACTGATTCATATTTATGTCCCTTTGTAGGCTCCCTAAGGTCATAGACCCTCCCTGGGGGCTGGGATCATTTCTGTTTTTGCTCAATATTATTATCCCTCGCACCAGAAAAAGTATCCTGTACATAGTAGGTGCTCAATAAATGCTTAGTGAATAAACTAATGCTGCAAGCTGACTCAAAAGCCATTTAACTTTACAGAACACAGGGCCTCCTTTGATCTAGTATGAGAGTTCAATGATTCTGGGACTCAGCTACACTCAGCAAATATGTACAGGCCCTGGCTGTGTGGCAGGCTCTGTGCTCGGCCTCCTGTGCTATGCCACTACTGAGCACACAATAGTAAGTCTGCTGGAACTGGGTAGGTTGCTCTGTGGCATTAATGTCCTCTGGTAGCATCACACTTGGGTATAAGGCCTGTCTCCCAGCTGCTCAAGCATGTTGAGAAGTTAAGTAGAAAGACATGTGGTCTTCTGGGTAGATCCTCATCCCTCTTTCTGAGACCCGGTACCCATTTGCCACATCCATCACACCTCTGGGTGGCAGGAAGGGGTGCCTGAGTTCTGAGGTTTGCTCAGGAGCACCCACTTCCTGTGTTAGGTGATTCTTATTAAAGGGAGTGGAAGTGGCAGGAGCCACTAGAGAAACATACTTCTAATTTCAAGCAGCTAGATTATCTGAAGATCTTTACCACCACCACCCTCCCTCCTTGAAATGTTTACTTCCCCTAGTGACTTGGCTATTTTCAGTGACAAACACAGGAGCTCCTAAGCCAGGCACTCTCTAATTTTGGCTTCCCCTGGGTTCAGGAGAAAGAAGGCAAAAGGTAGCAGATGCTTTGCTAGTGGCTGCCTCAGTGCCAGCAACCTGCCTGTGCTACGGCTGGTGCCCTGGGTCTCTGTTCCTGTCTGCCCTTCCCCACTCCCTCCGCTGCTGACTCTCAGCCATCTGATCATCTGCCTTGCTCTGCTCCCTGCAGTCACCACACATTGCTACCTTGCTGACACTTGCAGTGCTTTTGGGTGCCCATCTGGCTCAGACCTTGGGAGGCTCCTTCTGATGCCCTGTGCAGGCTCTGCCCACTGCTGCCTGGACTTGGTGGGACAATAATAATGATTTCTAAATGGCAAGAAGGCCACCAGCTATTGTAATTGGTGTAGCCACACCGAGCCAGCACTATTGGGTGGGTGGAAGCTTTTTTCTAATCTTAACATTTATTATATTAAAATATCTATGTAAGTGTTTTTTGACTCTAAATGGAGGTTTCTCGAAGGCATATTAATTATACCCAGAGTGCCTAAAATACAAAGTTATTGGTAAGTCCTGGTTGAACTGAGGCTGGGGAGTGGAGTGGAAAAGGGCACAGAAGATGATGTGCTGACGTCAGCCCACCTGGAAGAAAGGAGGAAAAAGGGCCATTTGTGGTTGTCAGTCCATCCCCTCCCTCGGGGCTGGGGCTGGGGTGGCCCAGGGGCAGAGCAGGAAGTTGCTCTTCCTTGGCTTTGCCACAAAGATTCCTGGGTCTCTTGCGGGGTGGCTCCCCCTCCCCCTCCACTGTGTGTGTAGCCCCACCCGTGAGAGAGCCTTTTGTCCTGACAAGCAATGCAAGTGGTGCTAGGTAGGGAGTAAATTTAGGAGAAAGTGGAAAAGAAAACGCTCTGATATTAAGTAAAAAGAGAAGATGGCTCTGTCATTTTTCTTTCTTTTCCTTTTTAAATTATAAAAGTTTACATGTTCATGGGGAAAAGTCAACAGTTATAAATAAAAGCTTCCTGCCTTCTCCAATTCTATACCCCAACACCAACCACTTTCATTTATTTTTATTTAAGTTTGTTAATCCTCACCCGAGGATAATTTTTTTCCATTTCAGAGAGAGTGGGAGGGTGGGGGGCAGGAGGGAGAAACATCTACGTGAGAGAGACATATTGATTGGTTGCCTCCTGCACATGCCCCTACCAGGGTGGTGTATCCAATGTGCAACCCATGTACTGTACATGCCCTTGACCAGGAATTGAACACTTGACCCTTAGGTGTGCGGGCTGATGCTCTAACCATTGAACACACCAGCATGGCACCAACCACTTTTAACAATACTTGGAGAAGCCTTCTGGAAAACTTACACTATACAAAACTCTCTCTCTCTCTCTCTCTCTCTCTCTCTCTCTCTTTCTCTCCCCTCTATCTTTTCTCTATATAAACACACACACACACACACACACACACACACACACACACACACACAGGTAAAGAGACAGACAGAATTTGATGTTGCCATGTAACGGAAAAAGAAAATGGTGGTTGAAGGACTTAGAGTGGGGAATGGACTTGAAGCTGACCTGAAGAGGTTGTTGATGTGCCAGACTGGGGCTCCTGAAGGGAAGAAGTGAAGACTGCAAGGATGTAAGTGGGGAGCAGGGGTGTCTTCAAATAAAATATTTGCATTACAAAAATTTTCTTCTGCAGTTTCAGAGGTGAAAAATGCAATAGCTAATTGGCCTCAAATTCCTTAACTGAAAAATGGGATCATAATGTACATTCCTTACAGGTTTGTTGTGAGGATTAAATGGGGCCTTTTTGCTTACAGTGTTTAGTATTGTGCCTAGCGCCATGTGCTAAGCTTTATTACAGTGAGTGCTATTATTATTGCTGATGTTATGGTGGTTGCTGTTGCTAGAGTGCCTAGCACAGTGCCTGGTACAAAATTGACCCTCTGGCCATCTGCAGCCAGTATACAGAAAGAACCTGATAGCATCTCTCTTCATTTCAGAAAATTCTTCTTTTTTTTTCCATTGCCTTTGTTCCTTTTCTTTTTTTTTCTTGGCTGCTTCTAACTGCTTACTTTATGTTGTATGACCCTTGAAGAAAACTTTCTGGTACCTGGTGGACATAAATTCTCAGAGGCCTGTAGAGATGTTTTAGGTAGCAAAGGTTCCTGCACATTTTTTTACTTCCTCTTCTTGCCTGGCCCAAGCTGTTAGAAATGATTAGGTGGGAACATCTGTGTACTTGCTATCCTTTATACATTCTACCTGAGGTCAATTAGAATTGTTTACTTAAGAAAAATTCCTAAGAATCATTAGGGCCACTCCCTGATTGCCAGGTGCCTTTTAACAGCATTGGCCCTGCAGCTCTGCTAGAGACATCCTGGCCTAGCAAACCTGTGCAGGGATACTCTGTGTGTTTCTACTTGTATTTAGAATGGCTGGCTGGAAACTCAGCTTTAATATTCTGCATCCCAAATGCTTTTTTTTAAAATTCTCAGTACAAATAAGACTGCCTACGCACTCTTCTATTCTTGATTTATAAATAGGTTCAGCTGCCTAGCAATTAAACATACTATATTTTTGCACATGCACATTCCTTAAGGAGACATTTAGACTGTAAATGGCTTTTCCTCTTGTGACACTATCTGGAAACCATCTTCCTAACTTTTCCTCAACAAGTGGGTATATTTTGAAGGATTGGCAAGGAGACTTTTGGTCTGTAAAGCCCAAGTCACCATTTCCAATCTGCACAGAAATCCGGCATCAAATTTCTAGCCTATCTTCATAGGGACAAGCCCAGGACCAGCTGATACCTGCACGACGTGTTTTATATCATACGTGGGCCACACATGCTTATGGCAGTGTGAAACACCTGTGACCAAGACAATGAGACACCAGAGAAAAGACCGATCAGTGGGTTCTGAGAAGGAGACGAAGATGTAGTGTTAGGCGTAATTAAGTATTTGATAAGGTTGAAGGAAGAGGCCGGCATTGCATACTCCAAGGCCCAGGAGATTGGCTTGGCAACTCAGAAGGGAACATACGGAATAATGCTCTTAGGTTAACCTGTCAGAATTTCCATTCTGGGCAGAACTGGGACTTGAATAATAATACCAAGTATTATATAACACTTCAGATATTGAATTTCATTTATTTCTCCACGTAATGCAATAAAGTAAGTAGATTAAATATCACCACTCTTTTACACACGGAGAAAATGAAGCGGAGAGGATGGACACTCAAGCTAGTCTCTGCACCCGACCTCACTCTGCGTTCCTGTCTCCAGTGATGCTTCACCTGACACCAGGGTGTAGGGAAGTGAGCTCTGCTGACATTAGAGCCTTCGAGGCAGCAGTTCTGGCCTAGACTTTCCTTGGGGCTGGCCGGTGTGACCGCGGGCCCCTCTCTAGCGCTCCCAGCCTGATTCCTTCTGGTAAATGTCAGGGGTGGGTCTGGATGATCTCTCCAGCAGAGCCCAGATGCTCCTTGACAATAGGCTGTAGCCGATTTGAAGGGCCAAGGAACTGGAAACAGAGTAGGGCATGCGCAAGGGAACTGCCTTCGAAGGCAGAGAAAAGGCAGCGCCCGAGGGTGATATATTGGATTTACAAGCTGAGAGGCCAAATGACTCCATAGTTTGTAAGTAGTGAGTGTGCAAGAATTCAAGCGGCAGTTTGGTTAGTTTCAGTGTTCAATGAACCCAGGTCTGTCTTTTTTTCGTAGCCTGGAGCTCAGTCCAAGGCAGAGGAATCCGGTCGGACCAGTGGGGGGCTCCACCGAGCGCAGTCTCCGAATCTCCCCAGGGCCACCAGGCTGCCCAAAGGCTCCTCGAGGGGTCACTGCGGGCGCTGAAA
The DNA here is from genome assembly GCF_963259705.1 of Myotis daubentonii. NCBI lineage: Eukaryota > Metazoa > Chordata > Mammalia > Chiroptera > Vespertilionidae > Myotis > Myotis daubentonii. The sequence continues at coordinate 34,687,375 of NC_081849.1, forward strand.
AACTGTCGAAGACGTTTCACCCGCGTCCACGCTCTTCCTTCCTGGCTGGCCGCCCCCGCCTCCGCTTCCCCCCACCCCCATTCCCGGGGTCCTAGGTCCCCGCCTCTCCCTCCTGCAAATCTTAACAGAGAGATCTGCAGGCGGGGACGTGGGGATGCGAATTCCTAGAAGCCTCAAGGGGCTGCCCAGGAGGTGCGTGCACACACACACACACACACACACACACACACACCCAGGTCACAGAAGGGCCTGGGTGGAGGGTGTGGGAAGGAAGAACGCCCACTCACCATCTCCGTCCACCCTGGAGCCCAGTTTTATCCTAGTCTTGCCAATCCCCGGAGAGGATTTGGGGCGCGGGGCTGGCAGCGGTGTGGGGAGGTGGCGGGCGCAGGTAGCCGGGGCCGGGAGAGGAGGCGGCTGAGTCGGGGTGGCGCAAAGGGGCTGCTTCGGCACCTCGGAGACAACCGACTGACCTCGCCGGCATATCCCGGAGTGGGGACGGTGAGTCAGACCTCGGGCACCGCGGGTCGGGCCTGGAGGGGGGCAAGTCAGGAAATGACATCAGAGGCTTGTGCTCGGGGAGGGGTGGTCCTCGGCGGGCCGAGCGGCGCGGGCGGGGGCCGGGGCGGGAGGACCTTGACGGAGGCTGTGGCCCGGGGGCAAGACCTGGGCCCCTTCCTGGGGGAGTTTCCTGCCGCGTCGGCCCTCCCTCTCTCCCCGCCCCCCTCTCCGGGCCGCTCCTTGTATGGTCTGGGCGCCGCGCTCTCCCCGCCCCTCTCTCCTCCCCCTGCTCCGCGTCCCTCCCCCGCCAGGATAGAGGCGGCTCGGGACCAGGACGCAGAGTCCGCGGACCCGGCTTCCCAGGCGGCCACGGAGACGCGGCGCGCACGCTCCGGCCCGCGGTGAGGAGCGGGGAGCCGCACGCGGGGAGGACACGCGGGGACGCCCTCCGCCCGGCTTGGCGCCGCAGAACCCGGCCCCCCACGCCCAGCAGCCCGGCCTGGCCATGGCGGCCCCCCGCCCGTCTCCCGCGATCTCGGTCTCGGTCTCGGCTCCGGCTTTTTACGCCCCGCAGAAGAAGTTCGCCCCGGTGGTGGCCCCGAAGCCCAAAGTGAATCCTTTCCGGCCCGGGGACAGCGAGCCTCAGCCGGCCGCCGGGGCCCAGCGCGCACAGATGGGCCGGGTGGGCGAGATCCCGCCGCCGCCCCCGGAAGGTATGCGGCCGGGCTGGGGGCTGGTCTAGGGCGGGCGCCGCGCTGGGGGCAGTGGCTTCGGGGTTGGGGGTGTTTGGAAAGGTTGCCGCGGAGGGGGCTGGGCTGTCCCGAGCAGATGTTCTTACCTCATCGCGGAGCTCGTGGCTGGGAGCCAGGGCTCCTGGGACCGGTCCAAGTCCCCGCCTGGGGGTGGGAGGTGGGAATGTGGGGCACGAATCTTGCCTCCGGGTCCGTTTTCCGAAGTGTAACGGGAGCTGTACCACTCCTGCGCGGAGCCCCCATGCTCCCCCGTTTCCTTCCCGCGCGCCCCGGGACCCTTGAGAGTTCTTGGCTGAGGGGTTAGGGCTGTGGAAGGAGGGGAACTTAGGGAATAGGGTAGAGGGGCGCCTGCTGACTGCCCTCTTTCTCCTTCCTACCCCAGACCTTCCCTTACCACCTCCTCCCCTCCTTGGGGATGGCGAGGACACGGAGGGCACCCTGGGAGGTGCCTTCCCGCCTCCCCCTCCCCCGATCGAGGAGCCTTTTCCCCCTGCACCTCTGGAGGAGGAGATCTTCCCCTCCCCACCGCCTCCACTGGAGGAGGAGGGGGGCCCTGAAGCTCCCATCCCGCTCCCACCACAGGTACGGGGTCTGGGAGGGGCAGCTAAACCGGGACCTCCCCCCAACCCCCCAGGAAGGAGAGGAGGGTCCTTTCTGACCTCCTCTGCACCTCCCCCCTGATGGGGGAATGGAGGACTGGGATGGGTGTTCTGACCCTTGACCTTCTAGCCCAGGGAGAAGGTGAGCAGTATTGATCTGGAGATAGACTCTTTGTCCTCACTGCTGGATGACATGACCAGGAATGATCCCTTCAAAGCCCGGGTAAGGAACTGGAGAGGAGGAAAGGAGTGGGGACAGAACTGGGGAGGGCTGCACCCTCCTCCAACCACACTTCTCTCCCTCTCCCCCTCCCCTTGCAGGTATCATCTGGATATGTACCCCCACCCGTCTCCACTCCATTCATTTCCAAGACCAGTACTAAGCCTGCAGCTGCAGGCACAGCACCCCTGCCTCCTTGGAAGGCCCCTTCTAGTTCCCAGCCTGTGTCCCAGGCTCAGCCTCAGCCTCCGAGCCAGGCACAGTTCCATGTGCAGCCCCAACCCCAGCCCCAGGCCAAGCCTCAGGTCCAGCTCCATGTCCAGCCCCAGCCCCAGCCCCAGCCCCAGCCCCAGCCTGTGCCTTTGGCTAACAGTCAGCCTCGAGGTCCCCCAGCCCCACCTCCAGCCCCTAAGGTTTCTCCAGTGGCTCCCAAGTTTACTCCTGTGGCTTCCAAGTTCAGCCCTGGAGCCCCAGGTGGACCTGGGCCACAGCCCAATCAAAAGTTAGGGCCTCCTCAAGCTCCCTCTTCCACTGGCACAGGCTCCCCTCAGCCCCCCAGCTTCACCTATGCTCAGCAACGGGAGAAGCCCCGCGTGCAGGAGAAGCAGCACCCAGTGCCCACACCGGCTCAAAATCAAAACCAGGTGAGGCAGGGTGGGAGGACCAGGCTGAGACATGGGTGCTGGGGACAGGGGATAAGTCAGGAGCCAGAGAATGAGGGCAAAGGTGAGTGGGTGGGGATGGTGGGATAGGAATTTCCAGCCTCTAGGGTTGGACTGGTGGGGGGGCTGGGTGTGGCCTGATTGGGAGTGGGAGCAGCACAGGCTCTGAATTAGGCGGAGGGTTTGGTGGACCATCCCTTCCCCCTTCCCCAGTATGTTAGAGGGGAGGATGACCTCATCACCAGTCCAACCCTGGTTCTTCCCCCTTCTTGGATTCTTGAGTTAATCTCTCTTTCTCTGAGCACTCTCACTGCCTGGGGGTGATAAGAGTGGCTGCACTGGCTGAGCCAGCATCTGCTGTGTGCCAGGCACTGTGCTCTGTGCTCAGGATGGAAGAGATCTCTCAAAGAGGTTAAGCCTGAGGGAGTCAGCTGGACCTGGGATAGAATTCCCAGCTCCCATCTCACAAAATCCTAGGCAAGTGAGGTGAACTTTGAGCCTGTTTCTGTCCTTGAAATAACATTATCCACCCCATACAATGGTTGTGAAGATCAAGGGGGCTAACGCATAGAAAGTGCTGAGGGTCTTTGTCTAGCACATGAGTGCCCCAAATTGAAAAATTCGCATTCCCACCTTTTAGTTCAGGAGACAAGAGCGTCTGAGTTGAAGGGACCCTGATGGTCATCTAGTCCAACCAGCGACAGAGTAAACGGGCAGCAGGAGTGTCTGTCTCTGGGTGTGCAGGCACGGGTAGTGCAGGAGGAGACGCCAAGGACCCATAAGTTGTGTTACAGAAGCTCCAAACAGGGAGTCAACATGGGGTGGCCAGTTAGGAAAGGCGCCCTGGTGCTGGTGTGCTCTGAGGGGTGGTCGGACTTAAGAATCCAGAGAGGAGAGTGAAGGACACTGGGGTGGGAATGCATGAGCAAATCTCAAGGGCACAAATACACCAGAGTGTTTGGAGACTAGAAAGTAGAAGGTTCCTCTGGGAAGTTATAGAGCCACAGAGAGGTAGGTGGGAGCTCGAGGGAGCCAGTCAGATCTGGCAAGTCCTTCATAGCTTTCGAGTAAGTGTGTGAGTGGGTTGGAGGACCTGTGACAGCCATGCTTTTGGAAGCTTTTGGGATAGTGTTTACAGCAGAGGTGTGTACTAGAGGTAGATTAGTGACTTACGGGGGTAAGAGCTGTCAAAGCAAATGCCTCTAGGACCTGGTAACTGATAAGCAGTTGGGAGGGGTAAAAAGTGCCTGGGTGTGTGTGGGGGAAATGAATGACAGTAATGCTGACAAAATAGAGAAGTCCAGAAGGGGAAATGCTTTGGACGGGAAGAGGAGGGGTCCAGCTGTCAACATATTGAGCAACAGGCTCCAGGAGGACTTTCCTTCAGCTGGAACTGTCACTCAGTCAGAAATGGAGGGCCGGGTTTTAGGAGAGGCCCGGGACTCAAGGTTGTCACGGGGCAGTGGTACTGAAGCAGCCCGGGGTGCTTGCACAGCAGGAGCTGCAGGCCTGGGAGGAACCTGGGTGATGCGCCCGCTGGTCAGGTGGGAAGGGAACAATGGCAGAAAAGGAGGAGCATCATGTCGGGGTGGGAATCTTGTGGGACAGATGTGATGGCTGAGGAGCCCTTCGGTAGGTTTGAGGAGGATGAGGACCACAGGAAGGTCACAGATTTGACTGTTTGGAAGTCACCGAAGGCTGTGGGGTGGTCCATTTGTGCCCTTTGGTGGGGACAGTGAAAGGAGTTGTGGACTGCATGGGCACTGAGGAAACAGAGTTTCCAGAGTGGCCTGCTCTGGAGGGTTGGCAGAGATGGACTAGGGCAGGGCGTGTGTGTGTGTGTGTGTGTGTGTGTGTGTGTGTGTGTGTGTGGTTTTTCATGTTAGGGGATGGGCTCAGGTATGTGTGTGAACCAAGAGGAAGAAGCTGGTGCAGGGGGGTTAGAGGTGCCTGGGAGCAGGGGCTGCTGCTCCATGGAGTCTGGAGGAGAGGGGGTGACAGCCTCCCTACCGTGGCATTCCCGGAGAGCAAGGACAGAGTCACCACAGTGTTTCTGTAGAGAAGAGGAACACTGAGGGAGCTCGAGCTGGCCAGCTTCCATCTTCTCAGTCGTGTAGGAGGTGAGGTCATTGGTGAGAGCGAGGGGCTCGAGGGGATGGAAAGGTTTGAAACAGCTGCTGTGGGGAAGGAAGGCCACTGGGAACCCGCAGGAGCCAAAAGCCAGACAGCCGAGCTGCGGGTGACTGGGGCTGAGTTCACCGAGGGCCCTGCTGTGTTTTGTGTTTTGTGAACTCTCTGCAGCCTCTATGCCTACTTCTGTAGCCTGAAGGCAGAAACAGGAAGCGGGTGGTGTGGCCTGGGCTGAGATTGGGCCAGATAGGTGAGGTGGCCCAGAGTGGCTAGAGGGGCTGGGAAAGCCTTGTAGAAATAAGATGGTCATGGGGCCTTCTGTGTGTCTGCATCTCCAGGCAGGCACAGCTCTGGATGCAGAGGGGTGAGGGTGGTGGGGCCCAGGCTGAGGAGGGGAAGGTGGCTGTGGGAGGAGGTAGCTGGGAGACTGAGGCTCCAGGTGTTATGGGAATGAAGGCATGGGCAGGCAGAACCTTCAGTGGCCACAGTCCTACGTGGACTTCTCCAGTAACAGAAGACCAACCACCGTTCCTATTGAAGCGTCTCATGGTAATGCTGGTGGAGTCAGACAGTGCCTGTGGTGCTTCCTCCTGGTACTTGTCGGGGTCCCTGCAGTGCCCCCTAACCTCATCCCACCCCCTCCCTAAGCTCTCTCAGGATCCCCTAAATAGTGGGATCCCCAGTTGTAGGCTGGCCCTTCTCTGAGGCCTCCAGGGGAGGAAGTGAGGTCAGGAGGGACCCTGGACCTCTGTGTGGAGGGCTGGGGGCTGGGCGACCGCAGGTAGCTCTGGGGGTTTAACCTGTGATTCCTGCCTGTGTTGTATCCTCACGCTGACAGGGCTGCTCAGCAGCAGGCGGGACGGGTAGGTGTGTGCGTACCTGGGTGCGCAGCCCATCGCGCCGACCTCTCCTGTGGGGGGCCATGTCCGAGCATGCTCTGTGGAGTTGATGCGTGGCCTGGTGTGTTCGGTGCTTCAGTGACCTGAGCTGCTGTGTGCGTGGCCTTCGTCCGCTCAGTCATTCTGGCCTGTCTGTGGCTGCCCAGGGGTGTTTGGGCAAAGCGGGTGGAAGGTCATCCCCCCCCCCTTATTCAAGTGGTGCTGGGGTCTGGGAGGGGTCGTGAGGAGCTTTCAGGGTCAAATCTGAGCATCTGGGAAATGGGAGGGGAGTTAGTCCTTCCTGGAAGGAAGTGGATAAGCTGGTTGGGGAATGTGCTTGGAGGGGGTGACCCTTTAGAGGGTTTAAAGAGAGTGTTGGGGTTTCAGGTGCGCTCCTCTGGGGCCCCAGGACCTCTGACTCTGAAGGAGGTGGAGGAGCTGGAGCAGCTGACCCAGCAACTCATGCAGGACATGGAGCATCCTCAGAGGCAGAACGTGGCCGTCAGTGGTGAGCCCACCGCCCTCTTGCTGGGATGTCTGTCTCCCCCTTCATTACTGTGCTGGCCACTCCTGTGGCTCCACTCCCTGTTCGAGGGATCAGCTGACTCCTATTTATTTATCTTCTTTGGCCTACCCAGAATCCTGTGGCCGGTGTCAACAGCCCCTGGCACGTGCGCAGCCCGCAGTTCGAGCTCTGGGACAGCTGTTCCATATCACCTGCTTTACCTGCCACCAGTGTGAGCAGCAGCTGCAAGGACAGCAGTTCTACAGTGTGGAGGGAGCACCGTATTGTGAGGGCTGCTACACTGTGAGTCAGGTTTGGGGCTGAGGGCCACTCTGGGGCTCAGCGAGGGGTTGGGGTGTGGACATGTGGAGATCTGCCTTGGCAGCTGGCTGTTGGGTACAGTTTCCTGCCAATCTCCTGCTGCTCCCTCCTCAGGACACCCTGGAGAAGTGCAACACCTGTGGGCAGCCCATCACTGACCGCATGCTGAGGGCCACAGGCAAAGCCTACCACCCTCAGTGCTTCACCTGCGTGGTCTGCGCCTGCCCCCTGGAGGGCACCTCCTTCATTGTGGACCAGGCCAACCGGCCCCACTGCGTCCCTGACTACCACAAGTGAGGACCCACCACTACCTCTGGGCGCTTCTCTGGGGCCAACCATGGTTTGTCTGGCAGCCGGGCTGTCTCTGATCCCAAGACAGCTCCAAACCCCTGGCTTTCTGGCAACCATGTTCTATCTGTAGATGGCAGGGACGAATTCATGTGGACTAAGCCAGCGGTTCTCAACCTGTGGGTCGCGACCCCTTTGGGGGTCGAACGACCCTTTCACAGGGGTCGCCTAAGACCATCCTGCATATCAGATATTTACATGACGATTCATAACAGTAGCAACATGACAGTTATGAAGTAGCAACGAAAATAATTTTATGGTTGGGTCACAGCATGAGGAACTGTATTTAAAGGGCCAGAAGGTTGAGAACCCCTGGAGTCACTAAGCTATCCAGGAGCCTTAGACCAAGTCTTGCTCCTGGCCAGTCCCCTGGCCCGTGGCTCACTGAAGCTTCTTCTGGGTTCGGAGACATCTGCTGGAGTGACTTCATTTCACACAGGCCAGGCTGTAGATGTTCCTTTGGAGGTCAGTTGTTAGGAACTCTGGTTCCCTAGAAAGTATTTACAAGGTGGCTACTTTCTCAGGCCAGCAGCAAAATCCTGTAAGGTAGCTAGAGGGCGGTACAGGGACCCCACAGAATCTGGCTCCCACCTCTGTTTGAGGTGTGCGTTTTTTAGGATTGCACCTTGGGTGGCCAGGGCTTCGTGTCCCTCTGTACCTCCCAGCAGTCGGGCAGAGACACCTGCGTGGTGAGGGGTGGACTAGGGTCAGGGGTCCAGGGATGGGACCAGCAGGGCTCCGCTGGGTGTGCTTTCTGCAGGATGAATGTGATAGGGTGAGGACCTGGTGGCAGTGGGTTTGGGGCGGGTGGGGTTTTGGGAGAGGCGGGTGGCTGGTCTTAGGCCTTTCTGTTGGGCTTCCTCTACCTTGAGATGTGGGAAAGATGGGCAGAGACGTCTGCCTGTTGCCATGCCACCGCCGTCTGCTCTCCCTGTGCTCTGGTGAGAGCGCGGGTGCCTCTTCCCACATCCTGACTTGTACCGCCTTGCTGCCCTCCAGGCAATACGCACCCAGGTGCTCTGTCTGTGCAGAGCCCATCATGCCTGAGCCTGGCAGGGAGGAGACTGTGCGAGTGGTCGCTCTGGACAAGAACTTCCACATGAAGTGCTACAAGTGTGAGGTCAGTGTCCCTGGGGCCTGAGGGCTGGGAGGTGTGGGGACATTATTCATTGGCCAGGTGGTGAGCAGTGCCAGCCTGCAGTTTTGAGGGTGGTCAGTGGCAGTGCCCAGGCCCACCCAGCCCAGATGCTTTGGTCACTGCAGGAAGGGGGTTGTGGGTTTCTGTGGGGTCACTTAGCTGCAGATAAACCAAGATAGGAGACTGCGCAGTGGTAGGGAAGGGTGCTATGCTTTGTGGTGACCAGGCTCTCAGAAGAAAGGAGAGTCAGATGGAGTTGAGACATGTGGGAATGGCCCCATATCCTTTATTGGGATGGGTGCAGCTCTATCCACTGCCCATCCTCGTACTGGATGCCTAGGGGACAAAAGTGAAAGTGGGGGATGAATGGGGGTGGGGAGGCACAATGAGGATACCAGTTCAGAGCTATGAAGCACTTGGCCTTGCTAATGTAAAAGTGGGGGTGTGTGGGATGCACAGGGGCCCTTCCCATCAGGGAGTTCTTCCACTTTCTCCTAGGACTGTGGGAAGGCTCTATCCATTGAGGCGGACGACAATGGCTGCTTCCCCCTGGATGGCCATGTGCTCTGCCGGAAGTGCCACACTGCCAGAACCCAGACCTGAGTGAGGACTGGCCCCTTCTTCACTGGGAGTTAATTCCCCATCAGCGGACCACCCACACTGAGACCACCCTGCTCCTCCACTGGCCCCGCCCCTGGGTTATTTTTTGTCTAGCCCCTCCCTCCATTCCAAACCCCACCCAGTATCCCAAGGTCCCTGACCCAGGGCCCCAACAGAACCCAGGATGCAGAGTCCCGGTTCTGGGTTTCTAGTCCCCTCTCCCATCCTGCAGGGACCTCTCACCACCTTTCAGATACCCCACCTGTGGGTCGCCAGGTTGAGCGCTGCTGCTTTCACTGCTGCACAAATGCCTCAGCTGCCACCCCAACCCCCAACCCCACCCCCACCCCCAGCAGCCTCTACTCTGCTTGCTGAGGGCCGAGTCCCCTGAGCCCCGGGGAGGCTGGGCTGGGCTGGGCTGGGCTGACTAGCCTGGACCTGGACGTTCCTACCTGCTACCGTGCTGCCAGGTTGTGGCTACAGCTACAAATAAAAAACCTTGTTTTCCAGAATTCTTAGCAGTTGACTCTTGTGCTACAGATGGAGGAGACTGAGGGATAAAAAAAACCAGGGGTCCAGGTGAAAATTCAGCTCCTGTTTACTTATAAAAATATATATGTGTGTACCTATATATATATTAAACCCCTCCTCCCAGCACGATGACTTTACTTATACCCCAACCTCCCTTCTGAAAACAAAGAGGCTCCCAGGCTCCAAAGGCAAGTTCCTCAGGGAAGCGTGGGCCGGAGCAGCACCAAGGCCTGGTAGGCTGAGGGAAAGGACTTGAGTGACCCTGGCCCCATCCTTGCTTCCTGAGGACAGGATGCGGGGAGGGGAGGGCTCAGTCCTTGAATCCCTGAATACTGCAAAGAATGCGCTTCTGGTGTCCTGGCAGCGTGATCCCCATCTGCACCAGGTCCCTGTGGTCAAGGAAAGGGGTTTGTGAGTATGCGGGCTCAAACCCCAGCAACCCTCCCCTGCCGGGTCCCGAGGGTCCTCACTCGGCCGTCAGGTCCAGTACACACTCCATGGTGTCCAGCCCAGCTGAGCGGAAGTTCAGAATGTAGCGTTTCATGCGAATGGACTCCAGCCACTCGGGGACGCTTCGATAGGGGATCCCGTCTGAGCCGCTAAAGCTGGGCAGGCGAAGGGTTACCCTGTGGGATGGGATGGGGACTACCTTAGTCATGTGAGGGGAGGGGAGGGCTGTCTTCTGCTTTCCTGAAACCTGGGCCTAGCCTGTGAGCATCTGGGGCCAGCATTCAAATTGGTGTCTGGGCACAGAGATTATCTAGACTTTGCGGATTAGCCAGGCCATTGTCTGTGAACCCATTTCCTGGCCTGTTTCCTGGTGCACTCACAGCAGAGGGCAGGCTGACAGTAATGGGGGAGGTGGCAGCCCCGAAAAGTTCCAACACAAGGTTACCATCAGCCCATCTCCACTGGAGTGGCCAGTTCTGGGAATGTATCAACTATCCCAGCTGAGAAGGAGCAGAGGTCTGGACCTGGGTGTGGTCCTGCCTCCAGGGTGGTCCCCTGAGTTCTGGGAGCAGCCCTGATTGCCACCTCCAACCTTGGCTGTTACTCTTGCACTCTGACACCCACAATACAATGAGTGTTCCTGTATGAAAGCCAGCCAGAGCCAAAAAACATTAGCAAAGTAAATCTACTGGGGGAAACATATCCAACATTCCAGAAAGATTAGCACATGCGGTCTCCAGTGTACGAGGGAGTTGTGCTCCAAAAGATAGTTGCAAAAGTTGGAACTTGGAGCACATTTTCTCCCAGAAACAAGGTTATATATGGTGGTTTGATACAGAGGCCAGTACGCCAGGGCTGGTTTACCCGATAAAGCATGTGAAGTCCAGCCTTGCCCGTCTCCCCCACCTTCCCTGGCCCCACCAGTTCCTTCTCTACATCCTGCCAATGTTTTTAGTAAAATGCAATTCTGACCATGTTCCTCTCATTGGCAGTTTTTTAAAAAACTGGTCAGTAGTTCTCTGTGCTCAGGATAAAGTCCAAACTTCTTAGCGGAGCTTGTACTGACCTTCCTTGTATTGACCCTCCTACCTCTCCAGCTTCATCTCTGACCACTATTCCTGAACTGGGTGCTGTTGTCACCCTATATTATTTGCAATCGGCCCACCCACAGCTCCCCAAACCCATGCTTGGCACATGATCTGGGACTCTTTCCAGACCCCAAAAGGCTGCCCTTCGCAGTCAGGAAACTCAGTCTACTGTCCATCACTTAACATCACTTCTGTCTTCTCCACCCCAATCTAAGTGACCAAGCTCCCTGGAGCAGGTGTCAGGCGTAAGCCCTGCTTATATTTGCTTCCCATCTCACTGTTTGTTTCCTGTCTTCTGTCAAACTACAGCTGTCAAGGGTGGGACCAAATCTTCATCAAGGTGGCCAATCCCCCGGGTTGCACACTGCTGTTATGCCTCCTATGCTGGACTCTGTCTGGAGGTTTGCAGGCCCAGCACTTGGTGGATGTGGCTGAATGCCCATTTTCATTCTAGATCTGCCCTCTAAATCCCTTTGTCCTCCCCAGCGTGGTTACTTGGGATCAAAGTTGGCCATGGTCCGCAGGGTGTGGGGGGTGTTCAGCAATCGCTCCAACTGTGTCTTTAGCTGGTGGAAGTGGGGCCGATGGTCACAGTTGTAGGCCCAGCAGTTCTTCATTAGTTCATAGAGAGCAGCAGGGCAATCCACAGGAGGGGGCAGCCGGTACCCATCCTTAATGCTCTTCATTACCTACGGCAAGAGAGAGGCGAGGGAGGCCCGAGGTAGGAAGCTAACCTGACAGCCCTTAAGAAATCTCTGTTCATGCAAGATCATTGCAAAGGAGCCTCTTAACCTCCCTCATCCTCACCCCTGAGCACTAGTAAGAACAGGGTGTGAGGCAGAGGGGACAGAAGTGCAGAAAAACTGTGGGTGAGGAAGAAGAAATAAGGATATGTGCAGGAAGAGCCATAGGAGGATTTGGAGAGAAGACCACTGTGAGGAGTACCCGGGCTCACCTCCTGATTGCTCATCTCCCCATAGGGCTTGTCCCCAAAGCTCAGCACCTCCCACATCACAATCCCAAAGCTCCACACGTCACTGGCCGTGGAGAAGGTTCGATCGGCAATGGCTTCAGGTGCTGTCCAACGGATGGGGATCTTTCCTCCCTAATAGGGCATGTAGGACAGAAAAGTGATATGTTTCAGGGCATGGAGGACGGCCACCATGAAGTCATTGTGTCCACAGGAGCATGCGTCCTGTATTTGTTGTAGAGGAGTGCCTGTATGCATGGCATAAAATAGTGTGTGCAAATGTGTATACGGTGAATAAAGGGCTCTCACCTGAGTTTCGTAGGTACCATCCTTGTTGTCCAGGAGACGGGTAAGGCCAAAGTCAGACACCTTGCAGCACAGGTTCTGACTCACTAAGATGTTCCTGGCTGCCAGGTCCCGGTGGACATAATTGTGGTCACTGAGGTAGGTCATACCAGATGCAATGCCTAGCAGCATGGCCACCAACTGTGCAGGGACCAGCTGGTCCTCCCGCTCCTGCAGCAGGGTGACGGGGAGGGTTAGGAAATGGGCAGGGTTGCCTCTTCCCAGACCAGGAGTCAATACCCAGGGCTTCATGGTGCACCCCCCTTCCCAGCTGGTCCTCTGCCCTCCTCACCCTCAGGAAGGCATCCAGGGCTCCGTTCTCCATAAACTCCGTGATGATCATGATGGGTTTTCCTGAGACACAAAGCAGGTCACCATGGAAGCCTGCATCCCCATCTCCATTCAAAACCACCAGAACCAGATTTTCTACCCTTGGCAAAACAGCTTCCCTCCACTTCCTGTGATCTCACCACCACCCCCTTTCCCTCCCCCCAACCCTCTCTCCTGGAGACCAATCCTCATACTCTTTGTCACAACGCCTTCGAGGTGCAGAATGTGCGGGTGGTTAAACTGGCCCATGATTGTTGCCTCTCGAAGGAAGTTCCACCACTGGCCATCTGGAGACGTGTTCTTCAAGGTCTTAATGGCCACAGTCTTGCAGTCCTGGCTGGGGATTCTCAGGGTCCCTTGATACACTTCCCCAAACTCCCCTGGGTGGAAAAAGAAACAGGATCATGGCCCAGTGCACTATCAGGGGGATGGATGACATCCTCTAGTCCCCCAGCTCTCTTTTCTTCTCTGGATCAGAAACCTGGTATGCCCTTTCTAGGACAAGGGCTAGGCCAGCCGTGGGCAAACTACGGCCCGCGGGCCGGATCCGGCCTGTTTGAAATGAATAAAACTATTGAAAAAAAAGACCGTACCCTTTTATGTAATGATGTTTACTTTGAATTTATATTAGTTCACACAAACACTCCATCCATGCTTTTGTTCCGGCCCTCCGGTCCAGTTTAAGAACCCATTGTGGCCCTCGAGTCAAAAAGTTTGCCCACCCCTGGGCTAGGCTATACTTCCTGGGGAAGGAGACAGGAGTCCAGGAGAGAAGTACATTTCTATAACCTGTTCAGCTAACCCACTGTCTCCTGGGTTAGCACGGTTCTTGGTAGGTGCTCTGTAAATGCTGGGTCGGTGGGCGCTGTGCTGTGGTACTGGGGTGTGTTCATCAAGGGCAGAGCACAAGTGACCAGAGAGGCTGCCCATTGCCACTCTCCCACAAGTTCCTCTGGACAAGCTTGGCTGGCGTGGCCGCACAATCAGCAAGGACATTGCCAAGCGTTGTTCTCTGCTCAGTTCCATTTGCCCTGGTGACTCAGGGGATCAGGGCAGCCCAAGGACACTGGGCCTTGTTGGGGTAGAATGTGGGGTGAGGGAGGCTCTGAACCTCTCCCACGTTCGGGAACCATCTGAGAAGAGTCTGATCCTGGACACAGTGACTCCCCTATCGACAAGGATGATGTGTCTAATGATCTTTATCAAAAGCTCCATAACCACAGAGGCAGGCTGTGTATGAGGTGGGGCTATTCCAGGACACTCAATAAGGGGGCTGTACGTGACCACAGCAGTTCAAGAAGGCAGGGTTGGGCAGAGAGGAACTCATCTGGGAGATCTGGGGCCAGAGGAGAGGCCAGTGGGGCTCTGCAGGGAAGGCCAGAAGGAAGAGGCTCTGTGCTGCCACCCAGAGGAAACAGCAGAGCTCACCTCCCCCTATGACAGTGTCCACGATCAGCCAGGCTGGATCCAGCTCCTGGGTGAAGTCCAGGGCCCCCCGGGCAGGGTCCTCATACGTCATGGGTTCCGCCAGGAGGTCCACGTAAGGCTTCAGCCTCTGCTTGTCCCCTGCGGGGAGAACAGGGAAGGCTCGGCCACAGGAGCACCAACTGCAGGGCTCAGGAGTAATGGGGGGAGGGGCTGGCAGCAGACCTCGGACTTCTCATACTTCTTGTTCCCTGAGGAGTCCTGTTTTGGCTGAAGTGGGAGAAAGTCTCTATCCTCAGCAAGGAAGCCTCCACAGCCAGCTTTTCTTCCTCCTGTCTATGTGCAAAGCTCCTGTGTCCTCGCCCTCTGAGGCCCAGAGCTGCGGGCCAGAACCCAGACCCAAGAGTGTTCACGACCTCAAGTGCCCCAGCCTTCCCCTGGCTCGTTGACCCAGGCTTCACATGCCTTCCTCCTCGCCCCGGCTTGGCCCCTGCTTGCCATGCTCCTGCAATCACTCACGCCTCGTTCACATTCCCAGGCAGACCTCACTCCCGCCCCACTACTTGGATGGACTGCTGACCCCCCTATTTGGGGACACCTAATGAGGTGACCAGCAGGAAGCCCATATGCCTTGGAGGACTTCAGGGAGCCTGTCAAGCAATCCCATTTCTGCCCAGCCTCAGCCCAGACCACGGTGGGGGAGGCTGCCTAGAGCCCGGGTATTGGTACAGTGGCACCAACAGCTAACCGGTAATTGCACAGAGCCTCTGGGGCACCATCAGTACAAAGTTAATTAACCAAAGTTAATTAGGTAGCAAAACACAAGAAGCCTAAAGACAATAGAGCTCACTTGTGCCCCCAGAATTGGGTTCCTCGGTTCTATTCCAGGGGCACCTCCCAACATATATGCAACACACACACACACACACACACACACACACACACACACGTGCGTGCAGCTGCTCCTAGCTCACCTCTGTTCACACTGTGGACACAATCAAGCTGCCTCTGCTGCTGTCGTTGTCGACGTTTCCTGTGGGTGGGGTGGGGGTGTGGACAGTTTATTCAGGGTCGCAGTCCTGCATCAGGGGCCCAATGGCCTTGGCTGAGTTTTCCCCAGGGTGCAGGGTGCAGGGTGCAGGGTGAAGGTGGGGGCACAGTGGAGCTTTGGTATTAGGGGGTGGGAGGGTCGTTGGGCTGCATTCAGGGCCTTCTGACCAGACAAGGGACCCAGGATGGTGGCTGGGGAGGGGCAGGAGTAGCACCTGGAACGGAAGACGAAGATCCCGAGCAGCAGCCCCACGCCCAGCAGCATCCCGAAGATGACGGCCACGATCTCGCCTCCAGTCAGGCCCCTGGGAGCTGTGGCACACAGGTGAGGAAGTCTGGGGGTCAGAGTCCGGGGATGAAGGAGGCCAGGGGGCAAGCCCGGGGAGACAGGTGTGTGAGAGAGAGCACGCGTGGAAAGGGCTGCCCTCAGGGGGCTGGGCACTCACTGAGCCTTTAGGACAGCGGTTCTCAACCTGTGGGTCGCGACCCCTTTGGGGGGTCAAATGACCCTTTCACAGGGGTCACCTCAGACCATCGGAAAACACATATATAATTACATATTGTTTTTGTGATTAATCACTATGCTTTAATTATGTTCAATTTGTAACAATGAAATTGGGGGTCACCACAACATGAGGAACTGTATTAAAGGGTCACGGCATTAGGAAGGTTGAGAACCACTGCTCTAGGAGCTCTGAGGGTGCTGTGTCAGAAGTATCCAGAGTCGGAAGGTGTGTGTGCGATCACCATGGGAGGGGGCTGGTGTGAGTCTCCCCTGAAGCAGCGTCTGCGTGAGTGTGGAGCTTGTGTGCACGCGCGTGTGCGTAGAGAGAGAGGAAGGGTCACTGACTGGAACAGGGTCCCAGAAACCTCCCTGGGACAACAGGTGTTTGGAGCAGAACAAAGGATGAGCCACCCACCTGGTGGGCTGGTCCGAAACTCATGGTCAGGAGAGAAAGGGCCAGGGCCCAGCGGGGTCAACATTCGGACCCTGACGATGTACGTGGTGTCTGGCTGCAGTTCAGTCAGCAGGACCCTGGGTTCTAGTACCATCTTGTGCCATTCTTCACCCTGTGGGTGAGGGACTCATGTTGACTGGGCCGGGCGGAGCCAGACATGGTGGAGGTGAGGGGCAGTCTTGGGAGCAAATAGGGAGGCGGGGGGGGGGGGTTGGCAAATAGTCATGGCAGGGCTCTGTGTGGGCTTTTGTCCCAAGAGAGCCATCCTGCACCCCAGGCTAGAGTGTTGGGGTATGCAGGGCATGGACATGGAGACTCTCAGCTGTGTCCTCACCTGGTTCAGCACATGTAGTTCATAGGTCAGGTTCCCGCCAGGGCTTCGGGGTCGGGACCCCGCCCAGGTCAGCTCCAGCTGCCTGGGCTCCTTCCTCACCAGCCTCAGGGACAGGCCTGGTGGTGACTCTGTAAGTCCAGGGGGTGCCAGCGCATTTGGAAGGAAAGAGGAAATAACTCGAGGAGCTGTTCAACGGCTTCCTGCCCTTCCATGTGCTCTTGCGGTTTCCTCTGGGGCCAACCCCTCCCCAGGCCCCTCACCTGTGTGCCCCATGTGGACGCTGAGCCAGGCGCTGGCGGGCTTGGAGCTGCCCAACCCTGACACTCCATTGTGGGCTTCAACGTGAAAGGTGTAGTTGGCGTAGGGTTCAAGGCCCTCGACGTGCACAGCAGGCATGGTGAGCTCGCTGGCCCCGGGGGAGAAGCGCACATTTCCCGCACAGGGCTGGCAGGGGGCTTCGCCTTGCACTGCTCCCCGACACTGAGAACACCCCACGCTGTATCTCACATCCTGGCGCCCCCCCATATCTGCTGGGGGTGCCCAATGCAGGGAGAGCTGAGTCTCCGAAACAGAGAAGCTCAGGTTTTGAGGGACTGAGGGGGGACCTGTGGGAGAAGAGGGGCCATCAGTAGGAGCCCAGGCTGCTGGCTCCCCACAACCCCAATTCTTGAAGTCCTCCGAAGGCCACCACGAAATTTTACTACTGCTGAGGAAATTTTACTCTGGCTCTGCTTTCTTCCAGAAGGAGCAGGGGCAGGGGAGAGTCTTGCAGTGACTGGTTCAGTGCCCAGTACCTGATCAGCTCTGGGCAATTCCAGCCTAACCCGGGCTGAGCAAGGGTCTCGCACCTCCTCACAGATGGCCAGGCCCTGCGCCAGGACTCACGTGTGCACGCCGCCTGTGGGCCCTCCCCGGGGGCTCGGTAATGGCCGCTCTCACAGGTACAGAAGGTGGCCCCCTCAGACTCAGCCATGCTGTGTTGGGGGCACTTGAGACAATGGGGTGAATCCACATTTGCCCGGTAGGAGCCACTTGGGCAGGCTGGAAAGAGAATGCACAGAGCTGCGGATGTCCCATGTTTTTACAGGTAGAATCGCACCCTCCCCCCATCCCTGTAGTGGAAACACCCCTGCATGTGTCTCTCTGGGGCCCTCAGACACACACTCAGTTAAATAATCTCTTTCCCTCCCTCCCTTGGCAACTTGGACAGTGTCTCCCTCCCCCAAGTCCCTGCAGGTTGTCACCACCTCCTTGAGTCTCCTTACCATGGCATCTCTCTCCGCCTTCCTCATAGCCAGGCTCACAGTGGCACCTCCCCACTGGCACCAACCACTCGCCTTCAGAGCTGCAGTGCATGCGGGGTGCTCCTGAGGGGCTGGCCTGGGCGTGGGGCAAGCAGGTCCCCACCACTTCTACCAACGTGGCAGGTCTAGGCAGAGTGTCAGGGAACTGGGCTAAGCCATGCACAGCCTCAGGGCAGCGCAGGTAGAACACCCGTACGGACACCAGGGTCATGCAGGCCCCCGGGTTTTGGAAAGCGAGGTAGAGGCCGCGGCCGGTCAGGAGGCCCAGGGAGCAGCGCTCGGTGTTCATTTTCACCAAGCGTGATGCAAGGTCTCGAATGGTGAAGCTCTCGTCTGCAGCCACCGTGGTGACCTGGGAAAAAGGTGGGGGCAGAGGGGAACAATCTCACAACAATGATCCTCTGAGGTGAGATGAATAGCCATCCCCGTCTAACCGCTGAGGAGACCAAGGCTAGGAGAGGTTCGAGACCTTGCTGAGACCACACAGCTGGGTTTGGAATCTAGGCAGTGGGGCTACAGCTCATATTTGCTCACTTCTGCTATTTGAAGTTGTGGCCCCACCTCAGTGGCAAAGGGGTGATCAGGTATAAAATGTGTCGGGACTAATTTAGTACTAATAACAAACTTTACAGCATCATCTCTTTGGGAAACAAATGTGAGCACATCCTATAATCATATGCTCCTAACCCTTCCGCACTTCAGCATATTTTT
Source organism: Myotis daubentonii (assembly GCF_963259705.1). Classification (NCBI taxonomy): domain Eukaryota; kingdom Metazoa; phylum Chordata; class Mammalia; order Chiroptera; family Vespertilionidae; genus Myotis; species Myotis daubentonii. The sequence continues at coordinate 34,705,526 of NC_081849.1, forward strand.
TTGAGTAGGAAAGGAAGGGGTGACACGAGAGAGAATCTGCAGAGGATTGTCTTCCTACACCACTCTAACAATACTCATGGGGATGGGGCGTGCAAGGACGTCGTGGATACTAACAGAAGAAGCTGAAACACCTCTCCCCTGCCTCCACCATGCTGTTATCTTAGTGGATGCCTGCAAAGCCTCTGCAATCGACGAGGCTGGCACTATGATCATTATGTTAAGACAAGGAAACCAAAGTTCAGAGAAGTTAAGTAATGCACCCCAAATCGGGACACAGCAGAAAAGGCACTCAAATCCAGTTCCTCCAAACTCTAGTCCCACCATCTTTTCAATTATCTGACACCTAGACCCTCTTCCTGTTTCTGGCACCTTCTCTTTTTCTTAGCTGAGTGGGCACATGGAAAGGAGTGAGGCAGGGAGCAGGGTCAGGACCGAAATGGCACTGAGGAGCGAAAGTACCTTCTGGAACATGGACCGTCGGAGCTGAACGCCCACGTCCTGGTCACTCTGCATGTACAGAAGGTTGAAGGTCTCCTTGCAGCCCAGAGGCCCGGCTTCCCCGAAACTCTTACAGTCCCGCATGGTGAACTGAAGCTCCACAAAGACTTGAAAATCCTCCTCCCCCCGGTAGATCCAATTGGAACGAAGCCAGTGGTCAGTGTCTCCTCCTTCTTGTACTGCGCAGTCTTGGAACATGTAGAGGGGTGTCCCATTCAGCATCTGCTGCATCTTGCTCCACTGCCAGAGGCAAGTCAAAGTCACATTCCCAGTCATCATCTGCTCCCCAAACCCCCATTTTCTAGAGCTGACGGTGGGGAGGTCAGTGTCAAAGTCCCCCAGGTTCATGCTATTTGTCCTGCCTGCTCCCCACCCCTCATCCCCAGGATAGTAGGTTAAGTATTAGGGTCGTGGATTTATTTGGATATAGGACAGGCAATACAATACCCCTTTTACCTCCCTAGCCAGCCATTGTCCCTGCTGTTAGCTCACCCCAGGTGCAAGTGTCTGAACACTAATTTTGACCTATTTCATCAGTAGAGCTGTAAAGTACCGCAAGGACAGACTTTTTTAGCAAAAGCTTATTCACAAAGCCTTTCTGCCTACTTAGAGAGCAAGAGGAAGCAAAGAACTCTTCTGTCGCCCTAGCTGGGTTGGCTCAGTGGATGGACGTAGGCCTGTGGACTGGAGGGTCCCAGGTTCGATTCCGATCAAGGGCATGTACCTTGGTTGCGGGCACATCCCAGTAGGGGGTGTGCAGGAGGCAGCTGATCGATGTTTCTCTCTCATTGATGTTTCTAACTCTCTATATCTCTCTCCCTTTCTCTCTGTAAAAATCAATAAAATATATTTTAAAAAAAAGAACTCTTCTGTATAAGGGAATCTCTGCTCTCACTGGTGTGGCTCAGTTGGTTGGTGTACTGAAGAGTCACCAGTTCAATTCCCAGTCAGGGCACATGCCCAGGTTGCAGCTTGATCCCCACTGGGGAACGTGCAGGAGGCAGGTGATTTGTTTCTCTCTCACATCAATGTCTCTCTCTCCCTTTCTCTCTCTCTCAAGAAAAAAAATCAAAAACATATTTTAAAAAACAATAATAATAACGGAATCTCACCCCTTCCAACATGTGTTCCAGGAATGGCCACCATTGAAATCAGCAACTAAGACATCCTCCCCCCTTAATTTCTTTTACATTAAAAGAATTTTTAAACTTTGTTAATAATGGCTAGTTCTAATATCATGCTTCCCATGGGTTAGTCACAGTTGTAAGCACTTCCAATGAGGAAACTGAGTCACAGCCAAGTTAAATGACTTGCCCAAGGCACTCAGCTATTATGAGGCAGAGCTGGGATGTGGACCCAGGCCCTCTAGGCTTCTGAGTTTATGCTATTAATTATTATGTCTTTATGTGATTATTATAAAAAGTCAAAGGACGAAAATTAGCATATATTAAAAAGTGAAAGTTCTACCATCTATTCACCCCACTGCCAGAGGAAGCCACTCTTAACAATTTGGAGTAAAACTTCACAATTTTCAGTACCTCACAAGCGTGTGAACTCTCGGCAGCGGGTTTGAATGCTTGTGTCTGAAAGTTTTACTATGTGTGTACGTGTTCCACATAAATGTGGTTTTTTTTTTAAACATACATGTGTTATTCTGTAAGCTGCTTTTTGTTTTTTGAAAAATGTTCACATGAGTATATATAGATCTACCTAATTCTTTTTAGCAATCCATAAAATAATTGTCCATTGTATAGCTGTACCAGAATTTATTTAACCATTCGCCTATGGTTGCACATTTAAGTAGCTTCTAGGGTTTTGTTTTGTTTTTTAGTAACCATGTACAGATTTCTACCAAAACTCTATAGAACTGCTGTATCAAAAGGTAAACACATTTCATAAGATAGTGCCAAACTGTCCTCCAAAAAGACTTTATCAGTTTATACTTCCACCAACAATGCCTGAGGGCTCATTTCTCCAAAGCTCATCAACACTAGATATTAATAATTTTCTTACTTTTGGCCAATCTTATGGACAGGACACAGCTTCTTGCCATTTTAATTTACATTTCTTTGAGAGGTTATACATTTCTCTTTTATTCACTGGCTATTTGTATTTTTAAGCAATTAGCTGTTGTCTGATATTCTACTGTTTTATTTATGTATTTATAATGAAATTAATGGGGGTGATCTATTATTATCTTTTGATTGTTCATTTGGATGAATTTTTAAAAAATATTATAGGCATTAATCATTTTCTTGAAATGCATGTTTCAAATAGTTTCTCCCTGTCTGTCACACCACTTTACTTTGCTAATAGTATCTTTGATGTTGACATTATTTAACATTTTACTATAATAACATCTATAATCTTTCCCTTTATGATTTTGGAGATGTGTTTGTTTGGGAAGCTCTCCTATTCCAAACTTATAAAGATATTCTATATTTTCTCCTAATAATTTTGTAGGTTTGGTTTTTAGGTCTAGATTTTAATCTCCCTAGAATCTATTATTTCTTTGTGTATAGTGTGAAGTGGAGATGTAATTTTGCCTTCTTTATTTTAACTATAGACAAACAATTGTCATTTTATTGATGATTTTATACTTTCCACATTTGCAATTCCAATGTTATCATACTAAAATCTCATATATGTGGACTTGTTTTTTGAACTTTCTATTCTGTTCCATTGACCTGAGTATTCTTGTGCAATGACACATGCTTTCATTTTAGTTGCTGTATAGTATGTTCTGGTGTTTAGGCAAGTCTCCCATTTCATTATTCTTTCTTTAAAATAAATATTAGCTATTTGTAAGTATCCCCCCTGCTGTATGAATGTAAGAAATAAACTCCAAAAATCTGTATTTTGGTTGAAACCCCTTATTTTATAGGGAAGAGACTACGGGACCCTTACCTGAGAGAGTTCACTTTCCCAAGGGCTTTCACTCTATTATAAAGCCGGGCATTCCATGGCTACTCTCAGCTCTGGGAAAAGGCAAGAAACTAGGAATTTGGGATGCGTGGGGCAGGAGCAGAGTTTTGCATTATGCTAGGTAATTCACAGATTGGGCAAGGGGTGTCGAAGCACTGAAGCTGGGCCGATAGAAGGCACCCAGAGCCTGTTCGTAAGAGGCAGCTGTGATGAGGAAGCCAAGTGTAAGGCATGCATGTGGTGGAGGGCAGGTGGGAGGGTGGTGGGTGGTTAATGCGCAGCTCATTAGCTCGCCTGCAGCTGGAGCCAGGAGAAGCAGATGTTCCCAGCTGTAACTTGCCTCTCCCAGTTCCAGCGGTGAGCTGAGCAAGAGGAAGAAACAGCTGCCCAGGATCAGCCACAAGGATCCTTTCACTTATCACTCAGGCACTGCTGGCTGCTACGTGGGTACATTCTGGGGTGCCTGGACCTCAGTGTGTGTTTTGAAAAGATGAGAAGGAGGAGAGAGGACAAGCAAGACAGTGGGAGTGTGTAGCCGCTGCTGTCTTCTTGCCCTCCTGGTGCTGTTTAGCCTGAGCTTCGAAAGGTACCTGGCTTCCCTCTGGCCCAATTAGGGAAGAGTTATTTGGGTGAAGGTGGCAGGGGCACAGCGAAGGCCCTAGTGGGAGCCAGCAGGTGGACCTGTAGCCCTCATTGTGGAGTGATTAGCTGGTTTATGAGATGAGGCGCCTATTAGGGTTGGCCTAATCCAGGATTTTCCAAGCAGCCCCTCCTGTAGGATACATTATGGTTTAGACTATTAATTCTAATTACAGGCTACTCTGTGGGAGAGCTGAGATTGAGCCAGGACCCTAGGACCCAGAGGGAAAGAATGCAAGTCACACCAACCCCAGAAACAGAGGCCGATTCCTACTGGACTAGGAAAGGGAAAAGGGGGTACCCAGAGAACAGGGTTTAGGACCAGAGGGAAGAGAGACCTAAGGCGAGGAGAGTCCGGGAAGCTGAGGCACCTGGGCTGGCTTCCCACGGTTCCAGAGGGACAGGTTTGCAGAGAGGCCAAAAGGTGTTCTGTGGGACTCACAAGATCCTACCTCTGCTCACTGGGTTTTAGGACTATCCAAGGGACTTGGAGCAGACTTAAACAGCTGGAATGCATGGTGTGCCGGCACTGGGGAGGATGGAGGAAGTACCACAGACTCTGGGACTTTTACTGAGGCAGCTTCTAATTTTGGGGAGTCACAGACCCATTGAAGAATGTGATGAAAACTCTGGTTCTCCTCTCCAGAAAAAAACGTCCACACACATACACAATTTTACCCCTTGGAACCTATCTGTGTAACTCCATAGGGATGAATGGACTTCAGTTGAGGATACTTCTCTGTTTTGTCTTAAACTTCAGCCATCCCCAGGATGGTCCTGTTTCTCCCCAGATGGTCCTCAGAGGTATTCAGCCCCCCCCCCCCCACACACACACATACACCCCCCACTGGGGCAGGGAGGGGAGGAGCCAGGCATTGAAGCATTCTCCATGGGGTGAAGCCTGATGGCCCCCCCACCCCCCTTTTCCCATTCAAAAGGCTCTCTGAGTCATCTTCCCTCCCCCTCCCAGAGGAGACACTTCCAGTTTTTCCTGCTCTTTTCTCTGTTCCTCCACCCACCTCTCCACCCCATTTCCCACTGGCCCTCAGCCTTGAGACATCCTAAGGCTTTCCCTCCCCTGACACTTACCCCATCCTCGGGATCCAGCAGCCAGCCCAGCTCTCCCTGTGCGGTGCTCGTGTCCATCAGAGTGACTGAAGGTGGGGAGGAAAGAGGCCTGTCACCACGGGGAGGAGGCCCCACAAGTGCAGCACACATTCCTCATCCGGCCCCCAGCCCCCCAGGCTCCCACACCCTGTTTCTGACAGTGTGGACTTCCTGAGGCTTAGGGGAGTGAAGAGCCCCAAGGAGAACAGCCCGTTGTCCTTGAGAGTGTGACAGGAGGAAGGCAAAGTGGGACAAGGGTTGGAGGGCTGGATCTTTGACCCAAGTCAAGGCAGGCAGCATTGGGAAGAACTGCTACAGACGACTTGCACCCTCTCACTCAGCGGGGGAGCCATGGCTGCAGATGGAAGGGTGCATGGGTGAGACAGTTGCTCAGCCCCTGGGGGGTCATGAGTGGGGAAAGGGAACCTCAGAGGTGGCTCCTGGGTAGGAGGCTCCCACCACTGGCAAAGGGTCTGCTCTGCTTGTGACTGGGGTTGTGGAGTGGGGTACAAGGCGCAGCTCTGAGTCTAGGAAGTTGGGGTAGCAGGGCTGGAAGACTTGACCCCCCTACACCCCGAATTCCAACCCTTCCCCCAGCCGCAGGTCTCTCTGTCGCCCGGCTGAGGTTGACAATAAGGCGACTTCCCACCTCGGACTTCAGAGGGTACCGATCTCTGGGTTGGGCAACTGAGGCTGTGACTGTCTGGGCACAAGCGCCCCCCCTTCTCCCCGCATTGCTGGGGTGCGGGTCTGGACGCTGCTCCTCGCACCCCACCCCCAGGCGCAAACTGCTGCCCAGCCGGGGGCGGGGATGACTGGCCCGTGAAAGCAGCTGTTTGGGGTCAAAGACCAAAGATCGGCCTGGCCAGTCGATGCCCTGGCGGCCGATAAAAAGGGAGCGCTGGAGAGGGGCGCGCGGAGAGGCCTCCGGAGGAATGCCGGCTCCGGGAGGAGGGTGCCAGCCGGGCCAGGGGAGGGGGGACCGGGGCGGGGGTCTGTACCTTCCTTGGCGCGCGCCCCCGGGGGCAGCGGGGTGCAGAGCAGCAGCAGCAGCAGCAGCAGCCCGAGCCCCAGGGGCCAGCGCCACTCCATGGCGCGGGGCCGGGACCCGGGACAGTGGCCCGCACGGCTGGCCCAGGTCGCGAGGACTGAGAGAGCCAAACAGGCCCGGGGGGGCGGGGGCGGGGGCGGGGGCGGCGCTGGGGGCGGGGCCCCGGCCTCACCTGGATCACCTTCTTAAAGGGACAGTAGGGCAGGAAGGAAACTTGTTAGACAGGTAATAAACTTCGAAAACCGGAGGCGTCTTGACTGGAATGAGACCGCCGGCGCCGCCTAGTGGGTGGGATTAGGCATGGACTAACCCAGGCCCGATTCTAACCCTACCACCCCAGCCTCGATCCAGCCTTTACCCGGATTCCACCTCGGACCTGAACTGCATTCACCCTGGTAACCCTCCCTCTCCCTTTCTTCAGGGCCCAGCACTGCCATCGACTCCGAGGAAGGCAGGGAAGGCTTAGACAACCACAGTGCAGGGCGGGGTCCGCCCTCAGAGAAGCACCTGGGAGTTTGGAAGAGGGCACCTTACCTGAGTCTTCAGGAAGTGGGGGTTGTGACTTGGGTTTTACGTGGCAGAGATTGGGAAAGGCATGAGCAAGGCCCCGAAGGCAGGGAGCCTCAAGGTGCGTTCTGGGAGTGGTGAAGGGACCAGTTTGACTGCTGGGGCACAGGATTTGTCTCGGGAGCCAGGCAGAAAGGCAGGTGTGGGCCAGAGCCGGGAAGGGCTTGGTAAACACGTTGAGGAGTTTGAACTTACCTTGCGCTTTCCGGAGCAGACCAGAGGAGCGCCTGCTTTAGCCCTGCCTAGTGGTGTCAACCCACAGACCTCCCAACTGCACGGAGAGAGCCTTATATTATATTTAATAGCTGCTTATTCAGTTTCTACTTTCCATGCATTAAGCCTGAAAACATCAAAGAAGAGTGCGATAGTCCTTGCCTTGCCCTAAACAAGTAATTAGTCCGAGGAGTGTTGGGGGCTAGGGCAAAAGCAAGCACACTCAGTGATTAAAATGTCATGCAGGAGTGGACCCCAGTGGAGGTGCAAAACAGGGGTGACAGTGGCTCAAAGCTGAGTGATGCATTCACTGAGAATGGGCAGCGGCCTCCCCTCTCGGGGCCCTAGCTTTCTACACCCCTCCCTGGCTCCATCTCATTTGGGTGAATCATTCATAGTTCTTCTGTTATTTAAGTTGTTGCATGTTTCAGTCACTGTGGAGGAAGGGAGGAGCACTCTAGGTGCTTACTTCATTTTTGAAAGTTAATACTTTTCAGAGATTCTTTTACAATTTTATTTTAAATACAGATAAATATAAGAAGAAAGGGGCTCATAATGGCCCAACCCAGACTATCCTCACTGGCATAAAAAATTAAATGTAATGCATGTATATTGGTTGGAAAATTTACATGGAGCAGAAAAGAAACAGACGGGAAAGTCAAATTCTCCCTCTTCCCGTCCTCCAATTCCTGTCCCCAAAGTTTACCCCCATCAACTGTTCCTGTGATTCTCCCAGGACTTTCCCCCTTATATGCCCACCATCATGTTTCTCCCACACATACACACAGACAGGCCATGGGATCCAACGCTCTGCACCAGAGGCCTCCTAACAGAGAGCTTTGGGGGAGAAGGCGGAGGCCCCTGCAGGCTCACTGGGGTCAGAGCTCTGTGATTTCAGCGGGGAGGAATGGGTGAAGGGTGCACAGCCAACACAAGGAGGGAAATGGAGCAAGCTTTGGACAATTGCTGCTAGGAAAGCAGCCAGACTGTGGTGAGGTAATGCATGTGTGCATTGCTGTAGTTGTTAGTTACAAGACTCTGGGGACTCAAGGGGGTGGGGTGGGGGCTGCTCCTGGCAGGGAGAGGTGGAGTCAGAGGAGCCTAGCTTTTGTTTAAGATTGCTTCTCTGTCCGGGTCAGGGAGTATTGCTGGAGGGGAGTGAACGGTGAAAGCCCACCTTCTAGCATCTAGCTGCTTTCAGCCAGATCCCAGTCGACAATTCTTCATTCCGGTCGTTGTGGGAGGAGGCACGCTTTTGATTTGGCCTCTGTCCTTAACTAGCAGTACAGCTTTTGTCAAGTTATTTACATGCTCTGGACCTGAGTTCCCTTAGGCCTGGGTGATCTCTGAAGCCACTTCCAGGAAAGATGGTCGGATTCGGAGTCAGAAGACTTGGGCCGGCTCTTTCAGCCAGGAGGTGCCTCTGTTGCCTTAGCTGTAAAATGTGATTCATTGTGCCCACCTCCTTGGGTGGGTGTGATGATTGAAAGAGGAGAAAGTGCTTTGCTAACTGCAAGTACTGGACAGATGTTAATGTGCTGGGAGAAGGATGGGGCTGAGGGGACCAGCGTTTCACCGCCCTAAAATATGCCTTTTGGGAATTTGATTTTAAGCTGGTTATTAAGAAACAAAAGACTCAGAAAGTATCTTTGAGCCCTGGCCGGTTTTGCTCAGTGGTTAGGCAGGGGTGGGCAAACTTTTTGACTTGAGGGCCACAGTGGGTTCTTAAACTGGACCGGAGGGCCGGAACAAAAGCATGGATGGAGTGTTTGTGTGAACTAATATAAATTCAAAGTAAACATCATTACATAAAAAGGTACGGTCTTTTTTTTTTTAGTTTTATTCATTTCAAACGGGCTGGATCCGGCCCGCGGGCCGTAGTTTGCCCACGGCTGGGTTAGAGTGTCGGCCTGCGGACTGAAGAGTCCCGGGTTCGATTCCAGTCAAGGGCATATGCCCAGGTTGCAGGCTTAATCCCCAGTAAGGGGTGTGCAGGAAGCAGCTGGTCAATGATTCTCATCATTGATGCTACTATCTCTCTCCCTCTCCCTTCCTCTCTGAAATTAATAATATATATATATATATATATATATATATATATTTTTTTTTTTTTTTTTTTTTTTTTTTTAAAGAAAGTATCTTTGATCTTCCCTTCTTATCTACCGCAAGGACTTCGGATAGAAAACTTGCGTAAAGGAAGAGAGCATCATGTTAGCCTCACAGTCCGTGTAAACTGACTGTGGCCGACAGGGGGAAGTCTGGCCGAGACTGCTTGTTGAGCCCCCTGTGCCCCTCTGATTTTGGGTGATCCTGTAAGAATTTTTTATTGCCACATTTGCTCTTTCTCATCTACCTGTGAATTGCTTGCTACCCTTTAAAATCTCTGCCACCCCCCACCTTTGTCCAAGATTGCATATACTAGTAAACCTCAACTGCCCAGTGGGTCTTGGGTCTCATATCTTATGGCAATCCCCCCCCCCCAGCCCCCCCTCCCCTCCAGTGTGCATTTGTAATAAATTTTGGACATTTTCTCCTGTTAATCTGTCTCGTGGTGATTTGATTTTTAGCCCAGCTAGAACTTAGAAGGTGGGAGAAGAGTTATTTTCTGTGCCCCCACAAGGCTACAGACGACTTACTGAGTTGCTCTTTACTGAGGCCTCCCAGGTCACTCCCAAAGTGACACAACCTCTGTGACTAAGGCATCCATTTTTTTTTCCTTTTAAAAGCAATTATATTACAGGATAATTTGCATAAAATAAATTGTACCCATTCCAAGTGCACAGTTGAATGGGTTCTGACAAGTGCACATGCCCTGATAACCACCACCTCCATCAAGTTACAGAACACTTTCATCACCCAGAAAGTTCCCTCCTACTCTTTGCAGTCATCCCTCCCCACCTCTGGCCCCAGGCTTCCTGTCAGTCTAGATACCTTTTTCCTTGATCCAGAATTTGACTGGCTTTGTCCCTTCAGCATGAGCCCTAAGGCCCATCCACACTGTGGGCATCAGCAGTTCGCTCCCTCTGCTTGCTGACCAGCATTCCCTCTGTGGCTGCCCTAGACATCCCTGGCTCCTTGCCGACCTGGGCTAAGGTAGATTCCATCCGCCTGGGTCAAGGCCTTGTATGTCCATAAGCTCTGGTTAAACCCTGCTTAGTCAGGAGGGTAAATCCAGTAAGTTGCCGGCAACCAGGAGGAGAGCATCAGTACAAATTAGTTTATCAGACTAGTGTCATGATAAACTAAAGGGCCTGCATGAATGGGACCCAAACGACTTTGTTGGGATTTCACGGGGGCTGGCCTGTACTTGTAGGCAGCGGGATTCAGGAGACCTTGTGGGCGGTGGGGAGTGGAGAAACAGCCCTCTCCGTATAGCATTTGGTGGACTCTGCATATCTCTGATCATCAGGCTAGTTTGGTCCTCCCGTTTGCTTCTGCCTCACTCTTTCCTTTCTGTTCTCTGACCCTGCTCTGCCATGGGCAGCAAGGGAGGGATGCTCACAACTACCATTTATTACAGCGCCTACACAGGCTGCTGGGCGCTTCACATGCATGTTTCATTGACTTCTCACACCAACACTTTAAGGAAGGTATCATTAGCCTCATTTTATAAGTGGAAAAACCCGAGGCATAAGGAGTTGAAGCTACTTGTTCAAAATCACTCAGTTGCAAAACCAAGGTTTGAACCCAGTTCTGTCTGACTCTGAGACCCTGACTCAGGGTCTCCAGAGTCCAAGAAGGTAGTGAATGCCTCGCTTTTGTCTTACTCCCTGTTTCTGCCCCTCCACCTGCCCCACCCAAGGTAGCCAGTATTTTGCTTTAAAACACCATGAACAGAATAATAATAATAATAATAAAAAGTAAAACACCATGGATTGGGTTTCCCCATTTTTGAACGTTATAAAATGCAATCACCTGATATGTGTCCTTGGTGTCTGAGTTCTTTAATTTACTTACGTTTGGGAGATTTATTCATGTGGTTGGTGCTGATTCATTCTCATTGCTGTATGCTCTTCCATTGTATAACGAACACCTTATTTTTTAAAGACCTCTTGACTTGTGGTTAAGCATTCTACACTTGAATTGCTGCACTGGGCAGCTCCCTCGGTTTATCCGGCTAGTCTGGGTGTCTCCAAAGGAGGCTTAATCTTCCCAGAAGGCACTTCCATTTTTAAAGGAGACTTTTTGTTAGCCCCATGGCTCCTTAATTGCCAAATATATGCATAGCTGGCTGTGAGCAATGCCACCGGGCCACAGTGATACCCCTCCACCTCCGTCCCTTCCTCCACGTAGTCCCTTTGCCAAGAGGAAAACAGCTGATATTGTTAGGCAGCTGCAACTCTTCATAGCAGATATAGGAATATTTTGAGATAGAGGCAGTTTGAAGTTTTCTCTGGGATGCCAAGAGCAAAGGTTCTAATGTTGTCACTTCATAGCATGCAATCCTTGGGCAAATCATCTAACTCTTTTGAGCTTCAGCCTCCTCATCTACTAAACAGGGGAAATGGTGATAAATACCTACCTCACAGTATATAAGGCAATTATGAAAATGAAAAGGTTTCAAGCAAAAGCTCCGAGTACTGCCATACAATCTGTGTCCTCTTGTACAGGGTTATTTGTAAACTAGGTCTGAAGAATAAAAGGAAGTGTTTGCTGAAGAAGGAGACTGAGTAGCATCAGCCCCTGAATTAAAAGAGATGTTTGGTTGAAGCTTGGCTCTCAAGAAGAGGCAAAAGAAGAATGAAGAAAGAGCTAAGAGAAATCACTCATAGATGATGAGGCATTGTGGGGATAAATGCCACTCCCAACACTTCGGAGCATATTGTAACTCTTCCTGCATTTGCTCTTTAAAAATTTTGTGTCTATATTTGCCATATTAAAATCCTCCACAGCATTCTGTTTGTTTTAGGGGAAAGAAGGCAGTGGAGAAGCTGTGAGCCTGCATTGCATTCTAGCATGGGCCACAGTGTAGGGGAGACCCAAGTTGAAGAATGGATAGTAGTAGCCACAAAGGAGGAGATGGGATGGTTCCTGGTGCTGATGGGAGGGTTAGGAGGGCAACATGGGAATTCGCTTGGAATTATGCATTACGTCCAAGTGTGTGTTTAGGTACCACAACACCTTCTACACTCCCGTTCTTAACTGATCTTACTCTAAAGTAAAAATAAAACTGACTCACGATCCTATGATTTCATTTGATTTCTGGAGTGGGGACATGAAAACATGGAGGGTGTCAGTTACATGAAGGGGCCGGGACTCAAAATTCCTCATATTAATATTTGTGTGTGTCTCAGCAGAAGCCATTGTGTTTCTACCTTAACTTGTCTTCTTAACTGCCTGAGAAGTGAATGTGGCTAACCCGAGAAATTAAAACGCTGCCTTAAAGCTTGGGCAGGTAGGAGGGAGGCAGAGAAAGGACGAGAACAAATGTGGCTCAGTAAACTGGGCACGTCAGAAATTTAATAAGAACAAGTTGAGACAAGTGTTAAACACCAGATCCTCTGGGAGACGAGCATTAGCTTGGTCCTTGTCAAAATGTTTACTGGTTAGCCGGAAGGAAGAGAAAAACTGGAAAACCAGCCATGTCCTAACGTCCATTTCAGTTGGTCTAGAATGAGAGAGGAGAGGGCTTTGCCTTCCGGATTAGGCTAACTTGGTTTATTTGAAAAATGTACAATTTTATTGCTAGTCTAGGCTTGGAGTTCTGGGAAACTAATCTTTAGAGAGGACTGGGATGTAGATTGGCATAACCCACACTTAGAGTTTTAAGTTACTGGTCCCATGGCCTGGAGGTAATATTACATTGTTGTCTTATGAAAGGAGTATTTGATAAGTATGAGCCCTCTTCATTGAGCATACATTTGATTCCCTTTATATTTTGCTTAGAAGAAGTGTTCTTATGAAAGGGTTCTATTAGGGCCATCTGTAATTTCCCCTAACAAGTTCTAGTTAGAAAGTTATTGTTATAAATGCAGACACACAGACACATACACATTTGAAGATACTAACCACCTCTTTTAAGAAATTAATGTATATTTCTCCAAATACCAGTATATTCTTGAGTTTGGAAGGGATCCAGGCCCTGGGTCATAAATCTTGGCGCCACCTGGTGAGGAAAGTAGGTAACTGCATCTTGTAACTTCAAATTCCAGGTGTGCTTTCCAACAGGTATAATTACTGTTTATAAAATCTTAGAATAGCATGAGACTATTTATCCACATGATATGAAAGTGGCAGCCATTATCATATGTTCTCATTGTTATGAAAATGGGGAGGCTTTAGGCTAGAAAGAAACTTTCTTGGTTAGCTATGCATCCCAGTAATGGTGGCCTCTGACTGGAGAGAAGGGAAGGTCCAGGTGGGAAAGCGGGGGAGGTGCGGGGGGAGAGGGGCTGGCAATGGTGTGATGAAGGGCTTCTCCTACTTTCAGTCTTCAGGACCAGACACACACACACAAAAGCAGAAACCAAGTCATGTAGGAGGGGCTGTCTGAGAGGAAAGGGGGAGCATTATTTGTAATGTATCTCTTAGGTACCAGCTAGAGAGAGATGTTTCCACTCCGATTAACCCTTCTTGCTGAAGTTGCCTTGTCATCTGGGCAGAGCACCGACTAAGAAAGTGGCGGCATTGTTTCTTTTTCTTTATTCCTTGCTCCCAAGCCTCCCTCCCTTCTTTCTTTTAAAATGATTATTGGAAAGTGCTCTTTCTTAGACCAAAATTAAGACACTTGAGGCACCAGGGTTAGTGGAAAGTGTGAGAAATGCTCACTGTACGAATTCAAGTAACAGACTTGGAGACAGAAGTATGGAGAAGACAAGACTTTTAATACGTCCTTGCAAGAGCGCGTGTACAGGCACACGTGGAGTGATGAGCACATGCTATTTAGGTGTGAGAGTCCCCCTTCCGGGTTCCTCATTGGCTGAGTATTATGGGGTTAATAGTTTCCTCATATGTCTCCTAGGTCTTACTGTCTCTCATTGGGTTATTTAAAAAAAAATGGGCTGAGCCCTTTTCTTGTTGTTGCCACCTCCCCCAGAGCCAGGTAAGAAATAATAAGGGCTCAGGCTCTGGCAGTGGGTGAAAGGAATAGATAAGTAGAGTCATATTTGTGATTAAAAACAAACACACATTTCTCAATGTGAAAGTAAGTGTGCTGGAATGAATGACTGACCCCTGGGAAATGCTTTAGAGATAAAGGTGACAAATCAGTGTGATATTATGAATTACAAGAAGAAATATATATTTGCTCTTAGTACCCATTTCTGGCACCTGCGATGAGATGAGTTGAGGAGGCAGGAGGTATTTCTTCCTGGGTACCTCGGGGTGTTTCCACCATGATGCTGGCTCAAGTACACAGTTCTTTGTTCTTATATCCTCTCCCCTCCTCCCTACATTCTGTTTGCCCTGGGGAAATTCCGCAACCATTTCCATGAAAAGTTGACTATGCTGGAGATGGATCACAGAGGCTTATTTCCAACAGACAGGACATCCAGTAGTCTCAGGAATAAGACTGACTTGCAGTAGAATTTGGGGTTTCCGCCTCCTAGGTGTAAGACTGTGGGCATTTTTCTTAACCTCTCTGAGACTCAGTTTCCTATATGCAATGGTTCCTTCACCTTCTAGAAGTATGTGTGTGTGTGTGTGTGTGTGTGTGTGTGTGTAGAGGTGTCCCCAAGTGGAAGGCAGCTCTGGGAAGCCCTAAAGTAGAGGCAGAAACAAACAGCCATGAAAGCACAGGCAGCTGATTTGGACAGGAACAGTGTAGGAAAAAATGGCCTTTGCTTGGAGTATGGTAGGTAGAATAATTTCCGTAGACCAGTTTATTCATTCATTCAGCAAAAATGGATTGAGGCCCTATTATCAGCTAAACACTGTTTTAGGTAGGTGCTGGAGATACAAGAGTAAATAAAAAAATAGAAAAGGATAAAACCTCACCTCACTGGTTTACAACATTCTAGGGAGAGGGGCCAGACAGTACACAAATAAACAACAAAATATGTTTTTCAGATGGTGAGAAATACTGGGAGAAAAATTAAAACAGGGTCAGGGAAGGGATTTTATGAGGAGGCCCCTCTTATATATGGGTAGGGAGTTTGGGCAGAGATTGTACCAGCAGATCGGAGGGATCAACAACCCAGGGGGGTTAGGAGGGAGGAATGAGACAGGCTCAGGAAGGTAAGTGGGAGTTGGTAACCAGCTTGCAGAATTTGAATTTCCTTCTCTATGTAACTAGGAGACAGCCAAAGTTTTGAACATGGGAACCATGTGAACAAATGGTGGTTTGTTTGTTTGTTTGTTTGTTTGTTTACTGAGTTGAGATAGAGAAACTTTTATTTGTTGTTCCACTTATTTATGCATTCATTGGTTGATTCTTGTTCATGCAATGAAACCACAACCTTGGCATATCAGTATACGCTGTTCTAACCAACTAAACTACTAGGCCAGGGGCCAGATGGTGGTTTTGAGCTCTGATAGCCAGCAGAGGAAAGACTGCAGAGGGAGGGGAGAACCTGAGAGACAGTGGTCCAGGTAAGAAATAATAAGGGCTCAGACTCTGGCAGTGGATGAGAGAAATAGATGAGTAGAGTCATATTTGTGATTAAAAACAAACAAACATTTCTCAGTGTGGAAGTAAGTATGCTAGAATGACTGCCCCCTGGGAAATGCTTTAGAGATAAAGGTGACAAATCAGCGTGATATTGTGATATACAAGAAGAAATATATATTTGGTCTTAGTACCCTTTTCTGGCATGGAGCTCCTAAAACCATTGGAATTTCCTGTGATTGAGAGTGACTAGTTAGTGTCTTTTGTTCTGTTAATGAGTGACTTTTGGAGATCCCTAGGGATGGGGGCTGGTTGCCAGGGAACTCAGCCACCTGATTGAAGGGTTGGAACTTTCAGTCCCACCCCCTGACCTTTGGGGAAGGGAGAGGAGAAGGATTGGAGGATGAATTAATCATTCGTTGGTTTAAACAAATATGACTACCTGATGAATCTCTGGCTAAACCCAGAAGGACAAGGCTCAGAGGACATTCAGGTTGGTGAACACATGGAGATATGGGAGAGTGGCTCCTCTGGAGAGCCTGGAAGCTATGAGCCCTTTCCCTATACCTTGCCCCTTTCATCTCTTCATCTGGCTGTTTCTGAGTTCTATCCTTTAGCATAAACTGATAATCTAGTAAGTAAACTCTTCTTGAGTTCTGTGAGCTGCTCTAGCTAATTGATTGAACCCTGAGGAGGGGGATTTTGGGAACCTCTGATTTGTAGCTAGTTGGCCAGAAGCACAGGTGACCATTTGGACTTGCAACTGGCATCTCAAGTAGTTTTGTGCATATATGTTTAGATAATTGATATCAGCTACATATGCTGTATAAATTTCTCTGAGACAGCTTTGTTCACTTAACTATGTATCTTAAAGATTATTTTATAACAGTATATTAGGTTTAGCTAATCCCTCAAACTGTTGCAGAGTACTTCATAGTGTAATGTATCATATTTTATTTAATTACAAATACTCAGGACCAATGCCCCTTTTTATAAAAATATTAGGGACTATCCCCCCGTACTATTCTGACATAAAATTCATAAATAAAACAACTTACTTAAAATATGATTAAAAATCAATATAATATTGTAACTATAATATGAAGACATAAGAAAAAGCAATTTGTAATAAACTAATATGTATTTTTGATATAGAAATAGCTTGGGCACACTGAGGCAGATGACATCAAAAGGTAGACAGATGCTTGTCCCTACCTTTTGGAGTGCTACAGCCCCAAATGCAGACAGATTTAGCTGTGTTTTGTTGTTGATTTAAATACCTTGGGTGATGTTGACATTAATTTCATGATTTTTCTGAGATGATGAACAACTGGTAAAGATTCAAATCAAACAGAATTCCACAATGTCTCAATTTATTCATTGGTCCCATTCTTAGAGAAGTCATTGTACTATATTGAAATTGTGCAAAAATTACTTCGTGTTTATATATAGTGGAGTTCAGTTCCTGGCTCAGATGTTTTTACTACATAAGTAATGTCAGGCAGGACACCTGAAGTCCTTGCTGAATGGGGAAAATTCTTCATTGTGTGGGATGCATTGTGGCCCCCAACCAATAAATGCCAGTAATAACCTCAGAGATGGTGACATGAAAAACAACCTCATAAATTTCCTAAATATCTATTGGGGGGGAGGGGAGGGGTGGCAGTGATTAATGATGGCATTTGTGCTCCCCCCCCCCTAGATTTTTGCTATTATAAATAAAGTAGCACGATGTATCCTTATATCTGCCTTTTTATGCACATGTCAGAACAACTCTTCAGGGAAAGGTAAATCCCAAAGTCATTTAAACTAAGGTGCCTTCACTGGGAAGCTGGGGCACCAGTGTGACTTCTCCCGAGGAGGGCTCTTTCTATGTCACTGTTTTTCTCTTGTCCAGGTGGCTCTGGTCAGAGCCGGCTCAGGTTCACTTGGGAAACCCAGAGCCTTGTCCTCCCTTCCCCCTCCAGGAATGCAGCCTCCTGTGGGCAGACCACTCTTACCTGCCCTTCGAAGAGGGGTAGCACCATAATTTCTACGGTGGGGTGTCATCTCTGGTGGGGACACCCCCTCCGTGGGGATGCCACTACTGGCTCAAATGTCAGATTAGGAGCTATTATTATTAGATTGAAAGTTTTGATTAATGAGGTATCTTAATTGTGCATATTAAACATTATGAGTAGCTTGGCGAGGTGGTGAAGTTGGACTTTTTCCCAGAGACACTGATGAAAAAAGAAAGAGGTAAAAATTCTCAGGCAGTGACTGACTGGGAAAGAGAGGGAAGAGTCAGAAACAGGTAATCTGGGCTGGCAGGGAACTTGGAGGACATTTAGTTCAAGGTCTTTGAGGCCCATTCCACAAGAGAAACCAACCTTTAGGAAGCCATAGGTGAAGCAGGAATGTTCTGAGAGAAAGAGCAAGGTTTCAAAACATTACAAAGAAGCTGTTACAGTCTTAACTGGTTTGGCTCAGTGGATAGAGCATCGGCCTGTGGATTGAAGGGTCCCAGGTTCGATTCCGGTCAAGGGCATGTACCTTGGTTGCGGGCACATCCCCAGTTAGGGGGTGTGCAGGAAGCAGCTGATCGATGTTTCTCTCTCATCGATGTTTCTAACTATCTATCCCTCTCCCTTCCTCTCTGTAAAAAATCAATAAAATATATTAAAAAAAAAGAAGCTGTTACAAGATTTGAGATTTGTTCATTAGCAAGAGATAGAAAAGGCATTTAAAAAAAAAAAAAAAACGAGGAATGACTTAAGAGCAGGAATATTATGGGAGTAAGTTTCCCTTCAGAAAAGGAAAACAATAAGTAATTTAAGGAGTTTGCATTTTGTTTCTTTTGCTTTGTCTACATTCTTTTCTGGGTTGTGCCTGTTTTTACTAAATAATTAACATATAGGGTGTAGCAATGGGCAAAAATATTTACATATATATTTCCTTGTCTAACATTCACAAACTAGCCAAGTATTTATGATGACAATTGTACACACGGTGGGTGAGAAAGAGAGACTTAATCTCAGGTTACATGTTGAGAAAGTGACAGAAATAAAATTCAAGCCCAAGTCTTCTGAACTTAATTATATGCCAGTGAAGGCAAAGTAGCTTGAAGTTAATTTAAATGTGTAGAACGTTAAGCTGAGCATTTTGCTTTTGTAACTCCCTTTGGAATATCATGATATTTTCTGATTCTCTCTAATGTTTGCATGCTTAGGTGTATTTACTCATTGCCAACTGGTGGTAAATAAATATTATGGGAAAGAGGAGAAACAAGGGATGCGAAAACACCTGTTACTCAGAACAGCATTCCTGGTTCAGAAATTTGAAATGTAGTCATTGAAAAGTGGCAAGTGGATCAAGCTGGTTTCTTTTGGCCCCACCAGGCGATGGAAAACACTGAAGCTATGTGCTATCCTGATCTCCCATTCAGGCCAAAGCAGAGCTGTAGCAAATTCACTATATTTTCCTGATGGGGAAAAAAGAAAAACAAACAAACATCAGAGGCATAGACAGTGTATCTAATAATAAAGAGCAAACTCTGAAGCACATATGACATCCTTAAATCAGATTAAATGTGAAAGTGATGTATGCAAGCATGCTGAGCAGGATGCCAGCCACAGATTAGGTTTTCAATGAATGTTACTTCAATTTGAGAACTCCCTACTTAATACCTCATGATTAAAATATTTTTTCCCCCTTCTCTTTTATTAACATGGCTTGATGGGGAGATACTAACTAATCCAACTAACCTACCCACCTGGGTAGTGTTCCTAAAGGCATTCTACAACCCTTAGGTTTGCCCAGTTGGAAACTGCTGTGCAGCCTCACTGAAATACCTGTTTCCCTCTTTTCTGCACATGCAGACAAAATTATGGGACTTTTCTGTGGGGATTGTCAGGAGGAGCTGGATGATTGGGAATGTCTTTCTTTCTTTCTTTTTTTTTTTGTTAATCCACACTGGAGGATATTTTTCCCCCCATTGATTTTAGAGACAATGGAAGGGAAAGGGAGAGACACACAGAGAGAAGCATTGATTGATTGCCTCCCACACTGGGGATCGAGTCTGCAACAGAGGTACGTGTCCTTGACCGGAATCAAACCCGTGATCCTTCAGTCCATGAGGTCCACTGAGCCAAACCGGCTAGGGTGGGAATGCCTTTTAAACTCCTCCACTGAGTTTATGAGGGAATGTGTGAGTGTGTGAGTGTCCACATCCTTTTGAGAACAGAGTGGATGCTATGCTATGCTATGCTCTTTGCCTCTTTATTTTATCCCAAATTCCAAGCACCATTATACAATTCCTACTATATATGGGCCAGCACATTTTGGCCTCGTGCTACAAAGTCTCTCATTATCTGATGCCATCAGTGCTCCCATCATACCTTATGCCTCCAGAAAGGTGTATGGTGGTGAATGGTAGGTGGAGACTGATCAAGGATCTGAGGAGGGACAAGATGAAGGGAGATAGGGAGGGGAAAAAATCAAGAAAAAAAAGTCATTTAAAAAATTGAAATCTTAGATTATGACTTTTTTTTTTGGGGGGGGGGATGATTAAGCCCATTGTAGAAACATGACTCATATACTGACTTCTACCCTTTCTTCCTTCAAATGGTTATGAAAAACACATACTTGAAAGACTTTAATAAAATTATGAGTAATATTAGATCATTATATTTCTGTTTACGGAGGACAGCAGTCCAAGAGTTAATTGCAAGAGGAAAATGAATGCATGCTTTAAGGAGGCCCTGCCATATCAAAAAGCTAAGGAAGAATAATTTGGCTGTTTTTGCTTGTAGCTCTCTCCTTGTTGGCTTTTCTCATTTCTTTCTTAAGATTTCATCAAAGTTATATATGCATTTAGTGTTTTTATTTTAATGTCTCTTAAATCGTTTTTTAAAAAATATATATTTTATTGATTTTTTACAGAGAAGAAGGGAGAGGGATAGAGAGTTAGAAACATCCATTAGAGAGAAAAACATCCATCAGCTGCCTCCTGCACACCCCCTACTGGGGATGTGCCTGCAACCAAGGTACATGCCCTTGACCAGAATGGAACCTGGGACTCTTCAGTCCATAGGCCGACACTCTAGCCACTGAGCCAAAGTGGTCAGGGCTCTTAAGTCGTTTTTAATTTATGGGTTCCCCTTTTCCGGTTTGTCCTGTGGTTTCTTACTAGATCCTGCTGCCTGTATCCCGTGGCATCCTTCAGCTCTCCTCCATCCTCTCTATTCTCTGTAAATTGGTAATTGGATTTAGAGGCCCGGGGCTAGTTTTAGGAGGCTAAAGATATCCATCTCCACTGGCCAGCCCAACTGGACCCGAAAAGGCAAAGCTAAGTCACCAGCCAAGTTGCTTGGAGTGACAAAGACACCCTTTACACGCCTGCCTAGGTCCGTCACTGCTAAGGTGGAGACGGAGGGAAAGAGGCTGGGAGGGACTATGTGGGAAAAGCCCTTTGTCTGCTTTCCACCCAGAAAAAGTACCGAAATAAACCAGCAGGGTGGGGCCTTTGGCAGGAAGTCTGCAACTAGTTTAAAGAGCCAGGTATTTGTACCAGTTTGTTTCGGAAAAACACTGGTTCTTGCTTTCATCCTTTTTCCTACCCCTCTTTCCCCATACTAGTTTTATTTCCATTAGCTAATGTGTTTATGTATGTGTGTGTACATGCCTTTGTATCTAAATTGTATGCTTGTGTTTTTACATTTAAAAAAATGTTTTTATTGATTATAGAGAGAGGGAGAGGGAGGGCGTGAGAGGGAGAGGGAGAGAGAGAAACATCAATAAGACAGAAACATCAATATCGATTGGCTGCCTCCTGCACGCCCCTCACTGGGGACTGAGTCTGGAACCCCAGCATGTGCCCTGATCAGGACCCCTTGGTGCGTGGGTCGACTCTCAACCACTGAGCCACACGGGCTGGGCTGTGCATTTTTTATTTTTCAGTTTGGGGCACACTTTTCAGTCTTCCTCACCCCATTCCCATGGCAGCCCCTTTCCGTATCACTTTTCTTTTCTTTTTTTAAAATATATTTTATTGACTTTTCACAGAGAGGACGGGAGAGGGACAGAGAGCCAGAAACATCGATGAGAGAGAAACATCGACCAGCTGCCTCCTGCACACCCCCCACTGGGGATGTGCCTGCAACCAAGGGTTGGCGGGGGTGATCCCACAATAGTTGAAAATTCCCATATAACTTTTGACTCCCCCAAAACGTAACTCTAGCCGGCCCTTAGCATTCGAGGATTCAACCAGGCAAGGGATTGAAAATTCGGTGGTGGTGGTGGGGGCGAGGGTGAGGGTGGTGGGTAACTTGCGGTCGGGAATCTGCTGTTGCGAACGTGAACCTATGTTTTCGATCTGCGGTTGGGAGTCCGCAGCTGGGAAACCGCAGTTGGGAATCTGCGGTTGCGGATGCGAACATACTGTGTTCTACCGGCGGTTGGTTGAGTCCCCGGATGTGAAACCCCGCGGATGCGAAGAGCTGACAGTATTTATTGGAAACAACAAAACCAAACTGTGTACACGGGGACCTGAGCAGTCCAAACCCGTGTTGTTCAGGGGTCCAGTTCCCAACACAAGAACTTAAAGTCCTCGGAGTCCCCGGAGTGCAGGAGTGTCCCTTTGCTACGAAGATGACAGGCTCTGGCGCCTCGAGTTGCCCGAAGGGCCGAGGCGGGAAGCTCGGAGAGGGGCCTGGAGATGGAGGTTACCCGTGGCCAATGACTGAACCATTTATACCCACGTCATGGAGCCTCCACAGAATTCCAGAACCAAGGGGTTCAAAGAGGTGAACACGTGTTCCGGGTCGCCGAACACGTCCGTATTCCAGAGGGGGGGGACCCCGATGTCGAGACAGACTCCCCCGGGTGGAACTCTTCCTGACCTCGCGCTGGCACCTCTCCGTTCTGAATGGACGTGAGTAAGTAGTGCGGCTCTAAGTTCTGTGAGCTTGTCCCGAACGATGGAACCCGAGGAGGGCGTGTGGCAACCCATGGGAATGGGGCGAGGAGGAAGGACAGTGACAGGCTGGGCCGGGGCCGCCTGTGGGTCTGAGCCCCATGTGCTGTCCGCGCCGAGGTGGCCTGGTCCGCGTTCGGACTGAGCGCGGAGGATTGTTGGTGTGAGAAAACCCGCGGCCCGCACGTGCGGTGGCAGAAATGCGGTGGGTGAGCAGAGAAACAAGTTTTCTTTTACTGACAACGTAAGTACTATTCTTGATGGAACTATGTAATTACACAATTATTTTTTTTCTTTCCTGTACACCCGTCCCCTCCCCCCCTTGGTTTAATAATTGCCTTGCTTTGGTTTGCTTTTGCTCCCAAAGGCTTCATCAATGGCCTAAAAATCTTTCTCAACAACATTTTGGGAGTCATCGGCATCCGAGAAGGTTTCTCCTGGAGCCTCTCGTCCCCCTGGACTCTGGACTTGTCCCCTTGCTCGGTGCGCCTCCCTTCATCCCGAGATCTGTCTTCACTGTGTCACCCTTGGTCTTTGCCTCTCTCATTCCGGGTCCTGTAGCCCATGTCGTCCTTTACCACGGGATACTCTCTAGCTTGGGAGGAATGTGTTCTCCAGTAGCTCCAACGAAATAGTACATAAAAAGAGAAGTTTTTTTTCGAGACTTGGCTTGTCTGAAAAGTTTTTATTTTGCCCTTGCCCCTGAGTATCCAGATAGAGAATTCTAGGTTAGAGATAATTATTCCATTGCCTTCTAGCTTCCAAAATTACCTTTGAAAGGTGTAAAATCCCTCTATTTCTTTCTTTTAAACAATATAATTATTTATTGTTGAAAGTATTACATATGTCCCCCTTTGTCCCCCATTGACCCCCTCCAGCCCACCCCTGCCCACCGCTCCATTGTCTGTGTCCACGGCCAGGCATTGATGTATACAAGGTTCTTGGTTGATTACCTCCCCCGACCCTACGCCCCCCCCCCCCCCCCCCCCCCGCCAAGATTCCGCACTCTGTTCCGTGATTCCATGCATGTCTCTGGATCCACTCCCATCAGTTTATTTTGTTACTTAGATTCCACATATGAGTGAGGTCATGTGACACTTGTCTTTCTCCGACTGACTTATTTCACTTAGAACAGCGGTTCTCAACCTGTGGGTCGCAACCCCTTTGGGGGTTGAACGACCCTTTCACAGGGGTAGCCTAAGACCATCGGAAAACACACGTATAATTACATATTGTTTTTGTGATTAATCACTATGCTTTAATTATGTTCAATTTGTAACCGTGAAATTGGGGGTCACCACAACATGAGGAACTGTATTGAAGGGTGGCGGCATTAGGAAGGTTGAGAACCACTGATTTAGAATGATACTCTCCAGGTCCCTCCATGCTGTCTCAAAGGGTAAGGGATTCTTCTTTTTTACTGCTGCCTAGGATTCCATGGTATAAATGTACCACAGTTTTTTTATCCGCTCACGTGCTGCTATGAACATAGGGGTGCATACATTCTTTCTGATGTATATTTCAGGTTTCTTAGGATATATTCCTAGAAGTGGGATCACTGGGTCAAAGGCAGTTCCATATTTAATTTTTTGAGGAAACGCCATACTGTTTTCCATAATGGTTGCACTAGTCTGCATTCCCACCAGCAGTGTGCTAGGGTTCCCTTTTCTCCACATTCTCGCCAGCACTTGTCATTTGTTGATTTGTTGATGGTAGCCATTCTGACAGGTGTGAGGTGATAACGTCATTTTAATTCGCATCTCTCTGATGATCAGTGACTTTGAACATTTTTTCGTATGTCGTTTGGCCATCTGTATGTCCACTTTCAAGAAGTGTCTATTTGGTCCTTTGCCCATTTTTTAATTGGATTGTTTGTCCTCCTTCTGTTAAGTTATATGAATTCCTTATATATTTCAGATATTAACCCTTTATCAGATATAGCATTGCCAAATATGTTCTCCCATATAGTGGGCTCCCTTTTTGTTTTGTTGATGGTTTCTTTTGCTGTGCAGAAGCTTTTGATGTCCCATGTGTTTATTTTCTCCATAGTTTCCTTTGCCTTAGGAGATGTATCTGTAAACATGTTGCTACGAGAGATATCTGTAAAATCACTGTATTTCTTAACATTTTGAATTTGGTTTCCCCTCTCTCCTAGAAACTTCTTCTTTATGCTCAGTATTCCGAATTTTTATGATGAAGAGCAGATATTTGGGGGGCCCTTTAATATGAAAGCCTATGTACTTTAGTTCTGGGAATTTTTCTTAAATCGTTTGTTGAAGTTTTTCCGCCCTCCATTTATTCTCCTTTTAGAATCCCTATCATTTGAATATTGGATATTCTGGATTAGCCTCCTCTTGTTTTTCACCTACTTTTTAATTTTTATTAATTGAATTTACTGGGGTGACATTGGTTAATAATACCATACAGGCTTCAAGTGTACAATTCTATAATATATCATTAGCATAATGTGTTGAGTGTTCACCACCCAAGGTCAACTCTCTGCCACCATTTATCCCCGCTTTGCTCTCTTCCGCCTCTCCCCAGCCTCCTTCCCCTTTGGCAGTCACCATACTGTTGCCTGTGTCTGTTTTTATTTCTTCTTAATCCTTTTGCCCTTTTCACTCAGCCTCCAAACCCCATCCCCTGTGACAGCTGTCAGTCTGTTTTTAGTATCTATGAATCGATATCTGTTTGGTTTGTTAGTTTATTTTGTTCATTAGATTCCACATATAAGTGAGATGATATGGTATGTGTTTTCTCTGACTGGCTTGTATCGCTTAGCATAATACTCTCCAAGTCCATCCATGCTTGCAAAAGGTAAGATTTTCTTCTTTTTTTAAATGGCTAATAATATTCCATTGTGTAAATGTACTATATCTTTTTTATTCATTCATCTACTGATGGGCACTTGGGCTGCTTCCAAATCTTGGCTATTGTAAATAACACTGCAATGAACATAGGGGTGCATATATTTTTTCGAATGAGTGTTTCATAGGGGTTGGTCAGATATATTCCCAGAAGTGGAATCACTGGATCATAAGGTAGTTCCATTTTTAATTTTTTTAGGAAACTCCATACTGTTTTCCACAGTGGCTGCACCAATCTGCATTCCCACCAACAGTACATGAGGGTTCCCTTTTCTCCACATCCTCACCAACACTTGTCATTTGTGGATTTATTGATGATAGCCATTCTGACAGGTATGAGATGATATCTTACTATGTTTTTTTAAAAAATATTTTTATTGATTTCAGAGAGGAAGGGAGAGGGATAGAGAGATAGAAACATCAATGATGAGAGAGAATCATTGATCAGCTGCCTCCTGCACACCCCCTAACTGGGGATGGAGCCCACAACTCAGGCATGTGTCCTGACCTGGAATTGAACTGTGACCTCCTGGTTCGTAGGTCGATGCTTAACCGCTGAGCTATGCCGGCCAGGCTCATTATGGTTTTAATTTGCATTTCTCTGATGATTAGTGACATTAGCATCTTTTCAAATGTCTATTGGCCATCTGTATTTCCTCTTTGGAGAAGTGTTTATTCACTTCCTTTGCCCATTTAAAAAATGTTTTTATTGATTTTAGAGAGAGAGAAGAGGGAGGGTGAGAGAGAAACATTGATCAGCTATCTGCTGAATGCCCTCTACTGGGGATCTAGCCTGGAACCCTGGCATGTGCCATGATTAGGAATCGAACTGGTGACCTCTTGGTGCATGGGATGATGCTCAACCAACAGAGCTACACCGGCCAGGGCTTGCCCATTTTTTAATTGGATTGTTTGTTTTTTGGTGAGTTGTTTGACTTCTTTATAAATTTTGGATATTAACCCCTATCACATGTTTCATTGGCAAATATGTCCTCCTATTCAGTGAGTTGTCTTTTCATTTTGTTGATGATTTTCTTTGCTGTACAAAAGCTTTTTAGTTTGATGTAGTCCCATTTGTTTAATTTTTCCTTTGTTTCCCTTGTCTGAGGAGATATATCAGAAAAAATATTGCTTAGAGAAATGTCTGCTCTTTTACTGCCTGTTTCCTTCTAGGGTTTTTATGGTTTCATGACTTACATTTAAGTTTAATTTATTTTGAGTTTATTCCTGTGTATGGTGTAAGGAGGTGGTCTAGTTTCATTTTTTTGCATGCATCTATCCAATTTTCCCAGTGCCGTTTATTGAATAGGCTGCCTTCACCCCATTGTATGTTCTTGCCTCCTTTGTCAACTATTAATTGACTATAAAGTTGTGGGTTAATTTCTGGGTTCTATATTTTGTTTCATTCATCTATATATCCGTTTTTATGCCAGTACCATGTTGTTTTGATTACTATAGCCTTGTAGTATAGTTTGATGTCAGGTAGGGTGATAATTCCAACTTTGTTCTTCTTCCTCAAGATTGATGAGGCTATTCAGGGTTTTCTGTGGTTCCATATACATTTTTGGAATATTTTTTCTAGTTCTGTGAGCTATACAATTGGTATTTTAATAGGAATTGCATTGAATCTGTAGATTGCTTTGGGTAGTATGGACGTTTTAATGATGTTAATTCTTCCTATCCATGATCATGGTATATGCTTCCACTTATTTGTATCTTCCTCAGTTTCTTTTTTCAGTGTACTATAATTTTCCAAGTACAGGCCTTTTACCTCCTTAGTTAAATTTACACTTAGGTAACTTATTACTATTTCTTTCTTTGATGCAATTGTAAATGGGATTATTTTTTTAGTTTCTGATAGTTCATTATAAAAATGTAACCAATTTCTGGATATTTATTTTGGATCCTGCGACTTTACTGAATTCATTTATCTGTTCTAGTATTTTTTTTGGTGAAATCTTTAATGTTTTCTGTACAGTGTTATGTCATCTGCAGATAATCACAGTTTTACTTCTTCCTTTCCATTTTGGATGCCTTCTATTTCTTTTTCTTGTCTGATTATTGTGGCTAGAACTTGTAGTACTATGTTGAATAAGAGTTCACCTACTTTCCCCCCCTCTACTTTCTCAGATATTTCACAAATTTTATACTTCAACTCTTCTATTGAGTTTTAAGTTGCAGATATGTTTTTAATTCCTAAGAGCTCCTCTTTAAAATTTTTTGAGGGTTCCTTTTAAACAACCTCCTATTATTTAATGTGGTTTTGTTATTTTCTGAGACTTTTTTTTTTTTTTTTTGCCGGGGGGTGAGGGGGGAGGGAGCGGCGGGGGGGGGGGGGGGGGAGGTTTCTGCCTCTTGCATTGTTTTTTCCCCTCCAAGTAGCTATTTTTTTTTGTTTTGTTTTGTTTTGGTCTTATTGTCTATCTTTTCTCAGATATACTTAACTCCTTGTTTTCTGCCCAGGTTGAGAAAGAGATGGAAAGACTGATTGGCATATCTGAACTCACCAGATGGGACTTGTTAACCATAGATTTCACTGTAGAGTGATTGGCTGGGCCAATTATTTGAGGAATCACTGATACCAGTTTTTATAGATCTTTCTCTTGGTATGTTCAGATTCTTGGAAAAGACTATACTCATCTCTTACCTAGCAAGTGAAGGCCTAGGTGCCAGTATTCTGGAAGCCAGGTGAGGGAAATGATTTGTTCACCAAATTTCCCTTTTTCAGTAAACCTTGGCCTCAAATGTGTTTGATATACACCCAGCTCAGAGATCCTGTTCTATCCGCTCTAGAAATAAAGACACCTCTCCTAGAAAAAGACACTCCTGGTCTTTTCCTAGGGAGGGGCCAGGGGTGGTTGCCCAGTTATACAAAAGAGGACAAATGATCCTGGAATTTGTATCTTAAACTGAATTTTAACCAGTTTTTCTCCACAGGTACCTGGTACTATAAATCCAGAATAAAAGTTAGGTTAGTTCTTGACTTTTCCTGCTGCTTGCATAGGATTCAGTGTTCTTAGTCCTGCTATATTTTTGACCATTACTTTTATTTTCCAAATATTTTTCTCTCTCATTTTCTTTGTTATTGTGGATTGATGCCTTGAAGAGTTTTGAGGAGAGAGTGAAAAAAGATGCATTGATTCAATCTGTCTTTTTTCCTTCTTTTGATGATTTTTGATCTAGGACAGCAGTTAAAAAAATTTTTTTTGGTTTATTTTTGTTTTTGCAGTGGAGTCCTGTCTGTAAGTGAAATGTTATGCAGAAGCTCAGTATATAAAGTACCTTATATGTAATCAAACCTGCTCTGTCTGAAGAGGGGATGATTTGTAAACTGCTGATTAAGAAGTTGGACATGATTTATCCCTCCAGTGGATATTAGATATTTGAGTGAAGATTATGGCATTATGGAAGGAACATTGATTTATTCCATTTGAGATTTAGTTCATTGCTTCTAATTGCTCAAATGGTACAAGACAGAAAGGAAAAACTGTTCTAAAACTTTTTGAATGGAAATAAAATTGGATTCTAAACTTCCTTGCAGTCTAACTTTAAAATGCTATTTTTTATTTGAAAAGAAAGTACATAAACCTACCTGAGTATTGAACAATATTTAACTGTGCTTTCACATTTTGATAATTGAGAATGTTGGAAACTCTCAGATTCACTTTCCAAAAACTAAAATTCTGTTTTATACTGGATTGCTAGTTGATCCAATATTTTATCCAAAATTATTTACCTGAGTATTTGACTGAAAGGAGGTCTGTAAGACCAGAAAAAAATATTTTACATGAAAATAAATTTGTGCATGATTTTATTTATATTTAGGCACAGTCTAGACATTAAAAACGTTGTTTCCTTCTTCCTCTACTTTTTTTCTGGCAGACGATCAGTTACCTGATGAAACCATGAAAACAGGTAGAAATAGCAGTCGCCTCTTATCTACAGGTGATACATTCCAAGACCTCGAGTAGATGCCTAAAACCATGGGTAGTACCAAACCCTGTGTATACTATGATTTTTTTGTATACATAGCATATCCCTATTTCTAGCATCACTACTCTTACACTTTGTGGTCATTTGAACACAAGCACTGTGCTATTGTGACAATTGATCTGATACCCAGAGAGCTACTAAGTGACTATGGGCAGGTACTAGAGATGCTGGACAAAGGGATAGTTCATGTCCAAGGCGGGATGGAGAGAACAGCATAAGATTTCATCATGCTGCTCAAATGGCCTGCAGTTTAAAACTTATGAATTTTATTTTTGGAATTTTCCATTTAATATTTTAAGATCACCATTGACTATGGGTAATGAACTGCACAAAAGCGAAACTGAGGATAAGGGGGTACTAAGTATTCACACACTGCATGCCGCTCTAAAGTCCAGTAAAGAATGGGCACCAAGATTTATAAAAGCTGTCAAATGACATATATATTTTAACATGTTTGTAAGATGACAAAATTGATTTTTAAATGTAATAAGAAAAAATAAAACAAAAACTCATAAACGGAAATAAAAAAGATCCTTTACTAGTATAAGAACCAAGTGTAAGTAGGTCTTTTCAGAATCATCCACTTGGAATCTTTCACACATAGACGTCTCACTTGTGGAATCTTGAGTGAGACCATTTGTATAGTGGTCTTCGGGGAGGACTGTGACTCCAGGATTTTTGACATCTGAAGAGGGGACTCCCCTCTCCACCCACACCCTGTGTTCTCTCCTCTCTCTCTTCCCTTTTGCTCTTCCATTTTTAATGTTTACAGACATTCCTGCCTTTTACAATGTACCTTAGCTGGGTCTTTCCTCATGGCTCCCTGAGCTGGGTTGGCTGATGTGAACCAGGATCACTTTGTGTGGTTGGGGTGGAGACAAAATGTTACGTGTGAAATCACTTCATAAATGGCAAGGTGTTCTAACAGGTTGGTTGTTATTATCTTAAGCATTGTTATAGGATGTGGCTCACCCTACATAATGCAGTCTCTCCCTGTGGGCTTGTTCTGAGCTCTGTTCTGAGTTCCTCTTGTCATACCACTCACTCTTGCTTCCATGACTCTTACTATGATGTCCATTGGAGATCTGATGGCCCTGTTTCCTTGTTCCTTCTTTTCATTATGACTTGTTTACTTTTCTCATTTCCTCAGAGCCTTTTAGGAAAGGATTAATTTTGGTTTGCTAAGCACATTGAAGTTAAGTTGTTAATAACTAACAGACTTGATGGTAACATGTCAGGGAAATATACATTTTAACTGGAGACTCCTGAACTCCAATATGGCACCTGCCAGTGACATTTTAGGCAGTGTGAGAGGTCATTGGAGGAAAAAAGCGAGTTTTTCGTAGTGCTTTCAAGATTTATGCATACGGATGACTCCACCCATTCAGAAGGTGGGCTTTAATATAATGTATTAAGGCTACTGAATAAAATATTAACCCAGGACATGAAGGGTCAGGGAAAGTTTGTGGTTAGGAAACAAGAATAAAAGCATCTTTCAAGGAAAAGTTAGGAAAGAAATAGTAAGGTAAGAAATGAAGAACAAAATATGGGTATTTTCAGTCACCCCTGGAACCTCTGTTTTGTTCACATTTTCTTGTGTCTGGCTCAAAAAAGACCAGGCAAATACAAGTTATGCAAATAGAGTTATGGTGTCATTGAGCTGGGAGTGATTTGCTTGCCAAGGGAAATCACAGGGATTCTCTTTTCAAATCCTAGAGAACTGGGGGTATTTGCTGGTACCTAAGCTTTTGCATGAATCCAAGGAGATGACTTTCTAGGTCTCTGGTCTCAAGAGAGTGGCTTGGCCAGAGAGGCTGGTTTTCAATGTGGATGTGTCCCAGAACTCTCAGGTAGAAGCTGAGTCTGAGCAGAATCTTCCTGGAGAAGATGCCCTCCTCACTCTCATTGATCTCCATGGTTATCTTCTTCCTGAGTCGTTCGTTGGCTGCAGTGCTGCAGAATGGCTTCATGGTCACTATGCTTGGTAGGGAGTGAGTGCGATGCCAGACACTGCCCGCAGGTGACATGATTGTGGCCTGCCTGGTTGCCTCCAGTTCTGCCTACATGGGATGGCCCTCCTACCAGACATTGAATAACAGCTCACATTAATAAGTGTAATGCAAGTAAACCTATTTTTCTTGTTCTTCAAAAGTGAAATATTTCCTGTTGCGCACACCAAACAAGTCAGTACAAGACTAAAGACGTGGCAATTGGCTGCTAAAATATTTGCTGCTACTATTAGCGGAGAGAAATAGTGCGCCTGCACATAAGGTGCGTAAGGAAAATAAATGCAACATGATTATAATAATCAGTCATTAGCGAATGTTGTAGTTCATTATTAATAATTATGTATAACAGGATATTGTAAAAATTAAGTTATGAAATTTATATTAAAATGTTTTTTATATACCGTTGTATTGGCTGGGCCACAAAAATATTTGTTGTGGGCCATATGCGGCTCTTGGGCCGCAAGTTTGACATGCTTGCTGTAGGTCAGTAGTTCTCAACCTTCCTAATTCCGCGACCCTTTAATACAGTTCCTCATGTTGTGGTGACCCCCAATTTCATTGTTACAAATTGAACATAATTAAAGCATAGTGATTAATCACAAAAACAATATGTAATTATATATGTGTTTTCTGATCGTCTTAGGCGGCTCCTGTGAAGTTCAACCCCCAAAGGGGTTGCGACCCACAGGTTGAGAACCGCTGCTGTAGGGGCTGCATCCTGTGGATTTCCTCACCAGCTGCCTGCAGATATATGGTCATGTCTTAGGTGTCAGCTTTAAGAAGTATCAATTGCTGTGTAAGAAATGTTGCTAGTAAATGCAAGGGCCTGATATATTATCCACACCAATGTTGATACAGGTAGACAACAGGCAGAGAAAGAGTAGGCAAATAGGGCAAGCAGGAGGACCTTCGAAACTGAGCCTTAACAATATTTGCGTCTGTTTTGGGAAGAAGAACCTCTTTATCCTCTTCGGATTGCTCACATCCTCTATTCTTTCCTCTGCATTTGGTGCTGCTGGAGGGACAACCATCATCCAGGACCTTTCAGAGTAACCCTATAGGAATAGACCTTGAAGTCTTGGCACCCACCTTTTCCACAGGAGAGCTGAATAGGGGTGGCATGGTTTCAGGACTTCCGGTGATGGATAAGAGAGCCATCACCTTGGATATCATTTTATTCATTTTGTGCCTGATAGCTATGGTGAAGAATGGCTTAATTACTGCAGAACTAGGCATGCAGTGGTTGCTGTGGAGAATATTGTCACCTTAAGATAAATTATTGATCAGCCTGGAGCCTCTTGGTTCTGTCTGTAATGGGTGTTGATCAGTGAGAGAATTTGTGGTTTTTCTGTATCCAAAGTCCTTCCTGTACAATCCTGTACTCCAGCTCCTCGCCTTTCACTGGGACTTCTTGAATGATGCTACCTTATGGTTTTCCTACTGGCACAGTGTTTTCTATCATGTGAAAATTGCAATCCTCACTCACCCTGTCTTCCTCTGCCTAAAGCAGAAGGTGTTTGGGTTGGGTTGCTCAGCTCTGGGGTTCTTCAGCTTGAATGCCGTCTTATTTTTCATAAGCAATGAAAGCATATATAGGAATTATTGAAGGAGAGGTCTGCAATCTTGGAATGCCACTGGAAATACTATCAGGAGACTATTTGAGAAATTCTACTTCTTCCCTCTAAAAATTATTACTTGAGCAGTCCCTACCATTGTCTTCTTCACTGGCATGTTTTGCTCATCACATCTTTGGGAAGACATGACAAAAAGACCTTCCTATATATCTTGGGCTCTCATGCACACATCAAGGCTCTCACTGGTGCTCAACACTGCATGTATTTTCCCATCTCAGGAATTTAAATGGAAGGTGGTGATTTGTCCACAGTGGTCCACCCCATCATTCTACTGGTGAGCAACCCTGGCTGAGAGCTGGAGAGGGGATGCTCCTTAAGGTGTGGGGCATCTTGAGTTGAAAACCCTAGAGACGCTAATGCAGAAGGCATGGGGACACTGCCTTTTAGTCTCTTTGCCACATTTAATGCTCTTTTCCTCTTTGCCACATTTCATGATGAGGAGAATAACTTTAATGACTAGGATTTCAAGGTGAGATTGTAGGTCCTGAAATAGGGACTGGCACCAGTGATTTACACACTGAGCAAGCATGTAGCTAATACAGCTATGTTCCCTATGGGACTTTTACTTTCCTTGTGATGTAGCGCTTGGTGTTTAAAATTATCCTTCTGACAAACCAGATGCAAGGATCCTGACACAGCATGCAATTTTTATCTGTTGTCAGACTAGAGAAGATTTTGGAACCTCAGTTGTCCTTTGGCTCCATACTTCAAACCACCTTTCTTTTTATCACTTAACTGTCTTCCAACCATCTCGTTCAGTGAAGTTCTTTGTCCTCCTGTGCAAGAACTCCTGATGTCTGCATTCTCCCAGAGCAAGGCGGGGGTGGGGTGGGGAGGAGGACTTTATGTTTATGTGTGGCAGTGAGTGTTACCTGGGATTGTATATTTGCAGATAACCTTCTGAGTTCCTTCTGAATGCGAGGGCTTTATTATTTATATACTAGAGGCCAGGTGCATGAAAATTCGCGCACTTGTGTGTGTGTGTGTGTGTGTGGGGGGGGGGGTGTCCCTCAGCCCAGCCTACACCCTCTTCCAGTCTAGGACTTCTTGGGGGATGTCCACCTGCCAATTTAGGCCTGTTCCCCGGGGGGATCGGACCTAAGCTGGCAGTCAGACATCCCCCTGGCAGCCTGGGAGCCCTTAACGGAGGCGGGAGAGGCTTGTGGCTGAGCGGAGCTCCCCTTGTGGAAGAGCACTGACCACCAGGGGGCAGCTCCTGCATTGAGCATCTGCCCCCTGGTGGTCAGTGCGCATCATAGCGACCGGTCCTTACCCTTTTATTATTAGTATATAGGATTGTTTATGTTCTCCATAATAGTCCAATCTGTTAGTCGGTTTCCTAAATGTTAAGGTCCATGACCCAGATGTGATTTCTTTTATGTTGACTTTGGGACCTACTGAAATGACATGGATAGTTTCCTCTACATCTATCTGATCCTTCAGATTTAAGAAGGAAAAACGTCCTGGCATGTTTTGGTGAAAAATGTAGCCTGCTTTTCTGCTTGTCACATATCTTCTCAAACTTTCCTTAAGCTCAGTTACCTCATGAACCATTCAAACAAAAATCCCTAAACTTCCCTCTTTTGATTCCTCTCCTTGTTCTTGTGATGCTGACTGGGCTCTTCCCCACCTGCTATACTTTTGTGTCTTTGTGTTTCCCTCTTCTCCTGCCCTTGGTTCTTTCCTTAGCCAGTCCTCTTTTTTTCTTTGAGGTTAATCTGCTCCTGTTCCTTGGTGTTTACATTTACCCACCTAGCTTCAGTTATGAGCTTCACATAAATAACTACCAAAGCCTTGACTTTCCTCAACACACTAAACCTAGATTTTCTTCCTGTTGCTCCAACTCAGCAGGTGCATAACATCTGTCCTCCTCCCCCCTCTCCTCTTTCTTTCTCCCCACCAGCTCTTCCACTGCTCAGTCGAATGTATTTTTTTCTATTATTTTTAAAAAAATGTTTTAATTTTTTTTGAGAGAGAGAGAGAAGAAGAGAGAAGAAGAAGAAGAAGAAGAAGAAGAAGAAGAAGAAGAAGAAGAAGAAGAAGAAAAAGAGAGAGAGAGAGAGAGAGAGAGAGAGAGAGAGAGAGAGAGAGAGATACTGAGATTCAATGTGAGAGAGAAACATCAATTGGTTGCCTCCTGCACGGGGGTCAAACCAAAAACTTGTGCTTGTGCCCTGACTGGGACTCTAACCAGCAACCTTTTGGTGTACGTCCAACCAACTGAGCCACACCAGCCAGGGCTATTCTTGATATGCAGTGAGTCAGGCTTATAACCTCTGAGTTAGTTTTTACTCCCCACTCTCTGAGCCCTTTTACCTAATCAGGAACTTGTTTTCAATTTCAACCTTTGCTAAGTCTCTGTTACCTGTCCCTTTCTTCCCATTTCTGTGGATCCTATTTTAGATCAGAGTGTCCTCCTCTCTCACCTGGCTACTTAAATCTCTTCTTCACCACTTGCTTCATGATACTCTCCCCTCCATATACCCCATCAAAACTACCATTACCAGATTAATCTCCTGAAGGCATGACTGAGCATTTCTTCTTCTTTTTTTTTTTTTATTGATTTCAGAGAAAGGAAGGGACAGGGAAAAAGAGAGAGAAACATCAACAATGAAAGAGAACATCAATCAGCTGCCTCCTGCATGCCCCTTACTGGGGATTGGATTAAGCCTGCAACCGGGCATGTGCTTTGACTAGGAATCGGACCGTGACCTCCTAGTTTATGGGTTGACAATCACTGAACCACATTGGCCAGGTTATGACTGAGCATTCCACCCACAGCCTCCTCACTTCTCAGTGCTTATCAAATAAAGTACAGGCCCTAAACTTGGCATTCAAGGACCTTCAACATATGCCAGTAATTGTGTCTTTCACTGCTTCCATTCTAGTAGAACCCTATTTTGTAACAAAATTTGGATTATTATTATTCTAGACATATCTGGAGTTTTGTCCCTGACATGTTGAAGTGTGCTCTTACCCTGTTTCATATTTCCCCCCTATTTAACTTTTAGAGGTAATTTAAAGGGCTCTTCTTCAGGGCACTTTACTGGATACCCCTCCCCATAAACTTTAATGTCTCCCACCTTTGAGGACGTATACATGGGTATTGCTCAGGTGTGACATGAATTCTGCCTGTGGAATGACCTGTGCACTGGTTTTATTCTCCCCAGTAGATTTTAAAGCTCCTGAAGGCATGGGCTGCCTCCTAGTCTTTCATGTGCCCCTGGAAGCACTTACAAATACTTGCTACATTGAACAGAATGGTTCTATTGCACCTGGAACCCAGCTGTAAACACATGTCATTTTGTCTGTATATTTTTCTACCTACTACATTTTAATGCTTATGTTTGATTTGTATTCCCCTCACAGTCTGGCTGGCTTATTTTTTGGAGGTCAAACTTATATTTTTGTTTCTCTCTGCTTTATGTATAATGTAGAAATAATAAATGGGTAAGTGAGAGTAAAATTTGCCTGATTTTGCTATGCCTGGACTTTTGTTCTTTCTTGAGCTTTTACATGTTGCTAAGCAACTATGAACCACAAGCTTTTAGTTCCTTCATGTGGGAATCTAAGTGAAGCCTGGTTTTTTCCTCTTTGTTACTAACCCCGGCTCCTCTCGGCTCCTTCCACTCTTCACATCATTAGCCTAGGACAGTGGTCTGCAAACTCATTAGTCAACAGAGCCAAATATCAACAGTACAAGGATTGAAATTTCTTTTGAGAGCCAAATATTTTAAACTTAAACTATATAGGTAGGTACATTGTTATTAACTTAATTAGGGTACTCCTAAGCTGGCCTTTGCTAAAAATGTCCTCAATCTGATTGAGGTACATTCGCTGAGGTCGACCCCTTCCAACTCTCCCATCCACACTCGTCTTATATACTTGTTTCGTCTATCTCCTTTCGTTCATCCCCTCTGTATGTCCAAACCATCTCAACATACCTTTATGAATCCTCGACACTACATCTTCTTTCCACAATGTTCCCTAAAATTAACTTAATAAACTTTACTTGAAGTTTTAAGTCTTAGTTAAACTATAGGTACGTTGAATAAAACTTGATATCATACTTAATAACGATATTATTTATTGATAAAATTAAATTCCTTACAATTTACCTTACAATATCCATAAAATTAAATCATGACAATGACTGACAAACACTAATGCGAACAATGGCCTTGGAAAGTTTGGGTAAGTCAGGTTTGTATGTTGTTGTTTTTAATTTTAGGCACGATTCCAGGTTCTCATCAATAAGACGACTTCTCAATTTACTCTTGATAAGGTTCATGCTTGAAAATGTTCGCATAAATATGTAGACCCCAATAAGGAAAGAACAGCAAACGCTAGTTTTTTCAGTTGATTATATGAGTCAGGAATACTATTCCAGGTGTTAAAAATCAACATATCTTCCTTCTCCAGGTCTTTCAAAGCAGACCACTTGTGCTGTGAACTAAGTTCACATTTGCTTTTCTCCGATATTTCTATATCAGCACAAAGATGTTCAAATTCCGAGCTCCACAGTTCTTTGTTTTTTAAATCCAGCAATTGCATTTCAAAGTTGCCAATGTCAATATTAAAGGGAGAAAAATTTAATTCTGTTACAGTAGTATTGAGAGGTTTTTTAACAAAGGCTAACGTTGCTTTGCTGTTTCTGAATTCCTGAAACCTGTTGAGAAAAGCTTCCCTCATATTTAAAAGTGTTGTTTTGAAATAGCAAATGTCAATATCAGAATTATTTTCTTGGCGATGTTTCAACAGGCTTGGAGAGTGAATCAAAGTTTCTCTTTCAAAACCTTGAGCAAAAAGAGATAATTTGTTTTCAAATGAAATAACTTCTTCTAACATCAAAAAAACTGTGTTTCCTTTCCCCTGTAATTTACGATTAAGCTGATTTTTTAAAAATAATATATATTTTATTGACCTACCACAGAGAGGAAGGGAGAGGGACAGAGAGCCAGAAACATCGACGAGAGAGAAACATCGACCAGCTGCCTCCTGCACACCTCCCACTGGGGATGTGCCCACAACCTAGGCACATGCCCCTGTCCGGAATCGAACCTTGGACCCCCCAGTCCGCAGGCTGACACCATCCACTGAGCCAAACCAGTCAGGGCACGATTAAGCTGATTTAAATGAGATGTAATGTCTACCATGAAATAAAATTTTTGGATCCACTCATTGTTCGTTAGTTCTGGATAGTGAACACCCTTCTCAAGGAGAAATGCTTTAATTTCTGTTAATAAGGAAGCGAAACGTTTCAAAACGTTTCCTCTTGATAACCAACGTACCTTTTTGTGCAGCAGAAGATCTGCGTAATCACTTTCCATTTCAACTAAAAATTCTTTAAATTGGCGATGATTAAGAGCTTTAGCTATAATGGAGTTGATAATCTTAATCACCAATTCCATAACTTTGCAACTTTCTTCTGGAAATGTCTGCGCACAAAGCGCTTCTTGATGAATGATGCAATGGTAAGTAAGTATCTCGTGATTAATTTTTTCTTTCAAAATAGCAACAAACCCGTTTGTTACGCCGGTCATACTTTTCGACCCATCTGTTGAAAATGAGACAATTTTATCGAGTGGAATATGATGTTTTCAATGCACTCAATTACAGCATTTGCTATATCCTCTCCACGTGTTTGACCTTTGAGTGGCAATAATCCTAAAAGTTCTTTAGGACCTGCAGATGAAATAAATCGTACAAAAAGTGAAACTTGTGCTGTATCATTTATGTCACAAGACTCGTCAACTGCTATTGATAAAGCTGAAACCAATTTAAGATCTTCGACTTGCTGGTTGGTTATATTAGACGACATTTTGACTGTTCTATCTTTCACTGTTTTAGCAGACAATGGTAAATCTTTAATTTTTTTTTAGAATATCTGCTTTGTTCTTAAAATCCCGAAATAGCTCTACGGATGCATTTATAAAACAACTTTTTATGTATTCACCGTCTGTATATGGTTTTCCTCTCTTAGCAATCTCTTGACTAACCACAAAACTTGCAATGTAAACATTGTTGGAAGATTGCATCCAGTAATTAAATACAGAACTTGATTTTTCTTGACTCTTCTGAAGTTCCTCAACTGCTTTCTTCCTTGCATCACTGACAGGATATTTAGTACTAAATGACATGTGTTTAGTTGTAAATCAAATCTCAAAATTTGATTTCTTGTTATGTGCCAATTTTTCCTGACAAATAAGATGGGTCGGAAGGCCATTTAAGTTTTGAATAAACGGAGAACCAAGATGGCGGCATAGGTTAACGCCGGAGTTTGCTGCTTTGAACAACTACTTCAAAAGTGAAACTAAAACACGGAACGGACATCACCCAGAACCATAGGAACGCTGGCTGAGTGGAAGTCCTACAACTAGGAGGAAAGAGAAACGCATACGGACACTCAGAGGAGGCGCAGGGCTGAAGTCAAATTCTGAGGTGCGGAGTGCGCAGAGCGGGCTGGCGGCGGAGGGCGCGATTGTTGTTTTCAATCGGGAGGGAGTCGCAGACTCTGAGCTCCAGATACAGGCCAGTCTTTAGGGACCCAGGCTCAAACGGGAGAAGCGGACTGTCGGGCTTCGGTCAGAGCGAGTGCAGCTTTCTCTCCGAGCTTTGCAGCGGGTGCTGGGACTCAGAGAGGCAGAGCCCCTGGGGACAGGACTGAGAGCCGCCATAACTGCTCTCTCCGGCCCACCCTGTTGATCCTGTGCGACCCGCCCTACCCAAGCCCTGCACAGAGGCATTTGCCGGATAGCCTCAGGCAAAGGCTAGATTAGCACCTCCCTAGAGGACAGAAGTTCTCTCACTGCTGACACAGCTGATTCTCATAGCCACTTGGCCTGGAGGTCAAGCCCTCCCTGGAATTAGCTACAACAATCAAGATTTATCTATAAGACTTCGAACAAAGACCACTAGGGGGTGCACCAAAGAAGCATAACAAAATGCGGAGACAAAGAAACAGGACAAAATTGTCAATGGAAGAAATAGAGTTCAGAACCACACTTTTAAGGTCTCTCAAGAACTGTTTAGAAGCTGCCGATAAACTTAATGAGATCTACACGAAAACTAATAAGACCCTCGATCTTATATTGGGAAACCAACTAGAAATTAAGCACACACGGACTGAAATAACGAATATTATACAGACGCCCGACAGCAGACCAGAGGAGCGCAAGAATCAAGTCAATGATTTGAAATGCGAGGAAGCAAAAAACATCCAACCGGAAAAGCAAAATGAAAAAAGAATCCAAAAATGCGAGGATAGTGTAAGGAGCCTCTGGGACAGCTTCAAGCGTACCAACATCAGAATTATAGGGGTGCCAGAAGAAGAGAGAGACCAAGATATTGAAAACCTATTTGAAGAAATAATGACAGAAAACTTCCCCCACCTGGTGAAAGAAATAGACTTACAGGTCCGAGAAGCGCGGAGAACCCCAAACAAAAGGAATCCAAAGAGGACCACACCAAGACACATCATAATTAAAATGCCAAGAGCAAAAGATAAAGAGAGAATCTTAAAAACAGCAAGAGAAAGAAACTCAGTTACCTACAAGGGAATACCCATACGACTGTCAGCTGATTTCTCAACAGAAACTTTGCAGGCCAGAAGGGAGTGGCAAGAAATATTCAAAGTGATGAATACCAAGAACCTACAACCAAGATTACTTTATCCAGCAAAGCTATCATTCAGAATTGAAGGTCAGATAAAGAGCTTCACAGATAAGGAAAAGCTAAAGGAGTTCATCACCACCAAACCAGGATTATATGAAATGCTGAAAGGTATCCTTTAAGAAGAGGAAGAGGAAGAAAAAGGTAAAGATACAAATTATGAACAACAAATATGCATCTATCAACAAGTGAATCTAAGAATCAAGTGAATAAATAATCTGATGAACAGAATGAACTGTTGATTATAATAGAATCAGGGACATAGAAAGGGAATGGACTGACTATTCTTGGGGGGGAAAGGGGTGTGGGAGATGTGGGAAGAGACTGGACAAAAATCGTGGACCTATGGATGAGGACAGTGGGTGGGGAGTGAGGGCGGAGGGTGGGGCGGGAACTGGGAGGAGGGGAGTTATGGGGGGGGGGGGAAGGAACAAATGTAATAATCTGAACAATAAAGATTTAATTAAAAAAAAAAAGTTTTGAATAAACGCGAGTCTCGGTCCATTCAACTTTACATTCACGGTTTTCGTCTTCCGTTTTTCTTTGCTTCTTCTTTGTAGCCATGTCAAACAGGGCACCTAAAAAAATGTTTCATTTTATAATAATAAAGCCACCAACACAAAATAATTACAATTCTTAAATTGATGACAAAAATACCTGTAGGATTTGCAGCGGGTTGGAAAAGTACAGGTAACTTTATGCTTCGAGTAGCTACTTTTGTCACCTGCCCGCGATTTGCAGATGCCACTAGCACTAACCACTGCACAATGAGACTGCTGACTGACTGGCTCACTCAACTCGTGCATGAATCGCGCGCACCTCACCCGCACTGCGTAGCGCCTCCCTGCTTAGCGTCTCCTGTCGCCTGACCGACCAACACCCCCCCACTTCTTCTAACGCCACTTCTTCAAAATAGACTCGCCCAGGCCAAAAACCGACTTCCGCGCACGGGCCACAAAGTTTCAATCGCACTGTACGTGCGTGCCCGCACATATATTATAGAAGAGCCACACTCAAGGGGCCAAAGAGCCGCATGTGGCTTGCAAGCCGTGGTTTGTCGACCACTGGCCTAGGAGAACAGAACTTCTGCCATACTCTGAATGACTTCCCCACATGTCCCCTTGGAGCTTGTATGCATGAAAAAATAAAAGAGAAGCAGGTTTTGTTGTATTTTAAAAATACATAGTAATGAAACCATAAAAATACTAGAGGAATCCACAGGCAGCAAAAATCTCATATGCTGAAGCAATTTCTTCACCAATACCGCTCCTAGGGCAACGGAAACTAAAGAGAAAATAAACAAATGGGACTACATCAAAATAAAAAGCGTTTGCACAGCAAAAGAAACCATCAACAAAACAGCAAGAAAGCCCACTGCATGGGAGAATGTATTTGCAAATGTTATCACTGATAAAGGTTTAATCTCCAACATTTATAGGGAACTCATACAACTTAATAAAAGGAAGATAAATGATCCAATAAAAAAATGGGCAACGGACCTAAATAGATACTTTTCGAAAGAAGACAGAAGGAAGGCCAAGAGACAGATGAAAAAATGCTCAAAGTCACTAATTATCCAAGAGATGCAAATCAAAACAACAATGAGGTACCATCTCACACCTGTCAGAATGGCTATGATCAACAAATCAACAAACGACAAGTGCTGGCGAGGATGTGGAGAAAAAGGAACCCTCGTGCACTGCTGGTGGGAATGCAGACTGGTGCAGCCACTGTGGAGAACAGTATGGAGTTTCCTCAAAAAACTAAAAATGGAACTCCCATGTGGCCAAGTAATCCCACTTCTAGGAATATATCCCAAGAAACTAGAAACACCAATCAGAAAGGTTATATGCACCCTTATGTTCATAGCAGCACAATTCACCATAGCTAAGATTTGGAAACAGCCTAAATGCCCATCAGCAGATGAGTGGATTAGAAAACTATGGTACATCTACACAATGAAATACTACGCTGCTATAAAAAAGAAGGAACTCTTACTATTTGCAGCAGCATGGATGGAACTGGAGAGCATTATGCTAAGTGAAATAAGCCAGGCAATGAAAGAAAAATACCACATGATCTCACTCATTTATGGAAAATAAAGAACATTATAACTTGATGAACAAAAAGGTAGGTACAGAGGCAGTAAAGCATCGAACAGACTGTCAAATTACAGCGGGAAGGCCGGGGAGTGTTGGGGAGGGAGGTAAAGAGATCAACCGAAGGACTTGTATGCATGCATATAAGCACAACCAATGGACACAATACACTGTGGGGGGTGGGGGTGGGGCAGTGGGATGAGGGCATGTGACAGGGGTTAGGGGAGGATGGGGGAAGGTCAATGGGGAAAAAAAGGGAGATATATGTACTAATATGTGTAATACTTTAAACAATAAAAAATAAAATAAATAAAAATACATAGTAACTTATTATTGTTAATTTTTATCTATAGTCTAATTTCATCATGCTTTATGATGGTATTAATAATAACATTTGTGAATGCCTATTTTTTGTGAGGCATGGCTAAACTATTTATTTACTTAAATACTTTCTATACTTAATACTTAAAACAATACTGCAAAGTGGAAACTGAGGCTTAGAGGAGTCTACCGAGATCTCATAGCTAGGGAATGATAGAACTGGGATACGTTAGTGCTATAGTATTTAGTGTGGTATTGATGTGGGAGTAAATAAGTATATATTGGTGCTGCCATTGGAAAAATAAAGTTAGAACCAACATTTTTAAAAATACATGTATATTTTTGATTTCAGAGAGGCAGGGAGAGGGAGAGATTGAAACATCAATGATGAGAGAGAATCATTGATTGGATGCCTCCTGCATGCCCCCCACTGGGGATCGAGCCCACAACCTGGGCATGGGCCCTTGACTGAAATCAAACTTGGGACCCTTCAGTCTGAAGGCCTGTAATCTATCCACTGAGCCAAACCAGCTAGGGCCAAAGCCAACATTTTATCATAAATTCCAGAGAGATAAAGTCTAAAGACAGCTGATATTTAAGTTAAATGTTATTTAATTTTTAAAAGCCCTTCCTTTTTGATAAATCAATTTCCCCTTCAATTTTATTCTATAACTAGAAGCCCAGTGCATGAATTTGTGCATCTTGAAAGGAACTGTGGGCTGTGAAGCTGCAGTAGGCACAGGGGCGGGTCTCAGCCCATCCTCTGCACCCCTGTTAGGCCACTCCCACTTGGCCCCAGGTCCCCTGTCTGCTGGCAGCCCCACTCCTGCTGCCGCCACTCCTACGTGCTGATGGCTCTGGCCCCGCTTGAACCGGCTGATGGTGCAGAGCGATTGGGGCCAGCGCCGTCAGTGGGTGCGAGCGGCAGCTGCTGCCCCGATCTCCCCTCAGGAGCAAGGGGAGGTGAAGAAGCCCTCAGGGGCTACCAGGGCCGGCAGCCTTGGCTCGCACCCGCTGATGGTGACGAGTGATCAGGACCGCCACCAGGCACCAGCAGCGTGTGCAAGTGGCAGCTCCGGTGCTGGCTGCCGGTGTGAGTGGGGCCGGTGCTGGCAGTGGGTGTGAGTAGGGCCGGCCGCAGGTGCGAGCGCTGAGCGGGACTGTGGCGTGCGGGAGCAAAGAATTTTCAGTAACCACCAAAGGATCGCCCTGATGACAGCGACCGGTGCCCCGCCTTGGTCTGGTGCCCCTGCTCACCTGCTCCACCATCCCACTGCAGCTAATGCCCACAATGTACCACACATGCCCCCCTGGTTGTCAGTGCCCGTCATAGAGACTGGTTGTTCAATTGTTCCGGTTGTTCTGCTGTTTGGTCTACTTGTATATTAGC
Organism: Myotis daubentonii; assembly: GCF_963259705.1. Lineage (NCBI taxonomy): Eukaryota > Metazoa > Chordata > Mammalia > Chiroptera > Vespertilionidae > Myotis > Myotis daubentonii. Next base: position 34,750,007 of record NC_081849.1, read on the forward strand.
CTTTTATTATATAGGATATACTGCCTTTAAGTTTTACAGGAATGTTGACTGCTTTTACCCCATCTTTTAGTATGTAATTGTAAAGTATGTACATACTCTTCAGCTCCTACAAACCAGAGAAGCCCTGTTTTCTTAGGCCTTCTTTTTTTTTTTTTTTTAAATATATTTTATTGAGTTTTTACAGAGAGGAAGGGAGAGAGATAGAGAGTTGGAAACATCGATGAGAGAGAAACATCGATCAGCTGCCTCCTGCACATCTCCCACTGGGGATATGCCCGCAACCCAGGTACATGCCCTTGACCGGAATCGAACCTGGGACCCTTCAGTCCGCAGGCCGACGCTCTATCCACTGAGCCAAACCGGTTTCGGCTTCTTAGGCCTTCTTAAGCATGACTTGAAATATCAGCTCATAATGGAAATAATTGGCTAATTTGACTACAAAAAGCTTAAACTGATTTTTATAATTAAAAGATACTGTAAATGTAGGAATCACTGAAGTCCTCTTCAATTTTAAAGTGCAAGTAACAGACTCAGAAAATATTTACAAACTTTATTAATAGATAAAAGTTAGTATCTTTAATATACAAAGAGCTTCCTCAAGTCAATAAGAAAAATACAGCAAACTAATAGACTGGTGGTAATATGAGAAAAATAGATAATAGATTAGATATCACCAAGTAAAATGTGAAAAGGCACTTATCAACCCTGTTGATTATGGAAGTACACATTAAAAAACAATGACTTTTGCTATAAGCACAACTGCATAAATCCCCTTCTTTCCATGGATATTACGCAAAAGCAACAAGAAAGTTGGAAAGGACTCTAAAAACTCCATTTTCAGTGAAGGTAAGAGATAGATAATCCACAAATTTCAGATGATGTGAAATCACTGCCAATCACAGATGAGATCAGGTAGAATCCAAAGAGAAAATGAAAGAAGTAGTATGGAGAGGAGTCAGGGGCACAAAGCTAAAATTCCAGTGAAATATACTTTCTGCAGAAAAAAAGTCTCACTCTGAAATGCAAAAGAGCCTCTGGTATGCATGTATTACAGTTACTGTTGCTGTATTACAGATTATCCTAACAGTGGCTTAAAACAACCTTTACTATTAACTTATTGCCAACTTTCCCCCCTCTCTTAACTTATAAAAATAAAACTAACATATTCTAAGGTTATTATAGAAATTGAAAGAAGCCAAAAAAAGTGATGAAGGTAGACAAGTTCTATCATACCTCAAAATTTAAAAAGTGTGTATGACTATACCCCAGTAGAATAGACAGTCCAGAAAGTGAATACCTATAATATGGGAATTTGGTGTAAATTCAGTATAGGTAAAAGTAATATTTCAAATCAGAAAAAATAAACCCTTTAATAACTGGTATTGGGATCACAGGATGGCCACCTGAAAAAACAAATGAAGGTGCTGCCATACTTCAAACTCTATACCAGTATAAAGTCCAAATCAAATACAGTATTTTAAAGTTAAAAAAGAAAAAGTACAATTACTGGAAAAAAATGGGAGGATGAGGATTCTCTTAAAACCTTGGGGTGTAGCTCTTTGCCGCATCTACTGCGAGGATGAAGACCATTCTCAGCAATCGGACTGTGGACAGCCCAGAAAATGTGGACATCACTCTGAAGAGATGCACTGTTATTGTGAAGGGCCCCAGAGGCACCCTGTGGAGGGACTTGAACCACATCAATGTAGAGCTCAGTCTCCTTGGAAGAAAAAGAAGAGGCTCTGGGTTGACAAATGGTGGGGAAATAGAAAGGAACTGGCTACAGTTCGCACTATCTGCAGTCATGTACAGAACATGAGCAAGGGTGTTACACTGGGCTTCCGTTACAAGAGGAGGTCTATGTATGCTCACTTCCCCATCAATGTCATTATTAAGGAGAATGGTTCTCTTGTTGAAATTAGAAATTTCTTGGGCGAAAAATACATCCGCAGAGTTCGGATGAGGTCAGGCATTGCTTGTTCAGTATCTCAAGCCCAGAAAGATGAGTTGATTCTTGAAAGAAATGACATTGAACTTGTATCAAATTCAGCAAGCCACAACAGTTAAAAACAGGATATCAGAAAATTTTTGGATGGTATCTATGTTTCTGAAAAAGGAATAGTTCAGCAGGCTGATGAAAAAATCTCAGTTGTCCAGCTATGGAAACATCAAGATGCCAAATGATTTGTCACAGTTGTTTGTGAAACTATAAAAATGTACAATAAAAGCCTTGTATTGAAATAAAACAAAAACAAAAAACAAAAACCTTGGGGTGTAGAAAATCTTTAAACTCAGAAAAGATTAATCAATGAAAGTAAAAAAATTCTGCATAATAAAAATTCATAAGAAACTTACAAAAGATGTAATAAGCTGAGAAAATATCTTCATAATGAAAGTTTAATCTCTATCAAGAGCTTTTAGAAATGATAGGAAAAAGAGCAACCACCCAAAAGTAGAAGAGGAAGAGCAAATAATGCAAATATATAATTCACAGAAAAGGAAATGTAAATGGTCCTTAAACATGCGAAAGACAATCAACCTAATTTATAATAAGAAAAATGAAAATTAAAACCATACTGAGATGCCATTTTTAACTATCCATTTGGCAAAGCTATTTAAAAAAATATATATTTTTATTGATTTCAGAGAGGAAGAGAGAGAGAGAGAGAGAGAGATAGAAACATCAATGATGAGAATCATTGATTGGTTGCCTCCTGCACACCTCACACTGGGGATCGAGCCCACAACCTGGGCACGTGCCTTGACCAGGAATCGAATTGTGACTTCCTGGTGCGTAGGTCGACACTCAGCCACTGAGCCACGCCGGTCAGGCCCATTTGCCAAAACTTCTAAACTTTGATAACACTTTGCCAGATTATTGGGGAAATATTTCTAATGGGAGTATACAATAATACAGTCTCTATGAAAGGCAATTTGACAGTACCCATCAAATTTACTAATGTATGCACCCTTTGATCCAGCAGTCCTCCTCTAGGATTTTGTGTATCAGACCTACTCACGGGTCACAGTTTGTGTCGTGTCCTCTTGGGTCTGCTGGGACTTGAGTCTGGTTATAGGTGTAGAAGCAATGAGAGGAGGTGGGTGGGTCATTAGTAGGATCAGCAGTGCCTTACAATGAGTCTGTTACAGGCTCTGTAGGGAAGGGATGACCAACTTCCTCAGATAAGGGAGGAAGAGTTGTCTCTATTGGTAAAGATTTGACATAATTTAGGTTTTTAGCAATCTACATTCCAGATCTCCCACAGTATCAAACTGAATCTAGATTAATCCCCAAACCACTTCTCCCTCTCTCTTTCTCTCTCTCTCTTTGGTCTAGCTTCTTTTCTACAGGTTCCTCCTAAAAGCAGTTCCTTAAAAATTCACTTGCAGTAAGAACCTCCATCACAGGCTCCATTTCTAGAGAACTTGATCTAAGTGGTCAGTCTTCAGACTGTATTTCTCTGATTTACACTTGTATATCCCTTCTTGAAACATCCACATGGATGTCTAAGAGGCATTTCAAATTTGTATCCAAAACTGAACTCCTGATAGTTTTCTACTCTAACATGCTTCTCTCACTGTTCTTCCTGTTTCAGTGTGACAACTCTATTCTTCCAGTTGCTCAGGACAAAACTTTTTACATCCCACATTCAATCACTCAGCAACTTGGTGCTAAATCATTTGTAGATAACCTGCTTCTTTTGGGTGGCAGTTTGTACGTAGCAGGCAATTCCTTCACTGCAATCTATTGAAAGTCAACCTTTGACATGAGGGTTTGAAAAAATGAGGGTTAGACTTATTAACTCTACTTTCAAAATGAACCTGTAATTCTCCCAGTCATTACCACCACCATTGCTACTACGTACTCTGGTGCCCGCTACTATTAGCTCTGGCTTGGATTGTTGCAGTGGCCTCCTAACTGGTTTTTCAGCTTCCACTCTCATTTGCCTTTGTTCTATTTTCAACACGTTAGCTAGCAGGATCCTTTAAAAATGTGTCATATCATGTCACATCTCTGTCATAATTCTCCATTGCTTTTCAACCTAGGTAAAAGCCTCAGTTTCCATAATGAACAACGCCCTCTATGATTTTGTCCTTCATCCCATATCTCTGAAGTCGTCTCCTGCTATTCCATCCTTCTTTCACATGTTCCTGCCAGTTTGGCTTCCTCGAGCCTTTGCATTTGGTGGTCTCTCTGGTTGGAATGGTCTTTCTCAGATATTGGCATGGTTCACTCCCTCACTTCTTTCAGGTGTTGTCATTGCCAGTCTAAATTGCAGTTCTTCATATTGCTATTCTCTGCCCTGGTTTTCTTCTTAGCACCATCATGCTCTATTTTACTTATTTATATTTTGTATCATTTGTTCCCCTCACTCTAATATAAACTTAAAGAGTTCAGGGATTTGTGTCTGTTTTGTTTCCTACTGGCAAGTGGAAGAGAACTCAATAAATATTTGTTGAGTGCATGAATGCATTATTTTATTTATAATTAACTAGATTATTAATCCAAAATTCATTGTATACATACCTGTAGAAGTAACTATGGCTGCTAGAAGCTGAATCATGAATTAACAGTCTCATAAATTCAAACACTCCAGAGATGTGGGCTGGTTCACTTATATAACAACCAGCTTTCATAGTTTCTACAGTTGTGATTAGACAGAAGGAATTGCTGCCATTTATTTTACATTTATCAGGAATTTATTGAACATATAGACATGGAAGTCTAAGTACATGTCTTCCTGCCAAGTGCAGTGGGGATATAAAAGTAGCATCTAAACATTCAAGAAATCTGGCATGTAATGTACATAAACCAGTTAGAGGAATAGAAAACAGTGATGAGTAGACGTGACCATGAATCAAGTATAATCATTCATCGTTGACTTTGGTACTGAGATAATTCTAAAATGGAAATTAGACACAGTTGTCTAGCATTAGCTATGTATAATGTTTGGCTGTAAATTTGATATATCTCACATTTGTGATACTGGGAATTTCCACCTATCTTTCACAACACTCTGCTTGCTTCACAAATCTGTTTCAACATTTCTTAATGTTACCAATGGCCTCCTTTTCTGAATTCCTGTAGATTTTTGGCCTGTATCTATGGCCACTCTTGAGTAATTCATATAAGTGAAGGGGGATAATCTTGAGATCTAAAAAAGTCACAAGAACAAAGGCTTGCATGGGAGGAGACTTGTGAGGGGAACTGAACCTTCAAAATCAGGTCAGAATTGTGAAGCAGGGAGAGCGCCAGGAAGTGGCTTCTGGTGGCTGCTCTTGGGGTTGATTCGGTCACAGGATTATAATGAACCCAAGTTCAAATTGTTTGGATGGTTGGCCTTGGTAACAGATAACAGCTTTTTAAACTAGGCTTTAGCAGTGGGCAGCCAAATGCATTTTGAACTTTAGTAAGCTGAGCTAACTGACATGTCTTTTAACTATAAATAATTCTTGTCCTGCACTATAGCTATGGAAACCCAAGGCTGGGATGGCAGAGAACTATGGCTTATAGCAATTTTTTTGAGGACTTTTGTTTTCTTTCAGCAAAATTACACTTTTTTAAATCAAGAGGTTGAATAAACTAAGATACAGTGTTTACATAATACTATTTATTCTCTATTTTGCTGAAGGTGATTTTTTAAAACGTGAAATTACTCCATTGTCATCAGATTATTATCTCTCAAGTGCAGAATTTGTGGAACATGGATTTCTGCCTCCAGGGGGCACTATCATTTTCATAAAATAAGGAATTAGACTTGATTTTTGATGTTGGTGGCTTCTTACCCTATGGAGAGAGAGACTCTTTGGGAGCACTGTCATTTGAGTGAACACCAAAAGTAGAATCCATTCAATCTAGTAGAGATCAGATTTAAGGTGACTCTTGTCTTTATTGCTGGAAAGTTTCAAATGGAGGAGGACGATAGCTGGCCCAAAGATTTAGAATTAGGAAGCATTTAGAGTCTAACTCCTCTGTATTGTAATAGAGAAATCTATTATGAAGTTGGGTGAAAGCTGAATTTCTCAAGTTAAAGCCAATGACTGTATTATGTGAGTAAAAAATATTATATTTTACTTTATATATGTCTGACATTTTTTGTTACATGTATTATTGTTGTTGAGTTTTTACTAGTTTGTCATTTTTGGGAAAAATCAGCATCAACCTTTAGTATCAAGACCAGATTTATCAGGGCTTCAACCAGTAAGAATGCAAGCATCTTTGTATGCACAAAGGCTTGTTTTCTCTCAGCATTTCTGAACTAGACACAAACGTTCCTGCTTCTGTTATCATAGTATTTATGTAAAATCTTGCTAACTCAGTCCCCTCAAATAGCCAAATATTGAAAGCATCTGTAGCAAAATATGTCAGTAATGCAGTTTGTAGAAGGGTGACACGTAGAAATTATTTTAAAAAGGAAAAGCATCCAAGCTCATTCATTCAACAAATATTTGTTGAGCACCCTTTATGTGGGAGGTATGGGGGCTGAAAAGACACTGTCTTTGCTCTGTAAAATAACAACATTTCTGCCCTAACCGGTTTGGCTCAGTGGATAGAGCATCGGCCTGCGGACAGAAGGGTCCCGGATTCGATTCTAGTCAAGGGCATGTACCTTGGTTGCGGGCACATCTCCAGTAGGGAGTGTGCAGGAGGCAGCTGATCGATGTTTCTCTCTCATCGATGTTTCTAACTCTCTATCCCTCTCCCTTCCTCTCTGTAAAAAATCAATAAAATATATTAAAAAAATAACATTTCTAGTAGACTAAGAACGATGTCTGAAATTGAAGCATGTTATTAAAAGATTAAGACTTCATACTGTGTCAAGAAAATATTCTTTGAGATGATTTTTTTAATTGTGGTAAAACACATATAACATAAAATTACATTTTTAACCGTGTTTAATTGTATACTCCTGTGGCATTAAGTACATTCCCATTGGTATGTAGCCATAACCACCATCCATCTCCAGAATGTTTTAATCCTCCCTAAGACTGCATTAAACAACGCATTTCCCCTGCCTCTCCCAGCCCCTGGCAACCATCAATCCACTACCTGTCTCTGAATTTGACTATTCTAGGTACCTCCCGTAAGGAGAGCCATACAATATTTGTCCTTTTGTGACTGACTTAATTCACTTAGTATAATGTCTTCATATTTCATCTATGTTGTAGCATATGTCAAAATTGTCTTCTTTATTAAGGCTAAATAATACTCCATTGTATGTATATGCCATATATTGTCCATCCATTTATTTGTTGGTGGATACTGGGTTGCTTCCACCTTTTGGCTATTCAACAGTTACTTTGTGGAACAACGTTTCAGAACTCTGGAGTCTCCCCAGAGGGGAGCCATGTTGCTTTGTTGCAGTGACAGGCACAGGCACCCACAAGCCCTGCTTCTCTCTGGATTGGAACATGCCAGAAGGAAGGACTTTAACATCATAGAGATCTGGGCAGTCAGTCCTTGTCCTAGATCAGTAGCATACCCACTGGGGTAAAACTAAATTAAACTTTGAGATGTTTTCCTTTGCTTCACTATGCTGTTTAGACACATTTCTTTGCTTAGTTTAAACTTTGGATTCCAACTTCTGTTTAGGTTCTTCTGTCTTGTAGAGACATCTGGAAAGGGAATTGGTTTCCCAAGAAGGACTCAGCTGGTCCTCCTGTGGTTGCTGTCTTGGACTCTCTTTGACTTGCAATACTGGCAAATTTTGGGTCTGTTACTTGCATTTGAAAGCATCACACTTTATAGACCAACATGGTTTCCATCCTAGTTTTTCCTGGCCAGCCCAGTCCTGCAGCAAACATTAATCCAACCTTGGAAGTGAAATTGCTAAGGCCTCAAGAAGATTCTTTTCTTTTGCTTTGACCATTGGTTTTATAACTTTAATGTTCTTTTTTGCTTTGACTTGAAATTTGTGGTTGGTTTCCATGGACTTAGGAAATCCTGTCAGATCCTGGGTATTTAGAATGGGCTAGCCAAGAGTCCTAATGACAGCTAGTAGTCTTCTAATGACTAATAAGGAGGACCCAATACTATAACTAACTAACGAACTAACTAAGCTAACTAATACAAACACTAATAACTACTTTGATGCACTGCACTTGTATTCTGTAGATACTCCCCCCTTCCTCATACAGCAGTAGAGATTTGGGTAGTAGAGAATATTAGATTTTCTATTTTGGTCATGACCATGGAAATTAAAGGGCTTCAAGGCAGGAAACTGGTAATAATGAGAAGAACTAAACCAAATGACATAAAGGCTCTTGGAAAGTATGATACAGACTTGGGAGAATCAGTTACCCTTACAGGGTCTCAGTTTTCTTGTTTGTAGGATGGGAGTGGAGGTTGAAATCCTCAGGTTTTGACGATATGGTAGTGCTAGTATTGATGGCAGTGGTATGGGTTTGTAGGGAGGAGTGGACAGAGAGATGTGCTGAAAATTTCAGTTGGACCAATTAGTTAAATGCTCACTATTTATATAGAAGATTTGCAGGAAAGCAGTGATAAGTTAGTCTTTGGAAGATTAATATACAACTTGAATTACTGGTTCTCTCCTGCTCTTCTTCACCCTACCTTTCCCTGCCCCATGCCAGATAAATTAATTCTTCCTAGCCTCAAATCACAGAATCTTACTGGTTAATGTTGGAGATGAGGTATTTATTCTCCCTTAAGTATATCAAAATGGTTTATTGGTTTTATAACTTTAATGTTCTTTTTTGATAATACATGATTATTTCAGGAAACTTGGAAATATAGAGTATTATAAAGAAGTTTATCTTTTTTTTTTTTTAAAGGAAACCTTATTTATTTATTGTTAATCCTCACCTAAGGATATTTTTCCATTGATTTTTAGAAAGAGTGGAAGAGAGAGGAAAAGACAGAGAGAAACATCGATGTGAGAGAAATTCATTGATTGGTTGCCTCCTGCAATCAAGGTATGTGTTCTTGACCGGAATTGAACCTGGGATCCTTTGGTCCACAGGCTGAAGCTCTATCCACTGAGCAAACCGGATAGGGCTATAAAGAAGCTTAATCACTCAAACTTTCATTGTCTAAAGATGATCACCATTAACAATCATTATTCTTTCCAGACATTTTTTATCACATAAAATTGTATTTATATATGTGCATGCACAAAAATAATGCTGACATTTCAGAGATATACACAATTTTTATAAAATTAGGAGAATAAATTTATATTTTTTCCATGTATTATGAATATTTATCTTTTCTGCAGTAATAAACATTAGGAAGCCTTTCAAATACTATTGAAAGAGACTTTGAGAAATATATAAGTGAAAAAGAATGAAAAATATGAAATGATGAAAAATGAGTGAAATAACTCTTAATTTCACATATGAAATCTTCATTTGTTTCCACAGATGGCAGTTTTGTAGATCACCTAAATATTCTGTGGACAGTATGGCATAAAACATGAAAAGAATATATAGAGCTTGGAGAAAAAATATTTGATTCAATAAATTTGCTGAATAAGTAGGATTTTATTATAAAATCTTCACAGTAATTTTAAATGGAACCAGGATGCAATAAAATTGGTGATATTGTTTCAGAATTATTCCACCACAGTGGTGCTCTCCCCTCCCAACACCCAGCAGGACAGTCTGGAAAGGGACAGATTCTGAACAGTTTATTGTAGGCAATGCTTTTATCTTGGCTCATTGTTTTACAATCTACATTGTAATGACTGTCTTCTTAAATATTCCATTTCCTCTCTTCAATGAGGGAATCATGTGCCAATATCACCCAAATTCTCAGCCACTGTTATTCTGCATTTTTATATTATGTTCCAGGGAACATATTTTCATGTATATTGACTTTACTATTTTTTTAACCACTATAGACAAATGATATATTAGCTAAGACTGTCCCAGAGGCTATATTTTCTGACACTCTGCCACTTTGGGAATATTTATTATGACTCTTTTATTTTGCATCAAAAGTGTCAGTGGTTCTCTTTCTCTCTCTCTCTCTCTCTCATCGAATAATCATATTTATTTACCCTTGTTTCCATTCATCCTGTCATGGAAATACATGTTTGAACACTATTATAGTAAACACACGCCCTAACCAGTTTGGCTCAGTAGATAGAGCATCGGCCTGCGGACTGAAGGGTCCTGGGTTCGATTCCGGTCAAGGGCATGTACCTGGGTTGTGGGCACATCCCCAGTGGGAGGTGTGCTGGAGGCAGTGGATCGATGTTTCTCTCTCATCGATGTTTCTAACTCTCTATCCCTCTCCCTTCCTCTCTGTAAAAAATCAATAAAATATATTAAAAAAATAAACACACATCATATTATATTCTACATTTTCAGTTAAGATATTCATACTTTCTTATTGATTTCAGTCTTTTTTTAGCTTTATTAAAGTATAATTGACAAATGTAATTGTAATATATATAAAGTATACAATGTGATGATTTGGCATATGTATCTATTGTGAAAGGATTCCCACACTCAAGTTAACACACCCATTACCTTTGGTGAGAGCACAAGTTCTATTCTCTTAGCAAATTTAATTGTATAATATAGTGTTATCAACTAGAGTCATGATACATATTAGATCCTCTGATCTTATTAATCTTATAACTGAAAGTTTGTATTCTTTTCCAACCTCTCCCCATTTGAACCATCCACTAGCCTCTGGCAACTACCATTCAAGTTCCTGTTTTTTATGAATTTGACTTTTTTTTCTTGTTCTATATGTAAGTGATATCTTACATATTTGTCTTCCTCTGTCTAGCTTATTTCACTTGTATAATGCTGTCCAGTTTCCTCCATCTTGTGGCAAATGGCAGGATTTCTTTTTTTAAAGGCTGAATAATATTCCTTTGTGTATATATACCACATTTCTTTATTCACTCACCCATCAATAAATACTTAAGTTGTTTCCATACCCTGGCTATTGTCAGTAGCCTACAATGAACATGGGAGTTCAGATATCTTTTCAAGATTATGATTTCACTTCCTTTGGATGGATTTTTACCCAGAAGTAGAATTGCTGGATCATAGGTAGTCCTGTTTTTAAATTCCTGAGGAACTTACATATTGTTTTCCAAATGGCTATACCAAGTCCCACCAACAGTATACAAGGGTTTCCTTTTCTCCACATCTTCAGCAATACTTGTTATCTCTTGTCTCTTTGATAATAGCCATTATAATATGTGTGAGGTGATATCTCATTGTGATTTTGATTTGCATTTCCCTGATGATTAGTGATATTGAGCACTTTTTCATATACCTGTTGGCCATTTGTATGTCTTCTTTGGAGAAATGTGTATTCAGGTCTTCTGGCCATTTAAAATGGGATTATTTGTGTGTCTCCTCCTCCTCCCCCTCCCTCCCTCTCTCCCTCCCTCCCTCCCCCAAACCCCTTTCCCTCCCTTCCCTCCCTCTCCCCTCCCCATCCCGCTTCCCCACCCCTCCCCCTTCTCCTTCTTGCTACTGAGTTGTGTCAATTCTTTGAATATTTTGGGTATTAACCCCTTATGGAATATTTTTCCCCATTTCATAGGTTGATGATGGATTTGGATTCATTTTGATATGGGTTCTTTGCTGTGCAGAAACATTTTAGTTTGAGGTAGTCCTAATTATTTATTTTTGCTTTTGTTGTCAAATCCCAAAAACTATTGCCAAACCAATGTCAAGGATCTTACTCCCTTAGTTTTCTTGTAGGGTTTTTACAGATTCAGGTCTTACTTCAAGTTGTTAATCTATTTTGAGTTGATTTTTGCATGTGGTATAAGATCCAGTTTAATTCTTTTGCATGTGGAAAGTCAGTTTTTATAATACCATGACTTTTCCCCATTGCATATTCTTGGCACATTTGTCAAAAATTAATTGCATGGGTTTCTTTCTGGGCTTTCAATTCTCTTCCACTAATTGGACAATTTTTATACCAATACCACACTATTTTGATTACTATAGCTTTGTAAAATGAGGAAATGTGATGCCTCCAGCTTTGTTCTTTTTCAAGATTGCTTTGTCTAATCATGGTCTTTGTGGTTCCATATGCATTTTTAGGATTCTATTTCTGTAAAATATGTCTTTGGAATTTTGATAGGGATTGCATTGAATCTGTAGATAATTTTGGATGTGGTATGGACATTTAAAATATTTTTTAAACATTTATTTTTAGAGAGAGGGGAAAGGAGAGTGAGTGAGAGAGAGAGAGAGAGAGAGAGAGAGAGAGAGACATTGATGTGAGAACAAAACATCAATTGTCTGGCTCCTGCATGCCCCCTACCAGGGATCGAGCCTGCAACCTGGACATGTGCCCTGCTCCTGAATCAGACTGGCATCCTTTGGGTGCATGGAACCAACTGAACCACTTTAACCAGGCAGTGTGGATATTTTAATTCACCCAATCCATAATCATTGACTAGATCTTTTCATTTATTTGTGTCTTCAATTTCTTTCATCAGTGTTTTGTAGTTTGCAGTGTCAGATCCTTTACATCCTTGAGTAAATTTATTTCTAAATGTTTTATTGTTTTTGATGCTATTGTAAATAGCATTATCTTAATTTCTCTTTCAGATATTTCGTTATTAGTGATTTTTGTATATTGATTTTGTATTCTGTAACTTTACTGAATTTGTTTTTAGTCTTTTGGTGGTGTCTTTAGGGTTTTCTATAGAAAATGTGTTATTTGTAAACACAGACAATATTACTTCTTCCTTCCCAATTTGCATGGTCTTTCCTTTCCTTTCCTTTTCCTTTTCCTTTTCCCTTTTCCCTTTCCCCATTCCCCTTTCTCCTTCCCTTCCCTTCCCTTCCCTTCTCTTCCCTTCCCTTCCCTTCCCTTCCCTTCCCTTCCCTTCCCTTCCCTTCCCTTCCCTTCCTCTCTTTCTTCCTCCCTCTCCCTCTCCCTCTCCCTCTCCCTCTCCCTCTCCCTCTCCCCTCCCCCTCCCCTTCCCCCTCTCCCTCCTTCTCTCCTTCTTTTCTTCTCTCTCTCTCTCTCTCTCTCTCTCTCTCTCTCTCTCTCTCTCTCTCTCTCTCCTGATTGATATGGACTTCCAATACTACATTGAATAAAAGTGGTGAGAGTGGGCATCCTTGTCTTGTTTCTGATCTTAGAAAGGAAAGGTTTTCAGTGTTTCACCATTGAGTATGATGTTAGTTATGGGATTGACATATATGGATAGGATATTGTAGATGAAGAATACATGTTTTAAAGCTAGAATGCCTAACTAAATCCTAGTTCTGCCACCTATTATAGGTGTAACTATGAGAAGTTATTTCTCATGCACTTGCATTTTCTCATTTGTAAAATTAAGATAACAACAGTACCTATCTCATTGGATTTCTATTTTTCTTGCATTATTTTTAATTTCAAAGCTCAAATTTTCCCAAATTGGATCAATAGGATCCTTTAGAAGCAGGCTTCCTTTGGTTTTTGGTTTTTTATAAACAGCTTTATTAACTCATAATTTATATGCCATACAATTACTGCTAAATAATATTCTACTTAATTGACATAGCACATTTTGTTTATTCATTCATTAGTTGATATATATTTGAGCTGTTTCCATTTGAGGGCTATCTATCTATATATATAAAAGCCTAAGTGACCATTATGACCAAATGACCTGAACGACCAGTTGACTGGTTGCTATGATGATCACTGACCACCAGGGGGCAGACACTTAACACAGGAGCTGCCCCCTGGTGGTCAGTGTGCTCCACAGTGGGAGTGCTGCTCGGTCAGAAGCTGGACTCATGGCTGGTGAGCACAACTGCGGCGGTGGGAGCCTCTCCAGCCTCCGTGTCAGTGCTATGGGTGGGGGGTGGGGTAGGGGGGTGGTGGTGGTGGCAGGTGCAGTGGAGCTAGGATGAGTGGCAGTGGAGCTGCGCCTGGCCCCAGCTGGGGCTCCTCCCGGGTTGCCTGCCGCTTCAGCGCTGCTACATCTCCTGAGGGGTCCCAGATTGTGAGAGGGTGCTGGCCAAGCTGAGGGACCCCACCTGTGCATGAATCCGTGCACTGGGCTTCTAGTTGTGAATAATGCTGTTATGAACATTTATGCACAAGATTCTGTTTGGACATACATTTTCATTTTTCTTGGGTGTAGAATGGAATTTATGGGTCATATGGTAACTCTGTTTAACATTTTGAGGAACTGCACCCAAGCAATTTTCCAAAGAAGCAGTATCATTTTTTGCAATCCCACCGTAAGGTATGAGGTTTCGGTTTTCCCCTCTCATCAACAGTTGTTATTATCTATTTCTTTTCTTTTCTTTTTGCTTTTAACCACCCTAATGCATGTGAAGTGGTATCTCATGGTTTTGATTTTCATTTTTGTAATGACTAATAATGTGGAACATCATTTAGTGTGCTTATTGGCCTTTTGCATATTATCTTTGGAGAAATGTCTATTCAAATCCTCCACCTGTTTTTAAATTGAATTACTTGTCTTTTTATTGCTGAGTTGTATGTTCTTTGTATATTCTGGATGCAACTTCCTTGTCAGGTATATGATTTGCAAATATTTTCTCTCATTATGTGGCTGCCCTTTGTTTTCTTTTTTTTTTTTAATATATTTTATTGATTTTCTACAGAGAGGAAGGGAGAGAGATAGAGAGCTAGAAACATCGATGAAAGAGAAACATGGATCAGCTGCCTCCTGCACATCTCCCACTGGGGATGTGCCCGCAACCCAGGTACATGCCCTTGACCGGAATCGAACCTGGGACCCCTCAGTCCGCAGGCCGACGCTCTATCCACTGAGCCAAACCGGTTTCGGCCCTTTGTTTTCTTTCTTTTTAAAAAATGTTTTTGTTAATTTTTAGAGAAAGAGGAAAGGAGAGGAATAGAGAGATAGAAATATAGATGAGAGAGAAACATCACTGATCGGGTGCCTCCTGAACACTTCCTCCTGGGGATAGAGCTCACAACCTGGGCATATACCCTGACCAGGAATTGAACCAGCGACCTCCTGGTGCATGGGACGATGCTCAGCCAACTGAGCCACACTGACTGGGCTGAAGATTTACTCTTATGTTTATCTTGAAAAGTTTCATAGTTTTAGCTCTTATATTTCGATCTATAATGCACTTTGAGTTCATTTTTGTTTGGTGTGATGAAAGGTTCAATTTTATTCTTTTGTATATGGATATCTAGTCCCAGCATCATATTTGAAACTCATTAAGTTTTTATAAGTATAAAATATTATTATATGTAAAGCACTTAGAATAGTAAATGAGGATGCATAGCAGCACTGAGTAAATATTATTTATTATTTTATTTATTGTACTGAATTGTCATTATATGTTTACTTGTCTATCTCTCTCAAAAGATTATCTTAATGTTTGTACCTATGTGCCTGGTCTAGTGCCCAACAATCAGCACATGCTGGATAGATTTTGTTGAATGGATAAATTGTAAATAGGGTTTCTCTGCTCAGGGTAAGGCACAGGACAGATGCCATTTTCAACACCAACATTCTACTGTGTTAGACTTGAGTTCCTACCAAAGGGTCTCTCAAAGTTAGAACATGTTAACAGTGGTTGCCCTAAGGCATCTCCCCAGAGAGCATAGCGTACAATCCCTGGGTGCAGATCACTTCAGCACATTTATGTCTTTCTCATGTCTCTCTCCCCACTGCTTATTTCTTCTTCCCCTTGTCCCTGAGCAGGAGCTCCTGGAATAGAACCCCCCTCTAATGTTAGTCTCTGCCAGATCTTCTTTGCTGCAACCTTTGACTTTCTATCCCTAAAAGCTGAAGGTGCATGACTTACAGTCCCTTAACAGACTCCATCTACTTTCCCCCATCCCCCTGCCCCCCCCCCCGCACTCCCCCCCCCCCCCCATGATCTCATCTAGTTTAATGGCTTTAAATACCATGTTAGTGTTGAAGACTCCCAAATCTGTTACTCCAGCCTTAACTCTTTACTGAGATCCAGACTTAAATTTCAATTGTCTGCTTCATGTCTCATCTTAGATATCTAACAGGCTTCTCAAACTTAACATATCCAAAATAGTTTCTCCCACAAACATTTTTCTCTTAGTCTTTCTCATCTAAGTGAATGACTCCATAAAATTCTCCTAATTACTGAGATAAAATACTTAGGATTTATCCTTGATTTCTCTTTTTAAAACGTCATATCAGGCCAGTCTTTTTAATCTGCCTTCAAAATATGCCAGCAACTTATCACTGCTCACCACCTCCAGTGTTTTCTCTTGAGAACAAGCACCATCTGCTTGTACATGATCTATTGCAGTAGCCTATGACTGCTCTCTTCCACCCTTGCCTCTCCCAATTCCATTCTCTACATCAACAGTTGCTGAAAGGTTGGTGACCACTGCTCTACACAATAGCCCCCAAAATCTGTTTAAAACCACAGTAGATCACGCTACTTCTAGTTTAAAACCTCTAATGGCTTCCAGTTACATTAGGATAATATCCAAATTTCTTAGCATGACCAACAAGACTTTCTTGACCTTGCCCCTTAAATAACACAATGTTCAAATTTGAAATTTCTATCAGGTACACAAATTTAATGATAGGAGATTTCAGAGTGAGTTGCCAGTTCATGATATGCAGGTTTTCAAAGGAAATGTTACAAACCTGTTCCATACTCTTGAAATCCTTTGATAAAATAAAAGGGTTGAGACAGTAAAAGAGAGAGGATGTCTGAGGAGTAAATGTTTAGAAACAGCTGGGTATGACTCCTGTTTTGTATTTGGCAGAGGAGGACTAGGAATGTCTCCCCTCCCCTCCAACCTGGTGGTGGTCCAGAGCTTCCATGGGGCCACCACAAAGCTCACTGTTATTTCTTTAGCAGGGAAGCATAGTGGATCAGGGGCTTGTTTCTGCCTGGGGGACTAAGAGAATGAGATATAGACCAGTGGTTCCCAAACTTATTTGGCCTACCGCCCCCTTTCCAGAAAAAATATTACTCAGCGCCCCCTGGAAATTAATTTTTTTAAAATTTTAATAGCAATTAAACAGAAAGATATATGTATTAATGTTTCTACCTTTTTCGTAAAATATAGTAAAGAAAGGCGTAAATTAGAAACATTGAAGTTTGAAATTATGAAACTATTTATTGAACTCAGAATAGAAAGGTAATACAAAAAAAGTTAAAACAAATGCACATGTGGCCATCACTGCCCCCCTGGATCGCTGCAGCGCCCACCAGGGGGCGGTAGCGCCCACTTTGGGAATCACTGATATAGACTGACTGGCTAACTTTGGAGTGGAGTCAGGAAAATGTGGCCCCATTAAGGCTTGGGAGCAGGGTGTAACTATGAGAAGTTAAAAGGTTATGGAGCAGGGTTAGGGGTCAGCTGTGAGTCACACAGAAGAGAGCATGTGTGTGAGAGTGTCCTGAGATCTGACTAATAGGGCTGCCTACTAGAGTGTGGAAACTCCAGTAGCAGCAATTTGGTGATAAATGAGTGGGGGTTACAAAGGAATCCTGAGGGTCACTCAAAATAAAGATGCCATCTACCCATTGAAGGAGAGTAGGCCCAGTGGAGACTGGGAACTTCGAGATCCCTGAAAAGGTCCCATGAGGGAGAGAATCAGCATAAACACTTGCCAGGCCTACAGAGTACAAAGCCAGATTACTTTGGTTCTAGTTCAAGTGGGAGCCTTCCTGCCCTTTTTCCATTCCCCCTCTGCATAGCCCACACTACATGGGTTGAAGCTGCAGTTATCTAGTTACGTAATATTCATATATTGTACAGCAATGTCCAGCTTCTGGTTTGAGTATGTTTTGTGATTTGAAGTGATCTTGGGACAACCTATTTGATAAGAGTAAAGGGAAAAGTCATATGGTCTGCTGGAGTTCTTATTTTCTGGCAGGAGAAGATTCCCTGCCAAATAAAGTTAAAAAGAATGGTGAAAGAGAATGATATAAAATTATAGTTTGTGGTATTATGAATATGTCCAGTTATACATGGAAAAGCTCTAGTTGTTCAGGCTTCTCAGGCTAGGTTACCTCCTGAGAAAACCACTTTTTCCTCTCCTGCCATTCTCTAGCAAGCCTACTCTTCTGTTTTCTTCAAAGCACCAATTATTATGTGAAAGTGTCTTGTTCCTGTGTTTTCTTATTGTCTGTTACCTTCCATTGGACTGCAGATTCCATAAAAGCAGGAATCCCACCTCTTTAGTTTGCTGTTGTCCCCAGTGAATAGGTGCCCTGTGTGTATAAGTGCTCAATAAATACGGGTTGGCCAAAACCGGTTTGGCTCAGTGGATAGAGCGTCAGCCTGCGGACTGAGAGGTCCCGGGTTCGATTCCGGTCAAGGGCATGTGCCTGGGTTGCGGGCACATCCCTGGTGGGGGATGTGCAGGAGGCAGCTGATCGATGTTTCTCTCTCATCGATGTTTCTAACTCTCTCTGTCTCTCTCCCTTCCTCTCTGTGAAAAATCAATAAAATATATTTAAAAAATAAATAAATAAATAAATAAATACGGGTTGAGTGAATGAATGAATGTGAAAACTGTATAAGGAACAGATATCTGAGAGTGAGAAAAATGCATATTCACCCAATTTCAATGGGCCCTCTCTTTTTGTGAATTATTTTTATACAATTATACATTCATGCTGTGGTGGTAATAACTTTTATATTATTTGTATGACTAATTGTCTTAGCTTACTTTTTTATGGCACACAAACATAAAAATGTTTTAAACAAATGTGGAAGAAGCACAAATTTGATATATTAAACAGAAAACATTTGAGTATGGATTGACTTGAATCTATTTTAATTTCTTTTTTTTTGTTTAAAATATTACATGTGTCTCCTTTTCTCCCCATTGACCCCTCCCTGGCCACTCCCACCCCCCCAGGACAAGCCCCCATCGACCCAGTGTCCACATCCATTGGTTATGCTAATATGCATGCAAACAAGTCCTGTGATTTCTTACAGGCCACCCCCCCCCCCTTTGCCCTCCCCTGCTTCCCTCTGAGGTTTGATGGTTTGTTTGGTGTTTCTCTGTCTCTGGATCTATTTTTGTTCATTAGTTTATGTTGTTCATTTTATTCCACAAATGAGTGAGATCATGTGATATTTATCTTTCTCTGACTGGCTTATTTAGCTTAGCATAATGCTCTTCAGGTCCATCCTATTTTTATTTTTAACATGGTCTCATAGGGATCTCTCTTTTAAAATAATTTTTATTGATTTTAGAGAGAGAGGAAGCAGGGCGGGGGTGGGAGGAAGAGGTCAATTTGTTGTTCCATTTATTTATGCATTCATTGGTTGATTCTTGTATGTGCGCTCACCAGAGATCTAACCTGCAACCTTGGCATATTTGGATGACGCCAACTAAGCTACCCAGTTAAGGCTGGGATCTCTTTTTAATTTTGGTGTTGGAGGACAGTATTCACACATGCCTTGTAAGGTTTAGTTTCTCAGTGTGGTAGACAGACTCTAAGTTTGCCCCTCATGTCCCCCACCCCTGGTGTCCTCACCATTGTATAACCCCCTCCGTTTGAGTGTCTGTGGGGAATGTGACTTGTGTCTAGCCAATAGAATATAACAAAGGTGATAGGATGTCACACCTGTGATTACATTTTGATATTTAAGACTCTCTCTAGAGACTCACTTTGCTGGCTTGAGCCTCCATGTTGAAACAGTCCATTTGGTAAAGACTTCAGGCAGCCACTACGACATGAGGTTGACCTTCAGCTGACATCCAGCAAGAAGCAGATGCTCTCAGTCTCATAACCATGAGGAAATGAATTCTCTCACTGGAAGCATAAAGCTAGTTTAAACATTGTCAATCATTTATACCTCAGGGGCCAAGAAGGATTTAAGAAGAGGTTTGCTACAAAGGTATCTGAGCTTGAAGGGGGTGACTACTCCTAGGTAAGGATGGACGTGTAACAGGAAAGCTTGGCTAGATACAGACTTACTTAGCTTTAGTATTTGCTTAGGTCTTGGCCATATGAATGTCTCTCTGTACTTCTTGCTTATATACTTAATATCTTGAGAATGACCTGATGGGGAGGTGTGTGTTTACAGGGCCCAAGGATGGCATAAGAAGGATGAAACTCAGTCACAGACTCCCCGAGAAGCCCTCTACATTGATGTTAACCACGGCAACATGTAGGCAAAACCAGAAAAACCAAATCAGGGGCAGTTGGTAGCATAATGGTAACTGAGCCTGGGAGAAATTTGCATCCTGAGAGGAAAGGTGAGCCAAGTTCACCTTTCCTCCATAGCCATAGCCAAGCATCTTCCTTTTAAGTGAGCTCTGGCTCAAATGCAGAGCGTGAGCATTCTTTTCACATCCCCTGAGGAAAAATCAAAAGAAGGACTGTGAGTAGGGGTAATAAGGAGGCCAAGGACCTAGGCGGAGGGGTGGTGACCAGAGGAGGGGCCAAAATGCAGCCAGCATTCACAGTCCTCTTCATGCTGCTCTTTGTCCTGCTGTGTCTCCTGGGAATCCTGGCCAATGGCTTCATTGTGCTGGTGCTGAGCAGAGAATGGAGGCGGCTTGGGAGGCTGCTCCCTTCTGACATGATCCTGATTAGCTTGGGTGCCTCCCGTTTCTGCCTACAGTGGGTTGGAATGGTGCACAACTTTTACGCCTTCTTCCACCTGGAGGAGTTCAACAAGGGTCTTGCAGGGCAGCTCGTTAGACTCCAATGGGACTTCCTGAATTCAGCCACCTTCTGGTTCGGTACCTGGCTCAGTGTCCTCTTCTGCATGAAGATTGCTAACCTCACCCACCCTACCTTCCTCTGGCTGAAGTGGAGGTTCCCAGGGTCAGTGCCCTGGCTTCTGCTGGGCTCTCTCCTGACCTCCACCATCGTCACCCTGTTCTTCTTTTGGGGAGACTACGCTTTGAATCAAGGTTTCTTTATTAGAGAAGGTTATGAGAATATGACCTACATGGAGAGGGTCATGAGCATGGATATTCACTATTTCCTACCCCTCCAATTTGTCTTGTTCTCAATTCCTTGCTCTGTTTTTCTGGTCTCGACTGCATTGTTGATTCATTCTTTGAGGAGACACGCTCGGACAATGCAGCAAAGTGCCCACAGCCTGCAAGACGCCAGCACCCAGGCTCACACCAGAGCTCTGAAGTCACTCATCTTCTTCCTCATTCTTTACATTCTATCTTTCTTGTCCCTGATCATTGATACTGTAGGTTTCTTTTCCTCAGAGAATGACTGGTTCTGGCCATGGCAAATTGTAACCTACCTGTGCACATCTGTCCATCCCTTTATCCTCATCCTCAGCAGTCCCAGGCTTCGAGCGGTGTTCAGGCAGCTACTTCTGTTGGCCAGGGGCTTCTGGCTGGTCTAGGTGCCATGGTCTCCTTATTCTGATCCCCAGAAGAGACTCAAGTGAGGATGACAGAACCACGGCCCATTACATGGAAATATCTTCATAGGTAGATATCTACTGGATCATTGTGTGGGCTCCTCCTTTGAAAGGAGAGAAGGAGAACAAAATCCGGGAACACTCTGAGCATGATACCTCTATTGGGACACTATTAAAACAGGGCCCCATGGATCCCAGAGAGCCAATATTGTCCAGAAGGTCAGAATAGAAAATTTTGTGCTATTCTCTGTTTGTATACTCTGTGTTGAGAGGAAGCCTTAAAACAAAATAATGCTCTTCAGTTAAATGTCTTAAGTATACTATCTTATCTTGAAAACCTAATGGGAAATTAAGGAAAAATATTGTCCACAACTGAATTAGGGTGTAGATGGGGAAGCAACAACCTTCGCGAGGAAATGTCTAGGTTACTACTAAGGGACAGTTGTGGTAGACAGTGGCTGGGCTGTGAGGTCTAAATGCTCTTCCTTTTGTGGAGATTCTTTGCCTCACACCAAAGCTTGGGTAATTTGGCTTTAATTTTGTTAAAGCTATTGAAAGGTTTCTTTACACTACCCCCATCTCTTTTTTAATTGATATTTCCGTTGTTGTATCTCTTATTTTCTCCTCTCTGAAGTCTAAGTGGCAGCCAGACTTTTTCCAGATTTATTCTCCCCCCTCAAGCAAATGTTACCAAGTCACATGTGAATAGAATAAACATGTACTTTTGTTCTGAAAATCAAACATTCAAGAATTTCACTTAGTTTGTGTCAAAAAACTATTGAACTTCTTTTTTTTTTTTAAAGTAAAATAATGGTCTTATTAAATCTTTGTTTAAATGTTTTAAAATAGTTTGCTTCAATTACTGTGCAGTTAGTTGTTTTTATTTTTATTTATTTATTTTTTTGATTGTTGTCTTTTAAAAAAAAATTTTGTTTTATTGCTTAAAGTATTATAAAGAGTAGTACATATGTCTCCTTTTTTTTCCCCCTTGACCTACCCCCGGCCTCCCATACCCCCCAGTGTCTTGTGTCCATTGGTTATGCTTATATGCATGCATACAAGTCCTTCAGTTGATCTCTTACCGCCCCCCACCCCCCAACCCTCCCCGGCCTTCCCGCTGTAGTTTGACAGTCTGTTCGATGCTGCTCTGCCCCGTATCTATTTTTGTTCATCAGTTTATAATGGTCTTTATTATCCATAAATGAGTGAGATCATGTGGTATTTACCTTTCATTGACTGGCTTATTTCACTTAGCATAATGCTCTCCAGTTCCATCCATGCTGTGGCAAATGGTAAGAATTCCTTCTTTTTCACAGCAGCATAGTATTCCATTGTGTAGATGTACCACAATTTTCTAATTCGTTCATCTGCTGATGGGCACTTAGGCTGTTTCCAGATCTTAGCTATGGTAAATTGTGCTGCTATGAACATAGGGGTGCATATATCCTTTCTGAGTGGTGTTTCTGGTTTCTTGGGATATATTCCTAGAAGTGGGATCACTGGGTCACATGGGAGTTCCAGTTTTAGTTTTTTGAGGAAACTCCATACTGTCTTCCATAGTGGCTGCACCAGTCTGCATTCCTACCAGCAGTGCACAAGTGTTCCTTTTTCAGCACATCTTCTCCAGCACTGTCGTTTGTTGATTTGTTGATGATGGCCATTCTGACAGGTGTGAGATGGTACCTCATTGTTGTTTTGATTTGCATCTCTCGTATGATTAGTGACTTTGAGCATGTTTTCATATGTCTCTTGGCTTTCTGAATGTCCTCTTTTGAAAAAGTGTCTATTTAGGTCCTTTGCCCATTTTTTGATTGGATTGTTTTCCTTCCTTTTGTTAAGTTATATGAGTTCCCTATAAATGTTGGAAATTAAATCCTTATCAGTGATAACATTGGCAAATACATTCTCCCATTGCAATGGGCTTTCTTGTTGTTTTGTTGATGGTTTCTTTTGCTGTGCAGAAGCTTTTTATTTTGATGTAGTCCCATTTGTTTATTTTCTCTTCAGTTTCCAATGCCCTAGGAGCTGTATCGGTGAAGAAATTGCTTCTGCATATGTCTGAGATTTTGTTGCCTTTGGATTCCTCTAGTATTTTTATGGTTTCCCGTCTTACATTTAAGTCCTTTATCCCTTTTGAGTTTATTTTTGTGTATGGTGTAAGTTGGTGGTCTAGTTTCATTTTTTTGCATGTATCTGTCCAATCTTCCCAACACCATTTATTGAAGAGACTGTCTTGACTCTATTGTATGTTCTTGCCTCCTTTGTCAAATATTTTTTTTAAATATTTTTTATTGATTAAGATATTACATATGTGTACCCTCTACCCCCCCCCCCCCCCCCGCTCATCCCCTCACTCCCCCGTTGTCCGTGTCCATTGGTTAGGCCTATATGCTTGCATATAAGTCCTTTGGTTGATCTTTCCCTCTTGCCCCCACCCTCCCCTACCTTCCCTCCAAGGCCCGACAGTCCAATCAATGCCTCTCCGTCTCTGGATCAGTCCTTGTTCATCAGTTTATGTTGTTCATTATATTCCACAAATGAGTGAGATCCTGTGGTATTTATCCACTCTCCAGTTCCATCCATGCTGTGGCAAATGGTAAGAGTTCCTTTTTCTTCTTCCTCTTCTTAAAGAATACCTTTCAGCATTTCATATAATGCTGGTTTGGTGGTGATGAACTCCTTTAGCTTTTTCTTATCCGTGAAGCTCTTTATCTGACCTTCCATTCTGAATGATAGCTTTGCTGGATAAAGTAATCTTGGTTGCAGGTTCTTGCTATTCATCTCTTTGAATCTTTCTTGCCACTCTCTTCTGGCCTGCATGGTTTCTGTTGAGAAATCAGCTGACAGTCGAATGGGTACGCCCTTGTAGGTAACTGACTGTCTTTCTCTTGCTGCTTTTAAGATTCTCTCTTTATCTTTTGCTCTTGGCATTTTAATTATGATGTGTCTTGGTGTGGTCCTCTTTGGATTCCTTTTGTTTGGGGTTCTCTGCGCTTCCTGGACTTGTAAGTCCATTTCTTTCACCAGGTAGGGGAAGTTTTCTGTTATTATTTCTTCAAAAAGGTTTTCAATATCTTGCCCTCTCTCTCCTTCTGGTACCCCTATAATTCTGATGTTGGTACGCTTGAAGTTGTCCCAGAGGTTCCTTACACTATCTTCATATTTTTTGAATCTCTTTTCTTTTTTCTTTTTCGGTTGGGTATTTTTTGTTTCTTTGTATTTCAAATCTTTGACTTGATTCCTGGGATCCTCTTGTCTGCTGTTGGATCTCTGTAAATTATTCTTTATTTCAGTCAGTGTATGCTTAATTTCTAGTTGGTCCTTTTTCATGTCCTCCATGGTCTCACTATACTCCTTGAGGGATTCATTAAATTTATCGGCGGTTTCCATAAAATTCTTGAAAAACCTTATAAACGTGGCCTTGAACTCTATATCCAGTCGTTTGCTTTCCTCCGTTTCTGCAATTTGTGACATTTTTCTTTGTCTCCGCATTTTGGCTGCTTCCCTGTGTTGATAGAGTGGCCCTGTGCGCCAGGTGTCCTGTAGGGCCCAGTGGCTCAGCCTCCCCAGTTACCTGAGGTGGACACTCTTGGTGCACTCTTGGCGCCTTGGTTGTTGTAGGATCACTGGGAGGAATTGACCTCCAGGCAAGTTGGCTGTGGGAATCAGAATGGTCCCCCTCTGACCACTGGGTACAGTGGCTCCTGGGTCTAAGGAGGTGCTAATTCAGCCCCTGCCTGAGGCCACACAGCAGGAGCCACGAAGAGGCTCAGCTGTGAAGCAATGCAAGCCGCTGCGGGGCCTTGGGCCTTCTCTTGGAAGTTCCGGGTCTGCCTGGCTGGGCTGTAGTTAGGTACATTCACATGCAAAAGCCTCTGCCGCAGCCTGGGTGGGGCGGGGTCTCAGGGAGTCAAAGGGCGGTGAAAGCAGCTATGGTGATTCTCCGCGCCCTGAGTCGCGCGTCTCAGTGTCCCGGTAACGGCTGCAAGCACCTCTGAGGGAAAGCCGCCCTCAAGTTCGCCCGCTGCCGCCTGACAGACCAGCCTCTCCCCGTATGAGCCCTGGGTCCCCAGAGGCCCGCTGGAACCGGAATTCAGAGCAGTCGGGAGCTTGTGATTCAAAAAGACAGCCGCGTCCTCAGGCGCCACCCCCTTTCCGCACTCGCGAGCCGCCGCCGTACCTCTGCACTTCACCTCCGCAGCTCCGCTGGCTCTCAGCGTGCCCCTCTTTTCTTCTAGTTGTAGAAATTACACTCAGCCAGCCTTCCTGTTGTTCTGGACGATGTTTGCTCTGACCCTTGCGGCATTCTTCAATTGTTGTGTGAGGCGACAATTTCCCGGTGTTTATCTATGCCGCCATCTTCCTTTGTCAAATATTAATTGAGCATATTGTTCAGGTCGATTTCTGGGCTCTCTATTCTATTCCATTGATCTATATGCCTGTTCTTGTGCCAGTATCAGGCAGTTTTGAGAACAGTGGCTTTGTAATACAGCTTGATATCTGGTATTGAGATCCCACCTACTTTGTTCTTTCTCAGGATCGCTGCAGCTATTCAGGGTCTTTTTTTTATTCCAGATGAATTTTTGGAGAGTTCGTTCTAGGTCTGTGAAATATGCCGTTGGTATTTTAATGGGGAGTGCGTTGAATTTATAGATTGCTTTGGGTAGTATGGACATTTTAATGATGTTGTTGTACCAATCCATGAACATGGTATGTTCTTCCATCTGTTTATGTCTTCCTCTATCTCTTTTTTCCACGTCCTGTAGTTTTCTGAGTAGAGGTCTTTTACCTCTTTAGTTAAGTTTATTCCTAGGTAGCTTAATTTTTTTGTTGCGATGGTAATGGGATTTTTCTTTTAGTCTCTGTTTTTGTAAGTTCACTATTGCTGTTTAGAAATGCCATAGATTTCTTGGCATTAACTTTGTATCCTGCTACATTGCCAATTCATTTATTAAGTCTAATAGTTTTTTGATGGAGTCTTTAGGGTTTTTTATGTATAATATCATGTCATCTGCAAATAAGGACGGTTTTACTTCTTCTTTTCCAATTTGGATGCCTTTTATTTCTTCTTCATGTCTAATCGCAATGGCTAATACTTCCAGTACTATATTTAATAGGAGTGGTGAGTGTGGGCATCCCTGTCTTGTTCCTGTTCTTAGGGGAAATGATTTTAGTTTTAGCCCATTGAGTATGATGTTGGCTGTGGGTTTGTCATATATGGCTTTTATTATGTTCAGGTATGATCCTTCTATTCCCACCTTGCTGAGAGTTTTTATCAAAAATGGGTGTTGGATTTTGTCAAATGCTTTTTCTGCATCAATTGATATGACTATGTAGTTTTTTTCTTTCAATTTGTTTATGTGATGTATCACGTTTATTGATTTTCAGATATTGTACCATCCTTGCATCCCTGGGATAAATCCAACTTGGTCATGGTGTATGATCTTTCTGATGTACTGCTGGATCCGATTTGCTAGGATTTTGTTGAGGATTTTGGCATCTATGTTCATGAGGTATATTGACCTGTAATTCTCTTTCATTGTGTTGTCTTTATCTGGTTTTGTATTAGGGTGATGCTGGCTTCATAGAATGAGCTTGGAAGTGTTCCTTCCTCTTGAATTTTTTTTAAAAACAAATTCACATTTTATTTATGTTGAAATAAACTGTACAAAATTGACTTTCTTCACCAAAAATAACAGCAATAGTTTCTGTATTATTCCTAGATAAGCTACAAAACACATTTTTGTAGGTTGTGTAGGTTTTGCTTATAAATCAAGACGAGGCAGTAGATATAATCATGGGAAAAGACAGATTAAAACAGACCAATCTGTTGTCAGTATCCATAGCCTCTGATCCTGTCTTGACCATGAAACAGAAGTGTTCGACATATACTTGCTAAAAAGCTTATGACGATATAGGCTCAACAAAGGAATGTAAACAGCAACACCCAGATGTGGAACAATGGCAGGTTCTTCCTTCAATTTTTAACAGTAACTTGTTTAAGATTATCGAATAAAGACAAAATCTACACTGAAATCCTTGTTTGGCAAGCTCACGTTTCTTTCACTATCTGGTAATTTAACTGTTCATTAAAGATTTTTAGTAGTAAACTTAAAATTCCTGCTATTCAAAGGTTAGTCATGAGCTTCATTGTAAAATTTTATGAAACATATTCCTCTCACACCTTCTCAAAATTTATTTCTTCAAAGAACTAGTAACTCAATACCCAACAACAGGATCCACAGTGATAATAAATGTTATGTCTAAATTGACTTAACTAAAACAATTCCGAAGTGCCATTAGCAGAGACCACGCAGAAGTGCAGTGTGGCACTTTCAATGCTACCCTCTGGAAGAACAGTTAGTTCTCCAAAGCATGAGAGTTCAAACGGGCCATTTAAACAGTCAGATTATCAATGACTAATGTACTCAAGATATTCAACGATTAAGTGGCTTACATATATCTTATAGCTTTTCTATATTTTCAAATTTCTTAGATTTTTTCAATATCAAATATAAGAGAAAACCCATTTTAAAAGTCTCTCAGGTATTTTTGATAGTTTTGGAATTATCTGTAGGAAGATCTGACTTAGTGTTATAGAGTTTGATATATGTGTCCACCATTAAATCCAAATCATATTTTATATCAAAATTTATGTTAAGCAAAGCTAAGTTACTTGACCTTTGGTCTGTCAAAGTGTTCCTCAGGTATGCTTTGAGACGTTTTCGCCCATTTTCATAGCGTTCATTCTCAACCTTCATCACAGGAAGAATACATAAGACCTTCAACAATGCATAAACATTAGGAAAAAACTTGATGTCTGGCAGGTGGAGGGCTTCATAAATTGTGGATGGACGCTTTATATCTTTCCCTCTGTGTTTCCACTTGATTCTCCAACAATGCAGCTCAGCTGAGAGTGTATCAGGATTGGGTAAATCGCTTCTGTACATGTCAGCATGGTGCTCCTCTGATGTATTGAATTTGAGCTGTCGCATGACAGAGGGGACCAGAGATAAGCATTTAAGAGCTTTGAGGTGCTGTTCTGAGAATATATCTTTCATTTCCTGAATAATGTGTTCCATTGTTGGGACACTTAGAGCTTCTTTATAGTAACTCTCAGAGGTCAGCTGAGATTCCAGGTTCCCTTGATGAGCTCTGCGGAATTTCCCAGGGAGCTTCATCTGAATATCAAGTTTGGTTGCCAAATTGGTGGCTTCCTCAAACCAAAATTCATGATAAACTTCAATATTTTCCATCACTTCATTTAGTGAATGCAGCACCGCAGTCAAGCTACTGGCTGCAAAAAAGACATCAGAGGTCTGACCCTGGAGATTTTTCCCAAAGGCTCTTGTAAAAGATAGAACATTTTTAAGAACAATAATGCTAACAACGAAATCAAAATCTGTTACTGCACTACAGAGTTCAAATGCTCAGCCCGCTATACAGTTATTCCATCTAATGTTTGTATCATTATTTATACCATCTAAACATAAAACAAGTGCTTGTAGGAAGTCCACTAAAATTTTAAAAGCATCATGCCTGCCTGTCCACTGAGAATGGCAAATTTCCTTCAGTTCTTTACCCCTTTCTTCATTGTTCTTAAAGAGGACAGAAATTACATTGCAAAGCTCTAAAAGCAGTTGTGGTGATCGATGGAAAAAGAACAAACTTCCTCAATTGTTCCTAACGCAACAGACACTCCCATAACAAGCACCGATTTTGCCAACCACATATTTAAGGCACAGGAAGAGCAGAGTGTGTAGACAGCTTGGGGATATTTCTCCAAAAGTCTAGAAGCAACAACGTTCATTTTGGAAGAAAAGCCACTGGACACAATGTAAGCCTGGCCACGACAATATTCCATGTTTAATCCCCACTTCTCAGTTATCGTAGTGTGAAATTTCTTAGCCAAAATTTCGGCATCAGCTTCATAAGGCAGGAAACCCACAAATTCCTCTCGCAGGTTATGAGTTTCATCAGCAAACCTCACCAACACGGGCAGGTGCTCTTCCCCTGCTATGTCCACTACGTCGTCAGTGATAATCGAAAAGAAGTGAGAGTCTCTCACTTCCCTGAGCGTTTCTTCCCAAATGCAGCTCTCACAGATCTCTAGCATCTGTTTCTGCTGTGCTTTTGAACAGAACAGTGTGTTGACTGCTGTTGTCTCAAAGCGCTTTCTCAGAACCTCTTCACCAGAATTTATCCAGCACTCCAACAGTGCCTGAAAGTTTTTAGGAGTAAAGAGACCTTCTGGGATTTCATCAGCTTCATGTCCATCTAGAGGTATGTTTTGTTTTCCCCTAAGAATTACAATTTCAAATAAAGATTTTAAGTATTCTTTGTTTTCCTTCTCCTCAAGGGTTAAAGGTAAAAATGTCTTCATCCTGTTCTTCACCCCCTTCTGTATTGGAGTTCTTCTGAGCATTGGTGTTGCTGATCTCTTTATGTTTTCGTTCCTGTTCAGAAGTTTCGTCAGTTTTTTTCTGTTTCAGTGTCCTGATTTCATCTTCACTCAGTGACAGCTGGAGACAGTGGGCAGCATGGGACATGATACTGATATGAAGAAATGTCAGCAGGCTAGCTATCCCTCTTCATCCTGTGGGCTGCCAGAGTTACATGGATGACAAATCTGGAACAGTGTGCCTGCTGCAAGGTGTCTGAGGTTCCCTGAGATGGGGGTTGGGGGATGGGGGTGGGGAAAACAGAGTATAGGGAAATAATAGCTACAGGATGGAAGTGTTGAGCTCCTCACCCCTGGTACATATTACTAAGAAGAAAGCTGATTTAGAGGACTCTTGTGTAGTGTCAGTATTTTCCAGAAAAACAAATAAATATAATAGAGGTAAAAAAATGCATGAAAAAATAAATAAAAACAGGATTTCTCAGAACTTAAAAAAATATTCAAGTCTGGGTAAGGAAAAAACCTCACATCTAGATGTAGTTTAGCAAAACTGAAAATGTCAAATATTTTTTAAAAAGGCAGGTCACCTAAAAACAATCAAGAATCAGGCTGACAACAGACTTCAATGCAAAAAAAAAATCAGAATCAACATCACATAGACTATGTGTTTCCTCTATATCACTAAACATTTGAAATACAAAATGGTTTTTAAAAATAAACCCATGTCTGTGATTGCAGTTATATGTGGAAACTAAGTAACAAAATAAACTGATCAATGGGGTGGATCCAGAAACATGGAGGCATGGAATAGAGTGCAGAATCTCATAGGGAAGGCAGGGGAGGGTGGGTGGGTGGGAGGTAATGAACCAAAGACCTTGTATGCATATATGCATGTCCCATGAACTCAGACAATAGGGTGCTGAAGGCCTGGGGTGGGGAAGGGCAGGGGCAGGCAATTCTTTTATTCGTTTTCTGTGTAAACTATGTGGATTGTTCAAATGATAGATAAGATCAAATATTGTTGGTATTGCATTATCTCGAAGAACTGTCCTATAAGGACTCTCACAATGACTTCACAAGTGTCTGCTTCAAATAATTTTGAGAAATAAATAACCCAATCATTCTTTAGTTTTCTGGTGCCTCTGCAAAATGTATAGTTCTACAGATCATAGAGGTCTCAAAGTGTTTGGCACATAATCAATAATGTTTATTTAGTTGATCAGGTGTTTTATCTTCTAAGTCTGCTCTCCTACAATTTTCCACCCACTTCTGGCATCTGGCTGGATCCCTCAGGAACCTAAAGAAGGCCAGATCCAACTGCTTGCTCTTCCACGTGCAGTTGGGGGCCTTGCAGAAGTTCGGCATTGTCGCCCACCCGCGGCCAGCCCGGCGCTCCCCTCCCCGCCTCCTCAGGGCAGCTTACCTGCCCGTTGGGGCCGGGAGGGGAGCCTGGCCAGCGGGCTTGGCAAGGCTGGCATGCGGGGGTGGGGGGGGGGCGGAAAGCCACGAGGGGAAGGAGGGGCAGGAGGGGTGCCGCGGTCCAAGGCCGAGCTGGGGACACGGCTCCACCTCTTGAATTTTTTGGAATAGTCTGAGGAGGATAGATTTTTAGTTCTTCCTCAAATGTTTGGTAAAACTCCCCTGTGAAGCTGTCTGGCCCCGGGCTTTTGTTTGCTGGAAGCTTTTTGATTACTGCTTCAATTTATTCCATAGTTATTGGCCTATTGAGATTTTTAGATTCTTCCTGATGGAGTTTTGGAAGGTTGTATTTTTCTAGGAATATGTCTATTTCCTCCAGGTTGTCTAGTTTGTTGGAGTAGAGTTGTTCATAGTATTTTTTTTAACAATCCTTTGTATTTCTGTGGGGTCTGTTGTTATTTATCCTCTTTCATTTCTGATTTTGTTTATTTGGGTCCTCTCTCTTTGTTTCTTGGTGAGCCTGGCTAGAGGTTCATCAATCTTGTTTATCCTTTCAAAGAACCAGCTCTTGGTTTTGTTGATCTCTTGTATTGTTTTTTTGGTCGCTGTGTTGTTTATCTCTGCTCTGATCTTTATTATTTCCTTCCTTCTGCTTACACTGGGCTTTTCTTGTTGCTCTCTTTCTAACTCTTTGAGTTGTAGGGTTAGGTAATTTATTACCATTATTTCTTGTTTTTTTGCAGTAGGCTTGTAGAGCTATGAACTTCCTTCTCAAGACTGCTTTTGCTGTGTCCCACAGGTTTTGGATTGTTGTGTTTTTATTATTGTTTGTTGCCATGATGTTTTTTTTTTATTTCTTCTTTGATCTCTCTGGTAACCCATTCATTGTTTAATAGCATGCTATTTAGTCTCCATGTGTTTGATTTTTTGGGATTGTTTTTATTGTAGTTGATTTCCAATTTTATGCCATTGTGACCTGACAAGATGTTTGATATGATTTCTATCTTCTTGAATTTGAAGAAACTTTGCCTGTGACCTAATATATGGTCTATCTTTGAAAATGACCCATGTGCACTTGAGAAGAATGTATATTTTGTGGCTTTGGGGTGAAGTGTTCTGAAGATGTCAATTAAGTCCATCTGATCTAGTGAGTCATTTAGGATTGCTGTTTCTTTGCTGATCCAGTGATGTCAGTGGCGTGTTTAAGTCCCCTACTATGGTTGTATTGTTGACGATCTCTCCCTTGATATCCTCCAGAAGTTTTTTTTATGTATTTGGGTGCTCCTGTATTGGGTGTGTATATGTTTACCAGAGTTATTTCTTCTTGTTGGATTGCTCCCTTTAGTATTATGAAGTGGCCTTCCTTATCTCTTTTTATGTCCTTCACTTTGAGATCTAATTTGTCAGATATAAGTATTGCTTTTTTTTCATTTCCATTCGTCTGAAAAACCTTTTTCCATCCCTTCACCATCAGTCTGTGCATGTCTTTTTTTCTGAGTTGGGTTTCCTGTAGACAGCAGATATATGGGTCATGTTTTCTTATCCACTCAGTTACCCTATGTCTGATTGGGGCATTTAATCCATTTACATTTAAAGTTTTTATTGATAGGTACTTGTTTGTTGCCATTTTTATTCTTTACCCCTGTGTTCCTGCTTCGTTTCCTATTTTTTCTTTTTACAGCAGACCCTTTAGCATTTCTTGCATTGCTGTTTTGGTGGTAATAAACTCCCTTAGTCCTTTTTTGTCTGTGAAGCACCTGATTTCACCCTCAATTTTGATTGATAGCCTTGCTGGGTACAGTATTCTTGGATTCAGACCCTTGCTTTGCATGACTTTGTATATTTCATTCCATCCCCTTCTTACCTGATGTGTTTCTGTTGAGAAATCAGTCACTAGTCTGATGGGGGATCCTTTGTAGGTAACTTTCTGTCTCTCTCTGGCCACTTTTAAGATTCTTACTTTGTCATTGGTGTTTGCCAATTTAATTATAATGTGCCATAGCGTCGGTCTTTTGTGTTTCATTTTGTTTGGGCCTCTGTGAGCTTCTTGGATTTGTGTGAGTTTTTTCTTCCCTATATCAGGGAAGTTTTTTGTCATTATTTCTTCAAACAGGTTTTCTATTCCTTGCTCGGTTTCCTTTCCTTCTGGCACCTCTATTCGGATGTTTTTTTCATTTCGTGTTGTCCCAAAGTTCTCTTAGGCTCTTCTCCTGCTTTTTAATTTTTTTTTCTAGAAGCTGATCTGCTTGGGTATTTTTTCCTACATTGTCTTCTGGCTCACTGATGTGGTCCTCTGCTTCTTCTAGTTTACTGTTGATGCTTACTATTGAGTTCTTTATAGCAGTGATGTCATTTTTCATTTCTTCTTGGTTCTTCTTCATTTCCTCTTGGTTCTTACACATATTGTTGAATTTGTCTTCCATTCTTTTCATCCATCTTATGACCATTTCTCTGAATTATTTCTCTGACATGTTGCTTGCCTCCATTTCATTTACTTCCTTTTCTGGTGATGCCTGTTTTTCTTTCATATGCGGGCTGTTTCGTTGTCTCCCCATGATCTCTCTTCTCTGGGTGTCTGGTTATGTAGTTCTCTCCTTTCCGTGAGGGGGTGCAGAGCTCCTCTGAATCCACGTGCTCACGCCGCTTGAAGACCAGTGTTCCCAGTTTCGCAGCTGTTCGCAGCTGTTCACTGGGTGCTGTTGTTGTAGATTCCTGGGATTTTCAGGCTTTTGACAACATCCACTCTCCCCTTCAAGATGGTGTGGTCTCTGCATTAGAGCCGGTCGCTCCAGGAGGGATCTCAGCAGCAGTGGAAGCTGTCCGGTCAGGGGAACCTTGTCCGGCAATCCCCCACAGTCCCCTGGAGTATAGCTGTCCCTCAACTCACAAACAAACACTCCCTGTGCGACCACACACTCTTCCTTCATTCTCTCACTCACGCACTATCTTGCAGTCTGCCTTCCCATCAGCAGCCATCTTCGCAATTCCTATGCAGTTGTCTTTAGAAAGAATTTTGTAGAAAACTTTAATTAGAGTTAGGTGCCTCTAAGGCAGGCTTAAAAGTTTTTGCTAAAAGGCATCAATGCAAATTTCAGAGACCAACTGGTAACTGGATTCCTGATAAGAAGAAATTTTAATCTCTTGGAGTGAAAATAATTTCCCTACCAATTAGGGTGAATGTTGCTGAGTGGATGCATACTCATGAACTAGAATTTTGGGGGAACTTATTCTCTATTTTTATTTTAAACATTTATTTTTAATAGGTGATGCATTTATATGATTAAATATTTTAAATATACTTTAAAAATCTCCCTGTTCTCTTCTGAGGCATTCTTACCAGTTTAAAATATGTATTTTTTAATTTTTCAATTACACTTGACATTCAATTTTATATTAGTTTCAGGTGTACTCTTACCAGTTTTTTTGTCTGTCCTTGTAGAGATATTTTATTTTGTAGTAGAAATCCACTAAAAGCAAACTAACAAAACAGTCAGTTAACTTATGCACATCCAGTAGCTAACTAACCAACAACTAACTTATTAACTATGTTCTCCCTGTGTCTTTAAAATAATTTTTAAAAAATTTTCACAAGGATATCTCTATTGACTTTTGAGAGAGAGAGGAAGAGGGGGGGAGGGAGAGTAGGAGAAGGAGGAGGAGGAGAAAGAGGAGGAGGAGGAGGAGGAGGAGGAGGGGGAGGGGGAGGGGGAGGGAGGGAGGGAGAAAGAGAGAGAGATCAATGTGAGAGAAAAACATCAATCAATTGCCTCCCATATGTGCCCCGACCAGGGATCAAACCTGAAACCTAGGTATGTGCCCTGACTGAGAATCGAACCTGCAACCTTTTTGGTGTATGTTCCAACCAACCGAGTTACCCCATCAGAGCTCCCTGTATCTTTTGATGTGAATGGTTGTACAACATGCATGCTATTTTTCGGGTCATAGACCATAATGTCGTGGTTATAAGCCCTAGAGCCCAGCAGAAGGAGCCTGATTCTCCTGCCCCTTTCCCCAGGGCTAGCAAGAAGAGCTGGGATCCCCATTGGGCAAAGGAGATAGTCTTCTTCTCTGGGAGGAAGTGCACAAGCATCTGGGGGACCACATTGGAGGTGTAGCAGATGCCCACCACCAAGTGGTTGCGGAGGAAGAAGTACATGGGCAGGTGCACTTGGGCATCCAGCCAGATCAGCAGGGTGATGAGCCAGCAGGGTCAGCTGATAGGTAACCCCTTATAGGACAAAAAGTCCAGCTGTGTTTACCTGCCAGTGGAGAGCCCCAGTAGGACAAATTCACCCATCCAGGTCACGCTGTCCCTCCTCTAGAACAGGTGGACCAGGCTGTTGTGGGAGATGGAGGTTAGAGAGGCCAGAATCAGAATCAGAGTTCAGGGCCTGGGACTGAACAGAGGACTTTAAGGAGAAATGCAAGGACTTGTGTATTTTCTCCATTAGACTCTGAGCTTCTTGAAGTCAGGGACTTTGAATGATTTTTCTTTTTATGCAAAGACTAGAGGCCTGGTGCACAAATATTTGTGTACTCGGGGGGGGGGTCCCTCAGCCCGGCCTGTGCCCTCTCACAGTCTGGGACCCCTTGGGAGATAACGACCTGCTGGCTTAGGCCTGCTTCCGGGTGGCAGAGGGCAGGCCCAATCCCTAGGTGCAGCCCCTGGTTGGGCTCAGAGCAGGGCCAATTGGGGAGTTGGGGCGCCACCCCCTGTCATGCACAGAGCAGGGCGGATTGGGAGGTTGTGATGCCACCCTCAGTCACGCTCAGGGTAGGGCCGATTGGGGGGGGGAGTGGGGCACCGCCCCCTGTCACACTCAAGGCAGAGTCGATGGGGAGGTTGTGGCGCCACCCCCTGTCACGCACAGAGCAGGGCCAATCAGGGGGTTGGGGCGCTGCCCCCTGTCATGCACAGAGCAGGGCCCATCAGGGGGTTGAGGAGCTCCCTCCTGTCACTCACAGAGTAGGGCCGATAGGGGAGTTGGCACACCGCCCCTGTCACACACAGAGCAGGGTGGATCAGGGGGTTGGGACGCCGCCCTCTATCACCCACAGAGCAGGGCTGATCAGGGGGTTGGGGCGCCGCCACTGTCACACACAGAGCAGGGCCCGTGGGGTGGGGCAGGTTGGGGCGCCGCCCTCTATCACCCACAGAGCAGGGCCAATCAGGGGGTTGGGGCTCCTTCCCCTGTCACGAACAGAGCAGGGCCGATAGGGAGGTGTGGCCCCGCCCCCTGTCACACACAGAGCCGCAGGGCGATCAGAGCGTTTGGGTGCTGCCCCCTGTCACGCTGATCCCAGTGCCAGGAGGCCTCAAGGCTCCGCTGATCCCGGTGCTGGGAGGCCTCGTGGCTCTGCTGATCCCGGTGCTGGGAGGCATATTACCCGTTTACTATATAGAATACAGGCCTGGTGCACGGGTGGGGGCCGGCTGGTTTGCCCTGAAGGGTGTCCTGGATCAGGGTGGGGGTCCCCACTGGGGTGCCTGGCCAGCCTGCATGAGGGGATGATGGCTGTTTGCAGCTGGTCACACACCCTTCAGCGTGGGGGTCCCCAATGGGGTGCCTGGCCAGTCTGGGTGAGGGGCTGAGGGCTGTTTTTAGGCTGGGACTGAAGCTCCCAACTGCTCCTTTTTTTCTTTTTCTTTTTTTATTCTGGGCCAGCTTTAGCTCTGAGGCTCCAGCTCTTAGGCCTCCGCTCCTGAAAGCAGGTATCTGGTTTGTTTTGGTTCTCGAAACTCTGTATCAACTCCAGCTCTGAGATCCCAGCCAGCTGAAAGCTGGTTTCTGGAGTTTTGTTTAGCGTCTGTATTTGTTACAATGTTTGAAACTGCAGGCTGAGGCCTGCAGCGGCAGGTGGGGAACTGTTGGAGCCCTCCGTCACTGAAGCAAGCAAGCCTCATGTTAGTTTCAAGGTGCCTGGCTGCCAGCTGCCATCTTGGCTGACAGTTAATTTGCATATCGCCCTGATTAGCCAATGGGAAGGGTAGCAGTCGTACGCCAATTACCATGTTTCTCTTTTATTAGTGTAGATTCCTAACAAATGTTTCACAATAAAACATTTTTGTTGGGAGCATGAATAGAAAGAGTTTAAAGGTCCTGAGGATTATGCTCTGATCCCAAGATGTAGGACTGGAATTCTCTTCTTATGACCCAGGCTGGTCGGTGGCTAGGGCAGTAACAGAGAAGATGGCTCATTTGGTTCTCAGCCTACTGATGAAGCAAGTTCAGTCCTAGGTTGATAAGATTAAGGCCTCATTGGAGATCATTATACCAACTGTAATTATGTTCCAACTCGGTGCGATTATGCTATTTCCTTGGTGAAATGCTGGCATTTATTTGAATGTTAAAGTGAGTGACTAATAAAAGATGAATGGACACATCATTTACTTGCAGTGACAGCATTTGGAAACTGACTGTGCCCACAGATGATGTTAGTAAGGGAGTGCCTCTAAAACCCTGAACTTTGTTGTATATAAATCTTCTGTTATAGCAAAGACATGCTTGTCCTTGGAACACCTCCCTGTTTACTTTCCTGGTCTTTAGCCTCTATCCAAGGATAAGTGTGCCATTTTTATTGTTAATATGAATGCACTAGGCAATTTTATAGTCTTCATTTTGTGTTTATTAGTAACAAGCCCCTCTAGTCCCATTTCAGTATGTGCCTCATGTGTCTTTGCAACATGATGGGAGAAGGAAGTGCTGTCATAGTAGCATAATAAAGAGAGACCACAGGTATATGGACAAGAATCCAACTGCTGGAAAAGCCCATTTGATTGCCCAGTAGGGGAAGCTTGAGAGGGAAGAAAAAACTCCAGATAATAGCATTCTGATGTGAAAATCCCACAGGAAACCATGGTGGTTCCTAGAGAAGTGCTTTCCACATTGGCTATACATTTGAATCACCACATGCTGGAGTAATTAAATTAAAATCTCAGATGGGTGGAACCCAGACATTAGTATAATAGTAACTGTTCATGTTTCCCAGCTAATTAAAATGTGAATCTGGGATCACTGCTTTAGAGGGAACCTC
Organism: Myotis daubentonii; assembly: GCF_963259705.1. Taxonomy (NCBI): domain Eukaryota; kingdom Metazoa; phylum Chordata; class Mammalia; order Chiroptera; family Vespertilionidae; genus Myotis; species Myotis daubentonii. Next base: position 34,788,163 of record NC_081849.1, read on the forward strand.
GAACCTTACTTCTGAAGATTCAATACATGGCTTTTGAGAGAGGAGTTTGTTTTGAAATAAGCCTAGAAGAGTTTTTGAGGAAGAAAGATCTTTTGGGCTAAACTTCTTATTCGTTGTTTGTAAAAGTTGAAGCCAAGAGAGTTTAGATGACTTGCCTCAAATCCCACTATGAATCAGTGAAAATGTAGTCCTAACTATTGTGCCTTGATGTGCTGGGTCTGCCTTAGTCTTAGCTTTCTGAGATCTGGTTCCCAAACAGCATTTTAGAACACCTTAGGCCCAGGGAAGAACTAGTGAGTATCAAATGAGGTGATGTGTGAGAAAGCCCTTCTTAAGTTTTAGAGCATTCTCTAAATGAAAAGGATTTGTGTTGAGGATATGAGAGATGGACTATAGAATCCAATGAAATACAAATGAAAGAAATTCAACCCAAATCTTTCTAACAGGGTCTGAAGATAGGGCTCAAGGTTGGATGGGTGAAGAGGGCAGAACAGCTGGATACTTTCATCTTTATTTTCTGAATGGTTGGAAGATAACCTAATCCGGTTTCTAGTGCTTCTATGGCCAGAAGGTGTCATTGTAGAAAATGCTAAGAATAGAAAATGGCTTTGGTGCAATGCCCAGCAGCTGAGTTTCTGAGCCCTGCGCCTTTTCGCAGAGCCTCCCCTTTCCCCCACTTTTTTTGTCAGCATAGTAAGTCACCAAGATTTAGCAATCAAATTTGGCTCCTGAGCACTGAGAACAGCAACAGTTGAAGAGAATAAAATGCAAAATGAGAGTCACAAAAGAATGACAGCTGGAAGGAACTTTTAGGATCATTTTAACCTCATCATTTTACAAATGAGAAAACTGAGGCTTAGACAGTTTAAATACATCAAATCTCTCTCTCTCTCTCTCTCTCTCTCTCTCTCTCTCTTTAATTAAATATTTATTGTTCAGATTATTACATTTGTTCCTCTTTTTTCCCCCCATAACTCCCCTCCTCCCAGTTCCTGCCCCTCCCTCTGCCCTCACTCCCTACCCACTGTCCTCATCCATAGGTGCACAATTTTTGTCCAGTCTCTTCCCTCATCTCCCACACCCCTTTCCCCCCCCCCAAGAAGAGTCAGTCCATTCCCTTTCTATGTCCCTGATTCTATTATGATCACCAGATTATTTATTCACTTGATTCTTAGATTCACTTGTTGATAGATGCATGTTTGTTGTTCATAATTTGTATCTTTACCTTTTTCTTCTTCTTCCTCTTCTTAAAGGATACCTTTCAGCATTTCATATAATACTGGTTTGGTGGTGATGAACTCCTTTAACTTTTCCTTATCTGTGAAGCTCTTTATCTGACCTTCAGTTCTGAATGATAGCTTTGCTGGATAAAGTAATCTTGGTTGTAGGTTCTTGGTATTCATCACTTTGAATATTTCTTGCCATTCCCTTCTGACCTGCAAAGTTTCTGTTGAGAAATCAGCTGACAGTCGTATAGGTATTCCCTTGTAGGTAACTGAGTTTCTTTCTCTTGCTGCTTTTAAGATTCTCTCTTTGTCTTTTGCTTTTGGCATTTTAATTATGATGTGTCTTGGTGTGGTCCTCTTTGGATTCCTTTTGTTTGGGGTTCTCTGCGCTTCCTGGACCTGTAAGTCTATTTCTTTCACCAGGTGGGGGAAGTTTTCTGTCATTATTTCTTCAAATAGGTTTTCAATATCTTGCTCTCTCTCATCTTCTGGCACCCCTATAATTCTGATGTTGGTACGCTTGAAGCTGTCCCAGAGGCTCCTTACACTATCTTCGTATTTTCAGATTCTTTTTTCATTTTGCTTTTCCAGTTGGGTGTTTTTTGCTTCTTCGCATTTCAAACCTTTGACTTGATTCTTGCGCTCCTCTGGTCTGCTGTTGGGTGTCTGTATAATATTCTTTATTTCAGTCAGTGTATGCTTAATTTCTAGTTGGTTCTTTATCACAACATCGAGGGTCTCATTCGATTTCTTGAGGATCTCACTACATTTATTGGAGGCTTCTAGACAGTTCTTGAGAGACCTTAAAAGTGTGGTTTTGAGCTCTATATCTTCCATTTCTGACATTTGCGTCCTGTTTCTTTGTCTCCGCATTTTTTATGCTTTCTTGGTACACCCCCTAGTGGTCTTTGTGCACAGTCTGGTTGTAGTTAAGCCTTGATTGTTGTCGGCAATATCGGGGGTGATTTGACCTCCAGGCGAACTGGCTATGAGAGTCAGTTGTGTCTGCAGTGGGAGAGCTTCTGTGCTGGATCTCTAGGGCGGTACTAATCTAGTGTTTGCCTGATGCTCTCCGGCAAATGGCTCTGCGCAGGGCTTGGGTGGAGCAGGTCCCCGGGGATCTACAGGGCGGGCCGGAGCGAGCAGTTATGGCTGCTCTCAGTTCCGTCCCTAGGGGCTCTGCCTCACAGAGTCCCAGCAACCGCTGCAAACCTCAGAGAGAAAGCTGCCTTCGAGTTCCGAGCGAAGACAGACAGTCCCTCTTCTCCCATTTGAGTCTGGGTCCCTAGAGACTCGCCTGGATCTGGAGCTCAGAGTCTGAAACTCCCTCCCGATTGAAAACAACAACCGCGCCCTCCGCCACGAGCCCGCTCCGCGTGCACTCCTCATCTTAGTATTTCACTTTAGCACTGCGCCTCCTCTGAGTCTGGGTATGATATTCTCTTTCCTCCTAGTTGTAGAATTTCCACTCAGGCAGCCTTCCTGTGGTTCTGGATGATGTCCGTTCCGTCTTTTAGTTGTTTTTTGAAGTGGTTGTTCGAGGCAGCAAACTCCGGCGTTAACCTATGCCGCCATCTTGGTCCCAATCTCTCTCTCTCTTTTTTAAAAAATTGTTTTATTGCTTAAAGTATTACAAAGCGTATTACATATGTCTCCTTTTTTCCCCGCCCTTGACAATCCCCTGGCCTCCCCTACCCCCCAGTGTCTTATGTCCATTGGTTATGCTTATATGCACGCATACAAGTCCTTCAGTTGATCTCTTACCCCCCTCCTGCCCCCCAACCCTCCCCGGCCTTGCCGCTGTAGTTTGACAGTCTGTTCGAGGCTGCTCTGCCTTTGTGTCTACTTTTGTTCATCAATTTATAATGGTCTTTATTATCCATAAATGAGTGAGATCATGTGGTATTTTTCCTTCAGTGACTGGCTTATTTCACTTAGCATAATGCTCTCCAGTTCCATCCATGCTGTTGCAAATGGTAAGACTTCCTTCTTTTTTACAGCAGCATAGTATTCCATCGTGTAGATATACCACAGTGTTCTAATCCATTCATCTACTGATGGGCACTTAGGCTGTTTCCAGATCTTAGCTATGGTGAATTGTGCTGCTATGAACATAGGGGTGCATATATCCTTCCTGATTGGTGTTTCTGTTTTCTTGGGATATATTCCTAGAAGTAGGATCACTGGGTCACATGGGAATTCCAGTTTTAGTTTTTTGAGGAAACTCCATACTGTCTTCCATAGTGGCTGCACCAGTCTGCATTCCCACCAGCAGTGCACGAGTGTTCCTTTTTTCCACATCCTCTCCAGCACTTGTCATTTGTTGATTTGTTGATGATGGCCATTCTGACAGGTGTGAGATGGTACCTCATTGTTGTTTTGATTTGCATCTCTCGAATGATTAGTGACTTTGAGCATGTTTTCATATGTCTCTTGGCTTTCTGAATGTCCTCTTTTGAAAGGTGTCTATTTAGGTCCTTTGCCCATTTTTTGATTGGATTGTTTATCTTCCTTTTGTTAAGTTATATGAGTTCCCTATAAATGTTGGAGATTAAGCCCTTATCAGTGATAACATTGGCAAATACGTTCTCCCATTGCAATGGGCTTTCTTGTTGTTTTGTTGATGGTTTCTTTTGCTGTGCAGAAGCTTTTTATTTTGATGTAGTTCCATTTGTTTATTTTCTCTTTAGTGTCCAATGCCCTAGGAGCTGTATCAGTGAAGAAATTGCTTCTGCATATGTCTGAGATTTTGTTGCCTTTGGATTCCTCTAGTATTTTTATGGTTTCCCGTCTTACATTTAAGTCCTTTATCCCTTTTGAGTTTATTTTTGTGTATGGTGTAAGTTGGTGGTCTAGTTTCATTGTTTTGCATGTATCTGTCCAATTTTCCCAACACCATTTATTGAAGAGACTCTCTTTTTTTAAAAAAATATATTTTATTTATTTTTTACAGAGAGGAAGGGAGAGAGATAGAGAGTTAGAAACATCAATGAGAGAGAAACATCGATCAGCCGCCTCCTGCACATCTCCTGCTGGGGATATGCCCGCAACCCAGGTACATGCCCTTGACCGGAATCGAACCTAGGACCTTTCAGTCCTCAGGCCGACTCTCTATCCACTGAGCCAAACCGGTTTTGGCTGAAGAGACTATCTTGACTCCATTGTATGTTCTTGCCTCCTTTGTCAAATATTAATTGAGCATATTGTTCAGGTCGATTTCTGGGCTCTCTATTTTATTCCATCGATCTATATGTCTGTTCTTGTGCCAGCATCAGGCAGTTGCCAGCATCAGGCAGTTTTGAGAACAGTGGCTTTGTAATACAGCTTGATATCTGGTATTGAGATCCCACCTACTTTGTTCTTTCTCAGGATCGCTGCAGCTATTCAGGGTCTTTTTTTTATTCCAGATGAATTTTTGGAGAGTTCGTTCTAGGTCTGTGAAATATGCCGTTGGTATTTTAATGGGGAGTGCGTTGAATTTATAGATTGCTTTGGGTAGTATGGACATTTTAATGATGTTGTTGTACCAATCCATGAACATGGTATGTTCTTCCATCTGTTTATGTCTTCCTCTATCTCTTTTTTCCACGTCCTGTAGTTTTCTGAGTAGAGGTCTTTTACCTCTTTAGTTAAGTTTATTCCTAGGTAGCTTAATTTTTTTGTTGCGATGGTAATGGGATTTTTCTTTTAGTCTCTGTTTTTGTAAGTTCACTATTGCTGTTTAGAAATGCCATAGATTTCTTGGCATTAACTTTGTATCCTGCTACATTGCCAATTCATTTATTAAGTCTAATAGTTTTTTGATGGAGTCTTTAGGGTTTTTTATGTATAATATCATGTCATCTGCAAATAAGGACGGTTTTACTTCTTCTTTTCCAATTTGGATGCCTTTTATTTCTTCTTCCTGTCTAATTGCAATGGCTAATACTTCCAGTTTTATGTCGAACAGGAGTGGTGAGTGTGGGCATCCCTGTCTTGTTCCTGTTCTTAGAAGCAAATGTCTCTTTAAAGAGACAAGGACCAAAAAAATATAAACTCTAAACCTCAAACAATGGGGTAAGTAGGAAAATATTTTGGACTCCTCCTCCCTTTTTCTAACCTGTAACTTTGGATAATCTAGATGTATGCACTTTTGCTGTGGAGACAAGAATATAAGTATTATTTTCTATATAAAATATGTTTTAATTATTATAATTAGAAGGTGTCAGTAGATTATTGTCCCAACTATATTAGACATCTGTAATATTTAAGAGATGCCCTATTCTGATTTTTAAAAGTTGTTTTTAAAAACATTGCTCTGGATAAAATGATCACTGCTTCACTTTCTATTTTAGGATGTGGAGAGCTCAATCATTAATGGTATGTTATCAGAGCAGAACAAAATTATCACCTATGGGGAATTGCGATTTTTTTCATGTAGAGCTCAGCTCACTTCTGATGGTGTGTGCCATGATTTTTAGTCAAACATGGTTTTTTTATACATCCCTCAGTTTTCATAAGAAGATGTCATTAGACCTGATTGTGTAGAAATATTTGTGTTTGAGGTCCTTAATATTGGGCTTTTTGGCTGGCCATTTGCCACCACAGCAAATCCCAGAGGGAAACACTCAGAAAGATGTCCATGACGTATGCATGGTCCAGTCCTGCTCATCGGGGTTGTGGGGAAACTTGGTATGACTTTGGCTCTAAGTTCCTATATGAATCCCCCACCCTACTGAGCTGAGCTGGACCATGTGTGATTTGCACTTCTTGTTAAGGACAGTTTGATCTTGTGGGCACAGTGAATTTTGTAAATTACAGCTTCCTCTCTCCCCTTTTCTCACTGATTGCAAAAATCTTAGACATATAGTTGTAAATTTTACCAAGGAAATTGACTTTCTTGGAATATATTTTGTGTATTTCCCTGAGTTTAGTTTTCCTTTCTAATTTATATATGCATATATATTTTTTTCCATTATTCTGTAGGGTATATGTATTTGTAAATTGTTCCATTATTCTATAGGGTATATGTATTTGTAAATTGTTGTAATTTACATTTTTAGACTAAGTCAGGACCCAGAACAGTCCATAGTTAAAATTCCACTTCTCTATTACCTCCAAAGATAGTATTGTAGATTGTGGTCCTCCCACTTGCTTCCTTATACACACCTACACACATTCACACACTCCCACTTGCATACTCTTATGACAGGTCACGTCTAATGTTTTTATTCAGAGCTCCTCATCAGAACCCGACTCAGAGCAGCCTCATTTCCTTGTTCCACAGACTGTAGATGAGCTGATTCAACATGGGGGTCACCACCAATTTGTCCTGCTCGGCTGAGGCCGTGGAGCAGGGATGTGTGTAGGTAACCAGGGCCATCCTGCAGGACATGGAGACCACAGTGAGGTGGGAGGCACAGGTCCCACCTGGAAGCTTTGCTGCATCCACCAGTGGAGTGGATCTGCAGGATGGTGGCCATAATCTGAGTGTAAGACAGGGATACCAGGCAGCAGGATATCAGCAGCACCACCAAGCTGGAGGCCATTATGACTATCTGGCTGAGGGTTATGTCCACACAGGCCAACCTGAAGAGTGCCAGTGTCTCACAGGCCAGCATGTGGTATCCACAGGTTAGCAGGTGCTTGGTGACCTCCTTCTCTATTGCAGAATTAGCCACTTCCACAAGCCAAGAGACCACTGCCAGGACCACCTAATGCCTCGGGCCCATTGCTACCATATAGTGCAGGGGGGTCACAGACTGCCAGGTTGTGGTTATAAGCCATTGCAGCCAGCAGCAGGAACTCAGTACACCCCTCAAGGCCAGCAAGAAGAGCTGGGTCCCACATCAGGCAAAGGAGATGGTTTTCTTGAGGACGAAGTGCACCTGCTGGAAGTGTAGCAGATGTGCACCACTGAGAGGTTGCAGAGGAAGAAGTACATGGTCAGGTGGAGTCGGGTGTCCAGTTAGAAAAGGAGGATGATGAGGCCATTGCCCAGCAAGGTCAGCAGATATGTGGCCCCAAACAGGACAAAGGATCCAGTCTGGGTCTGCCTGTCACTGGAGAGCCCCAGTAGGATAAGCTCATCTACTCAGATCAGGTTGTCCCTCCTCATGGAGCAGTTGGACCAGGCTGCAGGGGGAGGAGCAGAATCAGAGAAAGGCAAGTACAGGTCATATTTTAGGAGTCTCAGATTAAACCATGGGCTAGAATTGGTATAACTCCCCTCAGATTCCTTAACCTAGGTGCTCAGGAGAGATTGCAGCAAAGGTGCTGGAGAAAGGGACAGTTGGGTTCTCACACTAAACTGAGATTCTCAAGGATAAAGTCCTGGTTATTGTCATGCTTTTATATCTAGGATCCAGCACAGTTACAATTATATAGGAGATAATCTATTAATGCAGAGGAAAGACAGAGGAAAAAACATGTTGGAGAAAAGGGAGAAAGAATGATAGGGAAAATAAAGAAAGTAAAAGAGAAAGAAAAAGGAAGGAATGAAGAAGAGGAGAAAAGCAGAACACAGCAATGAAAGATATTCTGCAACGTGGGGGGAGCAATTTGTCCAGTATTATAATCAGACACTTGAGACTAAGAAGGGTCTCCAGGTTCCCCGTGTCATTCATAAAAGACTGGATTCAGTTACTTTTCACGTTTCTTCTAGGGTCCAGTCTAGGTTACTGCCTAGCAAGGAATCCTCTCCTGTCATTCTCCTTGTGCCTGTCAGTCCAGATGAGGTTTAAATCTCTTAAAACATTGTCTGTTCAGCCCCTCTATGTGCCAGGGACTGCGCTAGCCATCAGACACCTGTCTGTGAACAAGCAAGACAGAAGCACAAGTCCTTTTTTCTTGGTTCTTATAATGTAATCAGGAACACAGATTAAATTAATAATTACAAAACTTAATTAAGTATACTTGTTCCACGTGCTATGAAGGAGATGAACAAGGTTGCTAGTTGGTTAATTAAATTTGCAGCTGTAATTAAATGACCAATGCAGTATGCCTTCCTTCTTAATAACACACAATTTATATAGTAAGTTGAAGGCATTTAGATGTTTAAATAAATGATTAAAAAATAATGTAATGAGAGTATTTGAAAACCAATTATACTTAACATGTTGCTACTGAGTAGGTGCCGGGGTCCAACCCCAGCAGGTCCAGGGGTCCCCAAAGGTGTGGACGGAGTCGGCGAAGAAGGAACGATACAGAGATAGCGTTCAGTTGATCATCATAGCCGGGTTCGCTTGTCAGGGTCTCCAGCCAGGTTCTGTACAGGTACTCCAGTCAGGTTCAGTGTCCAGGTTCCAGTCAGGTTCTCCTGCCAATCTCTGTAGTCAGGTTCAGTCCAGGATCCCTTGCCATGTTCTCCCGCTAGGCTCTGTCTCTAGGCTCCGAGGCCAGTCCCTCTCCAGGATCCTCCGGCATGCTCTCTCCAGCGAAGTTCTTCTGTCTCTAGAGAACGTTCTGTGTAGGTTCTGTGCCTAGGCTCTGTCTCTCTTGGTCCTGTCTTCCAAGCCCTGTGTTCTCGATTCTGTGTTCTGAATTCTGTCTCATGAGTTCTGTGTTCTGAGTTCTGAGTGTTTCTGTCTTGTTACAACTGTATTTATACCAGTTGATTCAATCCTATCAATCTCTATTACAAAGGTTAGGGCGTTTCTTATCTCCATTCCAGGGAGAAAAGATTATGTAGTTTAAGCATGATTGTTCCTAGTTAAAGGGATTAATTACCCGCCTGGCACTTAGTTGAGGGGTTTTATTCCCTCCCTAACTTCAGGGGAAAATCCCTACCTGGGGATTCAACCTTTCTCGGAGAGGTGACCTTGGTTAAAACACAGCGCCAAGAAGGTGAGCAAACATATTAAGAACCGTATGCCATATATGCCAGGTCCCTTGAAACAGCAAGGATGGACCGGCTCCCGGCAAGTAGGAAGTGACTGAAATCCACTGAATTGTTTTCAGAGGCAGTGAATTCTCATTTCTCAGCTAAGATTGCTCTGGGCTCTCCCTCCCAACATGTCGACCAGCCCTCTATAAAAATAGAATTAAATGCCACCAGCTTTTCTTAATACAAATGTAATCTCAAGGCATATTTTTTGCTTTTAAAATAATTCATAAATTAACTCATTTATTAAAAATACTAGAGGCCCGGAGAAACCAAGATGGCGGCGTAGGTTAACGCAGGAGATCGCTGCCTCGAACAACCACTTCAGAGATATAACTAAAGGACAGAACGGACATCATCCAAAACCACAGGAAGGCTGGCTGAGTGGAAATTCTACAACTAGGAGGAAAGAGAATATCATACCCAGACTCAGAGGAGGCGCAGTGCTGAAGTGAAATACTCAGGTGCGGAGTGCGCGCGCGGAGCGGGCTGGTGGCGGAGGGCGCGGTTGTTTTCAATCGGGAGGGAGTTTCAGACTCTGAGCTCCAGATCCGGGCGAGTCTCTGGGGAGCAAGACTCAAACGGGAGAAGCGGGACTGTCTGGCTTCGGTCGGAACTCGAAGGCAGCTTTCTCTCCGAGGTTTGCAGCCATTGCTGGGACTCTGAGAGGCAGAGCCCCTGGGGAAGGAACTGAGAGCAGCCATAACTGCTCGCTCAGGCCCTCCCTGTAGATCCCCGGGGACCTGCTCCACCCAAGCCCTGCGCAGAGCCATTTGCCGGATAGCCTCAGGCAAAGGCTAGATTAGCACCGCCTTAGAGATCCAGCACAGAAGCCCTCCCACTGCAGACCCAGCGGACTCTCATAGCCAGTTAGCCTGGAGGTCAACTCACCCCCGGTATTGCCGACAACAATCAAGGCTTAACTACAACCAGACTGTGCACAAAGACCACTAGGGGGTGTACCAAGAAAGCATAAAAAATGCGGAGACAAAGAAACAGGACAAAACTGTCAATGGAGGATATTGAGTTCAGAACCACACTTTTAAGGTCTCTTAAGAACTGTCTAGAAGCTGCCGATAAACTTAGTAAGGCCCTCGAAAAGACTGGTGAGACCGCCGATAAATGTTGTGAGATCCTCAAGAAATCTAATGAGACCCTCGATGTTATATTGGGGAACCAACTAGAAATTAAGCATACACGGACTGAAATAACGAATATTATACAGACTCCCGACAGCAGACCAGAGGAGCACAAGAATCAAGTCAATGATTTGAAATGCGAGGAAGCAAAAAACACCCAATGGGAAAAGCAAAATGAAAAAAGAATCCAAAAATGCGAGAATAGTGTAAGGAGCCTCTGGGACAGCTTCAAGCGTACCAACATCAGAATTATAGGGGTGCCAGAAGATGAGAGAGACCAAGATATTGAAAACCTATTTGAAGAAATAATGACAGAAAACTTCCCCCACCTGGTGAAAGAAATGGACTTACAGGTCCAAGAAGCGCGGAGAACCCCAAACAAAAGGAATCCAAAGAGGACCACACCAAGACACATCATAATTAAAATGCCAAGAGCAAAAGACAAAGAGAGAATCTTAAAAGCAGCAAGAGAAAGAAACCCAGTTACCTACAAGGGAATACCCATACGACTGTCAGCTGATTTCTCAACAGAAACTTTGCAGGTCAGAAGGGAATGGCAAGAAATATTCAAAGTGATGAATACCAAGAACCTACAACCACGATTACTTTATCCAGCAAAGCTATCATTCAGAATTGAAGGTCAGATAAAGAGCTTCACAGATAAGGAAAAGCTAAAGGAGTTCATCACCACCAAACCAGTATTATATGAAATGCTGAAAGGTATCCTTTAAGAAGAGGAAGAGGAAGAAAAAGGTAAAGATACAAATTATGAACAACAAATATGCATCTATCAACAAGTGAATCTAAGAATCAAGTGAATAAATAATCTGATGAACAGAATGAACTGGTGATTATAATAGAATCAGGAACATAGAAAGGGAATGGACTGACTATTCTTGGGGGGGAAAGGGGTGTGGTAGATTCGGGAAGAGACTGGACAAAAATCGTGCACCTATGGATGAGGACAGTGGGTGGGGAGTGAGGGCGGAGGGTGGGGCGGGAACTGAGTGGAGGGGAGTTATGGGGGGGGGGAAAGAGGAACAAATGTAATAATCTGAACAATAAAGATTAAAAATAATAATAATAATAATAAAAAAACGAAAAAAAAAACACAAACAAACAAACAAACAAATACTAGAGGCCCGGTGCACAAAAATTTATGCACTCGGGGGGGAGGGACGGTCCCTCAGCCCGGCCTGTGCCCTCTCGCAGCCTGGGACCCCTCAGGGGATGACCACCTGCTGGCTTAGGCCCGCTCCCCGGGGGATTGGGCCTAAGCTGGCAATCAGACATCCCTCTGGCAGCCTGGCAGCCCTAGGGGGATGTCCACTTGCCAGCGGGGAGCAGACCTAAGCTGCAGTTGGACATCCTTAGCGCTGCTGAGGAGGCAGGAGAGGCTCCCACCACCACCGCTGTACTGGCAGCCATCAGCCTGGCTTGTGGCTGAACAGAGCTCCTCCCATGTGAGAGCACCCTGACCACCAGGGGGCAGCTCCTGCATTGAGCGTCTGCCCACTGGTGGTCAGTGTGTGTCATAATGACCAGTCATTCCCAGTTGTTCTGCTATTAGGGTCAGTTTGCATATTACCCTTTTACTATATAGGATAGAGGCCTGGTGCATGGGTGGGGGCCAGCTGGTTTGCCCTGAAGGGTGTCCTGGATCAGGGTGGGGGTCCCGCTTGGGTGCCTGGCCAGCCTGAATGAGGGGATGATGGCTGTTTGCAGCTGGTCACACCTTTTCAGAGTGGGGGTTCCAACTGGGTGTCTGGCCAGTCTGGGTGAGAGGCTGAGGGCCGTTTTCAGGCTGGCGGGTGACTGAAGCTCCCAATCTCTCCTTTTTTTCTTTTTTTTTTTTAATTCTGGGATTTATTTACCTTCTATGGCTGTCACTGGAGCTGAGAGTCGGCTTTCGCTCTGAGGCTCAGCTCCAGCTCTGAGACCTCTGCTGCTGAAAGCAGGTCTCTGGGATTTATTTACCTTCTATAATTGAAACACTGTTGCAACTCCAGCTTGGCCGGCTGGCTGAAAGCATGGGGATTGTTTAGCTTCTATATTTGCAACATTGTTTCTTAGAGTGCAGCTCAGAGGCCGGCAGCGGCGGGGGGGAACGTTGGCTTCCTCCATCACTGGAGCAAGCAAGTCTCCTGTTCGCTTCAGCTGCCTGGCTGCCGGCCGCCATCTTGGTTGGCAGTTAATTTGCATATCTCGCTGATTAGCCAATGGGAAGTGTAGCGAAGTTATGGTTAATTACCATGTTTCTCTATTATTAGATAGGATATCGCATATATGAGGCACTATGCGTTCAACCAGGTTCTAGGAAATGCTCCCTTCTTTAAAAATACAGATTTTTAATATTCACCCAAGTATATGTTTTTATTGATTTTAGAGAAAGAGATAAAGAGAGAGAGAGAGAGAGAGAGAGAGAGAGAGATTGATGTGAGAGAGAAACATTGATAGGTTGTCTCCCTTACGCACCCTGATGGGGGAATCAAACCTGAAACCTGAGTATGTGCCCAAGTAGGACCAAAGCCACAACCTTTTGATGTACGGGATGATGCTCTAACCAACTGAGCCCACCTGGCCAGGGCAGAAATGCCCCCTTTCAATGTTAGGAATTTGTGTTTAGAAAATCAGCAGTGCCACAGAATCAAATAAGAAATTTGGAAAAAAATAAGATCTTGGTAAAACCTGTGAGAATAAAATGAGAGCCAAACAGAGGACAAACAAATGCAACACATCAGTGTTAAAACCAGAGTGGAGCCATGGAATCAAATACAGTGGAATTGAAAAGCATAATCCAATGCAGATTTCTTCTGGCTGGAAATAGTGGCCTGGGCTCTTACTGGTGGAGGGAGAGAGCAGAAAACCTGGATGGAGCAAGCATTTTGCCTTCTAAAGTAGGTTGATTAGAGACTGGGTTCTAGGGCCCGAGCCCTGTAGCTGGTGGGTGGCTGGGGTTCTGAGTATGGCCCAGGGACCCTGTGGCTTCCTACAGAGCCTGGTCCTTGTATCAGCAAAGGAAGTAATTCAGTTCTGATATACTGTGATTCAGAGGCTACTGCAGCATCCAGAATCCTTACTTTCAGAGTCACTGTCATGAATCAAGAGCCCCTCCAGAGGCCTCTCTTATTATATAAGGATATAAAAATGATATAAATAGAAGACATCAGATAGGCCATGTTTACCATCCATTTCATTGTATAGATGAGGAAACCAAGGACTTTTTTCAGTACATTTTGATGCTGTTTTTAGATTATGATAAACTATTTTTTTCTCTTTGTTTTAAATATATTTTATTGATTTTTTACAGAGAGGAAGGGAGAGGGATAGAGAGCCAGAAACATCCATGAGAGAGAAACACCAGCTGCCTCCTGCACACCCACTACTGGGGATGTGCTCGCAACCAAAGTACATGACCTTGACCGGAATCGAACCTGGGACCCTTCAGTCCGCAGGCCAATGCTCTATCCACTGAGCAAAACCGGTCAGGGTGATAAACTATTTTTATTAATAACTAGAGGCCCGGTACATGAAATTCATGCACTGGGGGTGGGGTGTCCCTCAGCCCAGCCTGCACCGTCTCCAATTTGGGACCCCTCGAGGGATGTCTAACTGCCCATTTAGGCCCAATCCCTGTGGCATTGGACCTAAACGGGCAGTTGGACATCCTTCTCACAATCCAGAACTGCTGGCTCCCAAATGCTCGCCTGCCTGCCTGCCTGCCTGATTGCCCCTAACTGCTTCTGCCTGCCAGCCTGATCACCCCCTAACCACTCTCCTGCCAGTCTGATCGCCCCCAACTGCCCTCCCCTGCTGTCTTGGTCCCCCCAACTGCCCTCCCCTACAGGCCATCTTGTGGCCACATGGGGGTGGCCATCTTGTGTGTTGGAGTGATGGTCAATTTGCATATTATCTATTTCTTATATAGGATTAGCCTTGTCCTCCAATTTTTGGGGTAATTAGAGAGTTTCATTCCACATTACTTGACTTAGTGAACATTTACTAGACACTGAGTAGTGCCTGGTCCAGTGGCAGATGATGGGGTAACAAGGATCAGTATAGCCTCATCTCCCTGACCAGGAACTCAGCCTGGTGGGAGGACAGAGATAATGAGTTATGATCTTATCAGAGTTTTCAAAGGAAGCTTAAATATCAAGTGTGGCAACTGGAGACACAGAGTCAGAATATGTGTAAATAGCCAGGCAGATATATATAAAAAATAGGTGCTTAGTTGGCATGGCTCAGTGGTTGAGTGTTGACCTATGAACCAGGAGGTCATGTTTTGATTCCCAGTCAGGGCATATGAGTGGTTGCAGGCTTGATCCCCAGTGTGGGGTGTGCAGGAGGCAGCCAACCAATTATTCTCTCTTATCATTGGTGTTTCTTTCTCTCTCCCTCTCCCTTCTTATCTGAAATCAATAAAAAAATAAATTTTTAAAAAATAAAGTAAAAGTAAAGAAACAATCAGTCCATTTGCTTCTTGGCAAAAAAGTACATTGAGGTTTAAGGTGTATGTAGATTGGAGACCTGGGTTTCAACCTGTATCATAAACCACCTAGGTATCATTATAAAGCACTACCTTTTTGAGCCATATTTTCTTTGCCTACACAATGGGCAAGTTAGGCAAACACCAAGATTTTTTCCAGCTCTAGAGATCTGCAATAAATGAATATTCATAAGCTGTAGTTTAAAGCATGATAAAAAGGGAAAAAGAAATTATTTGGTCTTTGATCACTCTATGTAGTAGGACTAGAGTCAATAAAATATTATGAGTTACTGGTTTTAGGAATCAAAGCATTCATCATCTTACATAACTAATGAAGTAGGAAAGGAGTCATAGAAATAGAAATGAGAGAAACTCTTTGCTCAAAGCTGGAAGACTTGTAGACTTACAGATACACACATGTGCTTCTTTCTAAAGTTGGTCCCAGATATTTCCCAGAGTGAGGTAATCCCTAACACTAAGTTTTTCACCAGCTCAGGGGCCAAAACTGAGAAAAGGTGGGGTTATGTCTATCTTTGGTTCTTACAATAATCCCAGCCCTTCTCCATTCCTTCTTCTTAACTCCAATATAATGAAAATCCCTCTTGACCAAGAAAAGAGCTTATCTCTTTTGATCTCTACTCTTCAGTTCTTTGAATGTATGTCTGTATATACCGAGCACTTCAGTTTATGTTGCTGATTGGATGACTGACCAAGACTGAGGACTCTATTGAGAGGCTCACAAACAAGGAGTTGCCTCGTTTAAGTCATGGGAAGAATCAAAGAGCCTCTAGGTACAGCCAGTGAGAAAAACACAGGGGAGAATCCCAGGGCACTCCTGGCTGCTCCCAGGGATTTGGACTGTATCCTCTTGACCTCCTCATAACCTTCCCTGTGCGGGATTCACCGAAGCTGAATGTATACCTTATGCACAGAGCCTATGTTGGATCGGGAGGAGCACATCTCTCAGGAAGTTCTTGAAGCAGTTGTCCATCCTCTTCCTGGGAATGGAAGTTTTACTTTGTCAGCCTTAGCTGATACTTTTCAGAACCTAAGAAGCCCCAGAGGGCAATTACTTGCTCTTGGTGTAATTCTTTACTCATTTTCTTCTACTATGCCCTCCTCGCCCCCCCAATTCTTGGCAACCACCACAGCTCCTTACTCTTCTAAGTTCCCAGTGGGATAAATATTCTGAAAATGTTTTATGTTAACTTTTAATTATTCTTCTAGTTATTAGGCTAATGAGCCCTTCCATGACTCTTTGAGGTCTTTCACTGCCCTTCAAGGCTATGGCATTGCTGGAGACTTTTGGTAGGAGTCAGGAGACAGGAATAAAGTCTAAGCATGATAGTCCTTCCAAGGAAAGAAAAGGAATGCATCTTCTCCCCTCCTTGCATATATCTATTTTAAGTAACCAGGGAATGGTGCGTAAGCATTGCGCAGTAGAATCAGTATGTCCTTGGCCTATAAGCCATTGAGAATTCCGAAGCTCACAAACATTACAATATTTGTACAGGCTCCTTGGTGGTCTCCCATATCACATTTCTGTTGAATTCAGTTTTCTTTCCATGTTTTCATACCACCAGAAGCTTTTCCAGCTTTCACTATTCTTGATTTCTCAGTTTTTGATCGCTTTCCTCAATGTTTTAATCTCTTCACTGGCATAACTATAAGAAACAGAGAAAACAGTGAGTCAGGATGGGGTTTTATTTCAAACAAGCAGCAGCTGGCCGCAGTGTGCCCCATACCTTTCAATAAAGGGCCCCAGGCCCAGCACTAGCAGCAGCTTGCCTTGGTTCACAGCTTGTCCTCTCCCAGGCATCTCCAAGCCCAACACAAGTAGCAGCCATCTGCAGATCACTCTGTAGCTTGTTCCAGGTGCCCCCAGTCAGGGCACAGGCAGGAGCTGATTTTACACCTACCGGGAGGCCCCACAGCAAGTACACCTGGTGGTCAGCTTTAGACCATGCCAGATTACAAACCAATCATATCAATGAGTGACACACTCAAGGGGCAGACATGGTGAATGCCAAAGCTCCACTGAAGCATGTCCTGCTCCACAGATGTGTCTCCTACAAAGCAGCTCTTTTGCTGTAGTCGAAGCTGGTCTGCACAGCTGATTGGCTTGGGGCCAGTCCCTCCCAGTGACTCCAATAAAGGCTCAATTACAACAAGACAGTGCACACAGCCCATATAGGGGTGCACCTAGAGTGCCCAGGTCAGATGACTGGGGAGGCTGAGCCATTGGGCCCTACAGGACACCTACTACACAAAGCTACTCTACCAATTCCAGGAGCCATAGCAGCTCTACCTAGTACATTGAAACAAACACAGGAGAGCAGCCAAAATACAGACACAAAGATATATGTTACAAATGAAAAAAACAGAAGGAATCTGCAGAAAAAGAACAAAATGAAATGGAAGCAAGCAAACTACTAGATTTAGAGTTCAAAACAATGGTTATAAGGATGCTCAAGGCACTTAATGAGAACTTCAAGGAACTTAGAGGGAATTTCAAGGAACTTAGTGAGAACATCAATGTCATATAAAAAGTACCAGTAGAAATTAAACATACACTAATTGAAATGAGGAATAATTTACAGGGAATCAACAGTAGAGTAGAGGACACTGAGAATCAAGTCAGCGATTTGGAATATGAGGAAGCAAAAAACACCCAATCAGAACAACCCAAAAGAATAAAATAATAGGAAGACAGTGTAAGGATCCTTTGGGACAATTTCAAGCATTCCAACATTTGCATCATGGGGGAACCAGAAGGAGAAGAGAGGGAGCAAGAAATTGAAAACGTAGTTGAAAAAATAATGACAGAAAACTTCCCTTACCTGGTGAAAGAAATAGACTTATAAGTCCAGGGAGCACAGAGAGTCCTGAACAATATGAACCCAAAGAGGCCCACACCAAGACACATTATAATTAAAATGTCAAAGGTTAAAGACAAAGAGAATCTTAAAAGTAGCAAGAGAAAAGCAATTAGTTACCTACAAGGGAGTGCCCATATGACTGTGAACTGATTTCTCAACAGAAACTTTGCAGGCCACAAGGGAGTGGCAAGAAATATTCAAAAGTGATGAAAAGCAAGTGGTGACTGGGAGGGTGAGCCACTGGGCCCTATAGGACACCAAGATTACCCAACAAAGTTATCATTTATAATTGAAGGTCAGATAAAGAGCTTCACAGACAAGAAAAAGCTAAAGGAGTTCATGACCACCAAACCAATATTACATGAAATGTTAAAGGGTCTTCTTTAAGAAGAAAAAATATGAACAATAAAATGGCAATAAATACATATCTATCAACAATTGAATCTAAAAAATCAAAGTATATGAACAAGGAATCTAATGAACAAAATAAACTGATGAATAAAGTAGAACCAGAGGAATGGAAACATGGACAGATTGACAAGTCTCAGAGGGAAGGGGAGCAGTGGGGAACAGGGAGAGATTAACCAAAAAGCTTATGTGCATATATGCATTACCCATGGACACAGATAATAGGGTGGTGAAGGCCTGGGGTAGGGCGGGATTCAAGTGGAGGGAGTAAAAGGAGGAGGACATCTATAATACTCTCAACAATGAAGATTTTAAAAAAAATTCTGCCTCAAAGTAGCTATGGCTACAAGTTTTGAATCACTTATACAATGACAGGTAAAACTATAAACATTCTGTGGCAACACAAACTCTGGACTAGGGACAGGATAATTGATGTTTGCTCTAGCTTTGGTATAAATAGCTCCATGACTTTGGGCATGTCATTTAATCTTTCTGGGTCTCAGTTTTCTCATCTGTGAAATGGATATTTGATTAGAACTTTAAGGATCCTGCAGCTCTAGAAGTCTGTGTTTTCCAATGTGGCCATTACAGTATTCTCCTTTCACCCTAAGGCAGCCGTGGGCAAACTACGGCCCCCAATCAGGCCCGTTTGAAATGAATAAAACTAAAAAAAAAAAAAAGACCGTACCCTTTTATGTAATGATGTTTACTTTGAATCTATATTAGTTCACACAAACACTCCATCCATGCTTTTGTTTCGGCCCTCCGGTCCAGTTTAAGAACCCATTGTGGCCCTCGAGTCAAAAAGTTTGCCCACCCCTGCCCTAAGGTCTAAGACTGGAGTCAGAGCATTGTGGGTTCCAGACTGTGGCCTTGAGTACATTGGAGTGATTTTCTCCTTTGAGTCTGATCCACACCAGGAGTTGCATTGACAGAACCAATGTTTTATACACTGGATCCCTGGCTCTTGGAGAAAGTTCAGTTCCTATAATGACTATGCAGTCTCAGACCTGCTGCTTGCCTGGGTCTTTTTCTCACTCCTTTGGAATTGCCCCAATACTACTCACTTCCCCACCCTCTACTCCTTTGCCCACATATCTCCTTGCCATAAGACTTTCCTCTTACTAAGAATAGTTCCAGTAAACTGCTATATCTGGTTCTCAGTTAGGCACCTACTTTCAGTTCTTTCCACTGGAAAAAAAAAGAATTAGTGTTTCCTTACCTTTTTCCACTTAAATGTCAAGAGGCACCTTGTCAGAAGCAGGGTATGTGGGCTGATGACCGCTATATTTGAGGGCAGCTTCAACATCCCCAGATATAGCTCATCACTACTAAGCTCTGTCATGGGAGGGTCAGACACTGCTCTGCTTCCTACTGTTACACTTTAGGAAATGCTTAAAATGGTATTTCTGTGCTTTGTCATCTCTTTGTGACTTGGGGGAAGGTTTTCTTCCCATAAGGAATTCAGGGACTTCCCTTGTATCATATCCTGAGTTCCCTGTGCTTTCTACTTGATCAAAATCTTAGTGTCCAACTCCAAAGGCTGTGCATTTTGATTTAGGTGTCTCGGAACTAGAATTTTGGAATTAATAAAGATTAAATGACATTGATCTAATATTCCCAAAGTATTAACTGTTAAACCTATTATTCTCTATACAGTATCCATCTTGCATGGAGAATTGGCCATCTCCTCTCTCCTCTATTCAACTCATTATACCTGTTCCCAGGAACAGGTGGGGGCTTCTGTTTCAACTCCATGAAATTCTAACAAGGGAATTATCAGAGATCTTCTCCCCATTGGTTTCTGTGGTCTCTGTGCTCCATATACATCTCAACCCTGATCTATATTCAGCTTCTTCTTCTTGGCCTTTGGCCTGGGTTGTTGGTCATTCTGTTCCATTCCATTCTCCATGGTTGCAGCTGACTGGCCCAATGTAGTGAATCCATGTGGGTAGAGGAGGAAATGAAGAATGCAGCCATGCCAGGTCTGACTACAGGACCAAGCTGCTACATGACAATCAGATTCTGATCACTAAGCTTAAGGCATGTGAGATATTTTTGCTAGAAGATCCTCTTTCACTATTTTTTAAAATATATTTTTATGGATTTCAGAGAGGAAGGCAGAGGGAAGGAGAGAATTAAACACCAGTGATGAGAGAGAATGATTGATCAGCTGCCTCCTGCATGCCCCCTACTGAGGATCTAGTCCGAAACCCCAGCATGTGCCCTTGACCAGAATTGAACCTGGGACCCTTCAGTCTGCAGGCTGATGCTCTATTCAATGAGCCAAACCAACTAAGGTGATTCTTTTTAAAAGGCCCTATCTTGGTGTGAGCTTGGCCCCAAAGGGAGATCTGGATGTGTGTCATGTCCTATGGAGTGAGAAGAGGAAAACATTATTCAGGATAACTTCGTAAGGTAGGCACAGACTTGGCTAGAGCTAGACAGTTGATAAAGAGCCAACTGAGATGAAAATCAAGGTATGTCTTATGTGGAGGTCTTTTTGTATTCTGACATTTCTGACATTCTCTACACAGAGGTTAGCAGAAGGGGAAGCAGTATCTTTATGCTTCAGGATCTTTTTCCTGCCCCAATTAAGCAAAATTATGTTTCTTAGTACCCCCAAAAAGCAGAGTAAAGGAATTCTGGCCGGGTATTTCCTGCTACTCTTAGATACAATTGGCTTCTTAACCTTAGACAAGGAATCTGACGTGCTTTTTTCTGTAGTCTTCAGGCTCATCTCCAGGCCTACATATTTGCCCTAACACTATGGATCTGTGGTAGGCTACCCTTGTAAGTCCATACCCTAATCCCTGGAATCTGTGTCATACCTTGCATGACAAAAGGGACTTTGCTGATGTAATAATGTTAAGGATTTCAAGATGGGGAGATTATCTTCAATGATCCGGGTGAGTCCAATATAGTCATATAGATCTTTA
Organism: Myotis daubentonii; assembly: GCF_963259705.1. Taxonomy (NCBI): domain Eukaryota; kingdom Metazoa; phylum Chordata; class Mammalia; order Chiroptera; family Vespertilionidae; genus Myotis; species Myotis daubentonii. The sequence goes on from NC_081849.1 coordinate 34,809,101, forward strand.
TTAGTGGGGAGGGGCAGGAAATCAGTCAGGAAAAGGAAATGTGATGACCAAAGCAAGAGTTTAGAGTGATGTGAGGAAGGGGCCATAAGTCAAGGAATGTTGGTGACCACTAAAAGCTAAAAAGGGAAAGAAAAGTGTTCTCCTCTGAAGCCTCCAGAAGGAAAAAAACCTGCCAGCACCTTGACCTTAGCCCAGTAGAATTGATTTTGGACTTCCAACCTGCGGCACTTCAAAAGTGACTGGAAACTTACTTTCCACAGGAACTAGGACAATATGCGGCATGTTATGGATTTAGTCTGAGGGTAGGTCAAGGACTGTCCCATAGTGCAGGCTTGAGGACATGGAGGTCAGAAGGAATAAAGTCATTTTCTGCTTATACCCTGAGAATTCAGCGTTCTGTGAACCAGTTTCTTTTAGTTTTCACAACACAATAGATTTGAGATCCGGTGGTCTAGACCCTGGAAATCCCATTCTACCTGTGACCTTTTCCCAAGACTTTCAGGTCTTGTCCAGTCTTAGGTGCACATTGTATAGCAGAAGAGTTTGTTCTGTCTTCTCAGCAGACCACCACTCAGCTGGAGGCAGCAAAGTCTGGTAGCTAAGGGTGTAGGCTCCATGCTCTGGATGCTTGCATCTGAATATTGGCTCCCACATTGTCCATTTATAACAGTTGGGCAAGTTAAAGTCTCCACTGCCTCAGTTTCTTCAAATGTGAAATGGGGAGAATTATAATGTCTGGGGCTCTTGTGAGGATGATATGAAGTAATCCACGTAAAGCACTTAACCCAGTGATTAGTCTATGGTATGGTGAACCCTTGATGAATGTTAGGTATTTAAAGTATTTGAAATACGTTCAAATCTGTGGGAGAAAATGGCTAGTCAAACCAATGCTACCAATAGACCTAATTTTCCCCCTTACTCATTTACTTCTATCCTGTTGAGCTTTGTCAACTCAAAATTCTCTTATTTTTCTCTTTTGTAAAATAAAAGATGTTCTAACAGTTCTCTGCATCAAGCCTGCAGTACTTTATGCCACCCTTGGGATTGTGTAAGAGATGTTTTCAAAATACCTTTTTATTTTTAATATATATATATATATGTATATTCCGTATATATTTGTATTGATTTCAGAGAGGAAGGGAGAGGGAGAGAGAGAGAAACATCCATGATGAAAGAGAATCATGGATTGGCTGCCTCCTGCACGCCCCCTACTGGGGACCGAGCCCGCAACCCGGGCAGGTGCCCTGACCAGGATTCGAACTGGTGACCTCCTGGTTCATAGGTTGATGCTCAACCACTGAGCCACACCATCTGGGCTCAAAATACCTTTTTAGAAGCTTCTCTGGTTGGAGTTGTTCCTCAAGCTTTGCATTTAGTGTAGAAAACTTCAGAGCTCCCAGACGGTGGGGCTGCGGAGGGCAGCTGGGCATAGATTCCAGCCAAGTAAACCTTCTGGCCACTGCAGTGGGCATGGGGACACTGAAGCCAGGGGGAGGCCAAGAAGGAAAGTGAGTATAGGGGCTGGGAATGGCTATCCAAGAGCAAACATGAGTCCAGAAGCTGTACACAGAAACAACAAGGACCCTTTTCCATCTTGCCTGTGTCCCTGCTAATACTAAACTTACTGCCAGTGTCGTGGAGAATGGATGGAGAGAGAGGTGCTGCCCGGAGTGAGGGATGCTGCCACACAGTCCCTCCCTCTTTCCAACTATCTCCAAGTCTAGTGGAAAAAACATCAAAAGAAATCCCACAGCTCCCATAGCGTAGTTAACACATTTTCTTTCTTGTGAAGACAACTTTTAAGATCCACTCTTCTAGCTACTTTCAAATCTGCAATACAGTATTAACTATAGTCCCCAAAATGTGCTTATAGGAAAATATAATTTATATTACTACATACTTTTTGATAACATAAATTTCCAAGAATATTGTGGGTAAAATGTTGTTGTTTTTTAAATTAAATTTTATTGGGGTGACATTGGTCAAGATGAACATATAGGTTTCATGTGTGGATTTCTAAGTTACAAAATCTGTATATAGCACCATGTGCCCACCACCCAAAATCAAATAAACCGTTTTTTTGAAAAAACTGAGAATGAATTTCTTCTGCTGAAACTTTTCAGCTACTCATGCAGCAAAGCATTTCATCGGTGATACACGACTCTCATGTTTAGCAGTGACATTGTACAAAGCTGAAGTAGGCCCATATTTTGCAAACATAACCACACCATAACTGCACCCCTCTAGACTTCCTTCCCTTGCCTTGTGGCCAGGCTGGAACTGCATCCTCCATAAGAACCATAAATCCCAACCGTAAATCAAGTACTGACAGGTACTTGATTTCACTGTGGAGCTCAATGGATTGAAGGAGGCAGGGCTAGATCACATATCACACAGCAAGCCTTCCCTAAGTGTCTTTCATCTGCCCCTGAGATCCCTTTTCCTATTACAGCTGTCTCTTTCCCCATAACTGACATTCTCAGTCAGATGCCCACGCATGATTTTGTTTCAGGAAAGAGTGATGTGAAGAAGTAGGCATTCCATGTAATGAAGGAGTTGATGGAAACAGCTAGGTTCTCAGGGCAGAGGGTCTGGTGTCTGACCCCCAGCATGATACATGCCCTGTCCCTAGCATTAGAACTGTGGGGCATGGTTTCCCTGCCTCCACCGCCAACTCTACAGCCCCCCTAGAGATTCTACAGGTTTCTAAATATTCCTCATAAATGATTTTTCTGCTTCTTTTACTAGAGTAGATTGTTATTTCTTAAAAATGCAATCAGAACACTGACTGATCTGCCTTGTGATCTCAACCTCAGCTCCCAAGCCAGTTCTTAGGCTTTCCAGACCTTCACTGTTCATTCACTGTTTCATTCAACATTGAGCAGCAGCTACATATAAGACACTGTTCAGGAACAGGTAATGAAGTAGGCAAATTTCACAGAGTTTATATTCTTTGGGAGGAGCAGGCAATTAAAACATTACAAAATGTCAGATAATTTCCAATAATGAGAGATGCTTAAAAATTAAAGCATGATAATGTGAGAGAGAGCAGAGAGGTGATATTATATAGAGTAACTAGTGCAGGCCTCTGTTCTATGAAGAGTTGATATTTGAGTTGAGACGGCATCTGGATGACCAGGAGCCAGCCTGTGAAGATCTGAGGGAGGAGACTTCCAAGAGTGGAAATAGCAAATGACAAGGCCAGAATTAAGGGTGACTCCTTAATACACACTATTGTGCCCCTTGCTTTTTCACTTAATAATATATATGAGAGATGGTTCCATGTATGCCACAGATCTTTTTCTCCTCCTCCTCCTCCTCCTCCTCCTCCTCCTCCTCCTCCTCCTCCCCCCCTCCTCCCCATTCTTCCTCCTCCCCTTTCTTCCTCCCTTCTTCTCCTCTACCTCCTCCTCCCCCTCCCTTTCCTCCCCTTCTTCTTGGCAGCTGCATAGGATTCCATTATAGGGATAAATCATATTTTATTTAGTCACATGCTGGTATTTAAACAATTTGTAATCTTTTGCTGATTCACACAGTGCTGACATGAACATTTTTGAACATACATACTTGTCCTGTCTGCGAGCTCTCTGCAGTCATGCATTTTGCTTCCCACATCATTGCAAGCCCACCTCCGTGCAGGCCCCAGGGTTGGGAAGAACTCAGCAGGGCTTGTGAAAGCACTAGAGCAGCCGTGGGCAAACTATGGCCCGCGGGCCGGATCCGGCCCGTTTGGCTGTTCTCTCCGGCCCGCGGAGCCGAAAGAGTGGAGGGTTCTCTTGTTCTCCCCTCCGCTCCTTCACCAGCAGCAGTGTTAACATGGCAACATCGGGAAACACGGCCGCAGCTCCTTCTTCTGAGTCCAGTTTAAGAACCCATTGTGGCCCTCGAGTCAAAAAGTTTGCCCACCCCTGCACTAGAGGCAGGTCTCAGGTGCCTTACCACACTGTCTCTGGCTATTCCTCCAGGGAGGGGTGGAGGATGGAGCAACTGCTGGCAGGCTCTCCTTATGTGGACACGTTTCCTGATTCCTGAATCCGGTCCTTGAGTCCCTGATGATTCCTAATGATATGTCCTATAGACGAAACTTTAGGGAGTAGAGCTGCCTACTCTGGCCTGGCCCCTGCCCGCTGTCAGGGTTCATACAGTCTGACCCTGTGGTTGGCCCAGCAGCCACCGCCCCAGCACCCTGCGGATGGCCATTGTGACCTCACAGTTGCGCAGGCTGTAGATGAATGGGTAGAGCAGCGGCGTGACATTGGTGTAGATGAGCGCCAGTGTGCGGTCCCGTCGCGGGGAGTAGCTGGCCTTAGGCCGCACGTACATGAAGGTGGCACAGCCATAATGCAGAAAGGTGACGGCCAGGTGCGAGCCACAGGTGGAGGCAGCCTTGCGCCAGCCTCCAGGGGAGTGCTTGTGGCGCAGGGTGGTGGCGATGGCGCCATAGGAAGCCAAGATGAGTACCAAGGGCAGCAGCAGCAGCACCAGGCAGGCGCCCAGTAGGGGCAGCTCATCCATATAGCTCCGTGTGCAGGCCAGGTGCAACAGCGCTGTGATGTCGCAGAAGAAATGCACCAGCAGGTGGGAGCCACAGAATGGCAGGTGGAAGACCGCCACCGTGAGCCCTAGGGACACTGTCAGTCCCCCGAGGCAGCAGGCCAGGGCCAGTCGCGCACACAGCCCCGGGGTCACTACAGCTGCATAACGCAGCGGGTGGCAGATGGCCATGTAGCGGTCATAGGCCATGGCGGCCAGTAGGAAGCACTCGGCCCCACCCAGCGCCACGAACATCTGCATCTGAACAGCGCAGCCCAGAAAAGAGATGGGGCTGCCCCTGCCGAGGCCAAGGCTGGGTGCAGCCAGGTCGGCCAGGGAGCGGGGCACCACCACCAGTGTGTAGCAGAGCTCGATGGCTGACAGCTGACATAGGAAAAGCAGCATGGGTGGCCGGCTGGGCATGTAGGCCACTGCCACCAGGATGAGCAGGTTCCCACTCAGGGTGGTCAGGTGCACAGCCAGCAGCAGGAGGAAGAGCACAGGCCTCAGGTGTGGGAACTCGGAGAAGCCCTGAAGGAGAAAACCCCGGGGCATGGTAGCATTGCTGGAGCTATCCATGTGGGTCGCCCAGAGCCACCTGTGGGAGAGAAATGAGGGAAAGGCGAGCTGTGGGGTGCCACCCTTCTAGCCCCGATGGTGGAGAAAGGGCCAGGTGGGAGTTAGAGGGTGGGAGGGAGTAGTGGATACAGAGAGCGGTGGTAGGTACACGGTACACTCCCAGCCCTCTCCCCATGAGGATGTCTTGTTAACTTGTTCAGAAACATGGTGCAGGTCTTCCTGCCTCCTGGACTAGATTCTCACTGCTGCTTTCTCAACATGCTCTTTCCAAGGAAGCCTCAATTTTAGAATCTTTCCTTATAATGCATCACTCATGACCTCCACCTACAAAGAATTTCCTGCCCTCAAACTCCAGTTACCATTCATTCTGAGGGGCCTAGCCTGAGCTCCTCAAGGCAGGAAATGTGTCTTCAGTCTCTGCCTCTGTTCCCTCCTCCCTGGCCTGTCCAGTCCCTTCTGAGTTGCTTTCTGTATGTGTCACAGAATTACAGAAACATAAAGCAGATGAAGACCTTAGAGCTCATGTCCTACAACCTCATAATTGTAAAGAGAAAAATGAGGCTGGGGGTGGTAGTGGTGAAGGGCTTAACGGCTCATAGAAAATTATGAACAGAATCTGCATTCCTGAGACTGAATCCCGAACTTCCCCTGACTCCAAATGGGGCTATAAAAAATGTCACTACAGTCAGTCAGTCCACAGTAATTTAGTGTTAAATGGAAACCCAAGTGTGTTCCAGGCACTGAGGCAGACACATAGGGAACAGGGGAAGTTAGCGGGAGGGCCTGGCTGGGCACATCAGGAACAGTGTGTCCCTAACATTTTTATTAGAAGTAATGTGTATCTGTTCTAACTTGCCTTTTTGAGTGAGTAGTACATTTCAAATTTGCCAACTGAACACAGTTTCTTTCTAAGCATTATCGCTGACTCATTTGCAGGAAACATTTGGAAAACATTGCTAACCTGTAGGTTGACTGTGCTTGTTATAAAACTCTAATATGGGGGAACATGGGGTGGTAAGAAATTCAAGGCCATGCAAACAAAGAGGAGGATGTTTGATTTTTCCAATAGTTATTTATAATATCTCTTATTTTCTTATCTCTTTTATTAATTTCAATTGTAAGCTCGACTATTATTTCTTCTCAGGGACTTCGAGTCATGGTTTATAATCAATGTTGGAAATGGAATTTGTGCATAGCTTTTATACCATAGAGTGCAGTAGCAATAAAGCTGGGTTAAGGGCATGGTCAGATGAAAGAGCTGGAAGGAATGCAAAGAGCTTGGGCTTTGCTAGCTAGTGCTCCTTTTGGAGAAGAGAATTCTGAAGAATTATCAGTGTCACCCTGTGCTTTTTCTTTCGTTTTTAAAATTTCTTTATTGATTAACATATTACATATGTGTCCTTATCCCCCTATTGCCACCCCCCCCCCATGCCCCCTGTGCGTTTCTTATCATCTGGGGGAATGTCTCCAAACAGATGTTTGTAGTCTTACGGAGGACAAGTAAGGTGGGGTTTTGGGTGGTTCTAAGGGAGGTGGAATCATTTCCCTTGTGTTTTAGAACTCTCACTTTTTTGGCCAGTATTCAGTCTATTGAGCAAATTAAACAAACCTTTTTCTGTTGAGTGCTTCTTCCTTGTCAGGTGTTATAGCTGCAGGTGTGAACAAGAGAGAAGCCTGGCTGTCCTGGAGGTCCCGGCAGGATGTAACTGCTGAGGGACCCACGGCAGCTCTCTTCTCTCTGCCTCGGCTCGCTCTTCTCTACTCCTTTCTTCTTAGAGAAGCAGAGGGTGGGGGGCTGAGGGACAGAAATGATCCAGTTCTTTTGTCTTCATGTTCATACTGCACAGAAATGAAGATGACAAGAATGGCCAGGAGGAGGTGCCAATAACTGCATACTGAACATAGATCATGTTTTTTATAAGCAAGGCCCCATGAAGTGAGCCACATAGGCCAACTAAACAAAAAGGAGACTGAGGAATGTTTCTACTTTGTTTGGAGTTTTTAGGAGGATTTGTTGCAAACTCAAGGAATGTACGTCACAAATGTCTTTTCTCTTCAAGGATGAGTGGGGTCAGACACTTTCCAAACTTCTACGATTTGACCCACTTAAAACCCAGCTCTATCAGAGTCATTGAGCTACAGAGGGAAAAGAAATGATGACAAGGCCTGCTTGAGCCACTCCTTCCCCCCCAACCCCCTCACCCCCCACATTCTCCAGGGGCAGAAGGGCAGATATTCTTGTTCTTCCAGGTGATTCATAGTATCAACAATAATAGCTGTGCTTAAGGGAGTAGCTGGCAAATGCTCACAAGGACTTTACACATTTAATTCATTTAATCCTAGCGACAACTCAATAAAATAGGCCAACTCTTACACTCATCGTACAGATGAGGAAATTGAGGCGTAAAGAAATTAGATGTCATGAGCTAGTGGTAAAGCCAGATTTTACACCCAAGCTTTTTATAGTCCATGGTCCTATTCACAAGATAGTCTTCCTCACCTAGACCTCTCCTGAAAATTCTTCCCACCTAAGACACACCTTACCCTTCTTCCCACATCTACTTTCCCTCTCTAGAAATTAACTGCACTCTCCTAGGCATTGCTGTCCTCATATTTCCCTTTGCTGACATTCCCTTGAGGCCCTGTGGATATGAGCAGCAATACAGATAGTCTAAGATAGCAAATCTAAAAATAATTTCTCCTTAGCTTTGACATTCATAGCTGCTGCTGTTATTGTTCTGGCAGATCTGCTTTTCTAATTGTGTGAGGCTCAATGGAGCACCCACAGAGTAATGCCTGGCTGGTGGCCCAGGACATTGGGATGTGGCTGAAAGCCTCACTGGGCTGCAGCTGCAGAGCTGGGCTTTGATTTTTACAGTGCAGAATAATTAAAATTACCTGTAATAATGATGCTTTTTAAAATTGGTCATTTCAGTAGTCAATGGAAGCACATTTAAAGAGGGGATGAAATGGGAGATTGGAGAGGCAGACAGGTCAGGCTCCTCCAGACCACTGGACATGACCAGACCTCTGGCACCCATCTGTAGACCACCTGGCATCCATCATTTTGACCATCTGACATCTAACTGATTGTCATCCTGGACCAATCCTAGGGCTAAGAATGCAGGGCTGATTATTACTAAGAATGCACTTTGAACTATAAGAACACAATTTTTCTTTCTTCTGAACATTTTTGAGGTTTTGCCTAGCTGTGTTCCCAGTTTGAAAACTCTTAAGACCCTGGAATAAATCTTTATAATTAGTTTCTAGCCAAGCCTCCAGACTCTTTTTTAGTTCCTTTGACATATGTTAGAACCCAACTTCTACAGTATCGTAGCAGCCTTTGGGCTCCATTTGCATAGCAGCTGACAAGTATAATTCGATAATGACTCCTTTTCCTATGTCATTAGTCTTTTCCTTGATTTATGACAGATAACTCAAAACCTATTAATGTACATATACTTGCATTATTATTGTATTTAACATTTAGATGTTTTCTAAAATAAAACCCTTGAATTAAAACTTATTACCATTCTCTTGCTCAGATGCAAATATACCTTTTGGTAGTGTTTTTCTCATCAGTTTGATATTTCCTTTACTCAAAGGAGCTACATATCATCTCTGGATGCACAGATTTTACTGTGTGCTCCCTCTTCCAACCATTTATAATTTCAGCCTCAACCCCAGGTAGGTGCCTCTTTTCTGTCCCTGTGTTTCTGTCTTGTGAGCCACTTCCTTTCATGTGATAAAGCAGTCTCCTGAGTCCTTGATAACTAAATTTGGTAAGATAGCTTGTCAAAAGTTTTTGGAAGCCTAACTAAAAGAAATCCTTTGTTATTTCTTGTTGGCATCTGTGTCCCCAAAAGCATTTAAATAGATTTAATAAGGAATATTTTCCTTACATGGACATTCTTGCTTTCCTCCCTTTATGGTGTTTTCTGAAGTATTTAGTGATCCTACATGTTATAAAAGTGAGATGCCCTTCATACTTTCTGTGTCTTCTCAGGAGTTCTTCTTAAAGTGATGGTTACACAGGCAGTCTTTTTCTCCCGCTCTGGGTCAGTATGTTACCTTGGGTTTTGCATTTTGGCCAACATTTATCCTTCAAGTTTCCTGACAATTTAGAATTACAACAATGTGTGCACTTATGTTTAGAGCCCCCCTAAATAGTTGCTGCTGTTAATTCTTTTTTCTTAAATCAATTGAGTGAAGTGTTATTTCAGGCTTCATGCTCTCTTTTAATTTCATCTGAAGAGGAGCTTTGAACCACACAAATCTGGGAGCCCTGCTGATTTTAGAGCTTGGCCTCTGCCTTTGCTGCTTTTAAAAAAGTTCTCAGCTTGAACGAAGCAATATCCATTTAAATGGATATCTCTGACCCAGGCTTCCGCCAGAAGAACAGGGATATACTTCAAAAACCAGCACTTTAATGTTTAACATCAAAATTGTCTGGCAAAGAGACTGTCCCCATTTTGGGACTGTGAAGGACATCCTTACCACACATAAATGCATGGTCATTGTACTGTTACATTTTGAAAAGTATTCTAGGCCTGAGGGTCAGTCACTTTATCGACTTGAAAAAATAGTAACATCTTTTCTATATAGGACACTAGTTTGTTTTCTAAATATGTTTTTAAGATCAACTGTCATTTTTCATGAAGTCAGTTTTAGTAGGTTTGAAAATACTTTTAATTTCTAAACTGCATCTTACGCCACAGAGCAATAAGAGGGCTCCCTCAAAAACCCAGATGACCCTCATACTAAAAGATGCTTTTTTGCTTCTTGTTGGTCACAGACTGAGAGCTGGAACTAAGGAATAGGGGCAAGGCAGCTGCTTGGATGAAGAAAGGTTATCTCAGTTCTGCCAGGGTATTTTCATGATTCATTAAACTGGAAAAAAACAACAACAACCCACTGGTGAAAAAAATATATTGATATCCTAGTCCAGCCACCATACAGGAGAGAGCACACTGATATCTTTGGAACATTGTCTCAGAAAGCCATGGGCCCTCAGCAGATCCTTCACCTGGGAGAGTTGTGTGCATAATTTTGGCTTCAGGAGTTCTTTCCAGTGAGGTACTCTCCTCACCATCCTGCTGCCTACCCCCGAGTCTCCAGAAAAGACTTCTGTGTTTGCTGAGAAAAAGCAAAAAAAGTCCAGATGAAATGAGATAGAACACACAGAGTTCAGCCAGCCCAGGGGTGGGCTCTGATGGTAGGCCAGGTCTTCTTCAAGGGGGAGGGGAGTGGTCACTGTGGCTGATGTGGTTTGGGGCTTCGGGATTAAGTTTTTGGAAGCAAGGAATAAATGGAGCCCCTTACAATACCATGACAGGAAGTTTTTGTGTGGTCAAATTTTTGTGTCCCATGGAGCTAAATAATAATCATGGACTTCATCTTCATGAATACTCTATTTTGTCTCTAAAAGTTGAAGAGGTAATATTTTCCTCAGTTCTATTCTTACCCATTATTTTATAGAAACAACAGATCATTGAATGCCTCTCTCCATGAGAACCTCTATCCACCTGAGGAGAAGATAGGAATTTCCCAGTTTTTGGTTGGAAAAGTTGAGGCAGAAGAGATGCATTTGGGCAAAGATATTAAATAAAAAAAATATATAGAACCTAAAAGTTCTGGAATCTGTAACTGCCTCATGTTCCTCACACCACATGCCTCCTCAGTGTACCTCAGATTAAATGGGTCCACAAGTTAGAGCACCTTGAACATCACGTGCCCCATGATTTACCGATGTGGGATACCGGGTCTGACTTGAGGTGGTGCATGGGAAGAAATGCTTCTCTCAAAAGTAGTTATCTTTTGGGGGAAAACCTAATTGGGAAGTGTTTTGATTTCCTTATTTCCATGCTCCATTATTTGTATTTCCTTCTCTGCCCACGTACCCTACAAATGCCAAACCTTCTCCTTACCTGGGCCCAGAGAGAGGGATGACCTGGAGATGGGTGGAAAGGAGACTCAGATCATGGTAACTGGAGGTTAGAAACATCACAGGCAAAATGAGAAATAGCAGACTGTAGGGTTGCAGTGGGCAGTTGTAGAGGAGATGGAGGGCTGAAATGAGAAGAGTGAGAGATGGAGAGGCTGTAAGCGGGGAGATTGCCCAGAGGGATTTCCACAGCAGCTTCTGGATAGCAGTGTCTGGTCGGCATTATAATCTTAGCTTGCTCTATACCCGTGGAGAGTGGGGAGAGAGGAGAGGAATATATTAGTTCCTTCCAGAGGGAGGACAAGCAAGAACAAAGACATCTGTAATGAATGCACTCACCACAAAACCCCTCCTCAGGGCTGGAGACCTAGGTGGAGCTTGGCACACATACAGTGACTCTCCAACTATCCAAAGAGAAATGACTCGTCTTATCCCATGTGGCCCACTGTCCAAAATGCTGTCCATCCCATTGGTACTTCACTCTTTCCCTAGAGTGCTTCTTGCTCCTCTGTCATCATAACAATGCCCCTCTCTGCATGCTGGGCCAGGGGGCAGCTCTAGAACCTGTAGTAAAGTGTTAGTTCTTAGATAATAGGTCTTAGTTGTCTTTAGTTTTCCAGTTGGGAGCTGGCTATTGAGATGCATGAATGAATCTCCTTTCTAACTTTCACATTTGTGTGCAAGGACCCAGGAAACTACATTAGGAAGCCGCCACCACCAAGGGATACTCCTGACCCTAGAGTAAGAACTAGAAGATTCTGGCAGGTCCCTCTAAGTTTGGGAGCTGAAGACTCGCTCTTGATTTTTTTGGTTATTATCCTGCATGTTCACATGTATATTTGTGCCAGTATTGTAGGATGCTTTGAGGTCATCTATTCTAAATTCATATACTCGTTCATTGATTCAACAATTCAACACATGTTTATTGAGTACCCACTATGTGCCAAGCGTGGATCTAGGTATTGAGGTATAGATCAGGTAGCAAAACAGGGAAAAAAATACTGAGCTTACATTCTAGGGCAGTGATGGCGAACCTTTTGAGCTTGGCGTGTTAGCATTTTGAAAAACCCTAACTTAACTCTGGTGCCGTGTCACATATAGAAATTTTTTGATATTTGCAACCATAGTAAAATAAAGATTTATATTTTTGATATTTATTTTATATATTTAAATGCCATTTAACAAAGAAAAATCAACCAAAAAAATGAGTTCGCGTGTCACCTCTGACACGCGTCATAGGTTCGCCATCACTGTTCTAGGGCAAGCATGTCAAAACTCTCGGCCTGTGGGCTGCATTTACAATGAATATTTTTGTGGCCCAGCCAATATAACGGTATGTAAGAAACATTTTAATAAAAATTTCATAATTTAATTTTTACAATATCCTGTTATACATAATTATTAATAATGAACTATAATGTTTACTAATGACTGATTACTATAATCGTGTTGCATTTATTTCCCTTACACACCTTATGCGCAGGCGCACCATTTCTCTCCACTAATACTAGCAGCAAATATTTTAACAGCTGATTGCCACGTCATTAGTTTTGGACTGATTTGTTTGGTGTGCGCAACAGGAAATATTTTGCTTTTGGCGAACAAGAAAAATAGGTTTATTTGTGTTATGCTTATTAATTTGTGCAGTTATTCTGTGTCTGGTAAGTTAATGTTCAAGAAAAAATACTAATTTTTATTAAAATGTTCTATTATTTTATGTTAACAATTACTCATTTATTTCAGCCCTTTAACCTACATTTCTATGAAAATTAAAGCTTTTGTGGTTTTTTTTGCAGCCCACATAAACTTAAACCTTGTTTATTTGGCCTGTGTTTGCCTTTGAGTTTGATATGCTTATTCTAGCGAGAAGAGACAATGGCCAAGTTAAGTAAATTATCGAGCATATTTGGAAGTGATAAGTCCAGTGGAGAAAAATAAAGAAGGATAGGAAATGTGAGGAGGTGACATGCAATTTTCAATAGGATGTTTGAGGAAGGCTTTAGAGGAAAGGTGACATTTGATGCAAAACTTGAAGTAGATAAAGCAGTGAGCCATGTGGATATATGGAGGAAGAACATTCTAGGCAGAAGCATTAGCCAGCCAGAGGCCCTGAGTGGGGTGCAGGCCTGGTGTGTTTGAAGTCCACTAGAGGAGGCCAGTGTGACTGGGATGGAATAAGGGAGGACATACTAGCAGCAGATGATATCAGAAAAGTAGTGTGTGGCCAGTAGGGGTGCCATGCAGGAAATTGTGAAAATTTGGCTTGTATTCCATGTGGGATGGGGAGCCACTAGAGCAGGGGTGGGCAACTCCTGGCACGCGTGCCAAAGATGACACGCCAGTAACTTTTGCTGGCACGCGAAACCCTCTCTTATAATCTTCCATTTACAATTTTTTTCTTAATATCGACTTTTTTATTTTTCAGATAAATTCAGTGTAGGTGCATCTTAGATAAATAAATAATTTTACATAACAAGTTATCTTAAAGACCATAGACATGGATTGACGAGAGAGGGGAAGAGCAATTTCTATGCTTCTGCCTTAACTCTCCCTACCTTCCTAGATCGGACCAGTGTTTTGGTTTCATCCACATACGCTTGTGAATCTTTGTTCTCAGTGATGAATTGTGTTAAGTCTCGTAATAGGAGTAGCCTGACGGATGAAAGTAGTAGCTCGTGCATATCTCTGAAGGTCACGAAACATAAACCTGATGTAAAATCTCTGTCATCAGTGATGCAGCAGCAAAAGTCCCACTGATAATATCAAACGGAGTCATAAAGTTTTCTGTTGGACTATCAGTGTACATGTATACATTAAAAAATAAATTTATTTTTCATCATCATATACTGTGTTTTTGTCGCTCGAATGAATTTTATTATTTCTCCAAGGTTCTTCACATACGTACACCTTAAGAGATATCAAGTAGGCTAACATGTTCTCAAAAAATTAGGGTTGGCACGCAGAAGAATTTTGAGTCAGAGATTTTGCTGGTTTTGGCACGCATTCACAAAAAAGTTGCCCACCCCTGCACTAGAGACTTTGAGAACAGGAATTCAATAAAAGGACCACTCTGGCTGCTGCATAAGAATAGACTGTAGGGGACCAGAGTGCTTTACATTAATCCGAATGAGGGAGAATATGATGGATCAGATTGGCAGTAGAATATTGGTTGTATTCTGCAAATATTTTAAAATGTAGAGCTAGCACAATTTCCTGATGGATTGAATATGGGGTGTGAAAGAGAGGGTCCAGAATGACTTTATTTTTTGTCTGAGCAACAGGAAAGGTAGAGGTGTCATTACTTGAGATGAGGCCTCAGGTGGAGCAAGTTTGGGAAGGAGAAGTTGTCAGAAGTTCAGTGTAGGATATATTAACTTTGAGACGTCTGTTAGCTGTCCAAGTGGATCTACCTAATTGGCAGTTGGGCATGTGATCTGCAGTTCATGGGAGACATCCACATTAGAGGTAAAAATTTCTGCCCATCAACCAATTTGTACATCTCCACTATCATATAATATTTATATAGAAAATTATATAGTAGGATGAATTCTCCTTTTGATACTAAATAATTATTTCAACCCCTACACGGTTCTGTTAAAGATAGAGCATTGAATGTTGGTCATAGCTACACTAGAGGCTGGAAGTGAGGGCTGAACCCAAACCCCATAGAGAAGGAAAGAGTTGGCAACAAAATTATGGGTTCTAAAATTCTAGGTTCTTATCCTAAATTTGCCTATTTTTTTCTATGTATTCTTTAGAAATTAACTTACCTTGTCTGAGCCTTAGTTTAGGTGACTGAAATATAAAAATAATAATACCACCTGTGTCTAATTAGCAAATTTTGTTTTTACATTTTATTTCTGACAGCTTTATTGAGGTATAATTGAAAAACAATGAACTGCTTATACTTAATGTGACAATCTGATTAAGTTGGACATGGCTCTCTCACTCTCTTTCTTTTTAATCCTTACCCTAGGATATGTTTATTGATTTTAGAGAGAAAGGGAGAGAGAGAAACATTGATGTGAGAGAAAAACATCAATCGGTTGCTTCTCGTACATACCCTGACCCGGGATTGAACCCCCAACCTGGTTATGTGCCCTGACTGGAAACCAAACCCCCAACTCCCCCAGCTTTTGTTGTATGGGATGACACTCAACCAACTGAGCCACCCAGTCAGGGTGCACCCTTTCTCTCTCTCTCACTGTCTCTCTCTCTCCCTCATCATGAGATCTACCTTCTTAACACATTTGGAAGTGCACAACACAGTATTTTTTTTCTTTTTTTTTTTTATTGCTTAAAGTATTACAAAGGGTATTACATATGTATCCATTTTATCCCCCCGCCCTAGACAGTCCCCTAGCCTCCCCTATCACCCAGTGTCTTATGTCCATTGGTTATGCTTATATGCATGCATACAAGTCCTTTAGTTGATCTCTTACCCCCCTACCTCCTGCCCCCCAACCCTCCCCGGCCTTCCCGCTGCAGTTTGACAATCTGTTTGAGGCAGCTCTGCCTCTGTATCTATTATTGTTCAAAAGTTTATAATGGTCTCTATTGTCCATGAATGAGTGAGATCATGTGGTATTTTTCCTTTATTGACTGGCTTATTTCACTTAGCATAATGCTCTCCAGTTCCATCCATGACGTTGCAAATGGTAAGAGTTCCTTCCTTTTTACAGCAGCATAGTATTCCATCGTGTAGATGTACCACAGTTTTCTAATCCATTCATCTACTGATGGGCACTTAGGCTGTTTCCAGATCTTAGCTATGGTGAATTGTGCTGCTATGAACATAGGGGTGCATATATCCTTTCTGATTGGTATTTCTGGTTTCTTGGGATATATTCCTAGAAGTGGGATCACAGGGTCAAATGGGAGTTCCATTTTCAGTTTTTTAAGGAAACTCCATACTGTCTTCCATAGTGGCTGCACCAGTCTGCATTCCCACCAGCAGTGCACAAGTGTTCCTTTTAATCCACATCCTCTCCAGCACTTGTCGTTTGTTGATTTGTTGATGATAGCCAGTCTGACAGGTGTGAGATGGTACCTCATTGCTGTTTTGATTTGCATCTCTCGGATGATTAGTGACTTTGAGCATGTTTTCATATGTCTCTTGGCTTTCTGAATGTCCTCTTTTGAAAGGTGTCTATTTAGGTCCTTTGCCCATTTTTTGATTGGATTGTTTATCTTCCTTTTGTTAAGTTGTATGAGTTCCCTATAAATTTTGGAGATTAGGCCCTTATCAGATATGTCATTGGCAAATATGTTTTCCCACACAGTGGGTTTTCTCGTTGTTTTGTTGATGGTTTCTTTTGCTGTGCAGAAGCTTTTTATTTTGATGTAGTCCCATTTGTTCATTTTTTCTTTAGTTTCAAGTGCCCTAGGAGCTGTATCAGTGAAGAAATTGCTTCGGCATATGTCTGAGATTTTCTTGCCTTTGGATTCTTCTAGAATTTTTATGGTATCCTGTCGTACATTTAAGTCCTTTATCCATTTTGAGTTTATTTTTGTGTATGGTGTAAGTTGGTGGTCTAGTTTCATTTTCTTGCATATATCTGTCCAATTTTCCCAACACCATTTATTGAAGAGACTATCTTGGCTCCATTGTATGTTCTTGCCTCCTTTGTCAAATATTAATTGAGCATATTGGTTCGGGCCGATTTCTGGGGTCTCTATTCTATTCCATTAATCTATATGCCTATTCTTGTGCCAGTACCAGGCAGTTTTGAGAACAGTGGCTTTGTAATACAACTTGATATCTGGTATTGAGATCCCACCTACTTTGTTCTTTTTCAGGATTGCTGCAGCTATTCGGGGTCTTTTTTTTATTCCAGATGAATTTTTGGAAAGTTCGTTCTAGATCTCTGAAGTATGCTGTTGGTGTTTTAATGGGAAGTGCGTTGAATTTATAGATTGCTTTGGGTAGTATGGACATTTTAATGATGTTGATTCTACCAATCCATGAACACGGTATGTTCTTCCATCTGTTTATGTCTTCCTCTATGTCTTTTTTCAACGTCCTGTAGTTTTCTGAGTAGAGGTCTTTTACCTCTTTAGTTAAGTTTATTCCTAGGTAGCTTAGTTTTTTCGGTGCAATGGTAAATGGGATTGTTTTTATAATCTCTCTTTCTGAAAGTTCACTATTGGTGTATAGAAATGCCTCAGATTTCTTGGGGTTAATTTTGTATCCTGCTACATTGCCAAATTCATGTATTAAGTCTAGTAGCTTTTTGATGGAATCTCTAGGGTTTTGTATGTATAATATCATGTCGTCTGCAAATAAAGACAGTTTTACTTCCTCTTTTCCAATTTGGATGCCTTTTATTTCTTCTTCTTGCCGAATTGCAATGGCTAACACTTCCAGTACTATGTTGAACAGGAGTGGTGAGAGGGGGCATCCCTGTCTTGTTCCTGTTCTTAGGGGAAATGGTGTTAGTTTTTGTCCATTGAGTATGATGTTGGCTGTGGGCCTGTCATATATGGCTTTTATTATGTTGAGGTATGATCCTTCTACTCCCACCTTGCTGAGAGTTTTTATCAAAAATGGGTGTTGAATTTTGTCAAATGCTTTTTCTGCATCAATTGATATGACCATGTGGGTTTTTTCTTTCAATTTGTTTATGTGATGTATCACGTTTATTGATTTGCGGATATTGTACCATCCTTGCATCCCTGGGATAAATCCTACTTGGTCATGGTGTATGATCTTTCTGATGTACTGCTGGATCCAATTTGCTAAGATTTTGTTGAGGATTTTGGCATCTATGTTCATGAGGGATATTGGCCTGTAATTCTCTTTCATTGTGTTGTCTTTACCTGGTTTTGGTATTAGGGTGATGCTGGCTTCATAGAATGAGCTTGGAAGTGTTCCTTCCTCTTGAATTTTTTGTAGTAGTCTGAGGAGGATAGGTTTTAGTTCTTCCTTGAATGTTTGGTAAAACTCCCCTGTGAAGCCGTCTGGTCCTGGGCTTTTGTTTGATGGAAGCTTTTTGATGACTGCTTCAATTTCTTCCATAGTTATTGGCCTGTTGAGATTTTTAGATTCTTCCTGATTGAGTTTTGGAATGTTGTATTTTTCTAGGAATTTGTCCATTTCCTCCAGGTTGTCTAGTTTGTTGGAGTAAAGCTGTCCATAGTATTTTTTAACAATCATTTGTATTTCTGTGGGGTCTGTTGTTATTTCGCCTCTATCGTTTCTGATTTTATTTATTTGGGTCCTCTCTCTCTGCTTCTTGGTGAGTCTGGCTAGAGGTTTATCAATCTTGTTTATCCTTTCAAAGAACCAGCTCTTGGTTTCATTGATTTTCTGTATTGTTTTTTTGGTCTCTATGTCATTTATTTCTGCTCTAATCTTTATTATCTCCTTCCTTCTGCTCACTCTGGGGTTTTCTTGTTGCTCTCTTTCTAATTCTTTGAGTTGTAGAGTTAGATGATTTACTACCATTTTTTCTTGTTTTTTGAGATAGGCCTGTAGAGCTATAAACTTCCCTCTCAGGACTGCTTTCAATGTGTCCCATAGGTTTTGGATTGTTGTGTTTTCATTGTCATTAGTTTCCAGGATGTTTTTAATTTCTTCTTTGATCTCATTGGTAACCCAATCAATATTTAATAGCATGCTATTCAGCTTCCAAGTGTTTGAGTATTTTGGGTTGTTTTTATTGTAGTTTATTTCTAATATTATGCCATCGTGGTCTGCGAAGACGCTTTTTATGATTTCAATCTTCTTGAATTTGGGGATACTTTGCTTGTGACCCAATATGTGGTCTATTTTTGAAGATGTCCCATGAGCACCTGAGAAGAACGTATATTCTCTGGCTTTGGGGTGAAGTGTTCTGAAGATGTCTATTAAGTCCATCTGATCTAGTGAGTCATTTAGGATTGCTGTATCTTTGCTGGTTGTTTGTCTATAGGACTTATCCAGTGCTGTCAATGGTGTATTAAAGTCCCCTACTATGATTGTATTGTTGTAGATCTCTCCTTTGATATTTTCCAGGAGTTTTTTTTATGAATTTGGGTGCTCCTACATTGGGTGCATATATGTTTACCAGGGTTATATCTTCTTGTTGTATTGATCCCTTTAGTATTATGAAGTGGCCTTCCTTATCTCTTGTTAAGGCCTTCACTTTGAGGTCTATTTTGTCCGATATAAGTATTGCTACCCCAGCTTTCTTTTCCTTTCCATTTGCCTGAAAGATATTTTTCCATCCTTTCACTTTCAGTCTGTGTGAGTCCCTTCTAATGAGGTGGGTTTCTTGTAGACAGCAGATGTATGGGTCATGTTTTTTTATCCATTCAGCCACTCGATGTCTTTTGGTTGGAGCATTTAGTCCGTTTACGTTTAAAGTTATTATTGAAAGGTACTTGTTTGTAGCCATTTCTTTTTTTGTGTGGCTGTTTTCTTTCTGAGCTTTTTATTTCTTATTTTTATACCAGTCCCTTTAGCATTCCTTGCATTGCTGGCTTGGTGGTGACAAACTCCCTTAGCCTTTTTTTGTCTGTGAAGCTTCTTATTTCCCCTTCAAGTTTGAATGATAGCCTTGCTGGATAGAGTATTCTTGGATTCAGTCCTTTGCTTTGCATCACTTTGTAAATTTCAGTCCATTCTTTTCTGGCCTGATGTGTTTCTGTTGAGAAGTCATTTGACAATCTAATGGGAGATCCCTTGTATGTAACTTTCCGTCTCTCTCTTGCAGCCTGTAAGATTCTCTCTTTGTCCTGAACATTTGCCATGGTGATTATGATGTGTCTTGGTGTGGGTCTTTTCGGGTTCACCTTGTTTGGGACTCTCTGGGCTTGTGTGACTTTTTTCTTCCCCACCTCAGGAAAGTTTTCTGATATTATTTCTTCGAGTAGGTTTTCTAATCCTTGTTCATCCTTCTGTTGTTCTGGTACTCCTATTATTCGTATGTTGTTTCGTTTCATGTTGTCCCAAAGCTCCCTTAGGCTCTCCTCCTGTCTTTTAATTTTTTTCTCCAATTGCAGTACATTTTGGGTGTGTTTTGCTTCCTTGTCTTCTAATTCACTAATTCGGTCCTCCGCTTCTCCTAGTCTACTGTTGATACTTTCAATGGAGTTTTTCATTGCAGCTATATCACTCTTCATTTCTTCTTGGGTCTTACTTAGGTTGTTGATTTTTTCATCTGTTTCTTCTAGCTTCTTCCATATGTTATTGATTTTTTCATCTGTTTCTTCTAGCTTCTTCCATATGTTATCGATTTTTTCATCTGTTTCTTCTTGCTTCTTGCAGAGGTTGTTGATTTTTTCCTCCATCCGGTTTATGCACTCTAGGATCCTTATTCTGAATTCTTTATCTGTCATGTTGCATGCCTCTGTATTACTTAGCTGCTTTTCTGGAGAGTCCTCCTTCTCTTTCCTTTGGGGGTTTCTTTGTCTACCCATGTTTGATCTCACTGACATATCTAGACGTTGAGTTGTTCAGTGGTTGCTCCCTTGGTGGCAGTGACTCCTTGGTCTGTGGTTGCTCTTCGGGCGGTTGCGGTAGCAGCTGCTCTTCAGTTGTCAGCAGCTCCTCTGGTGGGTGCTGTTCACAGCTGTGGTGGCTCTTCTGGCTGGTGGGGCGAGGTTTCACGTACAGCTGCTGTTCCTCAGCAGAGGATGTGGTGCTCAGGAGGTTGCTGTTGCTTGGATCTGCTGCGTTGATTTAAAGGCACAAAATACAACACAACAAGGCATCACGTACCAGGCACTATACACAAATATATTCACGATATTAATAACCCCAATTAAAGGTGACCACCTGAATTAAGAGAATTAGGGGATAAGGAAGAAGGAAGAGAAAAAGATAAAAGAGAAAAAGGAAAAGAAAAGTAGGGACCAAAAAAAGGGAGTGCAAAAATGAAATTGGGAAAAAGGAAGGGGGAAAATAAAAGCGAGAAAAGAAAAGAAAAAAAAAAAAGAGCGAAAAGAGAGAATGAAGTGGAAGAGGGAAGTGACTTTTTATATGAGGAGAATACTCCTATAGAACAGCCATTAATCCCAACAAATTCCAGCAACAGCTCCCTGGATATGAATGCAAACTAGAAATAACCAATAATATAACGATGAAAATAGAATGGTGAACACTAATCCCAAAATAAAATAAAGAAAAAATAAAATGGCACTTTAAAAAATGGTAAAATGGTAGCAGTAATAATACTGGTTAAAAATAAGAAGGTAGTAATTAAAAGGGTAAAATCAGGTGATGGAAAAAGAAGAAAAGAAAGAAAAAAAAAGAACAGAAAAAAAAGAATGAAAAAAAATTGGTTTCTTAGTTAAAAAGTGAAAAAAGAAAAAAAATTGCAGTAGTGAAGGTCCTTCGTTTCTTCTATTCTTCAGTGTGGCTCGCCTTAGACCTTCCAGGTATTCAGGAGAGTGTTGAGTTTCCCTGCGATATACTGTTCCTCTGTGTTGTAAACCACAGTCCTTATTTTAAAGCATGCCGCATTTATTTCCCAGACTGCCTTATTTTGTGTTTAGCAAAGAGTCAGTTTGTGGGTCAGCCTCTGGGTGGCAGTGTTCTGGGGTTGGCCTCTGAGGCTATAGGGCCTCTCTGTCCAGTGGAAGTTCACTGCCCAGAGCTGACTGCGTAATAGTTAGTTACCGGCGCTATGTTGTTGCTGGGATTGAAAATCCCCCTATAGGCCAGACCCTGTTAACTCCCAGGGACTGATCAGGTTATCTTAATCCTTGATCTCGTACAGGGTGGAATCTGGGTGTGGCTGTGCTCCTTGCCTGGGGGCTGGGGGGAGGAGACTCACTCTCAGGAGAGGGTGGCTGCCCCAGTCCTGGGCTCAGGGGTGTCTCAGCACTCAATTCACTACCACCTCTCCCGGCTCCCCCTCTTTCCCCAGTCTCTCCCCAGATTCCACTCCTCAGCACACTCTCCCTCTCTTCAGCACAGGTGAGTGTCTGTATCCGAAATGTCCCATGAACAGGATTCAGTGAAAACAAACAAACAAATGCCGGCCGCGGAAACGGGGAAGGCTTGGTTTCTGTAAGCTTCTTCTCTTACCGGGACTGCATGGTCAGGTCAGCTCTTCAGGCTGCTCCCTTTAGGCTCAGTCCTCCGTGATCACAGAACCCAGCTCTCAATTTCCCTGGCGGCGCCAGGAATCCCGCGGTTCTCCTTTCCCCCGTCAGGGGCTGTGCCTGTCCCAAGGGACGCGGCTGTCTGCCACGTGGTCTCCCTCCGACTCTCTGGGCTCAGAGGTCTGGCAAACTTTCCTGCCCAAATCCCTGGTTTTTTTTTTTTTTTTTACCTTTCCAGGGGAGTTCTGCTCTTCCCGGCTGCAAACCCTCTCACCAGCTGAGCAATTTCGCCAATTCGGTGTGAGTGTTACTAGCTTCAGCTGCTCGCTCCATTTGCTCCAGGACACGACCTGGGACACGTCTGCCTATATCGCCGCCATCTTGGTTCTCCCACAACACAGTATTGTTATTCACAGCAGTATGTTGTACAGCAGATATCTAGAATTTACTCATCAGTCATAGCTGAAATTTTATACCCTTTGGGTAACAACTCCCTGATTTCCTACACTCAGCCCCTGGTCACCACTATTGTATTGTCTTCTTCTATGAGTTAGGCTATTTTCGATTTCTCATCTCTGTGGAATTAAACTGCTGTTTCTCCCATCTTAAAAGCTTTATTGATTTTCATTTTTATGCAGTTGAAAAAACTCAAACGAGTTGTCTCTACTTCTTTTCCTCTTTCTATTTTTAAAAAACTGCTTAATTGAGATCTGGTTTGCATGTAAAATGCAGTTTTGAGATTTTAAATAAGATTTTTACTTATGAAAGCATTTTTTAAATTCTAAAGTGCTACAGAAATGTCACTTATTATATTGAAGAGCCATGATCAACATATTTTCCAAAATAGGACTCTATCCCACCTTTCCCTGGCTCTCAGCTTTCAGAGTGTGGACTGCCCTCTCATCCTCATTCTTTTCATGCACATAGTTTCCCCAAAAGATAAGAAGCAATCGGGAAGGGATTTAGTCTGGACAGGCCTCCCTAGTGATCAGGACTCCCGGATATGATATCATACACAAACAGCAGTGTAGTCACGGTTCAGAATTATGGAAATGGTGCCAAGAGAATCTTGGACATAATCTTCGGGCTGTATTAGTCTTGACCTAAGGCAGAATTTACCAGTGACGGGAGTTTGCAGTTTTATGCCTGTTTTCCTTGGCTGGAGTCTGGCTTTTTGTGAAGAGTTGTGTCAACAGGGGGAAGTCTCTGCTTGGGCTTAGGGAGTCCTCAGATTGGTGGTGCCTCTGTTCCCTCTTGGAGAGTTGCTGTGAGTTTTCTCAGACTTGGAGTCATGTGGGATCTGTGTTTGGAAAGACTGGAAATACTTACATCATCTCCACATTCCTCAGCCATTTGTCACCAGGTTGCACATTGCCTGGTGGGATGCCTGCTTCTAGGGGGAAAAGATACTAGTACTTCTTTCTGACTTTAGCAGAGAAGAGGTTGGTTAAGTTATTGAGTTAGATGAACATTTATGACTCTGGCTGTAAGGAGAAAAAGTTTATTTCTTTGGGGTCTTTGCATTTTTTTTTTTTTTGGTAAATTTATAGAAATATTGATGATAGAAAAAGGACAAGATAGTAAACCAAAAGTATCAATAATAAATAAAATTATAATGATGCCTAAAGAAATTATAAGCATATAAGAGAAATAAAACAGAGTATAACCAAAATCTTAAGTTGATTCTCTGCAAGTTCCAGGAAGATGAAAACATTTCTGGAATTCTCACCAAAGAAAAATGAGAAAAGACAGAATTAAAAAAATGAAAAGGTAGAAATTAAAATCGATAGAGATTAGAATTAATAGAAGAATATTATTTAAAAAGTACTATGGATACAATAGACAAATATCTAAAAATAAAAGCCTAATTGGCCTAAGAAGAAACAGAAAACTTGAATACAATTATAATCATTAGTAACATTGAAATTGCTACTGTAAAGATAACTTTTCTGTCCTTTTCATTACACTCATGGAAAATAATTTTATAAGTGGACTTTACCAATGTTTCAAGGAACACATAATCCCCATATATTAGTAAGTTTTTCCAGAAAATGGAAAAAAAAGAAAGAAAAATTTCCCAACTCATTTTATGAGGCTTACATAACCTAGATTAAAATAATCCTCATAAGTATATTATGCAAAAAGTATACATTAATTTTATGGATGACAACATCTTTTAATATTATTCAAAAAAATTCAACCTTTATTGGGCCCATCTTTGCAAGGAGGATGGTAGAAAACAGACCCTGGGAATCACTAGTGTTAGACTTTTCCCACCCTCTAACCCTATGGTAAGGGCTGGTTTGAAATGAAATGTCAGAGCGCTTTCTTTTAGGGTATTACGCCTGCTCCTCTCGGATCATGGGCCATGTGAGTAAAACACCACAAAGATTCAGCCTGTCTCTTCACATTGACTCACTCGGGGCAGCAGGACCTTCCTGTCTGGCTCACTGCTGGCTGCACCCTTCCTGGGGGAAGGAGCCTTGTTTGTCACCTTTTGGTACTTTCCATTTCCCAGCATGAGTAAGGCACTCAGTACCTGTCTGTCATCGAGTGAATGGAGTTGGCCTTTTTTCTAGGTAGGATTGTATTGTACAGAACTTTTGAAAGAAACGTTTCATTTCAAATTATAACAGAAGATGGGAAGAGGATATGTAGATGGAACAAATTATTAAATGTATATTGTATGTTAAAAAAAAATTCAACCTTTATTAAAAAACAGCATATTTCTACCAGGTGACAATGTTCCCAGGAGTAGAGAGATGATTCAATTTCACAAAATCCTAAGCACACTATCACATAGGATGATTACAAGAAAACAGTCATTTATTTTTTAAAAATCTTTACAAAAATATTTTTTTATTGACTTCAGAGAAGAAGAGAGAGGGAGAGAGTAGCAGAAACATCAATGATGAGAGAAAGAATAATTGATCAGCTGCCTCCTGCACACACCCTACTGGGAATTAGCTCAAAATCCAGGCATGTCCTGAGCGGGAATTGACCTGTGATCTACTGTTCACAGGTCGACACTCAACCACTGAGTCACACTGACTGGGAAAAATAGTCATTTCAATATACAAAGAAAAATGATGAAAATGCTTAGAAAACTAGAAACAGAGAACTTTATAACTCAATAAAACCTATATTCAAAAATTCTACAACAAATGTACTTAACGGATAAATCTGAGGCACTTCTTCTAAAGTCAAAACAAGATGCATCCTGCTTTGTGTAAATGATACTTATGGGCACACACAGTACTTACGATTCTAGCCAATACAAAGAAAATAATAATCGATATGGAGGAGTATGCACTATAATTATTTGCTGATGATATTACCATGCACATTTAAAATCCAAGAGAATTAATGAGCAAATTGGTCACACTAATAAGAAAGTTCAGCAAGATTTTCCAATATAAGAGCAACATGTAAAAGTAAATAATATTACTGTATACTAATAATAATCAACTAAAATATAATAAAAATAAGATACCATTGCTATAACAACACATGCCATTAAGTATGGAGTTAATTTAATAAAATGCTTTATAAATAAAATTATTAAACTCTAGTAAAAGACAAGAAAGAAAATTTAATAAATTAAAAATTATACCATATTCATGAATGACCTTTCCTTGTAAAAATGTCAATTTTTAAAATTTTGGGATATATTAAATGCATTTTTTATAATTACAACAGGAGCCCTGGCTGGTGTTTCTTGGTGGTTAGAGCATCAGCCTGCACACTGCAGGGTCATTGGTTTGATTTCTGCCCCTATACTGGAGGGTCGTGGATTGGATTCCTGGTCAAGGGCATGTACATGGGTTGCAGTTGCGGTACCTGACCCCAGTCATGGCACATGTGGGAGGCATCCAGTTGATGTGTCCCTGTCACATCGATGTCTCTCTCTCTCTGTGTTTCTCCCCTTCCCCCTCCCTCTCTTACACTCTCTCTAGAATCAATGGAAAAAATATCCCTGCTTCTTAGATGAGGATTTAAAAAAATAATAATTACAACAGGAATCATGAGGCCAGTTAGTATAGGTTTTAAAATATATATGGAAAAATAAAAGCCCTAAAATAGCTAATAGAAGTAAAAAATTTTGAACTAATGTGGAGAGGAGAGAGGATGACTGACTAGCCCTCCTAGATATTAAGATACACTATGAAGCAATAATTAGTAAAGTAATTGATATTTGTATAAGAAATCTGACATAAGGTCCAGGATTGAGAGTTAAGAAAGAGATCTGTATTTTTGTGTGAAATTGGTAAATGATGGTGATTGTATCATAAATCAATAAAAATTAATTTAAAAATAAATTTTTAAGGAAAGTAGGTTCATTAGATGGAGGAAAATCAATTAATTGCTCCAGATACACCAAAGATGTAAAATACACAACCTTTAAGAGAAAAATTGATATATCCAACTACATTAAAAATAAATATTTTGGAGGAGGAGAAACCAAGATGGCGGCATAGGTTAACGCCGGAGATTGCTGCCTCGAACAACCACTTCAAAGATATAACTAAAGGACAGAACAGACATCATCCAGAACCACAGGAAGGCTGGCTGAGTGGAAATTCTACAACTAGGAGGAAAGAGAATATCATACCCAGACTCAGAGGAGGCACAGTGCTGAAGTGAAATACTGAGGTGCGGAGTGCGCGGTTGTTGTTTTCAATCGGGAGGGAGTTTCAGACTCTGAGCTCCAGATCCGGGCGAGTCTCTGGGGACCCAGACTCAAACGGGAGAAGCGGGACTGTCTGGCTTCGGTCGGAACTCAAAGGCAGCTTTCTCTCCGAGGTTTGCAGCAGTTGCTGGGACTCTGAGAGGCAGAGCCCCTAGGGACGGAACTGAGAGCAGCCATAACTGCTTGCTCCTGCCAGCCCTGTAGATCCCCGGGGACCCGCCCCGCCCAAGCCCTGCACAGAGCCATTTGCTGGATACCCTCAGGCAAACGCTAGATTAGCACCGCCCTAGAGATCCAGCACAGAAGCCCTCCCACTGCAGACACAGCGGACTCTCATAGCCAGTTAGCCTGGAGATCAAATCACCCCTGGTATTGCCGACATCAATCAAGGCTTAACTACAACCAGACTGTGCACAAAGACCACTAGGGGGTGCACCAAGAAAAGATAAAAAAATGCGGAGACAAAGAAACAGGACGCAAATGTCAGAAATGGAAGATATAGAGCTCAAAACCACACTTTTAAGGTCTCTCAAGAACTGTCTAGAAGCTGCCGATAAACTTAGTAAGGCCCTCGAAAAGACTGGTGAGACCGCCGATAAATGTAGTGAGATCCTCAAGAAATCGAATGAGACCCTCGATGTTGTGATAAAGAACCAACTAGAAATTAAGCATACACTGACTGAAATTAAGAATATTATACAGACACCCAACAGCAGACCAGAGGAGCGCAAGAATCAAGTCAAAGATTCAAAACGCGAAGAAGCAAAAAACACCCAACTGGAAAAGCAAAATGAAAAAAGAATCCGAAAATATGAATATAGTGTAAGGAGCCTCTGGGACAGCTTCAAGCGTACCAACATCAGAATTATAGGGGTGCCAGAAGATGAGAGAGAGCAAGATATTGAAAACCTATTTGAAGAAATAATGACAGAAAACTTCCCCCACCTGGTGAAAGAAATAGACTTACAGGTCCAGGAAGCGCAGAGAACCCCAAACAAAAGGAATCCAAAGAGGACCACACCAAGACACATCATAATTAAAATGCCAAGAGCAAAAGACAAAGAGAGAATCTTAAAAGCAGCAAGAGAAAGAAACTCAGTTACCTACAAGGGAATACCCATACGACTGTCAGCTGATTTCTCAACAGAAACTTTGCAGGCCAGAAGGGAGTGGCAAGAAATATTCAAAGTGATGAATACCAAGAACCTACAACCAAGATTACTTTATCCAGCAAAGCTATCATTCAGAACTGAAGGTCAGATAAAGAGCTTCACAGATAAGGAAAAGCTAAAGGAGTTCATCACCACCAAACCAGTATTATATGAAATGCTGAAAGCTATCCTTTAAGAAGAGGAAGAAGAAGAAAAAGGTAAAGATACAAATTATGAACAACAAATATGCATCTATCAACAAGTGAATCTAAGAATCAAGTGAATAAATAATCTGGTGATCATAATAGAATCAGGGACATAGAAAGGGAATGGACTGACTATTCTTGGGGGGGGGAAGGGGTGTGGGAGATGCGAGAAGAGACTGGACAAAAATCGTGCACCTATGGAAGAGGACAGTGGGTGGGGAGTGAGGGCGGAGGGTGGGGCGGGAACGGGAGGAGGGGAGTTATGGGGGGAAAAAAGAGGAACAAATGTAATAATCTGAACAATAAAGATTTAATTTAAAAAAAATAAAATAAAAAAAGAATAAAAGAAAAAAAAATAAATATTTTGGTTAATGAAGAATGACATAAGCAGAGATAATAGTCCAGGAAGTTATGCTTGCATTATTAATAACAAAAAAATCTAGAGTTATATTAGGAAATAATACTAATTAATTAAAAAAAACAAGGAGAAATATGCACAAATTTATGAAGCTATTCAAGAAGAGGAATTTGAATGGATAATAAATCATTGAAGAGATTCTCAGCATCATTTTTAGTCACAGATAAATAACATTTAAACAACCATGCAATCTCTCTTTTTTCTTTCTCCGTCACTGCTATGACGTGGATACTTGACCTTTATTTTAACCATGTCTCATATTAGCTAAAGAATCCAGTTATCTTTCATCAGAAACAAAAGCAAAAGTGTCCTATTACTCAAGGGATTACAACAACAACAACAATATGACCATTAATCAGATCAGGTATGATTCCAAGAAAAGACTTGGCGAATTAACCAAGTTGGGCATGCATGAAGGTAGCACGTATTGGCTCACATGTTTATCTTGCAGTGATTCCATGTTTCTTACTATTCTGTGGTGAGCCAAGTACTTTTCATGGTAACCACTTGCAATTTGTTAGAAGACATACCCAGTGACATTTTCATTATTTGTTTTCTGAAGTTCAATATTAAATATGTGATACCTTTTGAACTATTGTTATATCTTAGTTTGTGAAGCAACATACTTACTAAACTTGAGCTTGAGGCTACACCTTCCACCTCAGCCAGGTGGTGTAACACATTGAGCATCATACCTGACACTTCCAAGATGCTGAACAACTGTTAAATGAAACAAGCAAGCAAGAAAAGCAAGAATAAATGAGAAATCCATTTATAACCATCAGGTTGGCAAAAATGAAAATGTCAGATAATACAAAGTGCTGGTGAGTTTGTAGAGAAAGAGAAATGAACCCTCCTGTACTCGAGTGGAGGTATAAATTAGTGCACTCAATGTGGCAACAACTTAGTAATATTAGTGAAATTGTATCAGTTTCATATTCTATGTCTTTGCCGTTTCAATCCTAAGCATATGCCCCACAGACACTCTTCTGGAGCTAACAGGAATAAGTTCTCAGCAATGTCATTTGAACCAGCAAAGAGTTGGAAATAACTTGAATGCCCAATAGTAGAGAAATGAATAAGATACATATATGTGAATGATAAAATGCCATGCAGGGGGCTGAACTAGATTTAAGTATGTCTACATTAATCTCAAATGTAATGATGAGCAAAAAAAAAGTAAGAAAAAATGTAGCATAGTGCCAGGTGAGTACTTGAATATAATATTAACATATTAGTAAATATAAGAATATGAAAAGAGGAATAATTCATGATTGATGATGTTATTGTGCTATAAATTGATTTTGGTCAAATTAGTTTTTTGCCCCACTTCCTGAGACTTAAGTTTTTCACTTTCTCCCCTGGGAATGAGAAAGAATATAATAGGTCATAGCTAACTAGAATCAAATAATGATTGATCCTTCCCTTTATCCAGTCTCTCTTTGAGTTCTATGGTATCACCAGTTTGTGTCAGAAATTCATGTCACCACTTAACAAATTTCAATGATTACTTTTCACCATCTTTGATGATTTCTCATAATAAAGGCTGAGCAATGTGGGCATGAGGGCAACATTTCCAACCTCCTTGAAGTCACATAATTAGTTTCTTTGATGAAGTAATACTGCAGAACCTTGTTCCTAATTTTTCTGTCCATTTTCTGCATTTTTCAATGACTTCACCACTTACATTATAACTAGAGGCCCAGGGCATGGATTTGTGCACCAGGGGGGTCCCTCAGCCTGGCCTGCACCCTCTAACAATCCAGGACCCCTCGGGGGATGTTGGACTGCTGGTTTTGGCCCGATTTCCACAGGCCAGGTCGAGGGATCCCACCAGTGCACAGGGCCTCTAGTATGCATGTAAGATCTTTGGTTAATCTCTTCCTGCCCTCCCCTCTCCCCCCTTTCCTCTGAGATTCATTAGTTCTATATTTTTATGCCTGAGTGTGGAGTGTCTGCCCCCTGGTAGTCAGTGCGCATCATAGCTACCAGTCGAATGGTCAAATGGTCGAACGATCGGCTGGCCACTTAGGCTTTTATATATATAGATATACTAACCATACTTCCTATCTTTAACTATTTCCACCCTGTTTCTTCCCCCCATTACCATTTATCCCCTCTATGCCCTCTTCTACCTCCCCACTCCACCCCTTTTTTGACTAGTAGCCAAGAGATGCATAAGCTTCATGAATGAGTGTCAACCCTCCTGTAAAATATCACCTACTAAATCTTTTAAATAATTGTACCCTTGTTTGTGTGGAATGACTGCCTACTTATTCTAATTTCACTCATTCTATTGGTTTCCTTTCTGACCAGACACATGGCAACCTTTTCCAATGTCTGGCCAAACTTTAAGTGAGTTCCTACAGATGCTTAATAATAACGATTGTTCTTTTTCTGGTGAAATTGCCATAGCATCTCTTCCAACCAACCTTCTTCTGTTTTTCTCAAGCTTACTTCTTCTCACTTTATTCTTAAAGAGATATTTCATATTGATTATTGCTATCCCTGCTCCTTTTAATTTCACCGCTACCTCTACAATAGCTTAGAAAAGTTCCTGGAACATAGTAAACACTCAATAAATTTTTGCTGCTGTTTTTACTACCAGTATTAAGTCTCCTAGGATCACCATATGTCAAATAGTTATTGTGTTAAGCTTTGTGCCAAGTATTTTATGTATCTTATCTCATTTGCTTTAATACACTTTTGCTATGTTGAAACCATTTGAGAACAATTCTTAGGTTTTTCAAAATTGATTTCCTTAAAATCTGAACTCTTCACTTACTTTCCTAATCTCAGAAAGAGATGGGCTCTTCCTCTCTAAGGTTAGTACTTCAATTTGTATTTCCATCCACAGTCCTTTCCAAAACCATGTTTTCCTGGTTTCCGACTCCCTTGATTCTTCAGACTCTCTTTTTCCAATGGCTCCTTTTTCAGCCTTCATATAGTCCTAAGTCTGCCTAAATTGTCTCAAAAACCCCCAGGTTTGAACATTTTTCTGTATAACATTCTATCGCCATTTTCTCCTTCCCATTATTGTACACATTAGGTAAGTGTTCTATCCTATGCCTTTTTCTTATCTGAATTCTGTTTCTGAAACCTACCTCTATCATTTCTGAACTAATCATGATTGGTCATAGTTTCATAGCTATGAAAAGCCTCTTCTAACTACTTATCTTCCATGATTTTTCTAGTGCATTTTTTGCCTTTGATCACTGTGTCCTTGAAACTCTATCTTCTTTGGTTTTTATGATCAGATACATTCTCAGTTCTCTTACACCTTTCTGAACACATTCTCCTCTCTCTCCCTGCCTCTTTGAGGCCAGATGGTGAGCATCATGTGAGGACACCATCTGAGGGATCTGGAACAGAGCATGCACAGAAGGTTAGGGTTGGGCAGCAGCAAGGTCATTTATTCGCATTGCCAGAGAGAAATCAGGAGGGCATCAAAAGGCAGAAGGTTTATATTCCTGACATCAGTTGGTAGCTGAAACAGCTGCAGTTGTAGATGAAATATTATGTATGTCTGAGAACAAATTGGTCAAAGAGTTTACAAAACTGATGGAGCCAGAGCAAGGAAGGGCAGAAGTGTGTAGGTGGCAGTTGGGTGGGATGACAAGGAAGTAGGTGGGTTGTGGGGCAGAAGGACAGCAGAAAAAAAAAAGGATAAAGAGTCTTGGCTCCATTTACTCACCTCCTAATGAAGGAAGTTCATCCTGGGTTGGCCTTGCTCAGAACTAGGGGTGATGATGGCATGAAGTAGCAGGCTAGGTGATTGGGAGAATGAGGTGAGGAACTGGTTGCTAGTTATTAGCACTGGAATGAATATAGCTTGTTAGAGGTACAGATCTGATGAGCAAGGTGCTTAGACCATCATTCTCCTTCCTCTTTAATAAACATGTCATCCATACATTTTACAGCTTTTTATTATAGAAATTTTCATGTATATATGTATATATGTGCGTATATACATATATACATGAAAATTTATATAATATAGCCTATATAATAAAAGGCTAATATGCAAAGCAACTGAACGGTGGAATGACCAGTCGCTATGACACGCACTGACCACCAGGGGGCAGACGCTCAATGCAGGAGCTTCCCCCTGGTGGTCAGTGTGCTCCCTCAGGGGGAGCGCCACTCAGCCAGAAGCTGGGCTCATGGCTGGCGAGTGCAGCAGTGGTGGCGGGAGCCTCTCCTGCCTCCACAGCAGTCGGGCATCCTCCGAGGGCTCCCAGACTGCAAGAGAGCGTAGGACAGGCTAAGGGACCCTCCCGAGTGCACGAATCTCGTACACCGGGCCTCTAGTCTATATATAAAATAATGAATCCTCTAAAATTTAAAATTTGTGGCTTGGCCGTAACCGGTTTGTCTCAGTGGATAGAGCATTGGCCTGCAGACTGAAGGGTCCTGGGTTTGATTCAGTCGGGGGCATGTACCTTGGTTGCGGGCACATCCCCAGTAGGGGGTGTGCAGGAGGCAGCTGATCGATGTTTCTCTCTCATCGATGTTTCTAACTCTCTATCCCTCTCCCTCCCTCTCTGTAAAAAATCAATAAAATATATTTAAAAAATTTGTGGCTTGAAGAGCCCTCACTGAGAACTAGACTTTATTCCTTAAATTAAAGCAGGGTATTTCTTTCTTAGGCAGTCAGTTTGGTCTTTAAAACTGAAACTGTATTTTGGATATAAAGGATTTTGCCATTTGAAAGTCTCTGAGCTAGCCTGATAGGCAACCTTAGAATCATTATTATAATCCACCTGAGTTATTAAGCAGCTAACTTTGAGAGATAAGTACTGGAGATACATGGCCTAACCCAGTAGGAAAGATATGAAGGGTTAGAAACATAACTAATAATATAGTACTGCATATAGTGCCTCCAGTACACAGTACAAAAATAGGTATGCTCAATAATTATAGTGAACTGATTATATAAATTGGAAATCAGGATATTTAATTTAATAAAGATTTTTTCTAATATGAATTTACTTATAATAAGAATCCCTCAAAAATAACATTTCGTGCTACATTTGAGTTATTTTCATTAAAAATGATAACTCATATAAAACCAGGGCCATGTAGAACATCTGAGGCATGTGGTTCTCATTGCAGTGATGTAAGTCTGGAGCACTCAACAGGTGGTCAGAGAAAAATGACATCACACTCAAAGGTTCAACTTGGTCAGAAGCCAATTTAAAGGCCCAGAGGGACTTGTATAGGGTAGCATTGGACAGTAATTTTAGGAAGGGATGTGGAGGTGATGTGAATGTCCTAAACTGTTTCTTGGAACATTAGTGTATATCAGGTGTTCCTACATTTTCACTGAAAAAAGTGTTCTGTGGTCAAATGCATTTTGAAAATGCTGGTTTTCAAAAAAGTTTCACGTCTCTGGTCACATATTCAGGCTCTTAGCTAATGTGTCTGTAAATGGAGAAGAGGTGATAGTAGGTAGCATTGTTTTCTTTCCTTTTTTTTAAATCTTTATTGTTCAGATTATTACATTTGTTCCTCTTCCCCCCCCCCCATAACTCCCCTCCTCCCAGTTCCCGCCCCACCCTCCGCCCTCACTCCCCACCCACTGTCCTCATCCATAGGTGCACGATTTTTGTCCAGTCTCTTCCCTCATCTCCCACACCCCTTTCCCCCAAGAATAGTCAGTCCATTCCCTTTCTATGTCCCTGATTCTATTATAATCACCAGTTCATTCTGTTCATCAGATTATTTATTCACTTGATTCTTAGATTCACTTGTTGATAGATGCATATTTGTTGTTCATAATTTGTATCTTTACCTTTTTCTTCTTCTTCCTCTTCTTAAAGGATACCTTTCAGCATTTCATATAATACTGGTTTGGTGGTGATGAACTCCTTTAGCTTTTTCTTATCTGTGAAGCTCTTTATCTGACCTTCAGTTCTGAATGATAGCTTTGCTGGATAAAGTAATCTTGGTTGTAGGTTCTTGGTATTCATCACTTTGAATATTTCTTGCCACTCCCTTCTGGCCTGCAAAGTTTCTGTTGAGAAATCAGCTGACAGTCATATGGGTATTCCCTTGTAGGTAACTGGGTTTCTTTCTCTTGCTGCTTTTAAGATTCTCTCTTTGTCTTTTGCTCTTGGCATTTTAATTATGATGTGTCTTGGTGTGGTCCTCTTTGGATTCCTTTTGTTTGGGGTTCTCTGCGCTTCTTGGACCTGTAAGTCTATTTCTTTCACCAGGTGGGGGAAGTTTTCTGTCATTATTTCTTCAAATAGGTTTACAATATCTTGCTCTCTCTCTTCTTCTGGCACCCCTATAATTCTGATGTTGGTACGCTTGAAGCTGTCCCAGAGGCTCCTTACACTATATTCGTATTTTCAGATTCTTTTTTCATTTTGCTTTTCCAGTTGGGTGTTTTTTGCTTCTTCGCATTTTGAATCTTTGACTTGATTCTTGCGCTCCTCTGGTCTGCTGTTGGGTGTCTGTATAATATTCTTAATTTCAGTCAGTGTATGCTTAATTTCTAGTTGGTTCTTTATCACAACATCGAGGGTCTCATTAGATTTCTTGAGGATCTCATTAAGTTTATCAGCGGCTTAATCTCGACAGTTCTTGAGAGACCTTAAAAGTGTGGGTTTGCCAAACCAGTTTGGCTCAGTGGATAGAGCGTCGGTCTGCGGACTGAAGGGTCCCGGGTTCGATTCCGGTCAAGGGCATGTACCTTGGTTGTGGGCACATCCCCAGTGGGAGGTGTGTAGGAGGCAGCTGGTCGATGTTTCTCTCTCATCGATGTTTCTAACTGTCTATCCCTCTCCTTCCTCTCTGTAAAAAATCAATAAAATATATTTAAAAAAAAAATTTCCCCCCTCCTTAAAAAAAAAAAAAAAGTGTGGTTTTGAGTTCTATATCCTCCATTTCTGTCATTTCTGTCCTGTTTCTTTGTCTCGGCATTTTTTATGCTTTCTTGGTGCACCCCCTAGTGGTCTTTGTTCGCAGTCTTGTTGTAGTTAAGCCTTGATTGTTGTAGGTATTACTGGGGGAGGGGGGTAATTTGCCCTCCAGGCCAACTGACTGTGAGAATCAGCTGTGTCTGCAGTGAGAGAACTTCTGTCCTCTGGGGAGTTGCTAATCTAGCCTTTGCCTGAGGCTATCCGGCAAATGCCTCTGTGCAGGGCTTGGGCGGGCGGGTCCCAGGGGATCAACAGGGTGGGTGGAGCGGGCAGTTATGGCTGCTCTCAGTTCCGTCCCTAGGGGTCTGCCTCACAGAGTCCCAGCAACCGCAGCAAACCTTGGAGAGAAAGCTGCCCTCGAGTTCGGACCGATGCCAGACAGTCCCGCTTCTCCTGTTTGAGTCTGGGTCCCTAGAGACTCACCCAAAACTGGAGCTCAGGGCCTGAGCCTCCCTCCCGATTAAAACAGACAACCGTGCCCTCAGCCGCCAGCCCGCTCCGCGCGCATCTCCGCACCTTTTTATTTTCCGCACTGCGCCTCCTCTGAGTCTCGGTATGCTGTTCTCTTTCCTTCTAGTTGAAGAATTTCCCCTCAGCCAGCCTTCCTGTGGTTCTGGGTGATGTCTGTTCTGTCTTGTAGTTGTATTTTTGAAGTGGTTGTGCGAGGCAGCAATCTCTGGTGTTTACCTATGCCACCATCTTGGTTCTCCCTAAGTCCCTTTTTTTTTTTTTTTTTTAAATATAAAGCATCTGTTAATATCCAAAGGCCATGGCATTTATCAGCACACAGGTTAGGAAACACCATGTACTAGTAAAGGAATTGATCGTATCTTAAAGTACACTGAGAGCAACAGAAAGCTTTATTGCAGGCAACAATGACATGTTACCAAGGTTAATCTGTTGTGATTTTAGGATGGAATGAAAAGGGAGAAAATGGAAGCAAGGAGACTATATTATAGTTGCAGGATGAAGTGATGAGGGCCTGGATTCCAGCAGTGGGTGTATGAGTGCAGAAGAAAGTTCACACATGGGAGATAACACACAGAAAGCATCTTCATTTTCAATCGATGACTGAATGGGGCTGGGGAGGGTTAGAGTTAAGTCAAGTGTTATACTCAGTTTTTTTGTGTAGGAAGAATGTGAAACCATTGACAGAAATGGAGGCATTTACACAGAACTAGAGCTGGAGAGGATGCTGAGGTCAGACTGAGCACATGGAGGTGCATGTGGCCAACCAGGTGATTTTGAGCAGCAGCTGCTGATGTGAGTGCAGAAGTTTAGAAGAGTGAGGGCAGGGCTGGCCTGGAGCCTTGGAAATATTCATAACTGGGTTTCCAAGTGGTACAGGTTTTATAGGTAGTGTGGTATGCTGCAAAGAATACAGTATCTGGAATTAGAAAACCCAGTTTCTAGGTCTGTGTCTGCCACTATTGCTTTGCAAGTTTGAGTAAATTATCTATCTTGCCTGAAGATAGATAGATAGATAGATAGATAGATAGATAGATAGATAGATAGATATTGAGATGCAATAAAGATACCTATCTCAAAGATTGTTGTGAAGATTGAATTAGATAATGTTTGTGCAATATAAACTGTACCAATTTTTAGTTACTATTATGAGTTTTAGACTTAGTGAGATAGGAACCTGACATATAAACCCCCAGATGCAGAGATCAGCCCCAGAGTAAGTGATTAAAGACCACTATGTTCATATCTACACAAATGCCAGGATTGTGGGATGGAATTCTGTGGGGAGGTAAGGTAGGCTAAAAGTGGGCAAATCATTTGTTACAAGGAGTTCTGCCAGCAATGATTAGAAATCTACTCATTAGGCACCTGGGGCATGAAGAGCAGACCACAGGGTGCTCTATATGAGGTAAGCAATCCAGGCAGTAGGCCTGGGGTGGAGGGGAAGGACACCATGGGACTACCAAGAGCAGAGCAGAAACAACGCAAGCCTGGTGATGCCAAGAAGGTAAGAATTAGTCCCACGGTTAAGAGCAGAGGTCTTTAAGTAATGAAAGTGCAATTATAATAATCAACCCTCTGGCTTTTACTGTGTGCCAGGCGCTATTATAAGCTCATTTTTACCAACTGAATCACTTCATCCTCAAACAGCACTATTATTATTAGCATTTTGCAGATGAGGAAACTGAAGCCAGAGGAGTATAAATCACCGCATACCCTCTGTCGTCTCAAAACTCCTGGCAGGAAAATACACTTCTTTTTTAGTTTAAACTATTTTTATCAAAGTTAAATAGTAATTAGGTAAAGCTGAAAAAAGTATCTGTCCTCTGCCCGTTTCTACCTCTGACTTCTGCTCAGCATCAACTCTTTTAATTACTTCTTTCTGGCAATGTACTTAAAAACCATCTGAACCTATTATGTTTTACATATTATTTCTCAACTTCCTACCATGGAAGACAGAAATGTGGCTTTCTGGTACTCCGTTTTCCCAATACAAACATATACAAGACAAACACATACCTCTTTTCCCCGTATAATAATTAAGTCATAGTTTTGATATAGAACAATATTCACTGTGTAGCTGATTACAGTTATGTTAATATTATTCACAGATGAGCTGTAGATTATACTATTATCACCAATTATTACATTTGCCTTCTTGTAAAACTTTTATTTCCCCAGAGTTCGTAATTACCTTATTTTTGCTGTTTGCTTAGTTTTCTGTGTAGCTATCACTACTTTACTTTAGAACACCGAGTCAGTGATGTGAGTCTCTGAGTATATTTGAACATG
Source organism: Myotis daubentonii (assembly GCF_963259705.1). NCBI lineage: Eukaryota > Metazoa > Chordata > Mammalia > Chiroptera > Vespertilionidae > Myotis > Myotis daubentonii. The sequence continues at coordinate 34,847,342 of NC_081849.1, forward strand.
TCAGCAATGTGTCCCTTTTCCCACTGTCATAGAGATGTCTCTCCTGGAGCCTCAACCTCCTGTCCCAAGATGGTCCTGTGGATCTTTGCTCACTGCTGTAGCACTGTCCTGAAGATTTACTCAACTTTCTCTGGATCCCTGTCTCCTGGATGCTGGATTTTCTTCTTTCTCCTTTACTCTCTTATTGGTTGGCAAAGATCTCTTTGGAAACTTTCGTGAAAAATGAAGTGGGGGGAAATAAAGGTCTTGAGACCTTTAATGTCTGATAATGTCTTTGTCCATACAATGGATTAATACTTTGCAAGAGTGTAACGTTTTGTGCTGAAAATGAATATTCCTCAGAACTATGAAGATCATTTCATCGTTCCTGGCTTCCAGTGTTGCTTTTGAGAAGTAGGATCCAATTCTGATTTTCACCCCTTTTCACATAACCTATTTTTTATCTCTGAAAACAATTGGTGTCTTTGTACAGAGGAATTTGAGATGTCATGACAATCTGCCTTGGGGCGGGCCATTTTTAAAATGAATCATGAGTGCATTGGTGTGTTCATTCTTGAAACTCATTGCCTTTGTTTCTGAAAAATATTCATTTATTTTGTTTTAGCTAATGTTGTTCCTCCATTTTCTTTGTTATTTCTTTTTTGGGACTCCTATTCAGGTATTGAACCTGTTGGGTACTCCTCCATTTTCTTTTTTTTAAGTATGTATTTTCTCTAATTTTCCTTCTCTGTCTTTTTTTGCTCTACTTATGGGAGACTTTTCTCTTTTTTAAAATATGTTTTTATTGATTTAAGAGAGAGGAAGGGAGAGGGAAAGAGAGAAACATTAGTGATGAGAGAGAATTATTGATTGGCTGCCTCATGCATGCCCAACACTGGGGATCAAGCCCACTACCCAGGCATGTGCCCTGACTGGGAATCAAGCTGTGACCTCCTGGTTTATAGGTTGATGCTCAACCACTGAGCCATGCTGGCCCAGCATGGGAGATTTTCTTGACTACATTCCAACACTTTAATTTTTTGTACTATTGTCAAATTTATGATTTTAGAGAACATTTTATTCTCTGGTATTCCTTTTGCCTGTGTGATGAGATGTTCAAATTGTTTTCATTTGATATATGCAATGCCTTTTCTAATTTCTCTGAGGAAATTTACTATATATATATTTTTTGTAACACCTTTCTTTCCCCTGAGATTTCTTTGAGTGTGTATGTTTTCTCTAATGTTAGAGGTTTTTAAAATGCCTGGTGCTTCCTAGCTCTCTGTTCATATCTATGATGAGTCAATAAAAACTATTTAGCCCTAGCTGGTTTGGCTCAGTGGATAGAGCATCAGCCTGCGAACTGAAGGGTCCCAGGTTCGATTCCAGTCAAGGGCGCATGCCTGGGTTGTGGGCTCGATCCCCAGCAGGGGGCTTGCAGGAGGCAGCCAATCAATGGTTCTCGCTCATCATTGATGTTTCTTTCTCTCTCTCCCTCTCCCTTCCTCTCTGAAATCGGTAAAAATATAGTTTTTTTAAAAAACCATTTAGAAGAATAGTTTGTACAGCAAAGCTTACTGATTGGTGGGCTTCCACGCTGAGTGGTTCCTTAGCTACTTCAATGGGGGTCCTCTAACTAGGATCTACTAGTCTCTTCTACTGACTTGTCAGTATACTCAGAAAGAAATGTATGAATCCCTGGCCTGTAGGGTATAAGTCTGGCTGCCACCATCCTGAGACTCTGGTAGGGAAAGGGATCTGAGGGTGAGATGGGGAAGAAATCTCACTCAATGCCCCCATTTCCAGCACTTCCTTGTCCTATACTGTCCCTAAGCACAAAGTACTCTAGTTCAACCTCTGCCATCTTCACATGGGGTAGAGTATGAGCAGCTCATTGACTGTAGGGATCTAACTACTTCTGTGCAGACTTGTAAACTAGCCCTCATGTTCTTCAACCCTCAAATCCAATTCTCCCCAATTCCAGAGACTTCCTAGGAATCTGCACTGTAAATCTGTGTTTCCAACCTAGGTTTGTTTTCCTTGGTTGGATAAATTGGTTGCTCATCTCTCTGTTTTGCAAAGTTTAAAATTTTGTTGCTGTTATCTCCACTCCCATTTTCTTGATCCTTGAAGATGTATGACTTTTGTAATCTCTTACTTGTCATTTTAGTGAGGTTTGACAGGAAGTAAAGGTAAATCGCAGGCATAAATGGAAGTTTGTTAGAAATACTTCTTCACCATATTTTGCAGCACTAGCTTTTTGGTTCATTGATTTTTTTTCTTTTCTCTTTTTCCCCCCACCTCATTGTTTTATGCTATTACTCTTAATATGTCCTGGGAATTCTGGATTGATGTTCCAGAATCAACACTATAGATCATTGTGTTTCAAACTTTAAAAAAATTGTGATTTATAATAATTACTTTTTATATCATATTTTGGTATGTGCAAAAAAACCCCCATATATATAATTTTAACAGACTTTCACAAAACAACACTTTACCTGTATTAAGTGTGGTAAATTTCATATATTCCAATTCTATTCCATTCTGTTCCAGTCTAGCTATATTATCTTTTGTTAAGAAAAATCTGTATTATGCTAAGTGAAATAAGCAGTCAGAGAAAGGCAAATACCTTATTATCCCACTAACGTGGAATCTAATGAACAGAATAAACTGACGAACAAAATAGAACCAGAGACATGGATACATGGAACAGACTGACAGATGTTAGAAGGGAGAGGGGTGGGATACACAGGATGAAAGAAGTTGAAGAGATTAGCCAAAGAATGTATATGCATAGTCCACAGACACAACAGTGTGGTGTTGGCTAGAGGGAAGGGGGGCAAGGGCTGGGTGGAGGTAGGCAAAGGGGGGGAGTGGGGACATCCGTAATAATGTCAACAATAAAAATAAAACAAAATAAAAAAGAAAATTTTGTTCAGAACATGGTGAACTATATTCACTGCCTACTAATGGTTAGTGATGTACAGTTTTAAAAACATTGCTGAAGATGATTCTGATAACAGGTTATATATAGGGCATTTTGTGAAACCCTTTACTATTTCTTGATCCGTGTCATTGCTAAAAATGAAAAACAAGATAGGGCATATTATCTAGTCCTACAGAATATTTCTAGAAATCTCTCACCAGGTTGAAACAGTGCCATTAATGAACATACTTTGCATGTGATTTATCCATTCATTCAATATTGTCCCCAGGTATCAATGTAGGCACTGTGGATACAGCAGTGAATAAAATAGATAAAATCATTTACCTATGAATTTTCTATTTTAGTGGATATAACAGTCAATAACAAAATATACAAATAAGCTTGTCAAGTGATGATAAGTGCAATGAGAAAAACTAAAGCAAGATAAAGAAGAAAGACATGGGGGTGCTATGCTATTTTATTTGCAATCACCAGTGATTATTTACCATAAAAACTAATATTTGAACAAAGAGCTGAATAAATGAGAAATAGCTGGGGGAAAGAGCATTCCAAACAAAGGATAGAGCATTCCAAACAGAGGAAAGAGCTAGTGCAAAGGCCCTGAAGCAGGATCACATTTGGAACTGGTGAAGAACACACTGGGGGAGGGGAATGGTAGAGATGAGAGCAGAGAGGTAGCAGTGTCCAGCCCCATGGATTGCTTTTCAAGATGATAGCAGTGACTAGATTTTACTCTGAGAGAAAGTGCTTTTTGCAGCTGAATTATATGATCTGACCTATACTTTAAAAGACTCAACTAGACTGCAGTGGGAGATTAAGATGGAGGCAAAGGAAGGTATTGCAAACATCCAGGCAAAGGTGGTTGTTCCTTGGATTAGAGAGAGAGCAGTAAAGCTGGTGAGAAGTGATTGAGTTCTGTTCTACATATTCTGTTCTGTGTATATCTAGAAAGTAAAGCAGACCAAATATACGGTAATTGGATGAGGGTTTGGAAGAAGCCCACACCCACTCTCTGTCATCCCATTTTATGTATTTTTATAGCACTTTTAATATTTGTTATATATATATATATATACTAGAGGCCCGGTGCACAAAAATTTGTGCACTTGGGGTGGGGGGGGTCCCTCAGCCCAGCCTGTGCCCTCTCGCAGTCTGGGACCCCTCGGGGGATGTCCACCTGCTGGCTTAGGCCCGCTCCCCTGGGGATCAGGCTTAAGCTGGCAGTCAGACATCCCTCTGGCAGCCCAGGAGCCCTCGGAGGATATCCACTTGCCAGTGGGGAGCAGGCCTAAGTTGCAGTCAGACATCCTTAGTGCTGCTGAGGAGGCAGGAGAGGCTCCTGCCACCACCACTGTGCTGGCAGCCGTCAGCCTGGCTTGTGGCTGAGCAGAGCTCCCCCTGTAGGAGCTCACTGACCACCAGGGGGCAGCTCCTGCATTGAGTGTCTGCTCCCTGGTGGTCAGTGTGTGTCATAGTGACCAGTCATTCCCAGTCATTCTGCTGTTAGGGTCAATTTGCATATTACCCTTTTATTATATAGGATATATATATATATATTTTTTATTTTTTTATTTGTGTATTGTCTTTCTTAACTGCTAGACTGGGCCCTCTGTGAGGTCAGAGACCTTGTCCATCTTGTCACAGTCCTAATCCAGCTCCCAGAAGAGTGTCGGGCACATACAGAGGCTTAGTAAATGCTTGTTTGCATGACTGGGTGAAAGGAGGAAAATGGCATCTATATTGAGTCCTTAATATACTTCTGCCATTTCAGTCTCTAATTCTACTTCTGGGAACCAATTTTGAGGAATTTTTCACAAATGCAAATACTTAGCCCCATAGATATTCATCAAACTGATACTAATAGTGAAAAGTTAGATACATCCTAATGTTCAACAAGAAGAGAATTTGGGACACTTCAAAAAATGTTCAAGGGAGACTTGGCCCACCTTTGGGCAGGATGGTCAATGTTTGGAAATAGCCCTCCATGCCAGGGCTTTAGCACCAGAGCCCCCAGGCCTGTGGGCACAGACTTGTGGGCTTATGCCAGCTAGATGGCAGGGTTATGTTAGTTCACTTCAAATCATGCATTCTAATTACAACTCTTCAAATCTCAAGGGTTCAATTTAAAAAGTTTTATAGCAGGCTTTGAACTGGTTCCTGGGGCCTCATTATTGTCAGCTCTCCTCGCTGTGGGCCTATGTGGAGGGAGTTAAGGGAAAGGGGAGCCTTGACTAAGGAAGAAAAAGGATGATGAGATATGTGTTAGGATAGAAAAACCCAAGGGAGAGTGGGAGCTTTAATGAAAACCCAGCTGGGCAATTTGCATCAGTGAGTTTAAACCTGAGAAGGAGAGGGTAGCCTTAGAAAATACTGTGGGAATATGGGTTTGCTTGGCCCCTCCAAGGTAACATTTTCAATAGACTTTGCAGTACAGCTTACGCAGGCACTCAGCACATTCCTGTGGGAACTCATGCTTGTGTGTGCAAACATGAACACATTAGCATTTATAATTTTACAAATTAATAAAACTTATATTTATTCTGCTTCTGCTTAGTGCTGGGCAAAATAAATGAGACATAACACCATTTTTACTCACCAAAGAATGTTTTTTAACAAGTTACATAACAGAGTTCCAAGTCCAAGTCCACAATCATATGTTTATTTCAAATCAAAGCATTTCCAAGCCGAAAGGTTGGAAATGAGCTATTTTGCCTCTTCATTTTACAAATAGGAAAATGCTGCCCAGAGAGTATTTGAGATAGTAGAGAAGGGTAGAGAAAATGTTAATTTCTGACTCCTATTTCAGCAGTTTCTCCACTATTCTATATTGTTTTCTTTTTTTTCTTCTGGATTTATTTATTTGACCAATACTTACTGAAAACCTATGTTAGTGCTTGTTAGTGATTGGGGAAGGTGGTGCACAAAGATGAAACTGGAATGAATTTTACTTTCTAGAGATACATACTCTGGATATAAGTGGTCTCATACTCATTCTTTTTTCCTTCTTTCCTCTACCTAACTCTAAAGCCAACATTACTAGTAGGTGGCCAATATTTAGACCATTGTGAGCCAAATGGGAACTAATGCAAAGTAGAAAGGTATTATATGAGCTTCCAGGGATTCTAAAAATTGGGTAGAATTCTTAGAGGAAGAGGCTGTCAGGTTGGCCTGTGCATGCCACAGTTGTGTGTATATCTAGTGTGGCCCTGAGGAATCTTGGATGGCAAGCAATAGAAAAGAAAGCCTTGGCTAACTTCTGCAGGAAAGGAATTTACCAGACATATTTGGAACCAGGACCTAGATGTTCAGATTTTACAGGTTCAGTTCCAGACCACCATAATAGAGCAAATATCACAATAAAGCAAGTCACATGATTTTTTTCTAGTGCATATAAAAGTTATGTTTACACTATGCTATAGTCTACAAAGGGTGACATAGCAGTATGTTTAGAAAAACAACATTAATAGCTTAATTTAAAAATGCTTTATTGGAAACAGTCTATGATGGCAGAGTAGGTGAAAGCTGAACTTGCTCTCTTGCAAGAACACATCGAATATACACCTTCATTTAGAACAAATCCTCCTGAGAGACAACTGTGAGCCATTTGAATAGATTCTGTACAACAAACAAGAAAGGGATTGCATAGAGAAGGTTGGGAACCTAAAAATTGTTAACTATCATCTGAGTCTTCAGCAAGTCATAATATTTTTGCTCATGGAAGGTCAGGCCTCAGTGTTGATGGCTACTGACTTATCAGGTTGGTGGCTGCTGAAGATTGCAATGGTTGTGACATTTTCTTAAAACAGGTCAGCAATGACATTTGCTGCATCGATTGACTTCCTTTCACAGTTTCTCTGTAGCAAGCAATGCTGTTTAATAGCATTTACCCACAGAACTTCTTTCAAAATTGGCATCAATCCTCTCAAACCCTGCTGCTCCTTTATCAACTAAGTTTATATATTATTCTAAATCCTTTGTTGTTATTTCTACAGTCTTCATTGCATCTTCATCAGGAGTAAGTTCCATCTCAAGAAATCCCTTTCTTTTATCATCCATAAGAAGCAGCACCTCATCCATTAAAGTTTTATCATGAGATTACAGTAATTCAGTTACATCTTCAGGTTCTACTTCTAGTTCTCTTTCCATTTCCTCCATAGAAGTTACTTCCTCCACTGAAGTCTTGAACTGCTCATAGCTTTCTTGTGGGTTAAAATCAGCTTCTTCCAAACTCCTGTTAATGTTGATCTTTTTACCTCTTCTCATGAGTCACAAATTGCCGGGAGCCGGTCCATCCTTGCTGTTTCAAGGGACCTGGCATATATGGCATACGGTTCTTAATATGTTTGCTCACCTTCTTGGCGCTGTGTTTTAACCAAGGTCACCTCTCCGAGAAAGGTTGTTTCCCCAGGTAGGGATTTTCCCCTGAAGTTAGGGAGGGGATAAAACCCCTCAACTAAGTGCAAGGCGGGTAATTAATCCCTTTAACTACGAACAATCATGCTTAAGCTACATAATCTTTACTCCCTGGAATGGAGATAAGAAACGCCCTAACCTTTGGAATAGAGATTGATAGGATTGGAATCAACTGGTATAAATACAGATGCAACAAGACAGCAAGAGACAGAATTCAGAAGACAGAACCTACGCGGAACCTGGAGATGGAGGAGCTTCGATGGAGAGAACATGGCAAGGGATCCTGGACTGAACCTGACTTCAGAGATTGGCAAGAGAGCCTGACTAGAACCTGGTGACCGAACCTGGCTGGAGATCTCAGACAGAACCTGGCTGGAGAACCTAGCGAGGGAACATGGCTACAGAACCTGGCTGGAGATCCTAAGCAGAACCTCTCTGGAGATCCAGACCAGAACTTGGCTGGAGATCCTGGCTAGAGATCCTGGCTAGGCTGCTGATCAACTGAACACTGTCTCCGTGTCATTCCTTCTTCGCCGACTCCGTCTACACCTTTGGGAACCCCTGGACCCGCTGGGGCTGGACCCCGGCAACAAATGTCCTGAATGGTATTTAGAATGATGAATCCTTTCCAGAAGGATTTCACTTTTCCCAAATACATCAGATAGATCACTATCTATGGCAGCTATAGCCTTACAAAATGTACTTCTTAAATAATAAGACTTGAAAGTTAAATTTACTCCTTGATCTAAGAGCTGAAGAATGGATATTGTGTTAGCAGACATGGAAACAACATTAATCTTGTACATCTCCATCAGAGCTCTTGAGTGACCAGGTGCATTGTCAATGGGCAGTCATATTTTGACAAAAATATACATATTTTATGAGCAGTAAGTCTCATCAGTGGGCTTAAAATATTCAGTAAACCATGTTGTAAATCAGAGGTGGGGAACATCTGGCCCAAGGGGCATATAAGGCCTGTGAAATCATTTGGTCTGGCCCTGCTAAGGCATTAGGGTTGAGTTAATTAAATGTTTGACCAAATATAGTAGGCTTATTTTTAAGTTGATAACTTTGTATGGCCCATGAATCAACACTAATAAAAGAGAAAAATGGTAATTGGCGTACAACGATACCCTTTTCATTGGCTAATCAGGGCTATATGCAAATTAACTGCCAACTAAGATTGGCAGTTAACTGCCAACTAAGATTGGCAGTTAACTGTCAACAAGATGGCGGTTAATTTGCATATGTAGGCACAATGCAGGGAGGCGAAAGGGAAAGCAGGAAGAAGCCCCCTGCCACTGACAGTGATTGGAAACCCAGGGTGGTGCTAAGAGCTGGGGGGCAGGGCAAAGGCGGCCCTGGGGCCGCCTTTGCCCTGCCCCCCAGCCATGATCGGAGAATCAGGTGCCTTTTCCGCCCTGGCCAGTGATAGCAGGAAGTAGGGGTGGAGCCAGCGATGGGAGCTGGGCACGGTCAAAGCTGGCAGTCCCAGGAGCTAGGGGTCCCTTGCCTGGGCCTAAAGCAGAGCCCACGATCATGGGGCCGCTGCAGCTGCGGGTCCCCGCTGCCCGGGCCAACGCCTCAGTCAGAGGCATCCTGCAGGGGCAGGGGCGGAGCCCGCGCAATCGCGGCGCCCCCCCGCTGCCACTGCAGGTCCCCGCTGCCCGGGGCCGGACGCCTAGACCAGAGGCATCAGGCCTGGGCTGGGGGCAGAACCAGTGATGGGGGGAAATGAGAGTCCCCTGCCCAGGCCTGACGCCTCTGTCAGAGGCGTCAGGCCTGGGCAAGGAGCCGATCCTGCAATTGCAGGGTGATGGGGGTCAATGCCTGAGGGCTCCCAGCATGTGAGAGGGGGCAGGCTGGGCTGAGGGACACTCCCCCCCCCCCACACACACACCCAGTGCACAAATTTCGTGCACCGGGCCCCTAGTGATGTTATAAATATCCAAATGGCCCTTGGCAGAAAATAGATTCCCTATCCCTGTTGTAAACAGATGTATTTTCATCCAGGCTTTGTTTTCCATTTATAGAGCACAGGAAGACTAGATTTATAATTCTTAAGGGTGCCAGGATGTCCAGAAAGGTAAATGATCATTGGCTTTAACTTAAAATCACCAGCTGCATTAGCTTCCAACAAGAGAGGCAGCCTGTCCTTTGAAGCTTTGAAGCCAGGTATTGACTTCTCCTCTCTCACTATGAAAGTCCTACATGACTGACATCTTCCAATACAAGGCTGCTTTGTCTACATTTGAAATCTGTTTTTTACTATAGCCACATTCATTAATCATCTTAGCTAGAGCTTCTGGATAACTTGCTGCAGCTTCTACATCAGCACTTGCTACTTCACCTTGCACTTTTATGTTATGGAGATAACTTCTTTTCTCAAGCCCCATGAACCAACCTCTGCTAGCTTCAGCCTTGTCTTCTGCAGCTTCGTCACTGCTCTCAGCCTTAATGGGATTGAAGGGAATTAGGGCCTTTCTCTGTATTAAGCTCTGGCTTAAGGGAATGTTTTGGCTGGTTTGAACTTATATCCAGACCACTAAAACGTTCTCCATATCAGCAATAAGGCTGTTTTGCTTTCTTATCATTTGTGTGTTCACTAGAGTACTCTTAATTTTCTTCAGTATTTTTCTTTGCATTAACAACTTGACTGATTAATGCAAGAGGCCTAGCTTTCAGCTTATCTCAGCTTTTGACCTGCCTTCCTCATTAAGCTTAATACTTTCTAGCTTTTGATTTAAAGTGAGACATGTGTGACTCTTCCTTTCATTTGAACACTTAGAGACCATTGTAGGGTTACTAATTGGTCTCATTTCAATATTGTTGTGTCTCAGGGACTAGTGAGGCTTGAGGAGGGGGGCAGGGGACAGCTGGTCGGTAGAGCAGTCAGAACTCACAACATTTTTAAAATATATACATTTTATTGATTTTTTTTTTTTTTTTACAGAGAGGAAGGGAGAGGGATAGAGAGTTAGAGACATTGATGAGAGAGAAACATCGATCAGCTGCCTCCTGCACACCTCCTACTGGGGATGTGCCCACAACCAAGGTACATGCCCTTAACCGGAATCAAATCTGGGACCTTTCAGTCCACAGGCCGACACTCTATCCACTGAGCCAAACTGGTTAGGGCACACACACAACATTTATTGATTAAGGTTGCTGTCTTATATGGACACTAGTAGCCTGGTGCACAAAATTTGTGCACATTAAAAGGGAATTAATTAGAGGAAATATTTTAATATTGCTATTTGCCCTTTCTCTATAATAGAAGTGTCCAGTTGGCTCCACCCCCATCAAGTCCTGCAGCCTCATGTCCCAGTGCTGGGGCAGGGGGCATGGCCTCAGGTCCCCCAGCCCTGGCCCATGCCATTCAGTCTCACCCAGACCCGCCGCGCTATAGGACCCATTAATGCACCTCCTGGTGACTGGTCATTTGGTTGTTACGGATGAAAATAAAGTCATGCATTTAAGCATGCACATTCATTTTCAATGTCTGATTTGTCTACATTCTCAAAATTGCAAAATAAATAAGATCTTCAGCCATATAGCATCATAATGCCAAGTTCTTTATATAATGACACATACCATTCTCTCCACTCAGTATGCTCCATTTATATGGATTAAATGTATGTGACTCATATGAAAGGCACTGTTGCTTGCTCTTTTTAAAAAATAAATCTTTATTTTTCAGATTATTACAGTTGTTCCTCCCCCCCCCCCCCATAGCTTCCCTCCACCTGGTTCCCACCCCACCCCATGCCCTTACCTCCCCTCCACTGTCCTCATCCATAGGTGTACAATTTTTGTCCAGTCTCTTCCCACACCCTTACCCCCTCTTCCCCCCCGAGAATTGTCAGTCCACTCCCTTTCTATGCCCCTGATTCTATTATATTCACCAGTTTATTCTGTTCATCAGATTTTTTATTCACTTGATTTTTAGATTCACTTGTTGATAGATATGTATTTGTTGTCACTTTATTGTTCATAATTTTTATCTTTACCTTTTCCTTCTTCTTCCTATTCTTAAAGAATACCCTTCAGCATTTCATATAATACTGGTTTGGTGGTGATGAACTCCTTTCGCTTTTTCTTATCTGTGAAGCTCTTTATCTGACCTTCAATTCTAAATGATAGTTTTGCTGGGTAGAGTAATCTTGGTTATAGGTTCTTGCTGTTCATCACTTTGAATATTTCTTGCCACTCCCTTCTGGCCTGCATAGTTTCTGTTGAGAAATCAGCTGACAGTCGTATGGGTACTCCCTTGTAGATAACTGTTTTTCTCTTGCTGCTTTTAATATTCTCTCTTTGTCTTTTGCCCTTGGCATTTAAATTATGATGTGTCTTGGTGTAGCCCTCTTTGGATTCCTTTTGTTTGGGGTTCTCTGCGCTTCCTGGACTTGTAAGTCTATTTCTTTCACCAGGTGGGGGAAGTTTTCTGTCATTATTTCTTCAAATAGGTTTACAATATCTTGCTCTCCCTCTTCTTCTGGCACCCCTATAATTCAGATGTTGGTATGCCTGAAGTTGTCCCAGAGGCTCCTTATATTATCTTCATATTTTTGGATTCTTTTTTCTTTTTGCTTTTCTGGTTGATCGTTTTTTGCTTCTTTGTATTTCAAATCTTTTTTTTTTTAAATATATTTTATTGATTTTTTACAGAGAGGAAGGGCGAGGGATAGCGAGTTAGAAACATTGACGAGAGAGAAACATTGATAAGCTGCCTCCTGCACACTCCCTATCGGGTATGTGCCCACAACCAAGGTACATGCCCTTGACCGGAATCGAACCTGGGACCCTTGAGTCCTAAGGCTCTATCCACTGAGCCAAACTGGCCAGGGTCGTATTTCAAATCTTTGACTTGATTCTTGGGATCCTCTTGTCTGCTGTTGGATCTCTGTATATTATTCTTTATTTCAGTCAGTGTATGCTTAATTTCTAATTGGTCTTTTTTCATATCCTTGAGGGTCTCATTAAAATTCTCAGAGCTTTCTAGAAGATTCTTGAGTAACCTTATAACTGTGGTTTTGAACTCTATATCCAGTAGTTTGCTTTCCTCCATTTCTTTCATTTGTGACATGTTTCTTTGTCTCCGCATTTTGGCTGCTTCCCTGTGTTGATAGAGTGGCTTGGTGTGCTAGGTGTCCTATAGGGCCCAGTGGCTCAGCCTCCCCAATTACCTGAGGTGGACACTCTTGGTGTACCCCTTTGTGGGCTGTGTGCATAGTTTTGTTGTAGTTAAGCCTTGATTACTGTTGGTATCACTGGGAGGAATTGACCTCCCTGCCAATTGGCTGTGAGGACCAGTTGTGTCTACAATGGGAGAACTGCTGTGCTGAAGACACCCTTATGGGGCAGGACTCACTTCAGTGGGGCTTTGGTGCTCACTGAGTCTGCCCCCTGAGTGTGTCTCTTATGGATGTGAAGGGTTGTAATCTGGTATGGTCTTACTCTGACCACTGGGTACACTGGCTCTTGGATCTCCAAGGAGGTGCAAAGTCAGCCACTGCCTGAGGCCACCCAGCAGGAGCTACAGGGAGGTCTGCAGATTCCTCCTCTTTGTTTGGTGTTTGTAGGTGCCTAGATGAGGCCCAGCTATGAAGCAATGCAGGCTGCTGTTGATCCTTGGGCTTTCTTTTGGAAGCTCTGGGGCTCTCTGACCCAGCTGCAGTTTGTTAGGTTTTAGATTGCAAAAGGCCAGGCCATTTGTATGCAAAAGCCTCTGGTCACAGCTTGGGTGGGGTTGTAAATTAGGTGGGGTGTGGTCTCAGGGAATCACCAGGGCAGAGCAAACAGCAATGGCTGCCCTTCAGCCCTGCCCTGGAGAGGTCCCTGGGTGTCCCACGGCACTGTGCAGGAACAATGATCGCTGCAAGCACCTCTGAGAGAAAGCCGCCCTTGTGTTCCTGCCCAATGCCAGACAGTCCAGTTTCTCCCCATATGAGTCTGGGTCCCCAGAGTCTCACCCAGAACTGGAGTTCAGAGCAGTCGGGAGCTTGTATCTTCCTCCCAATTGAAAAAGACAACAGCATACCCACTTGCCAGCCTGTTTCAGTGTGCACCTCTGTACCTCCGCACTTCTGCACCTCCACTTCTCCTCCCAGTTTCAGTGTGCTTTTCTCTTTCTCTTAACTTCTATTCAGCCAGCTTTCCCATGGTTCTGGATGATATCCGTTTTGTCATTTAGTTGTAGTTTTGATGTGGTTGTGCGAGGCAGCAAGTTCAGGTGTTTACCTATGCCGCCATCTTAGTTCCTCCCTGCTGCTTGCTCTTAATAGAGGAAGCATTAGCTCATTACCTAATGCCTTAAAGTGGCTTAAATGGCATATACTGACTTGAAGAACAAAAGGAAAAACAACAAAAAACAAAAAAACCATGTTCAGTGCTGTGGACAGCAAAATCCTCTCCCTTTCCCTTTGTTTTTTTTTTTCTGCTTTTCCCATGAACCTATTTGCCCTCTGCCTCAAAATCAACACAGAAGACAATATCAGATGCTGTAATCTGCATTTTATAGTGCCATTTGAGTACAAAGAGGTGTCTTTCAATCTTTGCTTTTTTTTTTTTTTTTTAAATCAATGTACCTCAAACTTGCTCCCAACGTTCCAGGAGCCAGGCCAACATGGCTGTGCAGACACACCTTTGCTAGGTGCTGTCAGGCTTCAGGGCTGGGGCAGGGAACATGCCAGGTGTTGCTGGAAATGAATCAGCTCTCCTCTCTACATAGCAGGAGTCTTTTCATTATAAAATGCAAAGCAGCAGCCATTTTCCATTACTCCCATCCCCATCCCTCCTTGCCAGGGTGTAGGAAGTGGCTGGGAGGATATTGGCTCTTTGATTTCTCTTATTTAACGGAGCCCAGTGACAGCTGCTTCTCTGAGCGCAACGTAGCCGGCTCAGGGCTAGCCACGCCTGGAAGGCAAGCGGCAGAGCTGACCAGGGGCTTTGACCAAGCCCGAGCGCGCAGGTCACAGCAACCTCAGCAGGCGGGCTGCTCCCAAAGACTATAGGCCCCTCCCAACTTCGCACCCCAGCTCTCTGCTCTCCCCATTTCACCCATAGGTACCACCGGCATGGTGTGCCCCAAGGCTTGGTGTGCAGATGCCAGGGTTGCAGGTTCAAGATGCTCCACCTCCTCCTGGCACTTTGAGCCATAAGCGCCGGCAGGGACCTTTCCACTTGGTCTTGGTCTTTGGTCACTACTGAGGTTTTCTGGACTCTCTAGGCCGGGGACAGCCAGGACCTTTGCCTCTGACTAACGCAGTGCCTGCAGCCTGCCTGGGGTACCCCCAGCGCCGGGAAAGCATGGGGACATGGCCAGCCTGAGTGAGGGGCCACGGGAGTGGGGGGGCTGGCTAGCTGCCCCACCCTCAATTGGGGTGGGAGAGGCTGATCAGGGATGGGGACAGGAGAGGTGTTGGGCAAGGCAGCCATCTTGTGGTGGCGTTATGGCATGAGGGTCTATTTGCATATTACCTCTTTATTATATAGGATGGTTCATGGTGCCCCAAAATAATTACAATAATAAGATAAGGATCACCGGTCACCATAACAAATATAATTAAAAAGTTTGAAATATTGCGAGAATTATCACATGTAACACAGAGACACAAAGTGAGCAAATACTTTTGGAAAAATAGCACTGGTAGACTTGCTCAATGTAGGGTTGCCAGAAAACTTCAATGTGTAAAAAACACAGTATCTGCAAAGCACAATAAAGTGAAGCAAAGTAAAATGAGATCTGCCTGTACAGCAACAATTATGTGACAAGAAGAATTTGGTTAGGATGTGGTGCTGTGGCTACTGGTCACTGAATGCCACCAACAGAATTAATTCCATACTTGACACTCTTTTCAAGTCATCTGCTGGGGATCCAACATCCCAGTGGACTTGACTGACTATACTTTAGCTACAAGGGTTGAGGGTAAGGAATATACATATATGGCATTTTTAGCTAGCGTGCTGTGAAGAAAAACCTTGCAGTCAGACTCAGAATATTTAAATGGGATCCCAAACAGGACCAGGATCCAAAAGCTGAGTAGCCAAAAAAGAAAAAAAAAAAGAAAGAAAAAGAAAAAAAAAAGTCCCTTGTGCCTGTTTAAAATTCAAGAGAATTCAGTGAGTTGAGAGCAGATAGTCTGTGTGATTCCAGTCAAATTTCCACTTTTCATTCATAGGTTTTTAGATGTGAATCAACAAATTTATTGTCAATATATGTTCATCCTAGACCCAAATGATACATTGAGAAGTAAGGTGCTAGTATTAAGGGAACCTGCCTTCCCCAGATGTTTTATTATTATAAAAACAGCCCTGGCTGGTGTGGTTGGAGCATCCTTTCATCCACCAAAAGGTCGCACCTTTGATTCCTGGTCAGGGCACATACCCAGGTTGGGGGTTTGATCCCTGATCAGGGTGTGTACAGGAGGCAACAGATCATTGTTTCTCTCTCACACAATGTTTCTCTCTCTTTCTCTCATTCTCTCTCTCTCTCATTTTCTCTGCCTCTCTTTCTAAATTAATTTCAAAAACACATATCCTTGGGTGAAGATTAAAAAAAATCTCAGCTAATTATAGTTCATTAAAAGAAAAAATATCATTTACACATTAGTCTCCCCAACATCAAGCATATAATAAAATCAAATTGAGATGATAGAAAATCAGTTTTTTCTGGCTGACCTATGGATCATGATCTATCTAATCTTTTCTCCTTTACTTAAAAACTATATTTTCATATAAACTAAATATAATGTACTTTTCCCCATTTAAAACATATAACCCACAATTTCTCCCTCCATGCTGGATTATTCACAACTATATATAAGTATTCTCTAATATGTCATTATTTTAAAAAACAAACTCTTCCCTTGACCCGTTAACCCTCCAGTTACCTGTTTCTTTGCTTCCTTACCAAGAAAAATGTAAAGCATTTTGAATATGAGTTGTCTTGAATCCTTCATCTCCCATTCTCCTCAACCTGCTCCAGTTGGGTTTCTGACTCAGCCACCACCTACCTTAATGAGATCACCAACAGCCTCCATGAGCACTGATCCCAAAGTTACCTCTCAACCTTCATTTTACATGACATTTTTATGACTTTTTAACAATATATGACTATTGTCATTGCCCCCCCCCTTAAAAAGTATATTTTCTTCCCCACATTTCTGTGATACTATCATAAATTTGGGCTTTCCTTTTATCTCACCAGGCTAGTCCTTCCCAATCCCATTTGCTTGCTTCAAAATGTTGGCCAGCAGCATTCTCAGTGTTTTCCTTCTTAAAGAATTCAACTCAGCCTAAAACTTTGAATACCATCTACATTCTGGTAAGTTCTAAATTTTCAGACCTGACCTCTACTCTGAAGTCTAGACTCATCTATCAAACTGCCTATCTAATATCTTCTCTTAATTCTGTACTCTAATCCTCTAAAGTCTAGACTCATATATCAAACTGTCTATTTGATATTTTCTCTTAATCTCACATTCTCATTTCCCACTATCTCAGTTATACTATGAAAAACTCTGACAGTTCAAGCTGAGAGCCTAGGTGTCATCCTTGATCTCTCTTTACCTGTCCCCATCACTTCCAATTTATCAGCTAAGTCTATTGCTACACCCCCAAAATATAGAGGACCATATTTTTCTGAAAATAAAACTATTTTGTTTCTTCCTTTTCAGTTTGCTTAGTTTTCTTATCTTAATGCATTAATGTGCTGAGCCAGCACAACCATGGGTGAACCTGAGAGGGGGTGGTGAAGGATGGAGAAGATAGATAAGAATATAAAGCTGGGGCTAGATGGATGCTGCTCTCTCTGATGGAGAGACAGTGCCACAGCCTGCAAACCAAGTCTTTATTTTATAGCCAGATTCCAGGAGGCAAAGTAAGGGAGTGGTCAAGATGTTTACAATGTTCTCGCGGGTTTCGAATCTACTCAGTTACATGCACCTGATCAAGCTTTGTTTACTTGCTGCACCTTCTGCAGCCTATATCACTTAGGCACGTGAAACACAGATTGAGACCATAAGGTCAAGCTTACAACTATAGCCTTTGGCTATAATAGCCAATTATAATTGGCTATAATATTTGGCTATAATCCTTAATCAGTCTTGTATACCTTTATTGAGTACACAAATACCTATGGAAAACTTTTGATGTGCCAGGCACTTTGATATGTATTGGAAATAAAGCCCTGAGAAATGCAGGCTTAGCCCTGCCTTCATGAAATGCACAGCCTAGTGAGGGAAAAGCTAGGACTTGCACATGGCTTTGCCATGAGAGGACCGTGCCCTCTCATTAGTCCAAGGCTTGAACCTGTCCAAACACTGTAGATGCTCTCCACACATTAATAAGGACTTCCAAGGATATACTGAAGATAGCATTAAGAGTGAATATTCTTCTCATGTTCTTGAATTTAATGTGAATGCTTCTGACTTTTTACTACTGAGTATAATGCTTGCTGAAGGTTTCTGGTAGATGCACTATTTGTTACTGGACATTTTTTTCTACTTGACTGTGCTGCAAATTATCTTTTGGCATGCTCATAAATTTTTCTCATGTAATCTGAATTTAGCAAACATATTAGATTTATTAGAACTGGGTCATCTTTGCATACTTGAGATTTACCAGTTCCTCCAATCCACTTCCCCTGGACTGGGACAACTCCTGTGGCCACAGCTGCTCTGAAAGCACTTTGTATTAGGCAAGTTCTTGGTTTTCTTTAACCATGTGATACCATCTCCCTAGATCTTTTAAAAGGAACCTGCTTTCTGGTTTTCCATTGCTGTGTTAAGAGGTTTAGAAAAGACCTTGTCTTTCTAGTAATTTACAGCCAGGGGTTGAAGAGGCTGGAGTTTGTGCTTAGTATGCCATCTTGAGGACAGATAGGAAGGAACTCAAGTTATTTTGGTTGATGTCATAAAGAGATTTGGGGATCATCTTGATTTAGGGGAATGCCTTTGATCTGGAATATAATGACATATAGCAGGGCCAGGAAAAGTGATCTTTCACAAGAAAGAAAAACTTCTCAAAAATTAATGCTGGCTGAAGTTCAAATAAGGTGAGAAAAGAAACCAGTATGGGAAGAAGTGAAGACAGAGACCATAAAATGTCAAGGCCTAAAAAATTAATAACTGATGATTTCCCTTGAAAGTTTCCATCATCATCCCTACAAAAATTTTTCTACAAACATTCTTGAAAGTACTGAATCTTTAATATATAAATAGGGTAGGGAGGAAACCAAAGGAAAGTTTCCTTCCATCCAATCTGTCAACCAATATAACCAAAGTTTTTATGTAGCGAGGTCCGAGATAGAAGAAAGTGGAGGAAAAATTAAAGTTATATGGAAACTTCCTTCTAGATTAATGGAAAAATTTCTTTTGAATTTCAGTAATTATCATAGGACTCTATAGGGTATTTAGTTGGGATAGTAGTTGGGAATCTTTAATCAGTCTTGTATACCTTTATTGAGTACACAAATACCTATGGAAAACTTTTGATGTGCCAGGCACTTTGATATGTATTGGAAATAAAGCCCTGAGAAATGCAGGCTTAGCCCTGCCTTCATGAAATGCACAGCCTAGTGAGGGAAAAGAACATTAAACAAGCATTAATTTCAAATGTGATGAGAATTATTAAATAAAGCATGATGGGAGGCATGACTTCAGGTAAACAGTAAGCATAGGTCATTAAATTGAGACTTTAAAAGAGGAGACATCCAACCATTGGTCATTCTGATCAGATTCCTGTCTTTCCAAAGCTGGAAAAAAAAACCAAATTCTTTGTTTATGACAATTTTTTCCCTCTTTATCCAAAGGTTTCTTTAAAATCAAGACTGTGTCCTGGCTGAGTAGCTCAATTGGTTAGAGCCGTGGTCGGCAAACTGCGGCTCATGAGTCACATGTGGCTCTTTGGCCCCTTGAGTGTGGCTCTTCCACAAAATACCACGTACAGGCACGCGTTACAGTGCGATTGAAACTTTGTGGCAGAAGTTGGTTTTCAGCCTGGGCGAGTCTATTTTGAAGAAGTACTGTTGATATTTGGCTCTGTTCACTAATGAGTTTGCCGACCACTGAGTTAGAGCATCCACCTAAGGTTGTGGGTTAGATCCTGGTCAGGGCACATACAAGAATCAATCAATGAGTGCATAAATAAGTGGAACAACAAATCAATGTTTTTTTCTCTCTCTAAAAATCAATCAATGAATAAAAATGAAAAAAACAACAAGAGTATATGGTTTCAGAATCATGGAATTCCAGAGGCGGAGGTCGTGGTGACCATCTGCTATCTTATCTTTACCATCAGTGGAAAACTGGCTTGTGTTCTCACTGTTACGACTCATGTGGAGCCCACTGACTGTGAGGAAAGTGATGTGAAACCAGCAGGGTCTGCCACAGGGTAAATCCTCTGTGAGCAAAGACAGGGGTCACCTCACTTTAATCACAAACTTACGAGGACTTGAGGAAGGTGGAAAATGTTTCAGTTGAGCTTTTCTGATGACAGGTTTAGATTATAGTCAAGAATCCTTCCAGAGGCAGGAGAAAGGATAGAGGATAGGCTAGGATCTCAACAATGCAGTAGGAGTGACACTGATATTCATTAGAATCTCTTCTTACATGAGGACTGAATGCCAACCTCAGGGTGGTCAACTCAGAAGTGAGATTCAGTTTTCAGGTTGTCCACACAAAACTGGGACCTGGAGAAAGCTTAAGGATACCCTTACACATGGGTACATGTTATGGTGCAAACACATTCACCATTATCAAGTAATACATTTTTATCCCCATGTCATGGGTACCTGAGTCATTATGAGGGCTTTCAGTTTAGATGTATATTGAATATGCTCTGGGGTCAAACATTAAAAGGTAAACATTTATTAAATCACTACTTTTATTTTGAAACAAACAAAAAAAAGAATACAGAAGCACAGAGAGGTTAAATGGTTTTCCATAGAGCCAAAGACTCTCCACTATACCACCCTGTCTCTCCTGCTATTAGAAAAGTTCTCAAAGCACAAGAAATTAAGATCCTTGTTCAGGCAGTAGTGAGGGAGTGATATCAGATTATTATGGTAACCCATGGTCTTTAGAAATATTGGTCAAAAATAGAAACAAAGAGCCTGCAGGACCTTAAGATGCCAAGACGAAAATTCTTCCACTGGAGGACTAGGATGGTGAAGCACAGCTCCTGGGGAGAGTGACCGTATAAGCAGAGAAACAATACAGAGAAGTACCTAAGTATTTTCCTGAGAAAGCTGTCTTCATTTTGTCTTTGGACCTTCACTGCCTTTCTGAAGACAGGGAAGGAAGTAGGATTCAGGATCAAGGTACATGGGTGGTGGAGCTGGCCATTCCTTTCCCCAAGTGACTCTGTACATTTTACTCCTCAGTGTGGATGTGAACCCGCAGGGGGTTTTCTTCCCACCAAGGCAGACAAGCCAGGCTCTCAGCCACTTCCTTCTGGATGGGCCAGCCCCAGGCCTTAAAGAATGGAGCCAGATTCTTCTGCACTTTTTCAGAGAACTTCCTCACCCACAGATTCATTTTGCCAGTGTTGTCTTTGGGGATGCTGGGTAGGGTCTGGTACTCAGCAAAAAGTTGGGTGAATGGCTCCCATCCAAAGGCCTCCTGGAGCTGAGAAGAGAAAGAAGGGGCAGGATGAGACATCAAGTTTCCAAAAGTAACGGCAACATGCTTGTTCATAAGAATATGTCCTTTACGGCCCTACCGGTGTGGCTCAGTGGTTGAATATCGACTTATGAACCAGATCACAGTCGATTCCTAGTCAGGGCACATGCTCGGGTTGTGGGCTTGAACTCCATCAGGAGGCGTGCAGGAAGCAGCCGATCAATGATTCTCATCATGATTCTATCTCTCTCTCCCTCTCTGAAATCAATAAAAATATATTTTTAAAAAAGGATATGTCATTTATGGTGATTATTGCCTCTTAATCATTTATTAGCTTCACTCCTATTATCTGTCCCTGTCTCTCCACCTGACCTCTGCACATAAATACAATCCCATTGGCTCATTCCAACCTCCTATTATCCAGTAATTCCAGAATCTGGCCACAAACCTATACTCCCTGAATCCAGTAGGGGACATCATGAGAACCTAATATCTGACAAGGGGTATATCTCAATAAATGACAGTTATTATTATTGTCTTTAATTAAAAAATTAGATCCCCAGATCCTAACTGTTTTCCTTGGCATCAGACAGGTTTGAGCCCTAGTGAGATGAGAAACCTTCATTTTGTACATATTTGGGATATAGGGAGAAGAGGTTAATAGAGCTGAATTTTGACAGGTGATCTGACAGGTAATAGACAAGATGTTCAAGCAAGTTGAGGCTGCAGGAAGGAAACATGGGGAGGCACAGAAGCCTAGAACAGCGAGATATGCTTATAGCGGAAAGCAGCCTGGTATACTAGAGGGTAATTATGGAGGTGAGGAAACTGGAGCTGGAGCTGGAGGTGCTGATAAAGGGTCTTCTACACTTCATCCTGTCTGGAAAGCAGAACATTCGGAAAGTGTTAAATGTGGAATATAAGATTGTTTTGGAAGGTGGGTGGTAGAGGTAAAAGCAAGATGCTGGAACAATTTAGGAGGCTTCTGGAATAGACAAGGAAGAATAATAAGGACCTGAGTTAAGGCCTGAGTGGGAGGAGTGATGGTGAGCAGAAATCTCTCAGGTACAGAAAGCAGGTGTCTGCTTGTCTTGAGGCAGAGGCTCAGACTCCGAGATGATAAGTATGCCCATAGCTTTTGCAAAATGATATTCAGGGCTCCACGGTGAGTGGGTATGTGGGGAGGGCAAAATTAGGTTTTTAACTTCCAACTTCAATGGCAACCTCCTACCATTTAAGGCCTGTTTCCTTATAGACCCTTGGACTGGCTATATAAGAATACAGAATGGATGCAATGCAAAGTTATTTCATTGACATCCACTCTTTAGAAAATGAGCGAAAGAAGAAACAAAAAAGAGGAACTCATCATTAACTTCTGATTTTAAGTTCTGGGTCCATCCTTTAATGTATGATACTGGATTGGCAGTTTAAACTCAACTTAGCATGTGCCTCTGTGAAAAGTGTCCCTGTCTATAGGGTTAAGGTGGACAGCATAGGAGATCTGATATGAAGAACAGCTTTGACAACTCCAAACTATTAAAATCCCAAGCAGGACTGGGCAAGGAGACAGGGACTTATGTTAATTTCATATAAAGCAGACCTGGTTCAGGGCTTCCTTCCACTTGGTTGGTTGGTTTGTTTATTTATTCATTCTTAAAGCATTTTGGGTTCAAGTGGGATGATGTAAGTCTGAGAATCTCCTTAACAGCCTGATCTCCTATCATGCCTTCCTGCATTTGTCCCATAGACAGACATGTCACTGTTACTATGAAGGGATATAACACTTGACCCATAAAACTAAGGTGTGGTAAAACAAAGCAAAGCGAACAATGACCATTTCTGGAGTACTTATTAGGTGGCCAAGGTCAAAACCAGTGAGTGGAAGAGGTATGATTCAATCTCAAGAAAGCCTAACTCAACTTCTGCCCTTGGTCAAAATACCAATAGGCTGCATTTTTCTCTACTTACTTTTTCATAACACTTTTCATTTCCTCTTACTTATGATTGCAAAATTATAGGAGGCGAATGG
Source organism: Myotis daubentonii (assembly GCF_963259705.1). Lineage (NCBI taxonomy): Eukaryota > Metazoa > Chordata > Mammalia > Chiroptera > Vespertilionidae > Myotis > Myotis daubentonii. Next base: position 34,870,335 of record NC_081849.1, read on the forward strand.
GACAGGTATAACTATCTCCATGTAGAAATGTATAAGCTGAGAAGCATCACCATATGGCCCAATCTCTCATGTCCAGGGGAGGTGGTGGGCCTAGGCTGGTGAAGAATGTTACATGACAGAGGGGTCTTATGGCCCCCAACTCACTGAATCTTGGCTCAGTACCTGTAGATATGTTTCCAGAGCTGTCCACACATTCCAGTTACACAGGGGGGCTCCCTTGCCCAGGTGCTCTTTGATCCTCTTCTCTCGTTCTGGAGGGCTCAGAGCAGGGTGGGCCTGAGCCCTGGGGATGCCCAGGACTGTCTCATGCACATAGACTGACCAGAGGTTGCAAGTGGCCTCAGTGGTGTGCGGGGGGAACTCCCACCCATGCCGCTGCTGGTTGTGGCCCAGCTCATGGATGGGTCCCCACAGACCTCTGCTTCTCATGTTGGTCTCATTGATGAGCTCCTGCACCGATTCCAGGTGGCACATGATGGGGTACCCTGAATGCATCCAGCCTGCGAACCAAAAAGAAAGAGAGGAGGCATGAGGTGGGGTACCCAAACCCATCTCCCTTCATTCCTCTCTATTCCAGAATCTCTGTGCTCATTGGAAAGTAAATGGCTTTCCTATATACTTCACACAGGCATTCTTGGTATAATTCATTTCTTCATTTTTGTGTGTTTCCTCTGGGTGCAAGGCTGTGACATTATGTCCTGTGTCTGAATTTTAGATCCTCGAGGCTAGAACAGCATCATCTCTTCACCTATGCAAACCACTGCTGTCTAGATGTATACTCTTTAACAGACAGAATCTTGTCCTTTTTAAAAGATAACACCGAAATTCCAGAGGAATTTTTTCCACTTGGAACCAGACTTCCTTATTTTTTCTTTAGATTCCCTCTTTCCTCTAAACCACTCAATACTTAATATAAACCTCTTTTCTCCCTCTTTTCATTGCCACTCGGACTTATGCTGGAAGGAAATGTTTCTATTTTAGCCTCTCCTTGAAACAACCCTCAGTGTCATCTGTGAACTCCTAGAATCATTTTTCCTGAGACTGTTCTACCCATCCTGTGAAATCTCACCTTGTAGATGTAAATGATTTACCTTCTCACATGTAAACATTTTTGCATCCCATCAAGGCCCACGTCTTTTATGGCTTTTTACTTTTATTGGTAAAATTATGCCTTTCCCATATTGGACATTTAAAAAGGCAAAATGATAAATGGTGTTCACTGACTAGGAGTCCTTCCCTGGAACACCCACCAGCTGAGATTTGTACATCAGCAACAATCCTCTCCGGACGGTGGAACGGGAAAGGCTGAGCTGCCAATCTGGCTATAGCCTGCATCATCTCATCCCAGAGGCGGAGCACAGGCTCAGGGTCCTCCAGGGTCCGGAGGTTTTCAGTTGGCACCGTCAAGATGATGTTGTCTGTTGCCAGCTCTCCCCAGGGAGCCAGGCTCTCCTGAATACAGCTCTTCCACTCCTCCTGGGATGTCTTACCTACGAATAAATACCATGGATCTCTCAACCACTTCCCCAACTTCCCTTGAGCTGAAAAACACAACTTGAACTCTAGGAAGAGGACACTGAAATAATGAATTATTATCATGTGGGTCTCCTAGAAGGGAAGGATAGGCCTCCATATCCTTCCTTTAGTTCTATGAAGGGAAGGACAGGCCTCCAGATCCTTCCTTTGGTTCTACCCTGAAGTCTCCATAGGCACAGGGTGTTCAATTTCTCCTGCCTCCACTTCAACCTTGAACAGTTCTTCCTCCTTCTGTCCACCCATCCCTCTCCATCTCCTCCTTAGCAACCAGCCCCTAAACTACTATAGCATCCTTAGTGCTCCCTCTTCCCTCAATGTTCAGTTCACTTACCCAGCTTGTAATATGGGGCAGGCACAGCACTCTTAATAGTGATGGACATGGGTCCCAGTTTACTGCCTTTGGGCACGATGACATAGAAAAGGCCACCCCAGAGGCAAGAGACTGACTGTTTGGTCTTGTTCATACACCATCGGTGAGACACCATAGGGGCTCGAGACAACTTGCTGGCATTGTTCAAGTCATCGGTGTGGCAGCCAATCTGTACCTGCAGTGTTGTGTACATGAAGGATATTAGAAAAACTCCAAGAGCTCCAATATGGTGGCAGAGTAGGTGGAAGTTACACTCACCTCCTCCCAGGACCAAATCAAAATTAGAACTAAATACAGAACAATCAACCTGAATGATGAACTAAAGACCATCTGAACAGAAGTCTTATCAATAAGGATTTGCAGAATCCACATGGAGACTGGTAGGAAGGGCAGAGAGGTGAAAGGGCTGGTCTTGCAGCCATGTGCAGCAGTTGAGAATACCAAAGGATATCTCAGCTGCAAAGGTACCCCCTGAAGAACATGGGTATCAACTCAACTCGGAGCTCCCAAGCCCAGAGTACCAGTGCTGGCAAGAGGAGCCCACCTAACAGCTGACTGTAAAAATCGGAGTTTAAAGACAGAGAATCTTAAAAGCAGTGAGAGAAAGATAGTTACCTACAAGAGAGCTCCCATAAGCTGTCAGTTATTTCTCAACAGAAACATTTCCAGCCAGAGGGATTGGCATGAAATATTCAGCGATGAAAAGCAAGGAACTAGCCCTGGCCTGTGTGGCTCACTTGATTGAGAGTTGTTTCATGCAGCAAAAGATCAAACTATATTATAGGCCATAGTAATCATAGTATGGTACTGGCATAAAACATGCACATAGATCAATGGGACAGATTAGAAAGCTCAGAAATAAACCCATGCCATGCACAACAAAAGAGGCAAGAACATACAATGGGGTAAAGCCAGTTGATTTAATAAATGGTGTTGGGAAAATTGGACAGGTACATGCAAAAATATGAAACCAGACTACCTCCTAACACCATATATAAAAATAAACTCAAAATAGATTATAGCTTAAATATGAGACTTGGAACCATAAAAACCTTAGGAAAAAACATACTGAAGTATCAGACATTTCTCATAGCAATATTTCTTCTGCTATATCTCCTCAGTCAAGGGAAACAAAAAATAAACAAATGGGACTACATCAAATGAAAAAGCTTTTGCACAACAAAGGAAACCATCAACAAAACAAAAAGACAACCTACTGAATGGGAGAAGATATTGGCCAATGATATATCTGATAAAGGCTTAATATAAAAAAGTTATAAAGAACTCATACAACTCAATGGCAAAAACAAATAATCCAATTAAAAATGGGCAAAGGACCTGAATAGACACTTATCCAAAGAGGACATACAGATGACCAAAAGATATGAAGAGATGCTTAATGTCACTAATTAAAGAAATGCACATTAAAACCACAGTGAGATATCAACTCACATCTGTCAGAATGGCTATCATCAATATATCAAGAAACAACAGGTGTTGGTGAGGATGTGTACTGTTGGTGGGAGTTCAGACTGGTGCAGCCATTGTGGAAAACAGTATGGAGTTTCCTTAAAAAATTAAACATGGAACTGCCTTATGACCCAGTGATTTCACTATTTCACTGGGTTTATATATATAAACTCAAAGCACTAAATCTAAAAAATATATGATCTTTATGTTCATTGCAGCATTATTTACAGTTGCTGAGATATGAAGGCAACTCAAATACCCATCAATAGAAGAGTGGATTTAAAAAAGCTGTGGCACAAATATACAGTGGAACATTACTCAGCCATAAAAAAAAATCTTACCATTTGTGATAGCATGGATGGACCTAAAAGATATTATGCTAAGTGAAATGAGTTAGCCAGAGTAAGACAAATACCATTTGATTTCACTTATGTGTGGAATCTAAAGAACAAAATAATGAACAAACAAAATTGAAACAGACTCATAGATACAGAGAAAAGATTGATGGTTGCCAGAGGGGATGGGGTTTGGGGGACTGGATGAAATAGCTGAAGGGATTGAGAAGTACAGATCGGTAGTTATAAAGTAGTCACGGGGATGTCAAGTACAACATAGGGAATTTAGTCAATAATATTGTAACAACTATGTATGGTGCCAGGTGGGTATTTGAATTATTGAGGGGATACTATGTATAAAGTATATGATTGTCTAACTACTATGCTACACACATGAAACTAATATAAAATAATATTGTATTGTAAATCATAATAGAAAAAAAATTAGACAAACTCCACCTTCCCTTTTCTCTGAGCTACACATGGAAACCTATGATATTTTAGCACTTCAAAAGTAACATGTACTGAAGCACGAAGAGTCACTTTTCTAGGGATTAGAACAACTCCTGAGTCTGATTATGACTAGGTCCCACATGCCTTTGCATCAGGAAGAACCTCTTCTACTGGATGCTAAACCAGTGTGTTGAGTTTGATGCTGAGGATGAGCCTGTGGGGTCCTGTATACAGACAGGAGGTGTGACCACAGGCAGCAGGATCTGGCCTGAGGGGGAGACCTGAGTCTCTCTCCTTTGTCAGGCTTGCCTTTCTCCCACTCCCCGCTCCTCCCTCTCCACCAGGTCTGAAGGACTGAGTACTTCTCTGTTAGGAGTCCTGGACTTGCTTTTCTTAGGTTTAATGTGAGTTCCAGAAAGGAGCCTGATACAAAAGAGACCCTAGCTGTGGAAGGAAGTGACTTTCAGAATTGAGGCAGGAGGAATTTAAATTCTGAGTGTAGTGAGTGACCAGATTAAATATACCCTTCACGTGTCAAGGTAGAGGTAAAACCCAGAAAGGCAGTGAGCTCTCCACATTCCTGTTGGGAGGCAAACATCACCATGTGTGGAAGTTGCGGCTTAGGTCTGAGTGCTGGATCTGCTGTTAGCACTCTGGCGTCGTCACTCACTGCCTTCGGCACCCTGAAATTTAGCTGCATCCCCTGGGAAACCTGTAAAATGAGCTACCCGTGTTCCTGGTAGCATTGCCATGAGCTGGATGAGAATGAAGCAGCCCTGAGGTTTGGGGATGTGGGCAGTGGATGTTCTGGCCTTACCTTCAGGCCGGTATCGGCCACAGCTTCAGACAGTGAGACTTCTGCATTTTGTCCATTTAGGACGTAGAGTCCAGTACTCACCCAGCACTCACCGTTGCCTGAGAAAAGCCATAGGAAAGGCTGAGTTCTCCCCACTGGAGCAGCACAGCCCCTTCCACAGGTGCAGGCCCTTTTCTGCATACCTCACTTAACTTATCCATGCTTCTTGCTCTCATCCCTTCTAAACTCTAAGAAGACCCCAACCCCTTTCCCTGAAAGTAGTTGGTGGAGAATAGAGCTGCCTGCCTGGGCTTCAGCACCTGCTAACCCAACCTTCCCCGGGTCCTGCAAAGCTCCCAGCACTCTCCTCTAGCTCCATACCTGGGTTGTTTCCATCGATGTCCACAGCAATGGAGTGGACTGAGGGGTCCAGGCTGAAGTGGCAGGTCCTGGTTCCCCAACTCTGCACCAGCTTGGAACAGTCAGTCCCAGAATGTACCAGCTCAGTGGCTAGGCAGAGCACTGTAGCCTCAAGGGAATCACTGGCCACTGGGTTTTTCCGGCTCACAGCTGGGAGGCCGGACAACTGCAGCATCTTCCTTATAAGTCGGTGCATGGACATGTACGCAGGGACCCCCTCAGCAGGGATCTGCAGGAAGGCGGCCCCATCACCTCGCAGTTTTGCCAGCCAGCTCTTTTCCAAGTTCCTATTCCCCTGGTTCAGGACAGCCTGGAATTCCGATAGGGCCTTGCGGAAGTGGTAGCTCCGCATCTGAGGGTTGGGGACGGGGAAACACCCTGGGTTGAGAGACTGAGGTAGGATGCTAAGGCCAAAGCAGTTGAGGATGACGTTACCAGGGAAACCAGCCAACGTGGAGTGGCCCGGGTTCTGGGAGGCCCACCACCAGGCCTGGCCCCCGATCAGCAAGCCCCCTCCCTCAGCCACAAACTCCTGTAGCTGCTTAGCCTGACTGTCACTGTAAGCCTTACAGCAGTAGACAGCCAAACCATTTGTCAGATGGGGCTCCAGACTGCATTCCAGGCCATGCTTCGACAGTAGGGCACACAGGTTTTCTAGACTTGTGTTCACCCCAACTTTGCCTGTCTGGCCTCTGGACAGCCAGCGTACAGCATTGAGCAAAAAGGGCCTCATCTTGGGAGCACAGAGCATGCCCTCATGGGCAGCCAGGACCACCCGGCCCTGGCCATAGCGGGCAGCGGCCAGGAAGCAGCCGAGTGAGGCATCTAACCCCAGAGGGAAGGCCAGGGCCCCGTGCACCAGCAGCTGTGAGGGGATTCCTCCTGTCTTGATGTCGAGCTCTGAGATCCCTTCCAGGAGCTGGTGCTGGTCCTGCCTGAGGTCCTCCCCACACCTGGAAAGTGACAAAGGGGTCACAGTCAGTCAATGAACCATTGAAATGAGTTCACTACATAGAGAAATCAATGTGTGGGTACAAAGATTACAAAGTTCATGCCAAGCTCCTTATTCTTACTGATAACATTTAGGATTTTAGTATGTAACCATTTATTTTTTCACATCTAAGGCATATTTTTTCACCTCTTAACAATCGATGGCATATCATTATTTAATTGGCATTGTTTGTTCTTTCTCAGTGACTCATAAAATAATGGTGCCTCTTATAATCCATGTTGTCCTAGATTTGATGAAATACTGAAGAGTAAGGTAGTGACCTTATTTGCACATCTTAAAATCTACATTCTGCAAATGAACTCTTCCCATGTCAGTCAACTGAATGTAGACTAATCTGGCTTGAATTTCCTATATTTTCAAATTGTTAAGCATATGAATGAATTAAATTAACAGAGATGTTCTATTACTCCTGAGAAAGTAGTCCTACTTACACATATCTCAGAGCTAATTTTCTGCAAAGGCGGGCTGTAAAAAACATAAAATTACCCTCACCTTGTGCTAGTTCTGATCTAGGAACACATTACAAATATATTGTTTAACATTATACTTGAAGACTTATACAAATGCACAGTCTTTTTTTTTTTTTTAAATTCTCACTTAAATGTGATGATGTACTTACTACTTTTTATTGAAAAATGTTCAAAATGTAATGAATTCAGAAGAGGTTTTATATTCCAGGATTTTTCTTTTTTAACCCTTTGCGGTCGTATTAAATTTGGACATGGGTGTCGTACTGGTCGGAATTAATTTCCATTGAAAGAGCAGTGATATATAACATGCAAGATTATGAAGGATAAACAAGATTTATTAATTCTTTTTTGGAACTACGTCACTACTAGTAGAATCACTACAAATGTTATCACTTTCTACATCAGAGTCAGTATTCAAGGTGCCAAAATAAAACTCTTCATCGTTACTTTCAGATTTGCAGTACACTTCTTTCGGTAACTTTCTTTTTGCCATTTTGGAGTATTATTTTGAAATATCTTAACAAGCGAGAATGCCTAATTACAGTTAAACGTAAAGCTTTATTTGAAATTCTGTGAAGTATCTCTGAAGCTTTTTGATTTCTTCACTCTCAAAAGGCGACTGCCTCGCCACGGTGTTTTGCATGGTGAGTGTGGAACGACCGCGTTTGTTTATATTGAGTTTCGATATCTCCGATTTGTCGGGGCATTGTTTTAGTTCGTGACAAGGTCGCTTAGACACTTAAGAGCTTTCAGAGAAATTATGAACTGATACATGAATGAATAGAGTTAAGATTCATACGGTTCCTTGCTGTGGTGGCTGAGAGCAGACATAACGACCGGAACGGTAAAAAAGCTTTGGTGGCTGAGAGTAGACAAACGACCGCAAAGAGTTAAAAAAACACACACCCAACTTGCAGATACTCTAAATGCCAAACAACAGGAAACTGATTAAATAAGTTATGGTTAACCCTAGACAGCATACCATGTAGTAATTAAGATGATAATGAGATAGTGGAAAATTTTTTAATCAGATTGAAAGATACTGTGCACTAAATAAGCCAAATTTGCAAAACAAACAAACAATACACCAAACACAAAACAAAGCAAAAACAGAAAACAAAACCAGATACAGAAACAAGATTTAAAGCACATTTATCAAACGTCTTCAGTAATCATCTTAACTATTGGGATTATAGATGATTTGAACTATCTATAAAATTTTGTCTCATAATAAGAAAATTTAAATCAAATGTTTAAACATAGTTTATTCATTTGAGTAGCACGACATTATTGAAAAAAGTAGCTCTTATACAGTTTCTCCTTAATTTCTTCTCATCATGAAAATGAGGACTGTATCTTAGTTTTGGCATCTGACTTTCAAACTAACATGGCAAATGTCATACAGGTTCAGGCATCAGTTCTTGTTTTTTTATAAAAATATGTTTTCATTGATTTGAGAGAGAGAGGAAGGGAGAGGGAGAAACACTAATGTGAGAGAGACATTGATTGGCTTCCTCCTGTACACACCCTGACTGGGACCGAACCTGCAACCTGGACAAGTTCCCTAACTGGGAATCGAACAGTGACCTTTCTGTGCATAGGACGATGCTCAACCAACAGCTATAGTTTTACCTGTAGCTTTCTCTACTTATACAGATTCTAGACTTATTTTGGAAAGTAATGCCACTGAGCTATAAGACATAGCTTGTATGATGCTTCTATGTCTCTGGATCTATTTTAGTTCATCAGTTTATGTTGTTCATTATATTCCACACTAGAGGCCTGGTGCACGAATTTGTGCATGGGTGGGGCCCAGCCAGCCCCGCTCCAATGGGGGCCCATCAGGGCCAGGCCAGCCAGGGGGAGGGGACAGTGGAGGTTGGCCAGCCAGCCACCCCCATTGGGGTTGGGGGGTGATCAGGGCCGGGGCCAACTGCCCCCCCCACCCTGCAGTGCGTGTCATAGCGACGGGTCATTCTGGTCACTTAGGGTTATATATATATATGAAGATATAGATATATAGATAGATATATATATATGAAGATATATAGATAGATATATAGATAGATATATAGATATAGATATGAGTGAGATCATGTGATATTTCCAACCTCGGGGAAGGAGTGGGGGGAGTTAGGGGGAAGAGATCAACCAAAGGACTTGTATGCATGCATATAAGCATAACCCATGGACACAGTCAGTGGGGGCAGAGGGTGAGGGCATGTGCCAGGGTGTGGGGTGTGGGGGGGGGGGCAAGTGGGGAGAAGTCAATGGGGGAAAAATAATTCATATGTAATGCTTTAAACAATAAAGAATTTAAAAAAGACACTATCTTCTCCCATTATATCTTATTAAGAAATGTATTGCCAATAAAATTTTAGTATTTTTTTTAAAAGACTTAGCTTATAGACTTGGCTTCCATTCTTAACTGTTATCCCAGAATCTTCTGAAAAGCACCTCCTGAAATTTCACCTAATGATAGAAAACCTTCAATATGGAGAGCCATCATTAATGAAATTAACCTGAGGGTTCGCACTCATGTGCTTATAAAAATGTCTAACTGCTACCATCCAGCTGAGTGGGTGACTGATGGGCCCTGGTTCTGGTGGCCAGGGTAGGATCCTGCTTCCTTCCTTGACCCAACAGCTTACTGACCTTGTGAAAATTACTTCCCCTCTCAAAGTTGCCATTTGCTCATTGGTTTCTGGGCTTATTAAATAGTGATCATGATCTTTAGGGAATAATGGAGACACTGTGGCAAAGGGAATGGAAAGTTAATCCTCATTTTGATAGGGTCATTGGGAAAGACTCCCTGAAGGGACATATTACTCACCTGACCTGGAGTGGGATCTTGGGCACCTTCTTAGAGACTTTGAATGGGCCTCTGTCCCCATAGGTGTCGGTGAAGTACACTCCAGCCACACTGGTCACCAGGTTCCCAGGGAACCTGGATAGCACCTTGTCACAACCGTGCTGATGGGCCCAGTACCAGGCCTGGCCCCCAATGAGCAAGCCCCCACCACGTTTCACAAACTGGACCAGCTCTGTAGTCAGGGTTTCATTGTAGGCATTGATGCAGTAAACCCCTGAGAGGTCTCCCAGTTCTGGCTGAACCTGTGCCTCAATCCCAGAACCCCGCAGGATGGTAACTAGTGGTTCCAGGGAGGTGTGCACTCCCACGGGAGCCCCAGGAGAGGGACAGAGCCAGTTTACTGCATTGAGAAGAAATGGAGCTAAGCAGGCATCCAGCAGGTAGCCCTCATGGGACACCACCACCAGGCGGCCTCGGCCATAGGAGGATGCAGCAATGAGGACCTGGCCCTTCTTATTCACCAACACTGGGAAGGCAGCCTCTCCAATGAGAAGCAGTTCACACGGGATGGGACCTTCAGGGACATCCCAGCTCGTCACTCCATTTAGAAGGGCCTCGAAAGCCACCATGGGAGTTGTTGCCATGATCACTCAGCTGCTGCAGAGAAAAGCAGACAGTGATCAGAACAGGTGAAGCAGTGAGTGAACACAAGAAGGAATGAATACATTCGGACGAGAACCATTTCTTGGGTCCCCAATATGTGCCAGCACTGGTGATGCAGCAAGGAACAAATCAGACAAGGTCCCCACTTTCCTGAACCTAGTATTTTATAAGGGGAAGGACCATAAATAGGTCAACCAACAGATCAATAAAATGCAGCGATTAATAAGTGTTATGATGAAAATAAAACATAGTGATGTGTTGAATGACTGGAAAAGTGCTTTAGACTCGGTGACAGGAAGGCATTTATGAGAAAGTGACATTGAAGCTGAAACCCGACATGTTAGTTGAGGCTGACAGGGCGCTGCCGGAGAAGAGCAGTTCCACAAAGAGAAGTGACAGGGAGGCCGCAGAGAAACGGGTAGGGAGGAGCAGGACCTGAGTGGAGTGGGGAGGGGCTGATCCTGTGGGGCCTGGTAGATCAATGCAACTGGTGACTTGTATTTCAGTTCCCTGGACAAAAACGTTAGGTGACCTTTCAGAAACTGCATTTGTTCTGATAGCTTCTTTGACTAAACGAGTTAGAAATGCCTCCCAATTTATCCTAACTAGGGAGTTCACCACCTCCATTTGGGTAGCATTCTGTAATTTCTGGAGCTCTTTTAAAATTCGCTGCTCCTAAAAGTAAGCTCATTATCCCCCTCAGAGCAGGTCCTCTAAATAAATTAATGAAGCCTCAGTTTCCCCATTTGTAGAAAAAAATCATACATCTCTTAGAGGATTGTTTTTGAAGATTAAGAGAATGCATGTAAAAATGCCTTTTCCTGGGCTGGGTCCGCAGTGGGCACTGAGAAAATGTTTCTGTCCCTTCGCTTCCCTTTGGATCTTCCCCAAGTGACAAGGATCCTGTAGTAGATGCGTAGGTGCTGGTGCCATGTCCCCTCCGCCCACTTCTAATTTCAGTGGCTGCTTGAGATGCATCCTAGAGTCCTCAAAGGGTCCTCGGAGGAACTGAGTTATGGCTGCCCACAGTGGAAAACAGCTCAGCTACATGCCTCATCCTTCACTGCCTTTCCCACCTTCCTTGTCTCCTCCTCCCATGTCCTCACTCTGGGTTCTGAGCTCACTTCCCAAATAAGCTACCTGTACTCAAGTTCTTCACCAAGCTTTGCTCTGGGGAAGCATCTAAACTAAGACAGATACCAAAGCTCTCTGCTGCATTTGCCGCCTTCCTCCCTTCTGTTTCCACCTCATTCCTTCATGTCATTCCCTTTAGTTTACATCCATATATATCTAGACGGGACCAAGTTCGTTTCTTCCCAGGATGTATTCTTATCTACATCTTTCTCAAGCCATCCTACAGACATCTCTCCCTAATAAGAGCCCTCCACTTTCATCCACTGTCCATATGGCAGAAGTTGAGTGCCTCACTTTGGGTTTTCAGGTCTCCAGGGCCTGGACTTTGCATTTTTTTTTCTGCACTTCCCTTTCCTGCTATGTTGGTTCTCCACAAGATCTCTAGTTGGCTTGACTTGTACTTCCTGTAAAATTCCAGGGTGTTTTTTTTTTTGTTGTTGCTGTTAGTTCTCACCTAAGGGTATTTTTTCCATTGATTTTTAGGAGAGGAGGGAGGGAGGGAGAGGGAGAGGGAGAGGGAGAGGGAGAGGGAGAGGGAGAGGGAGAGGGAGAGGGAGAGGGAGAGGGAGAGGGAGAGAGCGAGAGAAACATCAATGTGAGACACATTGACTGGGTACCTCCTGCACATGCCCCTGTAACCGAGTTATGTGCCCTTGACTGGGAATCCAACCCTTCTGTGTGGGCGGAGGCTCTAACCATTGAACACACAGGCCAGTGCTTTTTTTTTTTTTTTTTTTTTTTTAAATCTACCATCTCTTTCTCAGTATTGCTCCTAGGACAATAAATTCACAAAGACAGACATCTCCTGCCTGGAGTGTGTGGGTGCGCAATCCCAGCTTTTGGGTTCAGGAGTGGGAAAGGCAGGAAAGAGTTCTGGTACCTGAGGTCAATATCCTGTTCATTCCCTCTGAGATGACAAGTGAAGTCTTTCATTAATCTGGACAGCCCTCATTTTACAGGAAAAACACACAAAACACAGGAGATGAGTAATATACACTTGGGACGCTGACCCCCCAACTCTATAGACCAAAGTGCGCACGCACATACACCCATCTTTGCCAAATTCTTGACTCACAAGTTCAATGGGGCGAGAGAAAAGTGTCTTGAGACAAATAGTGAATACTATCCGACCGGCGAAACAAAACGAAATAAAAACCTGGCGGGAAGAAGAGAGACACCCTGATAAAAGGAAATTTCCGCGCAAGCGCCTGCCACCCGGGGGCTGCAGTGTGTAGGGTGCTTGGGCACCCAGCCGGAGCTCGGATTGAAAACTCAGGCACGAAGGAGGAGAGATAAACCAAAGAACTTATGTACTTATATGCGCAGCCCACAGACACAGGCAGTAGGGTAGTGAAAACCTGGAATGGGTGGGTAGAGTGAGAGAGGAGAAGGGGAAAAGGGAGGGGGATGGGAGATATCTGTAGTACTATCAACAATAAAAAATATATTTAAAAAAAGAAAAAGAAAAAGGAAGAAAACTCACGCTTGAGTCTTCCGGGTCGCGACGCTGGCTCCGGTGCAGGGACTAATGCAGGCGGTCTTGGCTGGTGGCCGGTGGGGCGGGACTAGGTGAGACTGGCGGACACGCCCTGGAGCCAACCTCCCTCTGTCACTCCCCGGCCGCTACACGTGGGGCGACCCAGCGGCAGGGGGGCGTCTGCAGAGTGAGTGGGGGTCACTCCGGAAGATGGGGTCCCGACCGAAAGGGGCTCTCCCACATCCCCTGAGTGGTCCCGGAGTGCGAGAGGGCACTCTGCAAAGTTGCAACGCAAGTGTGCAATAAACCAGATTCTGGGCCGACAGTGCCCCAGCAGCAGCTGAACGCACTGCAGAAGGTGGAATCGCGTGGCCCTGAGGAATCGGGCTCTGTCCTCTCTGGTCCGCCCTCTCTGGTTCCGGGGTGTGTCACCCGTGAAGTCACCACTGCTGGGCAGCTCCTGCGTTGAGAGTCTGCCCCCTGGTGGTCAGCATCTGCCATGCAACCTGTGCTGGGGCCATTCGCAGAGATCCAGGGAATTCAGCAGAGAGAACTGGGCCTGGGATTATACACAGAAATCATGCCTAGTGATATTGCTGCTGGAAAGGAACTGTGCCAGTTACATCACCACACACATAAGTCCCTGCTTGGCTGCAGAAATTACCGCTAAAGCTAGCGAGTAGCTGCTGCTTGTATTTCACCTAAGGGGTGGGAAGGTGAAAATCAATGTGGGAGAGTAGTACTAGGAGATTTGCGCGAATCTGATTTTACACAGCTTTGCATAACAGATACACCATTTTTAATTCAGTGAAGCTTTATTTTGCTTTGATTTTAGGGGGAGAGAGAGGATACAGGAAGGGTAAGTGTTATGACTGGAGGATGATTATGGAGAAGGGGATTTTAGACCCCTTATTTTCTAAAACTCCCATAGGGGCTACCTTTGGTTTTACAGGTAAATTATCACTCTGTTTTTAAAGTTATCAGATGTACCTATTTTTTAAGAAAAGGTTTATGACTGTATCTTCATAAACATCATTTAAAAGCAGCAGCAGTTACTCCCACAAACATGTAGTGGACTCTTCAGTCATAAACTCTTCTGTCTGGGGGCTTGTCAAGATCAGTCTCTTCACCACACCTGTAGGTCATGCTCTTTACAAAACAGATAGCCCCTCCTCCAGGATATTGCTGTCCCGTTCCCTCTCCTTTTTGTGTTTTCATTTTTGTGATTTCTTTCCTAGACTAAAATATAGATTGGTTAAACTCCCTTCCTTGCATCCCTGTGCAGAAGACACCATTTCTTCCCCATGGTTCACCCACTCCTTTGTCAAGAATGAGGCTCAAACCTCAGCTATGCAGCCTCTGCTTCTACCACTTTATTCCTTCCAAGGTCACCAAGGGACTCCTTTCCACACTCCATCCTTACCGCTTGCCTCCAATGCACACTTTGCAGTGGTGACTGATTCATTGTCAGTCTTTTCTCTTAAATTGACATAATGCTATATCATTACTATACTTCTCTTTGGAACTGTACCAAACCATACTTTCAGTATTTTAAAATAGTTATTTTTTCTTTGAGAGTTGGAGCAACCAGGAATGAAGTGCTGATTCTTATTTTAATACATCTTGAACTGCTTCTTGTTATCGACCAAACTGTGTTCATCTCTTCCCCAAATTTATATTTTGAAGTCCCAGTCCTCAGTACCTCGGCCTGGCCTCGGAATGTAACTGTATTTGGAGAGAAGATCTTTAAAGATGTGATTAAATTAAAATGAGGCCAATGAGGTGGGGCTCTAATCCTATATGGCTGATGTCCCAGTAATAAGATGAACACTGCAGTTAGTGTTCATTCTAAAGTTCAAATCTGGTTATGAAAGTTCCTGCATACTTCTGGCTTCCCCCCTGCCTTGGGCTATTGACTTAGATATCCAGCCTCCACATGGATTGACCTTTGCTCAATTCTTCAGCCTGATTTAACACTGTGGTTTCTCTTTTCTCCCAGGACTCTACCCGCTCCTAAAGTGAAATTTCCTTCTCCTAGAAAATGACTTTTTTCTTATCTTAGCTCAGTCACCACTTCCCTAAAAAAGACTTTCCTAACCTGCAAACTATACCAAAGCCTCTTCCTGACTACACAAATACCTCTCTTCTTAGTTCTCATCTAGCATGTAATTTTATATTTAGTTGTATAGTCCTCTGGTTACTGTTGGCCTCTCTTATAGGATCTCATGCTGTGAGTATAGAGTTTGCCTCCGTTTGCCCACCATTGGGTCCTCGTTGCCTGGTTTCATTTCTGGCATGTTGGAGACTCTAGTTTCTTAACAAATATATAAATGTATATTGAATAAATGAATAAGTATATAGTGAATGTTCAAGAAATTTCTATTCTATTAGTGAGTAATTAACTGAGTATTAGAAGGACTAATGGGAGCCTGTTTGCCACAGGACCAAATGCAATCAGGTTTCAGAAAGAAAGAGCAAGGAGAAACCCACACAAGGGAGACAGTTTGGATAAAACCTTTCAGGATTTTGAATACTCAGGATGGAAGCCCAATGTGTGGTGAGGTTAGTTGAGTTCTTAGGTCTCATATCAGGAAACAGTTGTCCTTCAGGAAGCCAAATGAGAGATGGATACAGGGGGAGTGGGTCAGAAGTGTGACATGTCAAACGCTGAGCTCAGGATCTCTTCTGTGTGTTTGTGCTCTTAGCTTTTAACCAGTCTCTCATGAGAACCATGACTTCTTGATTCATAGGTTGATGCTCAACTGCTGAGCCATGCTGCCTGGGCCCACTCTTGTAAAGACTCCTGAGCATATTTTGGTGTTGATCTAATAGAAGAAAGAGCTTTGAGCAAAGGTGATTTTTCCAGGGCCAGAGAGCAAAAGCAAGCCCACTATCAACAAGGTAATTGCCCTTTGGGATCAGGAGTTGGCCAAAAAATGGAAACAAAACAACATAGGATTCAGAATAAAGGCCTGTTTAACACCTGGAAATAAAAGATGGTGACTAGCATGGGTTCTGACTAAAGGGTCATTGCTCATGTGGAGGTGTAGATCCCAGACCTTACATCCCACTGAAGGGAAAATAGAAACTACTCCATGAAAGTCAGCCTATTCTCATTGAGCACATATTCTGGGAGGCATTTCAGGAGATGGCGATGATCCTATGGTCAATAAGTCTAGAGGAGAGCAGGCATGAAAAACAGCCATATCAGATCAATTTCACAAATACACCTCGTATATATACGAGGGAACAGAAAGAGACAAGCAGTTGTTTCTAATTCAGCTTTCAGAGGAGAACTTACAGAGAAGGCAGCACTAAAACTTCGCTTTGGAAAAATCTATATGACCTTTGTGGGCAGAGAGAGCATTGCAGTATAAGACTGCATCACAGGCACAGTGTGGAGATGTGAAAGTGAAAGGCTTGATTTGAGAAAGACCAATTGTTCATGGTGATTGACACTTGTTAACAGGACTCACGTAGTGCTAGCTCTGAAGAGACCCTGGGCCAGGTGTTGAGGTTGTATGAAGGAATCTGGATTGTGGTCTACAGTCTGGAGAAAGGTGCTTAAGAGATGCCAGGTAGGAAACACTGAGGCCACCTCCTCAACTCTGTTCCCTATTCCACCCTTATTGTCCTTTCTAACCAAACCCCAACTCTGTTCAGATAACCCATCTCTTCCTTACAGCATGCAGGGGAAAGTGAAGCCATTTCCAGTTCCAAGGCTAGATATGAATGGGCTTAAGCCAGGCATGCTAATGCATATCCTTTGCACTGCAATGCCTGCTCTTTCTGGATTATAATCAATAAATATACATAAGCAATATGATACTTAATTGTGCAGGATATGCAAGAGGCATACACAAATCAGAATTGTTATTGTAAATCAGTCCATTTTTTGTCAATTAGAAGAAAATCCCTTCAGGAATTCTCACTAAGCCAAATGCAAGGATTACTTCATAGATATGATTTCCAATATGGGCCAACATGAAGAATTACTGGCTGCCTTCTTCAATTATTTTTAGTTATATGTTAAATTTATGTGACCCATATATTCTTTCCTCAAAGGCCCCCAAGAATCTGGAAAGGATTAACCAGACTCTAATTTAGGAATAGAGATGGATGAGTCCATCTGTGTGCATTTACTGGCATGAGTCACTGGGGAGGTTGACTAAGTCACTATTTAAGATGATCCAGAACAGGTGTCTACAACTGTTTTAAGAATAAGTACTGTGGTGGCCATGAAAATGGCCTGCTCAGGTCTCCAACTTTGGGGATTGACAGTCCCAGCTGGTGGCTCTGGAATCCTGGACACCAAGGCCAAGGATGATAACCTTTATTCAAATTATAGCATGGTCCATCTCTAAGGGCAAGTGATTAAGTGTGGTGGGGGTACTAAGGTAGGCCCATTCCAGGGAGACATGGGACTCTTCTGATGGCTGACTTTGGTTCGAGGACTCCCCCTTGGCCTTGACCAAACTTTCTGAGTCCTGCACTGCAGTGTAAGCATTTCCTTCCTTTGCTCTCTCCCATATCACATATCACAGTCTGATGGCTCTCCTAGCATATTTGATCTCATCTTGGCTTCTTACTCCCAGAGGACCGGACTAACACAAGTACTGCTAAAACTATATCTCCCAAATTAAAACACTCAAGTGTATTTATTAAAATAGTCTTATAGTAAGAATAAAGAGCAAAGACATTAATTTGAGAATATTTATGAAAGACTTAGCCACTACATTTCCATTCTCTAATATGTGTATGATAACCTTTATTCAAATTATAGCATGGTCCATCTCTAAGGGCAAGCTCCTGTCTGCCTATTTAAAGCAATGAAGCTGAAGTTTGCTGCTTCTCTTGACAGGTGGGCAGCCCTAATTCAGAGTTATAAAAATTTTCATTCTCCTTTGGTGTATTTGTGAAATTAACCTGGACCTGTATTTTCTTTTGGGGTCATAAGTATGTGAAACATATATTCTAGGAGCCAATAATATTCCAATCACAGAGGATGTCCCAGAACCTATCACTGCCACTCCAGAGATAGCCATGCTGAAACTCTCTTCCTCCAGTAAGGAATAAGGGAGTGATTTTCTTATATTCCTAAACTCCTCCCATCACCAGGTTAAACATGAAGTTTAGTTTTGCACTGAAAATTTCAGTTGTCTGAAAGCCAGTGACTTAACCCAAGGCTGAGAGTGGATGTTTTTCCTCTGGCTCTGAAATATCAGACTCACTGGGTAGGCACACAACAGCTCCAATTTCCTATAATTGCACCTACACCAGTGTGGTTTATATGTCTTCACATATAATCCTATAAGGGTTGCAGGTATCAAGATGCTAAAATGTTAGTGTGTGTGGATTGTGAGTCATGGAAGATCAATTATCTCTATGACAAAATTCCTACAGAGAAAGAATGTGTGAAAGTTCCTAATTTTATGGCCTAAACATTATTTTTCCCCCCTGAAAATGTAAACAAGTCTTTCCAAATTCATTTATTCTAAAGGCCCTGTGACATTAAGGTCTTCCTTTCAAGGCTTTGGGGAGGGAGGAGAGTAGGGAGGATATGAAAGGAGAAGCCAAGAATAACTGAGTCTAAGTTTCCCACTACTTTACACATCAAAATGTAAGACTAAAACTTTCATTGCTATTCAAATTTATTCAGTTGTTTCCAGATCAGTTTTCTCCATATGAATTTGGTTACAAATTCCACTTGTTACTAGATTCATCAGGCCATTGACAGGGGCCCAGAACTTAGTATATAAAAAATATAGAGTCATGTCTCCATTCAATATCTTTGGCAGAGGCCATAGTAACCATTGAGATGAGCCCCTCTTTCTCCTTAGTCATAGAGAAATTTCACAGGGAAGCTGCAGAATATACTGTGAAGTGTGACTTGACTTGGTAGTTTGAGGACAGATACTCAACAGTTGTGTTTCTTTGAGGTCAACAGCTCCTATCATGATGTTAAGGTCAGAAATCTGTGATCAAGACTTACATCTGAGAAAGTAGCTATATGTCAAGTATAATTTTACCTTTCTTTGTCTGCATGGCTTGTTCCATCATTTCTTTCAAGAATTTGCTCAAATGTCACATTTATCAGAGAGGCTTTCTTAGACCTCACTACATAAAACAGGAAACATCCATTTTGCAGTCTCCTATCCCACCCTTACTTAGTTTTATATTCCTTCAGTACCTATCATACCTGATATGTTTATTTGTTCATGTTTATTTTCAAACTGGAACCTAAGCACTATGAGGGACCAGACTAACACAAGTTATGAGGGCAGGAGCTCTATTATGTTTATCTCGTATGCCAAGACCCTATAACAGTAACTGGAATTATTGTTGGTGTTTAATAAATGTTTATTGAGTGAATTTTTAAGTGACCACACAGATAGCAAAAACAAAAGGAGAAACTATGTGAAAAACAAAACAAAAAAATAGCTGGAGTTGCTTCTCCCATCTCTGTTTATCTTGATGGAGGGTGAGGAAGGAGTTTAAGGTCTTTTTCCAGATCTTTAGCTCCTGTTTAAAGCACAGACACTTCACAGAAAACAGGAATAGGCATAGATATAGGCTGCTTTATATACTTAGGTCTTGGACTACAGGTTGTGTGGAAGGGGGAGGGTCTTCTCTCAATATCTGTGGGGTCTCTGGACTTGTTTTGATATTGAACATTTGATCATTTTGCCTTCCCCACTCCTACCCTTTCAGCATAATTTTGGCAATCTGTGAAAATGAGTTTTATGTCAAAATTTAGGTAGTTTATGTGCAGAAATTTTTAGTACATATGTATACACATTTTTAAAATAATTATATGGGTTCCTATATAATACAGATGAACAACAGTAACTTTTTAATGGCCCTCAGGTGCACATATTTGTATTAACATAACACTTGGCTCCTGTTACCAGTCGTCAATGCATGGCTCATTTTAATTTACTCATTCATTTATTCTATTTATTTCTCATATATAATAAACAACTATGAAATCCACCACCTGACATGAGACTAGGACATTGGTAATAACTCAAACTGCCCAAGCTTTCCTATGAATGAAATGCTTCTTCTTTATAGCATTTAAATGCACAAGAATCCAAATGCACAAGTAGCATTTCTATAGCTCTCTTGAATTAGATATGGAATTGTTTGTGTGTACATGTAGTTAGATTTATGAAAAGTTGAGGCTCACCTTCACCCTTCTCTACTACACTTGGAAGACTGACTCCAATGATGTGGGTCAAAGAAAGAAATCGGTTTCAAGGTGGAAGTCAAATAGGGTCCAAAAGCTTTAAAGGAGTAAAGCACATAGGCATGAAGTGAAAGAAGGATGTCAACAAAAATAATCAACATCTAAAGTCATATCTGGTTAGCTATTGACCTGTTAAATACATATATTAGGTGAGGTTGTGACCCCTGGTAGGGACATTGCTTTAAAGATGAAATATATCAGAGATTAATCTTACGAGGAATTCTAATAAATGCAATTGTTGAAGATTGGCTGTAGGGTTAATACTCATTAGAGAGCTCTAGTTGGCCTTGGGAATTAGACAATAAGACAGTAAACTAATGGAGAAAAAACAGCCAAGGAATAGCAGGACACAAGAAACTTGGGAGCCTGAAGATTTCCACTAGATAGTTGACTGTTTCTCCCAAATACAGAGGAAAAATAGCTGAAAATAGATTATGTTCAGGAAAAGAACAAACCAAGGAGACTGACAGATGGATAGAAATCTCTGACACCAGTTGATCTCATATGAGATTAAAACTTAATAAAACTGTCCAATGAATCAGAGTGCAGGATAGCCTACAGCTCCATATGGTATTGAAATGGTATTGGAATAGGGACAAATACTATGTGCCTTCTTGGGAAAGAACACTAGTTGGCAATCTTCACACAATACTCTATTGTGCATTCATTCACTCAACAAATACTGAAAACCTGCTAGACAGTAAACTTGATCACCAGACTCACGGTGATACAGGGGCAGGTTTTGTTTTCATGGAACACCTGCAGAAACAAGGTGAAGTATGTTAGAATAGTTGAAGGATATTAAGTGTGGCTACAACTAGATAGTAATGGGGAGCTTTGATGAGCCAGGACACATGAAAGAATCAACACACCTGAGGGCCTTATAAGCCATGTTAAGGGTTTTGGTTGGACTATAGCTTAGTTGATATGAAGCCACTGAAGGATTTTTTATTTGACTTTATTAACAAATTTTCAAAGTAATACATGCAGAAGGTAGAAAATTAAATGGTACAGAGGACTTGAAATGAAAAACACAGTACCCCACTCCACCCTTTTTAACCCTAGTCCCGTTCCCTAGAGACAATGCATTTAACAATTTCTATTTTTAGATATTCTAAATTCCTAACATTAAATAATGTTTGAACAATAATTTCTTGGTTTATTAACTTTAGACAATCTTTAATAATACACCATTACAAAAGATAAGGATTTAACTTACACTATCCTCACTTTTCCTTTGCTTATCTTTTCCCAAGTTTTTGATAGTTATCATTTTAATGCTTCTATTGAATTTATAGCTTTGAACCACATACCAATCCTCCAGTTCTTGTTCCATTAACTGTAGATTCTTTTTCCATCCCCACTTTAAATATATGAGTAGCCCTACTCTTCCTTCCACCTCTTTTCCCACAGCCAATTTTCAACCTCTTTCTGCTCTCTTTAACTTGTCAGGGTTAATTTCAATTTCATTTCTGAATAAAAAATTAAGTCTTTCATGTTTTGCCTATAGGCTGATCAGAACACTAAGTACCAATAAATAGCATTTATATTATTTTGGCTATATAAATACTGTTTACTGAGAGCCACATAGAAGCTAGGACATTTTCTTCCATATACATCCAATGTCATGCCTGTGCCATTTGAAAGGAAATAGACTTACCGCCAATGTCAAATTGAGTCTCTTCTTATATTCCATGAGTATTTTTATTGTTGTTGTTTTAGAAATGGGCTTAAATTTCTTTTTTTTAAAATATATTTTATTGAGTTTTTACAGAGAGGAGAGGAGAGAGATAGAGTTAGAAACGTCGATGAGAAACATCGACCAGATGCCTCCTGCACACTCCCCACTGGGGATGTGCCCGCAACCAAGGTACATGCCCTTGACCGGAATCGAACCTGGGACCTTTCAGTCCGCAGGCTGACACTCTATCCACTGAGCCAAACCGGTTTCGGCTGGGCTTGAATTTCTTGACATATTTTTGTTTTGTTTCCTTTTTGGTTGACTAAAGAATGTATGTACTCAATACTCTCAAACATTGTAGCTTCTCAGTGATACTATCCTTGGCACAAAATGAATATTCTTCCCAGAGAGCCTGAGACTGTGTACTCTCATCTGAACTGGGTCTGTGTGCTGGATAACTAACTGTCACTCTAGAGTGAGACATCCTGTTGGATAACAGTCACTCTAAATCAGGGGTGGGGAACATCCAGTCCTTGGCCCGAGAAATCATTTGGTCTTGCCCTGCCAAGGCATTAGGGATGAGTTAATTAAATGTTTGACCAAATATAACAAGCTAATTTTTAGGTTGATAATTTTGTATGGCCTAAAAATGATGTTATAAATATCCAAATGGCCCTTGGCAGAAAAATGGTTCTCTACCCCTACTCCAGAGTGAGACATCCTGTTGGATAACTGTCACTCTAGAGTGATACATCCTGCCTGGGTGAGGTCCATTGTTTCCTAGATTCTGTTTCTTCCTCTTTCTTGGTTCTCATCCTCATTTTGCTGGAGAACTTCCTCAAGATATTTCTTCAGTAAGGGTGCAGCGAAGGTAGACTTGCTGAAAACTTGCATGTCAGAAAATATATTTTGACTTGACTCAAGAGCTTGGCTTGCTATGGAATTCTGGGTACATAATTTTTCATAAGGTGTGTGAAGACATTGTTCCATTGGCTTCTAGTTTTTAGTGTTGCTGACGAAAAATCTGCTGCCCAGTCTGTTTCTCATTCCTGTTTGGCTAAGCTAATTATGATGACCCAATTTTTTTTTCTCTCTGGGCAGTTTTAATGTCTTCCCTCTATCCTTAATATTCCAAAATTTCACATAATTGTGTCTCAATGTAGGTTTTATTGGAGCCCCCTGAATCTGGAGACTTAGTTCTTTCTGTTCTTCAATTATTTTTTTTCTTTGCCTATATTTTCTGTTTTCTCTTTAAAAAACACTAATGGTTAGATATTGTCTAGATCTTTCCTTTCTTCATAGTTTCTGCTGTTTATTTTTGATCTATATCTAGGGAGATTCCATCAACTTTATTTCTAGCTTGTCTATGGGGTATTTTTTGACAATATTTCACTTGTAAAGGGCTCTCCTTATTCTCAGTTTTTCCTTTCTCTGTAGCATCCTGTTTTCATCTTACAAATATACCTCAGATCTTTCTGAAGATATAACTAGATTTTAAAGTTACTGTTTCCATTTTGACTTTGTTTCCTCCAGAATTGGGTGCAGTTTTCCAATCTCCTAATTCTAATTGGTAATTTTTTCTTACATACGTCTCCCTTGGCCCTCCCCCCCCCCCCCCCCCCCCCCCCAGTGCTCAATGTCTGGTAATTCCTATCTGACCAGTTGTATTTAAGGATTAATATAATGTTGACTTTTATAGGAGTTGATATGGGTTTCCTCTGTCATTGTATGGTTTGGTCTGTTTTTCCAGTAAGCTTCTTCTATGACTAGAAACGCTTGGTTACTTGAGTATGGGGCGTTTCAACTGTCAGTAAAGAATTAGCTGATAGGCTAAGGGATCACTTATTTACATAAAAAGAAATTTCATTCTGAAGCACCAACTCCTACCTCTCTCAGGTAATTTATTCAATTTCTTTATATAAACAACAACAACAACAACAATAGCAACAACAGAGTTCTCACTGGTACCAATAGTTGACTGCCTGAATTCTATGCACAAGGGATAGGGTAGAATGCGATGGGGTTCAATTTTACAACTGGTATAATTCTTTAGTAGATTGACTTTTTAGGTGCCCAAGCCTCTCTGTGGTTATGTTATTCAGATCAGCTTATATTCTCTCTGAAAGGTACCTTCACTCTTTCATTCTTTTTTCATACTTCATCCACTTTCTGTCCAGAAATGTGTTGAGGTCTTCTTCATTCATAACCAAATGCCTTCCAGTTTTCTTTTACTTCAATTTCAATGGGGCCTGTAGAGGGAGGAGAGATAAATTTGTATGTTCAGTTCATCATCTTAAATTCAAAGTAGCCCTGGAAGCTTTTAAGTAAGGAGGTAGTATGGATAATTTTACATTTTTAAGACATCCCCGGGGCTGTACTGATGAAAATGGATTAAAGAGGGCAAGAATAGATATAAGTATTATTCTAAATAACTCAGGATCTAATTTCCTTTCTGAGAACATGCAATATCTGGGACTTTGGGGAGTCAGGCACTTCATCAAAATAACCCATTATTCAAAATCCAATAAGCTAGTAGATGCTTTCATGGTGCCCTAGAGGGAAGGACTGAAACCTGAATAACCTGAAACCTAAAAAGAGTTGAATGACACTAAAGGGATCATCCTAGCTCTGTCTATTGGGAAACACTTCAGGAGCCTACCTCAGATTCTTCCTTTGAACTGGAATTTGGGATAAACAAAGGTATTTTTTGTTCTGATAAAATTAGATGAGGAGCAAGTACAAGCAGCCAAAGTGCTGGCAAGTAGAGACATAAAGATATCTCTATTTGCTGGTCGATTTCTTCATTTACTCATTTATTTTGTTATTCAAAGCACTGTAGTTACTAACACCCACTGTAATCAGAATGCCCAGGTTCAAATCCCAGCTCTATCACTTGTTGGCAGTGTAGCCTTAGGCACTTCAATTGCCCTCCATAAAATTCAGTTTGCTCATTCCTAAAAAAAGGAGCAGTAAATTTCCATCTTATAAGATCACTGTGAGGATTTAATGAAACTATATATATAAAGGAACCAGTCCAATAACTGGCATGTACTTGACATCCCACTAATCGATAGCAATTATTATTATTTTTTTTGTAATCCTCACCTGAGGATATTTCTTCCATTGACTTTTTTTAGAGAGAGAGTGGAGGGGAAGGAGACACAGAGAGGGAGAGAGAGGGAGAGAGAGGGAGAGAGGAACATTGATATGAGAGAGACACATTGATTGATTGTTTCCTGTGTGTGTCCCAACTGGGGCCAGGAATCGAGCCTGCAACTGAAATACATGCCCTTGACCAGGAATTGAATATTTGACCCATTGGTCTGCAGACCAATGCTCTAACCACTGAACAAACTGGCCAGGGGTTGATAGCAATTATTTTAAAGGTTGAATGGCCCTAACTGGTTTGGCTCAGTGGATAGAGCATCGGCTTGTGGACTCAAGGGTCCCAGGTTCGATTCCGGTCAAGGGCATGTCCCTTGGTTGCGGGCACATCCCCAATAGGGAGTGTGCAGGAGGCAGCTGATCGATGTTTCTCTCTCATCAATGTTCCTAGCTCTCTATCCCTCTCCCTTCCTCTCTGTAAAAAATCAATAAAATATATATTTTAAAGGTTGAATGGACATT
The DNA here is from genome assembly GCF_963259705.1 of Myotis daubentonii. Classification (NCBI taxonomy): domain Eukaryota; kingdom Metazoa; phylum Chordata; class Mammalia; order Chiroptera; family Vespertilionidae; genus Myotis; species Myotis daubentonii. The sequence goes on from NC_081849.1 coordinate 34,895,840, forward strand.
CAACATCTATGTTTAAAGCACCCAGATGAAAGATATTCATGAAATAAGGGAAAATACTTCTATGATTGAGAAATGACATAATAAAAAATCCAGCCTTAGCCGGTTTGGCTCAGTGGATAGGGCGTCGGCCTGTGGACTGAAGGGTCCCTGGTTCAATTCCAGTCAAGGGCACAAGCCTGAGTTGCAGCTCGATCCCCAGTAGGGGGCGTGCAGTAGGCAGCCGGTCAATGATTCTCTCATCATTGATGTTTTTCTCTCTCTCTCCCTCCCTCTTCCCCTCTGAAATCAATAAAAACACATTTTAAAAAATCCAAAGAGAAACATCTAGGTCAAATCTTATTATTTATGCACCCACCCAGTTTTCAGTAAAGCAAACAAAATGGTGTATTACAATAACTAAATAAAAAGAAGTGAGCTAAAAGAAAACTGGCTGGATGTATACAACATTAATCCTACATCCTCGACTCTAGTTGAAGCTACAAAGAAATGGGAGTTTCTGAATATGATTAGAAGAACATTTAAGAAAATCTTTTAATCAAGTGAAATTCAAGTTGGTTATATCTAGTTCTTTTATTCCAAAGTAAATATTTCTATATTGTGTGAACTTTATCTGCTCAACTAGTAACTCTTGACAATGATAGAAATCTGTGTCACTATGGAAATATAAACACCAACACTGAGCCAGTTGCCCATTGTTTGCTAAAGACAAGCATCCTACTGGAATTTTCCTGAGTTTTCAAGTGATATCCACTCTTTATTTAATCAAAGATGGAATTCTACCTGAACAATGGAACTGAGTAAAGAGCCTAAAACCCTAAGTAGCTTGTAAAACCCTGTGAATTTAGAGCCCTTCCTTTAGATCATAAAGCAACTACCAGACTCCTTTTAGAGGTTGGTGTAGGAAGTGTAGGAGGGCATAGGATTAATTACACTGCTTTTGTAAAAGCCATCTAAAAGTGAAGTCTAGTTCTCCAATGATAGTGAGTTAATTTGATGATAATAATGGCAGTTGACATTTTCTTTGTACCTACTAACGGCCAGCTAACTGTTCTAATCACTTTCAGAGGCACTAAAATTTAATCCTCACAATAATCCTATGAAATCAATCCCATTTTAGAGATGAGGAAATTGGGTGACAGAGACATTAAGGAACTAGCCCAGAGTCATACAACTAACAGGTGAAAGAACCACGATTTGGAGGCAGGGGAGTCAACTGTGAGAGTTGATGATCTTAACCTCTAGGCTATGGGAAGTAGTCAGCTCACTACTCTGTGAAACAGCATAAAATAAAGCAATCCCTTGGATAGTATGCACTGTATTCACAAACCTCTTCAGAATTACTGAGTCTCTATGACAACCCGTGGGGTAGGAATTTTTATCCTCATCGTATACACAAAGAAATAAGAATACCAAAATAAAACAACTTTCCTAAGAGCTAACCCTAGCTATGGGTTCTATTTCACCAGATTACTTTTCAAGCTCTTTGAAAACTACCCAATACACAAAATATATGAGTCCTCAGGGAGCTATGAAAATCATGATAAATTTGTATTTCAGTTGGGTTCTATGGTCAGGGTTTTTGGAATAACTCATTAAAAATAAAATCCAGTGAGTCCTCAGGATGTCAGGATGAGAACTACTCTCTGTGGGCTATGGGCCATGATGGTGAACCAAGGGCTAGCATAGAAAGCTCTCAGAACTGTCCCAATTAGGGTTAGGAGTGAATCTGATAGCAGAGAGCTGAGGAACAAGACTCATAAACAGAAGGCCTTGCCCCTGAGAAATTCTGATTCCACTTTCTTACTGTGTTTTTAACCCACTTTCGAGAGACAAAACTAGGGCAGTGAGCCCAGAGGACAAGGCTAGAGCCCTAAGAGACAGAGGCTGAGGAGTGAATCGTTGTCTCTGTCTACCTCCCCACACCTCTCTATCTGCCACCTTGCTGGGCACTCCTTACATCTGTGTGAGGAGGTACAATTTCATAATATTTTCCTTCCATTCAGGCAGATAGGCCAGGCTGGTAGCCACTTCCTTCTGGATTGGCCAGGCCCAGGCCTCAAAGAAGGGAGCCAGGTTCTTCTGCACTTGGTGGGAGAACATCTTCACCCACAGATTCATCTTGTCAACATTGTCGGTGGGCAAGTTGGTCTGGTTACGATACTCAGTGAAGAGACGGATGAAGGGCTCCCAACCAAAGGCTTCCTGGAGCTGAAAAGAGAAGGATGAGGCAGGATGAGACAGTTAGTCTACAACAAGAAGACCTAAAAAACACTCTGATAAATGAATTTACTGCATTGAACCCCTTCAACACTAATTGCATGGCTATGACGGACCATCTTTCCTGTTTTATCTGCTGGCCTCATACCCTAACTCTCTCATATTTGAATCTTAAGAAGGGCCTCTCGCCCAGTTGATGTGGCTCAGTGGTTGAGTGTCGACCCAAGCACCAGAAGGTGGTTAGTTCGATGCCTGATCAGGGCACATGCCCTGGTTGCGGGCTTGATCCCCAGTAGGGGGCATACAGGAAGCAAATAATACGTTTCTCTCTCTCTCTTCCTTCCTCTCTCTGAAATCAATTTTTAAAAAAGGGGTCTCTCAGCTAGCACAGTGCTCAGCACAAAGAAGACACTCAATAAATGATTGTGTGTTGTGCTTGTGGGGCTGAGGCAGTTAAATCTATCATTATTCATATATCTCACTAGATTATGTAATATCTCACTAGGATATTACACAAAGCTTTAAAATGGGCTGGCATGAAAAAAAAAGTCCTTATATCTTTCATAGTTTCAAAGTTAAACCCAATATTTGGGGAACTCCTATCCTGACATAATCCTCATTAATCATAGATCTTTGTTAATTTACAAGGCAACTAAAATGGCCTTGGGCGGGGTGGAGGGGGCGGGGGGGGTATGAGTCTGGTAGAAGCAGAACACTATATATATTCTAGGTAGCTAGAGTTAAGAGTATCATTTCAGAAAGGTACCCATCCTGAGACCATTGGAAACAGCCCATGTTAGGCTGGGTTATAGAGCTGTAGCATGAAAAGAGACATTAGCAGTTCCCTAGAACAACCTCAACTTTATGTCACAGATGTGGAACTTTTGTCCCTGGGGTGAAGTGGCCCTAATGACAAGTTAAGTAGAGTCCCCCAGGCAGTTTCACTGCCATTCTCAAGGCCACGGGAATAAACACAGAGGAACTGGAGCAGGTGGAAAAACCAGACCACATCGTGTGACTGGTCTGGGATTGAGTTCCAGAATCCAAGGTGATGAAACGCTCCACAATGAACTGGGAACTAATCCAGGGTCTCAGGGGCAGAACTGGGGTGTTTGAATGATAATTCAAGGCAAAGGCCACCTCCATGTTCAGGCCAGGGAGAAATCTTAGATCACCTATAAGGTGGAAACAGGCACAGCCAAGTCATATTGAGAAGAGGGTATACTCATCTGAGGAAAAAAAAATATGTCCTATCCCATATTTGTTTTGTGTGTGGGGAGGCTTTTTGGTTTTAGATAGCTATTAAATAGCAGTCAATGGTGTCAATCTCAGTTATGTCTGGTCTAAAGCCTGTGATAGTAACTGTATTTATAGCAATACACATGCCTCTACCATGTTTTCACCTCTCTCAGTGCTTCCTATCTAGTCTCATGCATTTCTTCAAGTTCATAGGGTGAGGGTGGGGATGAGGCAGTTAACTCTACTTAGGATCATGCAAAATGATATACTGAGAGGCATCATCTAATAGGACTGTCACAATTGGGCTTTGTTAGGGTCTCCTGAGGCCTAGCGTGGGAGACAGGTGTAGTGGGAGGTCTTCTGGGTTACAAGAACATCACCTAACAATGATGCTCTGGTATCTCCAGAATAAAGGGTTCCCATCACCCTTCCTTTTTGCCTAGTATACCTGTAAGTATGTTTCCAGGGCTGTCCACGCATTCCAGTTTTTCAGATTGGGACCCTTGCTCAGGTAGATTCTGACTCTTTTCTCCCGAACTGGGGGCCACAGGGCAATATTGGCACGGCCTCGAGGAATGCCCAAGACCGTTTCGTGAACATAAACACACCACAGGTTGCAGGTGGCCTCAGTGGTGTGTGGTGGGAATTCCCACTCCTGCCGCTGCTGGTTGCGGCCAAGCTCATGGACAGGGCCCCATAGCCCCTTGGTTCTGATGAGTTTCTCATTGATGAGCTCCTGCACTGACTCCAGGTGGCACATGATGGGGTACCCCGCATGCATCCAGCCTGAAAATAGAGGAGGGAGGTGGAGGGTTAGAGTGCTCCCCACATATCTTACAAAGTTCTTCTCTGTTTTGTATCTCCCAAAATACTTAGTAACCCCAATGACTTCCAGAACCCCGTACTGCTCAGAAGGTCAATCCAAATCCAGGGCTTTCCTCCTTATCCTCTCACTCTGTAATGATCCCTCATCCTCATTCTGAACTGAGAGCATGTGCTTATGGGAGGTGATGCAGGTCCCAAATCACTGTTCATGTTACTACTCAAGATTTCTATGTTTATGAGAGTGCCCTGTACATGGGAACCTATGTCATTATACTCTTTTCTCAAAATTAAGAATTCATTGAGGGTGTTTCCCTTCTTGTCATTTAGATGTGGAGTTGCCCACATTAATATTACTTTATAGTGATCGTAAGCCAAAAAAACCTAGATTCTAGAGCAATGTCCATGCTTATTTAATTTCTATAGACCCCCTTATAGAAATAAAATTTCTATAGGCCCAAATTTTTTAGGCCTCCTGGCTCACTGGTAAAACACCATCAAAATATCACTTTAAACGTCTTCCTCAATGTCTATTGAGGGTACACACAATATATTAATTATCCATTCCATAATTGTTGGACATTTAGGTAGTTTCCAAATTTTGTGAAAGTCACTGAGTCTATTTTTTTTTTTAAATACACCTTTTTCCTTTTCATTTAAATAACGAGGATTACATCTTATTTGTCTTGCTAGAAAAGCATGTTTTCCCTGCTGGCTGCCTAATGCATGGCCTTTGGGAGAAAGAAGTCCCACAGGGCTGCTTGGAATAGGCACCCACCTACTGAAATCTGCACATCGGCAACAATCCTCTGAGGCAGACGCAAGGGGAAGGGCTCAGCCCCCAGCCGCGCCACAGCCTGCATCACCTCATCCCAGAGGCGAAGCACCGGCTCAGGATTATCCAGTGTGCGAAGGTTGGCGGTTGGCACTGTCAGGATGATGTTGTCCGTAGCCAGCTCTCCCCAGGGACCTGGATTCTCCTGGAGACACCTCTTCCACTCCTCCAGGGATGTCTCCCCTGAGAAGAGAGGCCATGGGGTTGAAATGCCCTCTTCCGAATCCCTTAGGTTAAAACACCTAACTTGAACCCCAGGAGGAGAACACCAAGGCCATGAACAACCATGTCCTCATCTCCATCCTTCTTCTATGGCATCCCCATGGATGTGGGTTGGTCTATCTCCTTGGCCCCAAAGATGAATCTAAGGAGGCTTACCTTCCTTCTTTCCTACAATCTGAATCTTTCTCTTCCTGCACCAAACAGTCCCAGTGTCCTCCTCACCCCCAACTCTCCTGCCCCAGGGTTCACTCCATAGCGCACACTCACCCAATTTGTAGAATGGAGCATGCACAGCCCCTTTCACAGTGATGGGCACAGAACCCAGCTTGCTGCTCTGAGGCACGATGATGTAGAGGAGGCCGCCCCAGAGGCAGGTGATTGATTTTGTGGTTTTGTCCAAGCAGCACCGGTTGATTACCAGTGGGCCTCGGAACAGCTTGCTGGCTCTGGTCAGGTCATCTGTGTGGCAGCCAATCTGTATCTGGAGCAGAGATACCCCCCCACAGAGTCACCTCAAGTGCATGCGGTGGAAGAGGATAATGCCCATGAGGTGGGGACAGGAAGGGCACCAGGCTATATGACCCCATGTCTATGAACTGTGTGTGCTAAACCTATGGAATTGCATCATTCTTTAGGTAGTATGGACTGAATGGTGTGAAAATATCCTCCTAGGGGAGTCAAACAGCTCTACTAAGGTGATGTTAAGATGCTGATGTGAGGGCACTAGGTGTTCCATGATGGGGACTCTGGTGTTGGCAATGGGATGGAAGGGATCCAGCCTTTTGCTGACTCCAGAGGAGGCCCAGTGGCATCTAGTGTGACAGGCTGATGTGGTAGAGGATTGACTCAGTTCTGATCTATAAGACTCCCCTTCCTGAGCCAGTGGAGTGACCCTTGTTTTTGGTGGAGTCCTAGAATTCTTTTCCTGGGTTTATGCTAATCAAACGCTAGGATAAATGCAGGCACAGAATAAGTCCTGTCACAGAGACCCTCAAGGGAGACAGAGCAGCACTGCAACTTAATATGTGACTAGGGTATGTATATGTGTAAGTGACAGAGCTGACGGGGGCCAGGGATAGCAAGGAACAGTCTTTGGCATCCCAGGAAGAAGCTGGAGTCAGAAAGGCCTTGAGCTACAGTGGGAGAGACATATGAGATGGAAGTGAACTAAGGTTTACTGAATACCACTGTGTGCTAGGGCGCATTCCACATGGCACCTTTCCTATTCCCTACTCTATGATATCAGTGAAACGCACAAAACTTCAGGGTGAGGAGGTGATTAGGTTTGAGTCCTGGCTCTGAAATATATCAGATCTATACATTTCAATCAATCACTTAACTGTTCTGCAGGTTAGTTGCCTCATCCTTAAAATGGGGGTAAAAGTACATGCCCCATATTGCCAGTAGAGTTTTTATGAGGATCAAGATGCCAACTGTGAAAGCAAGAACATTTGGGCTCCATGTTTCCTGGGGAGGTGGGGTGTGGCCTTACCTTCAGGTCAGCAGAGGCCGCAGCTTCAGGCAGGGAGACCTCTATAATTTGCCTTCCAGGTATGTACAGCCCAGTGCTCATCCAGCAATATCGGGTGCCTGTCAAAAGCATGGAAGGACTTTACTCCCCCTCCATAATCCCATCTCCATCCAGCATCTCCACAGGCCCTTCATCTTTCCAGTCCACGCTGCCCTGACTCAACTCTTGCAAACATTACCTAATGCCTCAATCCCTATCTCCTTAAAAGTACATGGCAAAGGGTGGAGATGGCCTTCTGGAAGTGATCAGGTCCCTGAAGTGAGCTAAGTCATCATGTCTCAGTCCCCCAACCCTGAGCTCCCACCCCTACTTCCATACCTGGATTGTTGCAGTTGACTTGAACAGTGATAGGAGATTCAGAGGGGCGCAGATAGGAGCTGCTGTACATGTCTTCAATTTCTGGGACTAACAGAGAGAGGTCACTCCCAGAGTGGGCCAGACCTGTGGCCAGGGAGAGCATAGCACCCCTGCAGCAGTCATTGATGACTGGGTTCTCTCGGGTCGCCACTGGGAGCCGGTATCGACTCAGCAGCTTCCTGAGGAGCCGATGCACAGACATATAGGCAGGGATCTCTTCTGCAGGGATCTGCAGGAAAGCTGCGCCATCCGGCCCCAGCTTTGCCAACCACCCCTTTTCCACATTCCCTCTCTTCCTGCCCATTATAACCTGGAACTCAGCCAGAGTGGAGCGGAAGTGATAGGTCCTTATCCCCGCTTTCGGAGTACGAAAGGGCCCTGGATTGAGGCTTTGGCTTGTGATACTGATGCCAAGGGGGTTGAGCAGGAGGTTCCCTGGGAACCGAGCCAGAGGCGACACTCCGGGGTTCTTGAAGGCCCACCACCAGGCTTGGGCTGCAACAAACAGGCCCCCACCCTCAGCTACAAATTCCTGCAGCTCCTTGACTCCCACATCACTCGTGGGCTCAAAACAATAGACACTCGCATCACTGGTCAGATTGGGCTCAATGCTGGTGTCTATGCCCCCAACTGCAAGCAGACCACTCATTGTCCTTAGTTCCGTCTGCACCACGATCTTGCCTCGGCGGCCTGCGTCCAGCCAACGCACAGCATTGAGCAGAAAGGGGCCCAGTTTACCCACAGTGAATAGTACCTTGTGGCCCATCACTACCACCCGGCCCCGGCCATAGCGGGCAGCCGCTATAACGCAACCGTGGTAGGAATCTAACCCCAGGGGAAAGGCTAAAGCTCCATGCACTAGCAGTTGGGATGGGAAACAATCCGAGTTGCTGATGTCCAGCTCAGAAATGCCGTGCAGAAGCTCCTCTCTGTCCTCGGAAAGATCGTCTTCACAACTGCAAAAGAGACACATGTTCTCTTAAAGGAGAGGCTCTGCAGATAGCTCTAGAACAGCGCCTGGCATATAGCAAGAGTCAGCTTTACTAATATTATCATCCTTAGCTCTTCCAGAGAGCGGGAGAACCTAGTGGGCAGATCTGACTTCACTGGGTATGGAGACTCCTTTGAGGGAAGACAGAGGGACTCAGCAATAATTCTGCTCTGCTTAATCTCTGTGTATAAATTCTCCAAAGGAAATCTCGAAGAAAGCCTTGCTGTGTTTACCCAACACTATATGTGAAATATTCTGGATTTAAGTGTTAAAAGTGCCCTTTAAGCATTACATAAAGAACTGGCCTGGCTGGTGTGGCTAAGTGGTTGTGTCAACCTATGAACTAGGAGGTCAGGGTTCTATTCCTGGTCAGGGCACATGTCCGTGTTTCAGGTTCCATCCCCAGTGGGTGATGTGCAGGAGGCAGCCGATAAATAATTCTCTCTCATTATTGATGTTTCTATCTCTCTCTCCCTTTCCCTTCCTTTCTGAAGTCAATAAAAATATATTAAACAAAAACAACAAAAGAACTGAATGGAAAATCATCTTTTCATCCTTATAAGGAGTCTTGTTTATAAATTTCATGCTATTAGTTTTCTGGAAAAAACTTCAATGGACAGTTGAGTTCATGGTGCTGTTAGAATCACTATTATTTCAAAACTAGAGGCCCAGTGTATGAAATTCATGCATGGTTAGGGTCCCTAGGCCTGGCTGGAGATCAGGGCCAATTGGGGCCTTCCTTCCCTGGCTGCCAACTGGGGCCTTCCTTCATTCCATGCCACTCCCTGGTGATCAGCACATGACATAGTGAGGGATCGAACTCCCGGTCTCCCGGTCAAACTCCTGAGGGGATACTTTGCATATTAGCCTTTTATATATATCTATAGATGTGGGCCAGGGGGGCTGACTGGACTCAATTCTAGTGAGACCCTCCTGTTACCTGAACCCAAGAGGACTGACTATCTACTCCAGCTCTTCAGCCATTCATTGCCAGCCCACAGGACTGCTGCATATCCATGCTATATGTTTTTTCAGAGCACCATCTGTTCCTGCCCAAAATGGAGATGGAGCCTGTGGGATGATTAGGGAATATGGGGGCAGAGTGACCTCTATAAGCTGAGATCCCAGAGCTGAGATCCCAGTGGTATAGATCCCTATACCATTTGTGATAGGTAAGGCTATGGCAACTGTATGGTCAGAAGGAAGCTGCAAGGAAACACTGAAAAACAATGAATTTTAGCTTCTGCATTTAAATCAAGATCAATTTTTAATTATTTATTATGTATGGAGTGGGATACATTTCGAGATTTTATCCCCCATAAAGGTTTCAGAACCATCTGTTGAAAAGATTTTTAGCACCTTGCCAAAAACTAATTGTGCATAAAACTGTGGGTCTATTTTTTAACTGTCTAGTCCAGTGGTTCTCAACCTCCTAATGCCGCGACCCTTTAATACAGTTCCTCATGTTGTGGCGACCCCCAACCATAAAATTATTTTCGTTGCTACTTCATAACTGTAATTTTGCTACTGTTATGAATCGTAATGTAAATATCTGATATGCAGGATGTATTTTCATTGTTACAAACTGAACATAATTAAAGCATAGTGATTAATCACAAAAAAATATGTAATTATATATGTGTTTTCTGATGGTCTTAGGTGACCCCTGTGAAAGGGTCGTTTGACCCCCAAAGGGGTCGCGACCCACAGGTTGAGAACCACTGATCTAGTCTGTTTCATTCATCTGTATTTCTATCCTTATGCCAAACCACCATAGGTTAAAATATTGAGTGTTCTGATACATTAACATGGTGTATTTTTCCATTTCTTTAGGTTTTATTAAATTTGTCTCAATATGTTTTGTAGTTTTCAACATACAGGTCCAGTAACATATTTTGTTAAATTTATCCATTAGCATTTCATGTTTTGGGTCCTGTTTTAATTGATACTGTATTTTTAATTTCAATAACTTTTTTTTGGCTGCTAGTATATAAAATATAATTAATTTTTGAATGTTGAACTTGTATTCTGCAACTTTGCTTAATTATTATAGTAGCTTTTTTTGTAGACTGAACATTTTTTTTACACAAATGATCATGCTTTCTGCAAATAAACATGGGTTTACTTCTTAATTTTTAATCTCTATGCCTTCTTCTACTTGCCTTATTGCATTGGCTAGGCCCTTTTGAACAATGTTGACTAAAACCAGTGGGAGCAGATATTCTTCCTTTCCTTGTTCTCAATCTTAGGGTATTTTACCATTCAGTACATTCTTAGGTTTGTTTTTTCAGAGATAACTCTTGCCACATTAGGGTCCCTTTTTATTTTGAGTTTGCTCACATTTTATCATGATTAGGTATTAAAGTTTGTCAAGTGCTGTGTGTGTGTGTGTGTGTGTTGTGTATGTGTGTGTGCATGTCTTTAATTATATGGTTTTCTTATTTGTTTTGTTAATATGGTGAATTAATTTGATGTTTGAATGTAAAAGCAGCCACACATTCCTAAGATAAGTCCTACTTCATCATGTTGTATTATCCTTTCTCTATATCGCTATATTCTATTCACAATATTTTTTAAAAGAATTTTTGCATCTTGTTCATGAGGGATATTGTTCTGTAGTGTACTTTTCTTGGGATGTCTTTCTCTGGTTTTGGTCCCAGAGAAATGCTGGTTTAATAAATCAAGTTCCAAAAATTTTCCTTCTCTCCTGTTTTCTAGAAGAGTTCATGTAGGATTAGTATTATTTGTTCTTTGAATGTTTAATACAATTCATCAGTGACACTATCTGGGTCTGGAGGCTTTTTAAAATTGGGTTTTTTTGTTTTGTTTTTTTGTTGTTTTTTGCATTGTCATTGATTTTAAGTAAAGCTTTTATTTTAAAACAATAAATATAAAAGCTGACAATATAGTAGAGTTCCTATTTTCCCCTCACCCAGTTTCCCTAATGTTAACATGTTATACAATCACTAGAGTCCCGCTGCACGAAATTTGTGCAAGGGGCTCAGCCCCCTCCGCTGTGGCGGCTGCCTGGGCCCCCTGCCAAGGCAGCTGCCTCTGCCTCAGCCCCCACCACCGTGGCTTTGTCTGGAAGGTCGTCCGGAAGGATGTCCAGTCTAATAAGCATATTACGCTTTTATTATTATAGATAGTACATTTATCAAAACTAGGAAGTTAACATTGGCAAGATACTGTTACCTAAAGTCTAGACTTTATACAAATTTTCCCGGTTTTGCCACTAATGTTTTCTAGTATCCAATCCAGACTACCATATTGCATTTAGTATTGAAACATTTTTAATTACAGTTCAACTCAATTAACATATATTTTCTGTTTCTTCTTTTGTCAATTTTAGTAGTTTTTGTCTATTAGGAAATTTTCCATTTCATCCAAGTTGTCAAATTTATTGGCATAAAGTTGTTATAATATTTCCTTATTATCCTTTTAATGTCCTTTATTCCATCCCTAGAATTTATAATTTGTGTTATCTCTGTTATTGGCATAACCATATACTTAGAAATTTATCATACTTTTTTTTTTTCTACCAACCAGCTTTTGGTTTTATTGTTTCCTCTATTGTTTTTCTATTTCCTATTTCATTTATTTTTGCTCTTATTTTGATTATCTTCTTAATCTTTCCATATATTTTGGGTTTAATTTGATTTTCCTTTTTATTTTTTTACCTTTTGGTGTGGAAACTTAGGCCAATGAGTTTAATTTTTCACTTTTCTAATAAAAGCATTTCAATTTCTCTCTAAGCACTGCTTTAACTGCATTCCACAAATTCTGGCATGCTGTATTTTCATTTTTATTCAGTTCAAAATATTCTATAATATCCTTTGTAATTTCTTCTTTGACTTACAGAGTATTTGTGTTTTTTAACTTATAAATATTTAGGTATTACATATATGTTTGTGCTATTGATTTCTAACTTAATACCATTGTGATCAGAACATACTATTCATGATTTAAATCCTTTTAATCTTGTTGAGACATTTTTATGGCATATCATATGGTCTTGCTTCCTGAATATTTCACGTGCACTTAAAAAGAATATACATTCTGCTGTTGTAACCTTGTTCACAGTTTACATATTCAAAAATTAAAATTGAATCAACAAATATGGGGGAAAACTCATGTTAAACAAAAATAGGACCAAATGAAAAAACAATTCAAATAATTTTTGAACAGAGTATTTTCTGTGCTCTGTGTAGAATATTCTAAGGACAACAACAACAACTAACTACAAAAAAACCCTGAACTTAGTGAGTTTGCTGCTGGTAATAATAAGGGAATAGTAAGTTATTTTGTGTGCAGTACAGGACTGAGCAAATGAGTACATAATGAAGTTGCTGGAAACCAGTATTCTCACTATGATAGAGGAAGATACAAACATGGAGTGGGTGGAGGAGAAGAATAATTCTGTGGTTTTGGATTAAAATTGGGGGTATCAGTATAGATTCAGGATTAAAACCTATATATTTCTTGGCTCTGTTTTTTTAGGGGTCCGGAAATGATGACAGTACAATGGCAATGAGCACACCTAGATGAGCTTGGTTTCTAAATACTATTCACCACTAAAAGGATCAGGATTCCTTGAAGCAACAGCTGAATCTAGGTTTTGGACAGGAAGAGGACCAGGTAAACATGCAACATCTTGTGTCAATAATTAAGTATTAAAAACTGATGGGGTTTGTCAGAGGACTCAGGACTCATCTTTTTTTTAAAAATATATATTATTGATTTTTTACAGAGAGGAAGGAAGAGGGATAGAGAGTTAGAAACATCGATGAGAGAGAAACATCGATCAGCTGCCTCCTGCACACTTCCTACTGGGGATGTGCTTGCAACCAAGCTACATGCCCTTGACCGGAATCGAACCTGGGACCCTTGAGTCCGCAGGCTGACGCTCTATCCACTGAGCCAAACTGGTTAGAGCAGGACTCATCTTAATAGGGCTCTTACTTGCCAAATTTGTGACAATTGGACCTTCAAAGAATACCAACTATAAATAAATTATAACACATTTGCTTTCTTTAAATAAAAGGCGGGGGGGGGGGGGGGCGGGTTCCATGAGTACAGAGCCATACCAAGGCAAAAAGAATTTAAAAACAACCACAGAACCAACAGCACAATGTTGTGAGGGTGGGGAGGGAAAGTTCCTCTGGAAAGAAGCATGCAATCAATTGTGGGAAAAACCTACAAGTAAACCTATACTCAGCTGGAGTAAGTCCTAGAGCATCATGTTGCTATGGGTTTCTGGAAGAGAGGCATCTACTAGTATATTAGAATAGGAGAGGAGGAGGCAGTGTCTGGAGGAGGTGATACTTCATATGAATCATTAAGGAACACAGGAGCTCCCCAAGTGGTAGAAGCAAACACTTTTATAAATATTGACTAAGGCACAGATCATGAACGGTTGATAAAACCACAGGGTAAAAGATTGTTGAACAGGATATTAATAGTCTAAATTGCCATTATTTAAATTATTTAAATAGGGGAAAGGCACGAAAGGCACTATTACAATGGGAAATTCTGGCAAACTCTAGTTTAACTAAATGGCCAATTTAAACATCGCCAATAACAAATTGACCACAAGTCTTCTTAGTTTGATATATTGTGATAAACACAATGTCACCTGTATAATATTCTTGCCAAAAATATTGAACTGAGTGTACTCATGAGAAAGCAACTAGACAAATCCAAACCAAGGGGTAATTCCATGCAATAACCAGGCTGGATGCCTCAAAAATGCTCATGTCCTGAAAGATAAGAAAAGCTGGGAACTATTTTGGTTAGATCCTTAATTAAAAAAAAAAAGACATTGTTAGGACAATTGGAGTAATTTAAATATGGACATTAGATAAGAGTATTGTATCAATGTGACTTTTGAGTGAGACAGCTGTGTTTTGCTTATGTCGGACAATGCCTTTGTCTTTAGAAGATATATGCTGAAGTGTTTAGGTGTGAAATGTCAAGATGTCCAGAGGTTACTCTCGAGTGGTTAGGCAAAATAGTCTGTCCCTGTGTGTTTATATAGAATATGTGACAAAATCTAACCACTGGTGAATCTAGGTGATAGGTAAGGTTATTATTATGTTATTTTTTCAACTTTCCCATAAGTGTGAAAAAGCCTACATAACAAAAGAGAAACATGTAAATTGACCGTCCCTTCCCTACACCCATCAGCCAATCAGAGTGAATATGCAAATCAACCCAACAAAGATAGTGGGTTAATTTGCATACACAGGCACTGGGCAGAGAGCAGAAGTGGGAGAGCCAGCAGCTTGCGGGGACGTGGCTCCCTCTGTTGTTCCCTTGGGGGGATGTGGCTCCCTCGGTCGCTGGGCGGAGAGCAGAGCAGGAGAGCCGGAGGCTTGGGGGGTCGTGGCTCCCTCGGTTGCTCCCAGCAAGGGGAGCACCAGAAATTCTGGGAATAGTAGTTCTGATGGCAGCCCCAGGACTGGAAGCGGAAGCCCAGAGTGTGGGGAGCACCAAGAATGCTGGGAATCATAGTTCTGGTGGCAGACAGATCTCCTAGACTAGTGGTCAACAAACCGCGGTTCGCGAGCCACATGTGGCTCTTTGGCCCCTTGAGTGTGGCTCTTCCACAAAATACCACGTGTGGGCGCACACATACAGTGCGATTGAAAATTTGTGGCCCATGCGCAGAAGTCGGTTTTCGGAAAGGAGATAGACAAAACAAGTATACGAGTGTGGATGGTAGAGTTGGAAGGGGTCGACCTCAGCGAACGTTCCTCAATCAGATTGAGGACGTTTTTAGCAAAGGCCAGTGTAGGAGTATCCTAATTAAATTAATAACAATGTACCTACCTATATAGTTTAAGTTTAAAAAATTTGGCTCTCAAAAGAAATTTCAATTGTTGTACTGTTGATATTTGGCTCTGTTGACTAATGAGTTTGCTGACCACTGTCCTAGACACTAGAGCAAACTGAGCCTGGAGCAAGTTACTGTTGCAGTGGGGGATGGAGGGAAAGCAAAGATGAGAGACATAAGTAAAATCAAAGTATCTAGGAAAAATTAAAGGGAAGATATCCTAAAACTTCCAGGAAATCCCCACCAATGAAGCAAAAATAATGCCTCTGTTATTCTGTGAGCAACAAACCAAACTGGGTTGGGGGTCTCAGACAATTCGTTGATATGATTGCAAAGACAGACAGAAATTCCCGGATTGGAGAGGGTGCAGGTCGGGCTGAGGGATGCCCCCCTCCCGCCCCTGTGCACAAATTTTCATGCACTGGGCCCCTAGTTTTAAATAAAGAGCTGGGGTAAAAATTAAAGATGACTTGGAAAGAACAGAAAAACTGTAATTTCCCAATAGTGAAAAGAGAAAAAGAAATTCAACCAATAGAGAAAAAAATTAAAAACAAAAAAGTATAACAGAAAGCACTGAGCAAGATGATAGCAACTAGAACAAACATCAATTTTCTCAATTATATAAATGAATTTTCCCCTTGTAAGTGACAAAGGCTCTGATTGTGTTACACAATCAAACTGATACTAAAAAGTAAATATTTTTTAAATGGATCAAGAACAAAAAAGGATAGGAATAGTAAATATAATGTTAAACAAAATAGAGTTCAATGTGAAAAATATTTGTTGCAAGAAAGAAGAATATTTTATACAGACAAAAACGTGCAAACCATAACAAAATTCATGTTCTTAGAACCCAAGATATAGCTTTGAAATATATAAAGGCCAAATTCAGTTCCAAAATCACAGTGGGGATATGAAGTAATTGTTTTAGAACTCACTTAGATCAAATACAAACAATCCTATTAGTATATGTGCTGTCAAAGAAAGCACAAAAATATGAATAATCCAAATAATCCGAGGGATAAGTACAGAGCTATATACAAAATACACTGAGATATTTACAGAATGCTTTCAGAAAACAACACTGTTACTGACATTTTGTTAGGTCAGAAAAATGCTATTTAAAAATGTGTTAACAATATTGTGGTTATTTAAAAATTAGTCTTGCCCTGGCCTGTGTGCACAGTGGTTACAGTGTTAGCCTGTGCACTGAAGGGTCGTGGGTTCGATTCCAGGTCAGGGGAATGTACCTGGGTTGCAGGTTCAATCCCTGGCCCCAATCAGGGTGTGTGCGGGAGACAACCAATCGATGTGTCTCTCTCACATCAATGTTTCTCTCTCTCTTTCCCCCCTCCATCCTTCCTTTTCGCTCGCTCTAAAAATAAATCAATCAATCAATCGATGAAACATCTGTAATATTTTCCATAATAAAGATACATTAAAAAAAGAAAAGAGGCAATGAAAGCTCTCATCCACTACAGAGCTTGCCGGGTACACTGAAAAATAAAAAGGATTATTACAGATGGCCAAGGTAAATGTCCAAACCTTGACTTGAGGCTTTTTACTTTAAGTGTGAAAAAATAGAACACATCCTAGGCAAGTAGACAATAGATCCAAGACCTTGTATTTGATGAAATTTATTTTGAACATAAGTTTCGTTTATAGCTTTATCTATGGTGCTATGTGAATATCAATAAATCCATATTAATTTATTTTATTAATAAAACCAAATTCAGATAACAAATCAATGGAAAAATATCCTCAGGTGAGTATTAACAAAAAAATTAGTCTTTATCTTTTAGAGATACACTATTTTATGGATGAAATGATGCAGTGATTGGGACTTTCATCAAAACAGACTGGAAGGGAGAGAGTGAGTGGGGTATGAGTGGATACCAGTCAGCCAGGAGTTGATTGTTGTGGACCCTGGGGATGAGTACATGTGTGTTCATTAGTCTACTTTCTGTTGCTATATATGTATGAAGATTTAAAAAATAAGGTGTTTCTAAAAGGAAACTTGTTGAGTGTTTAAAATGAATAGATGTATAACAAGTCTATGGGTTTTAGTGAAAAAAAAATTCATTGTATCATTGCTGATAAGGGAAAAAAATGAGAAAATAACCTTAATGTGTACTAATGCTAAATGACTTACGGAACAATCCAACTGTGAAATGCTACACAGAAATTACCAAGCATAATGCACATATTTATTCAGGCATATGGAAAAAATGTTATATATTAAGTGAGAATCAAAGTGCAGATCTCTCTTTCTCTGTCTGTCTTTCTACCCCACTAGCTCTTCTGCCCCAACACCAGTGCATACGCAGCAATGTGGGAAAGAGCCAGAAAAGACACAGTCCAAGCTGTGATCACTTCTGGGAGAAAAATAGAATTAGCAAGAGGCAGAGGGATAGGTAGAGGACGAAGATCTTCCACTTTTTACTTTGTATACTTCTGGATTATTTTATTATTTCCCACTAAGAAGCATATATTTTGAAACTGAAGAAAGGAGAATGTTCATAAAAAGGAAAAGAAAGCTGAATTAAGATTTAGTAAGTTCTGTTCTATGGTGCAATATCATCCCACTTGCATTTACTCTAAAAAAAAACTTATACTTTATTTTGTGAGAAACAGTTAGTAAAATTTTATTATACACTAGAGGCCCGGTGCACAAAAATTTGTGCACTCGGGGGGGAGGGGGGTCCCTCAGCCCGGCCTGTGCCCTCTCACAGTCTGGGACCCCTCGGGAGATAACGACCTGCTGGCTTAGGCCTGCTCCCCGGTGGCAGAGGGCAGGCCCAATCCCTAGGTGCAGCCCCTGATCGGGCTCAGAGCAGGGCTGATTGGGGAGTTGGGGCGCCGCCCCCTGTCATAGACAGAGCAGGGCGGATCGGGAGGTTGCGATGCCACCCTCAGTCATGCTCAGGGTAGGGCTGATTGGGGGGTTGGGGCACCGCCCCATGTCACACTCAAGGCAGGGTCGATGGGGAGGTTGCGGCGCCACCCCCTGTCACGCACAGAGCAGGGCCAATCAGGGGGTTGGGGCGCTGCCCCCTGTCACGCACAGAGCAGAGCAGATCAGGGGGTTAGGGAGCTCCCCCCTGTCATGCACAGAGCAGGGCCGATCAGGGGGTTGGGGAGCTCCCCCCTGTCACACACAGAGCAGGATGGATCAGGGGGTTGGGGCACTGCACCCTGTCACACTCAGGGCAGGGCAAATCAGGGGGTTGAGGAGCTCCCCCCTGTCACTCACAGAGTAGAGCCGATAGGGTAGTTGGGGCACCACCCCGTCACACACAGAGTAGGGCGGATCAGGGGGTTGGGCGCCTCACCCTGTCACACTCAGGGCAGGGCTGATGGGAAGGTTATGGCCCTACCCCGTCACACACAGAGCAGGGCCCGTGGGGGGCGGCTGGGGCACTGCACCCTGTCACACACAGAGCAGGGCCGATCAGGGGGTTGGGGCACCGCACCCTGTCACACACAGAGCCAAGGGTGATCAGGGGGTTGGGGAGCTCCCCCCTATCAGGCACAGAGCAGGGCTGATCAGCGGCTTGGGGTGCCTTCCCCTGTCACGAACAGAGCAGGGCAGATAGGGAGGTTGTGGCCCCACCCCATCACACACAGAGCCGCAGGGCGATCAGGGGGTTTGGGCGCTGCCCCCTGTCACACTGATCCCGGTGCCAGGAGGCCTTGCGGCTCCGCTGATCCCGGTGCTGGGAGGCATATTACCCTTTTACTATATAGGATAGAGGCCTGGTTCACGGGTGGGGGCCAGCTGGTTTGCCCTGAAGGGTGTCCTGGATCAGGGTGGGGGTCCCGCTTGGGTGCCTGGCCAGTCTGGGTGAGGGGCTGAGGGCTGTTTTCAGGCTGGTGGGTGACTGAAGCTCCCAACCACTCCTTTTTTTCTTTTATTTTTTTATTCTGGGCCAGCTTTAGCTCTGAGGCTTGGCTCCAGCTCTGAGGCCTCAGCTGCTGAAAGCAGGTATCTGGTTTGTTTGGGTTCTATAATGAAAACACTGTTTCAACTCCAGCTCTGAGATCCCGGCTGGCTGAAAGCAGGTTTCTGGAGTTTGTTTAGATTCTATATTTGTAACAATGTTTCAAACTGCAAGCTCAGAGGCCGGCAGCAGCAGGCGGGGAACATTGGCTTCCTCCGTCACTGAAGCAAGCAAGCCTCATGTTCGCTTCAAGCTGCCTGGCTGCCGGCCGCCATCTTGGCTGGCAGTTAATTTGCATATCGCCCTGATTAGCCAATGGGAAGGGTAGCAGAGGTACAGCTAATTACCATGTTTCTCTTTTATTAGATAGGACTAGAGGCCCAGTGCACAAAAATTTGTGCACTCGGGTGGGGGGGGGTCCCTCAGCCCAGCCTGCACCCATTCACAGTCCAGGACCCCTTGGGGGATGTCCTCCTGTCGATTTAGGCCCACTCCCTGGGGGATCAGGCCTAAGCTTGCAGTCAGACATCCTTCTAGCAGCCAGGCAGCTCTTGGGGATGTCCGACTAAAGGCTTAGGCCCACAAGGGATCAGGTCTAAACTGTTAGTTGGACATTTTTAGTGCTGCCACGGAGGTGGGAGAGGCTCCTGGCACCACCACTGTGCTGGCCAGCCATGAGCCAACTTCTGGCTGAGTGGCACTCCCCATATAGAAGTGCACTGACCACCAGGGGGCAGCTCCTGCATTGACCATCTGCCCCCTGGTGGCCAGTGCGCACCATAGCAACCGGTCATTCTGATGTTCAGTCAATATGCATATTAGCCTTTTATTATTATTATATAGGATGTCCCTATTTTCCCCCTTTTGTCCCCTCTACCCAGCTCTTGTCCCTCACTTCCCTCTGGCCATCACCATACTGTTGTCTGTGTCCATGGGTTGTGCATATACTTTCTTTAGCTAATCCCTTCTTTAAATTCACGTCTTTAAATTTGTATTTTCAGATAAGTGCTTATAGCTGCACTATTATATATTTTCTATTTTATCATTTGGAATTAGGATATTTTTTAATTGAACCCTTGTAAATTTTAGTGCAATTTAATAAATTATGCTAGAAGCAATTAGGAGATTTTTCATGTAATGCAGATACATTTCAATTAATATTTTATTAATTTTTTAATTTTTTAATATTTTAATTTGAAATAATATCATACATCTAAAAAAACTATAAAGTACTACAGCATATTATATGTATCCTTCACCCAATTTCTTAGGTGTTAATAATTTAAACATAACCATTATACAACTAACAGAACTTGGAATATATTTTTCTTATGATCTCTTTAATGTTACTTAATCCATTTACTTTGTTTTTGTTAATCTTCACCCAAGGATATTTTTCCATTGAATTTTAGAGAGAGTGAAGGGAAAGGGAGAGACACATTGATTGGTTGCCTCCTGCACATGCTTTGATAGGGATTGGGGATCAAGCCAGCAACTGAGGTACATGCCCTTGACTGGAATCGAACCTGGGACCCTTCAGTCCACGGGCTAATGCTCTATGCACTGAGCAAAGCAGGCTGCAGCTTAATTCATTTACTTTTAATCTATATGTGTCTTTATATTTAAAGTGGGTTTTGTTTTTGATTCATCCTCATAATCTGTCCTTTACTTGGTGCATTTATGCCACTGACTTTCAGAATGCTTAGTGATAGAGTTACTACCACATCAGGCGGCTCTGGGTCTTCTGGGTCCCGCCCTGCCTTGCCTTTTCTTCTTCTTTTTTTCTAAGACATTTCAATTTATTTTAAAGAAGCCAATATACAGGATATAAAGGGTATGATATTTACAACAGTACAGTAAATAGGTTGGTTTCCCGGTAGGATCAGTAGTCTTTCAGTGAGTATTAACCCCCTTTTGCCTTGATGCTCGACCCAGCTGGCAGACAAACAGCAACAGTGGGGTGGGATGGGACTGCAGGATAGAAAGTCTCCCTGAAGGGTTTAAAAATCACGTAGATGCTAAAATGTCCACGAAGGGGTCTTGGGGGTGAGGGGTGCCTCTGCCTCATTCCTTTGAGGGCTTGGCAGCAGGAATGCTGAGGGATTTGCCCCAAACTAGCACATGGCCCACCCTGAACCTGTAAATCTTTCACCCATGGAATATTCCTTTCCGAGAGAATCAGCCCTAATCCCTCAGCCAGGGCCTGGAGGAGCCGCCCAGGCCATGGGCACAGCCAGGACTGTGGACATTTCATGGCATTTCCACTCCCACTCCAGCTGCCTAACAACTCTGCACTGCTCCCCTCGCCCACCTCCCACATCACTCCATCAGGACACTGTGCACAGGAGGGTACACTGGTTTTCCCATGCCCATTGGGAACTGGCTGTTTCTGTTTTCTGGAGTAAAAAGGTTCCTGTGGGTCGGGTAAGCTCTCTGCTTGGCAAGAAGTTCTGTAACAGAGCCACTGACCACACCCACCTCCTCTGGGCATGGAGCAGCTCCGGCCTTCAGAGCTCTCCAGCAGAACTGAAGGGAAGACCGTGTGTACCCTTCTGTCCCTCACCCTTCACATGCCCAGAACCATCAGTGTCACACTTCCTAATTCCTATCACTGTATTTCATTAGTTCCATACTGTTTTACTAATCATGAATCTAAACAGATTGGTTCAAAAGGAGATCCTTCTGTTTTTAAAGTAGCTGGGGCTTCTGGGGGAAGGCCTTGCCTTGCAGCCTGGACCTGCTGCTGGGGGCAGGCCTTGCCTTGCAGCCAGGACCGCTGATGGGCAGTTCCTAGGTCGCAAGGCAAGACCGGCTGTTGAGGCTTCTGGGGGCGGTCCCCACTGGGGTGTCTGGCCAGCCTGGGTGAGGGGCTGAGGGCTGTTTTTAGGCTGCCCACACCCCCTTTAGGGTGGGGGTCCCCACTGGGGTGCCTCGCCAGTCTGGGTGAGGGGCTGATGGCTATTTTTAGGCTGCCTGCACCCCCTTTAGGGCAGGGGTCCCCACTGGGGTGCCTGGCCAGCCTGGATGAGGGGCTGATGGCTGTTTTTAGGCTGCCCACACTCCCTTTAGGGTGGCGGTCCTCACTGGGGTGCCTGGCCAGTCTGGATGAGGGGCTGAGGGCCCTTTTCAGGCTGGCGAGTGACTGAAGCTCCCAATCTCTCCTTTTTTTCTTTTCTTTTTTTTTATTCTTGGATTTATTTACCTTCTATGGCTGTCACTGGAGCTGAGAGCCGGCTTTTGCTCTGAGGCCGGCTCCAGCTTGAGGCCTCAGCTGCTGAAAGCAGGTTATCTGGGCTTTGTTTAGCTTCTATAATTGAAACTCTGTTGCCATCACTGGTGCTCTAAGCTCTCAGCCCGCTGATGGCTGAAAGCAGCTATCTGGAGCTTGTTTAGCTTCTATAATTGCAACACTGTAGCATCCAGAGCTCAGAGCTGGGCTGCCGCAGGCCGGGAACGCTGGCTTCCTCCGTCGCTGGAGCAAGCAAGCCTCCTGTTCGCTTCAGCTGCCTGGCTGCTGGCCGCCATCTTGGTTGGCAGTTAATTTGCATAACCTACTGATTAGCCAATGGGAAGCGTTCGGGGGTATGGTCAATTTGCATCTTTCTCTTTTATTAGTGTAGAAGATAGATCTGAGAGATCTACCCATTAGTGATATTTTGGCCTTTTTCTTATGTAATATTTTCTAAACATAGCTATATTTTTTTGAGCAAAATTAGGAACATACTGAACAACAGCTTAGTAGCCTACTTTATTTCATTTAATAGTGTTCCATAAAAGATTTTCCCATGTCCTTAAATATTCTTGGAAACATATATTTCTAGTGGTTGGTTAATAATTTTGTAATTTATTTAGCCATTCTACTCTTCCCTATCACAAATAATGCTGAATTGCATATCCTTATACATGAATCTGATTACATCCTGATTATTTATTTTTCAAAGTTCTATTAAAAGAACCTATTTTTAAAGGTTTATTGCAGTTTAATTTACATAAAGTAAAATTATCTCAACTTAGGTGTACAATTAATGAATTTTGAAAAATGCATATAGTTTTTTCCCCACACCACCAGGTGGGAGAAAGATAGCTCAATGCTTCTATTTCAGCATTGGGCACTTGAGAGCTAATATTAAGAAAATTGTGGGGGAAAGGAGAAAGGATTGTTTTCTCATCTTCCCTACTAATATCAACTATGCATTTAATCATTTCATCTCTCTCTCTCTCTCTCTCTCTCTCACACTCACACACACACACACACACACACACACACGCTGTACCTTTTATTTTCTTCTGCTTACTTCATTTCAGCCAGTTCACTCAGGAAAATAACTATTGTCATCCTCAATTCATACACAAGTCAAAAAATTACCCATCTACCATATGAGTAATGCTATGATATACCTACCTGTATAACCAGAGTCAAAAGGTGTGATGTAACGTTACCTAATAAATAACCAATATAATAACCCATAATTTCCACAATAGATTGTATATATTTTCCTAATTAAGTCAGATTTTTTTCTCAAGTGTTAGTCTTCAAGTTGATTTTACCCATGAACGAACACACATGTGCATATACACACACATGCACAGACAGACAACCCAACCAGCCCCAAATTAGAATCACTGATGATGAGAGATGATTTAGGCACAGCCAAAGAAAAAAGAGGCATGGTTTTGGTAGAAAAATACATCTTTTAAGGCAACTAAGGGGGATTAAACTGGTAAGAAATAGAACTATGGTCAAGTCTTACCTTCCTCTTCCTTAGGATCAAGATCATTGGTAAGCTGAAGTTTGATCGATTTGATCAGTCACTATTCCTCTGAATAACTGTGTCTCTCCTCATTGAACATGTGAGAACAGAGCTGGGGGGTGTTCTAGGAGTTCTATGCCAGGACACTCATTCCCTGTCTCTCTGCTAACCCTGGTGTGCCCTCCTAACCCAATCCTATCTTACTCTGTTCCCATCAATCAGAAATACCACTGCTGAGAGTTTTAATGTACAATATAGGGCGTGGTCTGATATACCTTTTTTACTCCTGGGACTTCCAGCTTCTAAGCTCTTTCAATCATCCATCCAATATAAGTTTACCGACCACCAACCAACCTACTCTGTTCAGCATTGTCAGAGGGATGGGAGCACAATGTGAACAGAACAGGCTGGGCAGTGCTCTCAAAGACTTTCAGTGTAGCTGTCTCTACATCACATACCTCCTTCATTCTCCACCATCAGGTCTTTTGTCCCCAGAGATAAAATCCTCTCCGAACTCCTAGGTATAGCATATATCACTGCTGCCGTCGTTTCTGCTATCTCAGTTTCTCACTGCCATCCTAATCCTATCTCGCCAGACATTTAAAAACCTTTGCCACAGCTCTCTAGGCCAGAGGTTGTCAACCTTTTAGACCCCATGGACCACCAGTGGTCCACGGACCACCGGTTGGCGACCACTGCTCCAAAGGTTTCCTTAAACCAGTGGTCGCCAATCTTTTGGACCTCATGGACCACCGGTGGTCCCTGGACCACTGGTTGGCGACCGCTGCTCTAGGCTGTTTTATGGGGTCCCTCTTGTCCATTTTCTTTTCTTCGCATTTCAGTTGCAAGCAACCTTCTTCTATGACCCTTTCTGAATCTGTCATGCCAATTCTAGGATTCAGCAATATATTTTATTAAGCTAGATGCTGAGGGACATAATGGCCACTAAGAAATTTCTCCCCTCAAAGAGATAAGTGGTCTGGTCTGAGGAGGCAGCTGCATTGGAGACCCTGCCCCTCCCGTGACTAAGGATATTTTAAAAATCTGGTTGATTTATGGCGAATCCGCCAAATTCTCTTCTGATAGTCTAGAAATAACCTGAACACAAAAACGTGTGTTTTTTAACCTGGGACCAATCCCCACTGAGGTAATGTACTCACCTAACTAAGACTGGAGTCTTGGGCATCTTCTTAGACACTTTACAGAAACTTGTGTCTCCTTTGTTGTCAGTGAAGTATATGCCTGCCACGCTGGTCACGAGGTTCCCAGGGAAAGTGAACAGAACCCTTTCATCGTCGCCTTGGTTGGCCCAATCCCAGGCTTGGCCTCCAATGAGCAAACCTCCTCCATGTTTCATAAACTTGACCAACTTTTCAGTCATGGTTTCATTGTAGGCGTCAATACAGTAAACCCCCAGGGAGTCTTTCACTTCCGGTTCAAGCTTTGCCTCCACCCCAGAGCCCTCGAGGATTTTGGCCAGAGGTGCCAGGGATGGGTGTACACCTACGGGAGCCCCAGGGGAAGAACAAAGCCACCCCACTGCATTGAGGAGAAAGGGAGTGAGCTGGGCTTCTACCAAGTAGTCTTCATGGGATACCACCACCAGGCGGCCTCGGCCATAGGAGGATGCAGCAATGAGGACCTGGCCCATGTCATTCAGCATCACTGGGAAGGAAGCCTCTCCAATAAGAAGCAGTTCACATGGGACGGCATCTTCAGGGACATCCCAGCTTGTCACTCCATTCATAAGGGCTTCAAAGGCAGCTGAGGGGGTCGCCATGGTTATGGGCTTCTGCAGAGAGAAAGCAAAGATTCAGCTTGGTGAAGAATAGATAAGCAAACAAACAAATCAGGTCATTACTCTGCTAGCTGGGGCAATTCTTCCATCACCCAGATGAGACTGACATCGTGAAATGACTCAGGCACTCACCAGGGGTGGCAGTGTCTCCAATCTAGAAGACCCCATAGCACTCTGTCCTCTTAAACTCTTGGGGTCAAACTAAAAGGGCTCAATGCTTTTTCATCACCAAAGGAAACAAACAGAAGTGAAGACTGTGTCCCAAAAGAGATACAGTATGTTTAGGTATTAAGCCCAGAACCTGTGAATGTGACCTTATTTGGAAATAGGGTCTTTGCAGACATGAGCAAGTTAAGATGAGGTCATACTGGATTTGAGGGGGCTCTAATCTAATGACTGGTGTCCCCATAAGAAGAGGAAAATTGGACAGAGACACATAGACAGGGGAGAATGCTATGAGAAGAGGACACAGGGACTGGAATGAAACATTTACTAGCCAAGGGATGCCAAAGATTGCTGGCAAACACCAGGAACTAGAAAGAGGCATGGGACGGATTCTTCTTCAGAACTTCCAGAAAGAACAACTTTGCCAACACCTGGACTGAAAACTCATAAGCCTCCAGAACTATGAGAGAATATCGTTCTGTTGTTTAAGCCACCTAGTTTTTGGTAATTTGTTTCAGCAGCCCCCAGAAACTAATACAGTGATGCAGCATGTTTCCCGCCCCTCTCCCACCACTGGGCTCCCACACTGATCTTATTAATCCCAGCTGGGGGAACCCAGAATTTCAGTCTGAAAAGTCTGGGTCCTCAGAGACAGTGCTTTGGCCATAGTCACAACCTGGCTAAGAGGAAAGCAGAAGTCCTCTGTGGCTGGAGTCCAGGTCCCAGATAAGCAGAAGGCAACAAGTTATGAAATTATGGCAGATGCTTACTTGCACCTGTCCAGGTGGAGGAAGGTGTGTATGTCTGTGGATATGTACTCACAAAAATCCTCGGCTTCTACACATGAGCACCCCACTAAGGATACGCTACAGTCTTACTCCACTGTATGCACTTTATTGAAACAGTTCCCCAAGTACAGATGTGTTTCCACACTGTGAACATCCAGGGCTTGTCATCCTCACTGATCACTCTACTCAGTGGCCCTGGGCAGTACTGTTCTCTTGGTCCCTGAGGCTCTCACCACCTCTAACCTTATGACCCAAGCCCACATTATCTGCCACCTCTAGAACCATTTACTTCTTTTACCTCTTCTGAAAATGTAGGTATTCCTTATGATTTTATCTTTGGCACTTACCATTTTTCTATATCCTTTGTCAGAGAACAGACTCATTCTCAAGGGATTACAAGTTCAGCTCTGGAGTTAGGCTGTGTGGGTCTGAATCTCAGCTTTGCTGTTACTAACTGTGAAATCAGGCAACTCATCTCAGATTTAGTTTCCTAAATCTTTAAGTAGGGATAATAGGATCTCTCACATAAGGTTGTCCTAAAGATTAAAGGAAATTGCATAGGTTAAGTGTCTTTCAATTATTTATTATATTTATGAATATTCAATTATTATATATGTATATGCGCATGTAGAAATACACACACATATCTATGTATACTAGCTTATAATTATTTGGTTAAATGTAAACTAAATATGTGCATAATAGAAAATTCTTATAAAGTAAACAAAAAAACTAACCTAATATTAGATTTTACAAACACTGAATTAAGCATTTAGTGATTCTGACTTTTATAGTTTTCATAATTTTGGAGCCAATACTAATACTAATTAGTGCTCTATTGAGTTCTCAAGTATTTCTATGAACCCTTGAAAAAGCCCTTGGCACAGGTACCATGCCTGGTCCTAATGTAACTGGTGAAGAACAGATAAACAAACTCAAGGCCTCCGTGCAAGAGCCACTCTCTGATTGGCACCAGTCTTTAAAAGTAAAGAAGTCTTACATTTATTCTTTTCCCTCCAAACTAGCTTCTCTTAGGTAATTTCCCAAGCTTGATGTCCCTAGTTGTTAAAGAGGATAACCTCTAGACCAGAAAACTACCTAGAAGATACAGTCAGCAAACATTTCGTTAATAAGAGCTTGTCTCTTCCCTGCTCCTCCTGGTGTTCACAAATAACCAGGACAGCAAGCCACAGAGTCACAGTTGTATCCCTTCTGCCCCTGCTCCATATCCTGTCAATGTCCTCATTCACAATTCCCAATCATGCTGCGACTAACCTAGTTCAGGTCCTCAGTAACTCACTCCTTCACTAAACTGATTCAGTTTCTCTGTCACCAGTTACCTGTTGTTACCTCTATTCTTCTAAAGCTACCATTATGTCTCAGAAGAGAACACCTTAGACCTCATCTTGGCCCACAGGGGAAAATCTGAGCAGTACTGGGGTGTGAAGCTTCCAGGGCTGGCTGCTCCTTACTTTTCCAGCTGTATCTCCTGCCACAATCTCTCCACAGCTTCCAGAACACAGGGCATCCCTGGACATTCCCTGCTTTCACTTTTGTAGGGAGCGGCTCTAGGGTCAAGCCTTGGGCTGACCTGTGGCAGGGCCACAAACAAGTCCCAGCCTGGAGGGCAGAGCTCCTCTAGCATAATTAAGCCTGACCTTGTTACCCTCCCTAATTCCTTCCTAAGTAGCTAATGGGCTGTGGGAGGTGCAGCAAGTGTTGCCAAAACAAGAACATTTGTATACATGTTAATCTACCCTTGTTTTAATCAGACTATAAAATAAAGCATCAATTTGCAGGCTGGGTCTTTCTGTGTCCTCATCCAGGCATGGGAGATCCACCGAGCCCCAGCTGTATTCTCTTGTCTGTCTTTTCTTCAGTCCTTCACCACCCCTCCTCAGGTTCACCATTGGCCGTGCTGGCGCGGCACACACTTAAGATTCTCTTCCCATTCTGTCTCATCCTGCTCCCTCTCCCATGTCTTTCTACCTGTTGAAATCGTATCCTCCTAAGAGAAGATATTCACGGAAGAGGGAATTCATATGGCCAGTCAGTCAATGAAAATATACTCAATCTCACTGGTCAGGCAAAGGAAAATATAATGTATGTTGCCCATATTGTCAAAAAAGGAGGTGGTGAAGACAGAAAAGAAAGTGAAGAAGACAAAGGCAGCTAATAATGTCTAATGTCCAAAAGGCTTTGGGGACGTCACATCTGCTGAAAGGGCTGAAAAACTGACAACCATCTAACAGTGGCAATCAGTTTCAAAGGTGTACCTATCCTTACACCAGTCACCCCTCTTCTACTAACCTTTCTTAGATATAAGAGTAGCTCTATTAAAGTGTATATACAAGGATGCTTGTCTTCACAAAAACTGACCTAAAAATTGAGATAGATAAGTGACAAGGAATGTTTCTTGGAACTAGTTTTGACTACTGTGGGTACAGACAGGATCTCTAACCCAAAACCACATTTTTATCCACATATCCTGCCCCTATAGCCCACTGTGCTGCAACATACGACCCTGGGGCATAGCCCCCACCAGCCACCCATACACTTTCCATGAAGAGCAACTCTTAGACCTCTTCTCTCTGTGACTATGTTGCTGCTGGTATTGCTATTTTTGTCTCTCTGATTGTCCTCTGAGCTAGTTCCCAGAAGAAATATCTGTGAAGTGACAAGGGATAGGCAGGTGGCTTGGAGATCTGAAAAGTAGGGGACTAGGGAAAAGAGGAGGGTTTTTCCTGATGGGTCTCCTCCTTCTACCATTCTGGGCTGTACTGCTGACCCAAGGTGAGTGGGGTATGCCTGGGCTCCCTTTCTCTCTGCCAGTTTCCCTGTGTGTGAGGCTGCGGGGTCCGCCCTGGTCTGACACCAGTGCTGTGTACATGGCAAGACAACGTTTGAGAGGGAGAATACTTGAGACAAGTATGATAATATGCATGCTAGAGTATTGTATAGCTCTTACAAAGAATGAGTTACATCTATTTTGTACCTACCTAGAAGAATGTCCTAGGTATATTTTAAGTGAAATTTTCAAATCATCATAATATAGAGGACACAAACCCATTTTAGTATGGATGTAGATAATAATAGTAGTAGAACTAATAATTTTTGTAGGTAGTAGTAATGACAAGACAGTGCTAACCAGGTTCCAAGCATTCTTATAAGTGCTTTACATAAATTGTTTAATCCTGATGAGGTATGTGTTATCACTTTCCCTATTTATATATGGGCAAAACCACAAAGAAAACAAAAAACCTGCCCTACAGAGAATCTGTTACTTGCTTAAGTAACACAGGTGGTGGTGGAACCAGCCTTCAAAACACAGGAAATCTAGTTCTGAGGTCCACATTTTTAAGTACCAGCAACAGATAAGCCTGTTAAGTCCCTGTTTCTTATATAGGTAGAAAGTCTATGAAGCTACATTTCAACATACTAACATTAGGAAGGGGAGAGGCAAACAGTATTTTTTCCCTTTATACAAGTCTGCATCCTTTCAATTGTTTTCTGTATTACTGTTACAATTAAAAATAGCACAGGTAATATAAAATCAATGAACCAAGTAAATACACTCTGATTTACTATATAAATTAGATTGACCAACTGATCCTATCTTACTTATCCCAAATGTCTTCTTCACTTCCCAACAAGTTGTCCATTTGCCCACCAATAAATTTGATTTTTCTCTGTGGGGGTTCCTTGAGCTTTGCAGTTGGTTCTATTCCCACTTTAACCAGCTATGGGTAACTCTGACACTTGACTTTTGAACCAAATGCCTGTGTCGCTGTTTACCCTCCAAGCTCAGATGGACACAGCCTGGAGAAACCCCTTTTACTTCTCCCCTGAAGTTCTTCATCGTTGCTTCTACTTCCATGGATCCTGCATTCTCTCTTTCAGGCCTACCAACTTTCTGCAACCCAAGGCACCTCTAAAACAGACAGTACCCCAGGCACAACTTATAACTCAGGGAGAGAGCTTCACAGATCCCCTACCCCTGTCACAAAGTGATCCCATGGTACTTAAATAGGATTTTCTCTTAAGCAAGTGCATAAATATAGATAGGAAGGAGGGCAGTGGCCCTGTCTTGCTTATTGTACCATATCCTACATTATAATTTCATTTCAAATCCCAAAAGTAGGGCAAGTGTCTGAGGTCAGGTTCTTTGGATTTCCTAGGATAATGAATAGATACTCTGTAGATGGGATTGAATGAATGATGGATATAAGGTGTGGGTATAAGGGTCAACCTAGAATGATTTCTTTAGCAAACAGCTACCCTGACCTTGAAAAATGATGCATGTCAGAAACATCCAATTTGATAGATCTTCTCTTCTTCATGCCGTTTTCTTCCATGAAACCTTTTTCTTTTTCCTTATATGTTTTAAAATGTCCCTGAATTTTTCTTAAGCCAGAATTAGGGTGGGTGCAACCTCTTTTGTATTGTGTCTGAGATATTCCCAGCTCAATCTTAATGATTTTCACTTAAAAATGGTTTAATTCATGTATTTAAAAGAATATGTGATGCATGTGGAAGGATATGGATGGGAAAATAATAATAAAATAATTTTAAAATTTAACAGACTCTCATATACCGCTACTCAGCTTAAAAAACAGACCATTCCTATTATCTCTTAAGGTCTGCCTGTAGCTCGCTGTAATCATTCCCTCCCCCATTCTCATAAAAGCCATTCAAAACTTTGCTTTTTCTATTCCCTTGTTTTGATCTTACTACACTCCCTTCTGGAGTCCCGAGTTCCCCTGGGGCTTTCTTACTTGTATTTGCTCACTTATCTCATTGCCAGAATCCCAGCTAAACAGCAAAATGGAGGATCACTAAAACAGGCAGGAGAAGGCCTGTTTTGTATTTTAAAAATTCTGGTGCTGCCTCTTCTTAGCTGTCGATCAGACTGTCTCAGAGGGTGTTCTACCAAATGCACAGTGCTGGACAGGGGCGGTCTACAGTCCCAGGGGCTGTCACTACTAAGCTCTGGTGTGTGATCCCTCTCCTCCACTTCCTCTGCAGGCCCTCACCCAGGCCAGACTTTCCTTCCCAGGCCCAGAGCCAGTCCACAAAGAGCAAGTCAGTGACGTCAGAGGAGTGGAGGGGGCCTTAGGTAGGGGAGGAGTGGCGCAGAGAGGAAAAGCTGGGGTTGGCAGGGAATTCTGCAGGCTCGCTGGCGCTGAGGTTTGGGAGTGACCAGTGGCCCCTCTTCCACACATTCCGGGCTCCAGGGGACCTGTGCTAGTGGATGAGGGATCTTGGTGCCAGGCAAGGTGTTGGTAAAGATCAAAGGGCAGTCGGGCAGAAGAGATGCTCTGTCACCAGCCACCTGTGTGACTCGGAGCCAGCCCAGCCGCCTCCCTGAGCCACGGTATTCTCATCCCCTAAAGCTTCGAATTAGATGCTTTTCCTCCAGCTCAGGCATGTGCATAAATCAACGACACAAAGCAGGTAAACAAACATCATACATCAGGGCCCGGAGGAGCACTGCGGCAGGCGCGACGCAGAGCCCGTGAGCAGAGAACAATCGCGAACAGGACTGCGACACAAACAGCGAGACATCTGTCCCCGGTTTGGGCTCACGCAGGTCCGCCAGCAGCCTCCTCGGCCTCCCGCACCGTCCGCCCCCAGACCCAGGCCCATCCGCCGCTACCGGCCCTCCTCGGGCCTGCGGGCATTCGAAGAGGGCCACTCACCTGGTCGCCCTGCAACTTACAACCGGGCGGCTGGGGAGAGAGGGGTGGGGTGGGGGGAGCAGCGCTGGATGCAGAGGGGCGCGCGCGGTGCGGGGGGAAGGGTCTTCTCTGCCGGGAGCGCCGGGGCGAGGTGGGCAGAGCTCGGAGGAGATGGAGCGGGAGCAGAGGAGGGGTTCCCGAGCAGTCTCCTCCTCCCCACTTCCTCCAGGGCGGGATCGAGCCCGAGGGGCGGCGCCTGGCAGGGGACAGCTCTTCTTTGTGTCCCGGTCCTGTCAGCTGTACGCTACGGCGGCGGCCCCCATTCGGGTGGCAGTGGGACCGGCCGTTTTATTCAAGACATAAACTTCTCTCACTATTCACTGATACGGAAAAGCTGAACAAACTATAGGACACATTCTATGGAATATTATTCAATTCTTATGAAGAGCTCAGATTTCCTTTCAGTGGGAGGAATGTACTTGAAGTATTGCCAAGGGAAAAATAAAAACTGTAGAAATTATTTAGTATGCTTTCATTTTTTAATAAAAACAGCCCTGTGCATGTTTGTATTATGGTGGGAGAAGGGAAGGATACATCTCTATGTGATAATACTGTTTAGCCAGAGGAACTGGGAAAGGCAGCTTTTATATAGCACTACATTGTTTGCATTGTTATATGTTACTTTTGTAAATCAAAAATAATATATTTCAAACAACAGGTAGCTAAAATTTATTCATCAGTGTACATTTCAAACCCTATTTCTTTCTTGTAAGTCCTGGTAATGATCCGTTGACAGATGTCCTCCCTTCTATAAATTGCAAGTTCCCACTTAGTGTGGTGACTTCACCTGGCTCAGGTGCTACTTCTAGCCTGTGAAGTCAGGGTAGTATAGTGGTTAGAAGCCCAGACTTTCACCAGATGGCCAGGATTCAGACCTCAGGCTGCATTTTATGGGCTGAGTGACTTTGAGCAATTTACTTAATTCCTTTATGCCTCAGTGTTATTACCTGTAAAATGGGGAGGATGAAATGAGTACCTATGTTACAGATTTATTGTAAGGTTTGAATTAGGTGAGTGGATTTGTAAATTTCTTCAATCACTATCTGGCAGATAGTAAGACTGTATGATTGTGAAGTAAAAAAAAATCTTCAGGTCATCCTAATAATCAATATTTCATGTCTCAGGAAAATGCATATCTTTTTAATCCTGATGAAGGTTTTGTTCCAATTGAAGTCATATTCCCTTTCCCCATCTCCCTTCAACCTCTTTTCCCCAAATTGACTCATAGAAACATTAATCAACAGGGGAATGTGGGTAGGTGAGCTCAGTGGCAGGGTTTACACAGAGAAAATACCAGAAAGAGAAATCAAGAGAACCCGAATTCAGGATCCTGGTCTGTGTGGGACCACATGATTGACAGTGAGCAGGTCCTTGATATTCTCCAGGGCTGAGGGTTCTCAGATAAACAAGGTGGGCTGGCCACTTGCTTGCTAAGTCCCTTTCAGGTCTGAAATGCTACGACTAATAGCACCAAAAGGTAGAACCCAAAAATACTGAGTTTTAGAAAAAAATAAGAATAAAAAACGCGTATATACATGGGAAGGATAGCACCTGACTTACCTCTGAGGAAGGGGACATGAGATTTGGTGGGGGAAAAAGATCTTGTCAGGTTTTGTTTCTCAGAAAGGAACACACACACACACACACACACACACACACACACACACACAGCTGAAGCAAAGGTGATAAAATGTCAGTCTCTGATACAGGGATATATCAGACTCCTGATAGTTACGGTCCTGTAGAATACAGCACGCAATAATTAAGAACCATCGCAGTAGAAAAACGCAGAAGCTGACACGGAGAAAACGCAGGTAATCTTTGGAAAACATCTGCTTCCTTAGGCCCTAGCGGTCTCAGGCCCCAAACCCGACCACCTCCGCGGCCCGTCAGGCACCCCTTCCCCAGTGCTCCCCCGGCCCCGGCCCTCCCCTCCCTCTTCCACCCTGGACCACTGGACTCGGTCGGTGCGCCCGGGCCTGCTCCGGTTCCAGAAACCATTACTGAACAAGACTCACCGGTTGTCCAGAAATTTCCACACCGGCTACTTAGGAGGGGGAAGGGACTCCTCTGCAGAGATGTGACGAAGAGAGGGGACAGACAGCCTGAGGATTAGAATATTGGTGGCGGCGGCGTTGGGAGCCTGGTCGGGGAGGTGGTCTGTGGTGCAGAGCGGGGCGAGGAGGGGGCCTTCCTGGGAGCTGATTGGCAGCCCTGGCGGTGGGGGCGGAGCCTGGTCGCCCCCACCTCTCCCGACTGCAGTGGCCCCGCTTTGTGTCAGTTTCTGCATCAAGATGCAGCCCCAAATCTAGGATGGAGACACTGGCGCCTGCACCAGGAGTGTGGGAGGGTAAACCGTTGAAAAATAAACCCGTGAGACTATTTACTAACAAGGGAGTGGGTAATAAATTATGATAAATCTTTATATAAAACAATACACAGCTATTTGCAAGGATCAGTCATATCTCTATATATTTGCCAGATGTTGGGCTATATTTATTCTCATTTTAAATAAACATTTAACGTGTTAATAAAATGAAGAGTTTGCATTTGTGTACAAAAACTTTAAAAATATTTTATATACATATATAAATATAGAAATTATATGAAAACGCTACATCAAACTATTAGAATCGGTACGTCAGACAGGAAAGAGTAGCTTACTTATAAGTATTTTTCTTCATATACCTCATTAAAGTTTTAGTATTAGTATGTATTATTTTGTGAGAAAAATAGATAAATTTAATCAACTAAAAATAGGTAAAATATTCTTGCTCACACAGCTGGTAGTGTCCACTCCATAAATATGATTTCTCTCTTTGTGTGGGCTTCTTGACCTTTGTTCCTAGTCCTGACTCATTTTAATCAAGTAAGAGTGGAACCCAGCACTTGACTTGTGAGCCAGGACCAGGCTTTATGACTGACCAGGTCCTGCCTTGAACCAGCGTCTCCTCATCTAGCTTTGTGAGCTCAAGTTTAGATCCTGGGGGAAAACCATTTGTCCCTTTCTATGGTTGGCCCCAAAGCCCTGAAAGATTTGTGTGGTCTCTGGACATTCTCCTGTTTCCTCACCCCTCACCAATCATCTCTCTGGCCTCTGTTCTCAGCGTTCCTAACTGACCCTATGAAGAGATCATTAAAAAGCTTTCTCCCAACCACAAAACAGTGTCTAGGCTGGACCTTGCACAGGAATGTGGCTTCAGTGGTAAAGGGGATAGAGAACCACATCCTGTAATTACTTGAGGATTTCATTACAATCTTCAAACTAGAGTAAGCATAAGCCAAGAACTGTGTTTTTTCCTTCTTTTGATTCTCTACTTCATGTAGCCATGAACGGGTGCTTTGTAATGTCCTCTTGATGGATTGATGGTCAAAATAGATGGATGTGCTGAGGAAAGCAATCCTAGGATTACTCCTCAAAAAACAAACAAACAAACAAACAAAAAACAGCCTGGATGGTGTGGCTCAGTGGTTGAGCATTGACCTATGAACCAGGAGGTCATGGTTCCACTCCCAGTTAGGGCACATGCCCAGGATGCAGATTCGATTCCCAGGAGGGGGCGAGCAGAAGGTAGCCGATCAATGATTCTCTCTCATCATTGATGTTTCTATCTTTCTCCCTTTCCCTCTCCCCTCTTCTCTGAAATCAATAAAAATATATTTAAAAAAAGAAAAAAACATACAGCAACTTGATGTAGGAAACTTATTAAATTACAAATTTCCTGTATTGAAAGTTTTTTCCTCTTCTTTGTGCTCCTTTAATTTTCTCCCTTAAACCTTTTCCTTCTATATCTCCCCAAATTTCAGTGGGTTCTTTCCTCTCTTTCTCTGTTTCAGACTTAACATTAGTAACTCAATTTTAAATCCTCTCTCACTCCCTATTTATAATTCCTCTAGAGTTTCTGTTTTTCTTTCCAGTTTCTGCCCTGAGTAATAGAGACTACCATGAAATCTTTAAAGTACTGAAATGATTTTTAAAATATTAAGTTGTGTAAATACTCAGCAACATAGGAATGAATGAACACTTTATTAAAAATAATACTACAAAATATTATGTGGTTCTTGAAAAGGACGAGCTTGAGGAATGCTCTCAATCTATATTTTCAGTGAAAAACTATGATTATATTTGTTTAATTGATTTTTTTTTTTGAGAGAGAGAGAGAGAGAGAGAGAGGGAGAGGAAGAGAGAAAAATGGATGTGAGAGTGAAACATCAATCCACTCCCTTTACTGGGGATCGAGCCTGCTACCCCTGGCACATGCCCTAATGGGGAATCAAACTGGCAACCTTTTGGTACACGGGACAATGCCCAACCAATTGAGCCACACAGTCCAGGGATGATTCTGTTTTTTTGTTTATGTCTACCTAACAGGAAAAATAAGGACATATTTAGTGACTTCAGGAAGTGGGGAAGGTAGACCAGTAATTTTTTTCTTTAGACATTTCATATTTTAAAAATGTTACAAAAATCATTTTGAAAAACAAACAAACATGGCTATTCACTCTTATTTATATACCCAATAGAATTTATATACACACATGCCACCAAAAGACATGTTCAAAGCAGCACCAGCCATATAGTCTAAAACAAGAAGCTACCCAAGTGCTACCCTTCCTACTTTCTCACTGATAGGGCACCCTGGCACTGTCTTCTATTGTAAGATTCTTAAAATTTTATTTTCAGACCAACAAATACTGAAGTGTTATTATAAAAGGTCTACTTTGAAGAAATTCTAAAGGATGTAGCTTAAGAAGAAATAAAATAATCTTTGATAATCTGAGATGTGAGATACAACAGTGAGAGACTTCCAGTGCTGGCACTGAGAGAATACCTTGTTTGGAAAAACGCTCCTGCTGAAAATAGCAATAAAAGTTGAATAAAATATAGGAAACAATGGAAGATTCTGAAGAGCCAACAAAACAAGTAGGATTTGAAAAGTTCTGATCTTGAGGGAAGGAAAATAAGACATGAGCTCCACATTCACTATGGCTTTTTCCTTTGGGGCATTTTCCAGTTCACAGTGCAGGCTGAGGCCAAGTGGAAAGTGTCAGTCTGACTGGCTCCAGATTACCAAACCCCTGGAACTCAAAGCACAAAACTTTACAGAAGAAGAAATCTCAGAGAGGTGAATCTAAAAATCTATGTATAAATTCCTCTTAAGTCACTGGCTGTCTCCAAAGCTAGGCATGCACAGGGAGGCCCTCCCCCATTCTCTTACGCCCCACCCTCCACTCCAATTGCAGAAAATAGTGGCTAAACTGCTAAAACAATTGAACAGTCATTTCAGCAGTTGCACTGTTCTGGGAATAAAGCAGTGGAGGTCAGCTTCCACCGAAGTAAATGATTCTTATCAACACATTCTACTTTCAGTTGAGATATGAGAAATTCCACAGTGTATGAATAAGAATGACACCTTAGGAATAAGGACTATACTCTTGGATAAAGGAAAAAACTTAAGTGGACCAGTTTAAGAAAGTGTAAAACTAGCCCTTGATAGTGTGAAATTAATCTGCTGGTACTTTATCTTGCCTCTACCCCTGAAAAAAATTTTGTTTGAAAAGATAACATCAACCAGAACTTTATAATTTTTATTCATGACATACTGCATACAACTGAAAATTTAGAGGGAGACTAAAAATTAGGATCAATTGCCAAGAACTCAGGAAAATAACAGATAATAAAAACAGACTCACAGGTGGTTCAGACACTTGAGTTCTTAGACAGCAACTGACTTTCTATTAACTGTGAATAATATGTTCACATATAACAGAAAAAAGGCTGGAGAGCTTCAGTATAGATTTAAAATTCAGAAAAGAGTAAAATAGAAACTTTAAAAATAAAAAAATAATAATTGAAATCAGAAATTCTATAGTTGGCTTTAATAGCATATTAGATACAAATGACCAGAGAATTGGTGAACAGTAACAAAGTTTAATAAAATTTATCCAAAAATAACACAGGAAGAAAGGAGGATGCACAAAGAGATGGAATGATATAGAAAGGGCATACTAGAATTATGATATATGGTAAACAGTTATGAATTGTGGGTAATTAAAGTCCCAGAAGGTATAAAAAAACCCCATCAAAACTCAAATGGAAAAACTCTACATTCTCTAAGTAGAATAAATACAAAGAAAACTATACCTACATCATAGTCAAACTGCTAAAAACCAAATTCAGAGAGGAAATTGAAAATTAAATATAAAGTATACTTTCAAATGAACAATAATACATTTGGCTTTTCAAAAGAAATAATGGAACTAAAACACAGTGAATTGTTTAAAAAAAAAAAAAAAAGAAAGATAAAATCCGACAACCTAAAATTCTATGCACAGCAAAAATAAAGGCACAATAAAGAAAATTTAGGTAGACAGAAGCTGAAAGAATTTGTTGGCAATACAGTATAAGAACTACAAAAAGGAGTTCCTTGGGATTAAGGAAATTTACCCGAGATAGGAGCCAAAAACTATATGAAAGAATAGAGAATACTGGAAAGAGTAAATACATGGGCCAATGTGTTAAAATTGCTGTTTAAATAAATATAATAGCTTATGAGATATAAAATCATACAAAAATAAAATAAATAGATAATAACAGCACAGCTGCAAGATGAGCGTTAATAAAGATAAACTATTTTTAAAGTTATTCCATTGTTTGAGCCTTACCCTTACCCTGACGAAGGACATTACAGGAAAAAAATTATAGGCCAACATCCCTGATGAACATAGAAGTAAAAATCCTCCACAAATATTACCAAACTGAATTCAACAGTACACTAAAAGAACCATAGATCATGATCAAGTGGGCTTTATTCCAGAAATGCAAGGAAGATTCAACATCTGCAAATCAACAAATGTGCATACTACATCAACAGAATGAAGAATAAAATCATATAGTAATCATCTCAGTAGATGCAGAAAAAGAATTTGATATAATACAACGTCCATTTATGACAAAAACTCTCAACAATTTGGATATACAAGAAATGTACCTCAATATAATAAAGGCCATATATTATAAGCCCACAGTTAAAATACTCAAAGGTGAAAAGTTGAAACCTTTCCTTAAAGATCAGGGACAAAACAAGAAGTCCCACTCTTACTACTACTTTTTAACATTGTAATGGAAGTTTTACCCTGAGCAATTAGGTAAGAAAAAGAAATAAAAAGCCTCCATATGGAAAGAAGGAAGTTAAATCATCTCTGCAGATGACATGATCTTGTATATTGAAAACCCTAAAGACTCTACCAAAAAACCTGTAAGAACTAATGAGCAAATTCAATATGGTTGCAGAATACAAAATTAATATAAAAAATCAGTTGGATTTCCATACACCAAAAATAAAATATTTAAAAAGAAAATTAAGAAAATAATCCTATTTATAATGGAATAGTTAGAAACTAAGGAGGTAAAAGATGTACACTGAAAACTATAAAAAATGATGAAAGAAACTGAAGACACAAATAAATAAAGAATATTCTATGTTCGTAGATTGTTTGAATTAATAATGTTAAAATGTCTATACTACCCAAAGCTATCTGCAGATCAATGCAAACCCTATCAAAACTCCAATGTCATTGTCCCCAGAAATTACAAAAAAATACTAAAATTCATGTGGAAGCACAAAAGTGCTCAAATAGCCTAGGAAAACTTAAGTAAGAAGAATAATTGTGGCATCACAGTGCCTTATTTCAATACTACAAAGCTATAGTAATCAAAACAGTATGAAACTTGTATAAAAAGAGTTTTATAGACCAGTGGAACAGAAGAGAGCCCCTAACTAAACCCTCACATTCATATTCAGCTGATCTTTAACAAAGGTGCAAAGAGCACACATTGGGGAAAGGATAGTTTCTTCAATAAATGGTGTTGGAATAACTAAATACCCATATGAAGAAAAATGAAATTGGACTTTTACCTCACCATATGAAAATTAACTCAAATTCATTAAAGACTTAAACATTTGACCTGAAACTGTAAACCTACTTGAAGAAAACATAAGGAAAAATTTCTTGACATTGATCTGGGCAATAAAGTTCTGGACATGATTCAGTTATAAAATAATCATATTGAATGCAATATTGAAAGTTGATATGGTGAAATCTTTATTATCTTTCGCATAAAACAAGATGCCCATCCTTGCTTTTGTTCAACATTATACTGGATGTACTAGCCAATGCACTAAGAGAATAAAAGAAAAAAAAATGAAAGTTATAAAGATTGGAAAGGAAGAAATAAACTATCATTACTTTTAGATGATATGACCACTTGTGTAGCAAATCTGAAAGACTATAGGTAATTTTAGAATTATTAATGAATGGAGTTTATCAAGTTTGACATATAATCTATATATATAGAAGGCTGTCTGTCTGTCCAACCAGTAGCTATATGACATGCACTGACCACCAGGGGGCAGACTTTCAACACAGGAGCTGCCATGATGCACTCTGGCCATTTAAAAAATAAATGGCACCATGGACTTGGCGCCTACAAACCAACACTCAGCTTCCCCCAAGTGGGACACAGGCCCTGTCACCCCCCCAACGCGACACCCCACCAAATCACAGCCAACACAGCCCAGCCCAACCTGGAAACAGTTGCTGTGGGTGCCAGGTAATGACATCACGTAGCAATGCCTGGCTTCCTCTCCCTAGCGACTAGCCTCCTTGGAGTTTCTTCAGCCCAAGAACCTGACTTGCTTTATAGCCAGGTGCAAACATTTTACAATGTTTTGAAGTGTTTTCACGTGCCTCATCTCATTTGATCCTCACAGAAGTTCTGGAGTAGGTAGATAGGAGACTTGGTAGAATCCTATTTTCTTTTTATTAGCCAGAAAACGGAGATTTAGAAAGTTTAGAAACTTGACCCGACTGAAAAGAAGTAAGAAATGGTGGACCTTGAAAATGACTTCAGGTTTTCTCACTGTGCAGAATATAGTCAAACACTGCTACAGCTAAATATTTTACCCTTAGTTCTCCTTGCATGATCTACAATAATAATCTGCTTCATGTTGGTATTTACTGCAGTGTTGCTGACAATTACCTGAAAGAGAAGTTGGGATGCTTCACTGTGCTGGAAAAAAGTTTAGCTACATCAGAAACCAGGTCTAATTAAGCGAGTTTATTCTATATATATAAAAACCTAAGTTGACTCGCACATGTGTGATACATATACAGCTCTCGCTGGTGCCAATTGCACATGTGTGTTTTGATCTGTCATTGTTGATCATGAATTTGCTTGATACTTCTATTATAGAGAAAGGGTGAATAGCAATATTAAAATATTTCTCCCAATTAATTTCCTTTCAGTGTGCATGAATCTGTGCACCGGAACACTAGTCAATATATAAAAGCAATTAGATTTCTACACACCAGCAATAATAAGGTACAAAATATAATTTTTATAAAATAAATCACTTACAATAGCAATAAAAATAATGTATGTGGAAATAAGTTTAACAAAAACGAGAGAAAGGAAAGCAATGAGAAAAATATTACAAAGCCTTAAAAAAAAATTGAAGGTGAGCTAAATAAATAGCAGTATATACCAAGCTCATAGGAGGAAAGATTCAACATCTTAAAGAGGCCATTTCTCCTCAAATTGTTATATAGAATTAATTCAATACCAATCAAAGTTCTAGCAGGTTTGTTTGTTTGCTTGTTTCTTGTTTTGTTAATTAAATATTTATATGGAGGATCAAAGATCCAAGAATTGCTAAAACATCAGAAAGAGGTGGGAGAATCTTTCAAGAATTATAAAACTATAGTTGTTAAAACTGATTTTAGTGTTGGTGCAGTTAAACAAATAGATAATGAAAGAGAATAAGAAGCTTAAAATAAATTTATGCATATATGAAAAACTCGATTCATGCTGATCACTCACTGGTGATGGGACAATTGATTACCCATATGGAATAGAAAATATAACAATCAGTTTCCAGGTGGAATTAGACTAATTGCCAAATGCAAAGCTATAAAATCTTTTAGAGGAAAATATAGTAAAATTAATTTACTACCTTGAGAAATTATTTTTCTCAAGAAAAAATATAAAAGAAAGTACTGGTCACTTAAAATAAAAATTCAAAACTTAGTTCATTGAGAGAGACAGACATACAGAGAAAGAAAAGCTAAGCACCAAGTTTAAAGCAGATATTTCCAGCATATATTGCTTACAAAGGATTAATTAGCATTCAGTTTATATAAAGAAAGCATTCCAGTGCTTGCTTGAGCAGCACATATATTAAAAGAAAATATTCCAATGACTCAATAAGAAGAAGACAAACAACCCAATATGAAGATGAGAAAACACACACACAAAGCCCAGAATTATCAGAGAGAAAGCACTACAGCTTATCAACATATGTATGGAAAGATGGTCACCTTCATTACTTATCAGAGATATGCTAATGGAAATCACAAGGGGATGCTCTTTCACTCCTGCCAGACTGGCTAAAAATGAAATTTCATAATACCAAATTATGACAAGTATGTAGAACAACAGGAACTCTCATCTATTGCTGAAAGGAGTGCAGACTGGCTCAACATTTAAAAACAGCTTGGAAATAATCTAATAATGTTGAACACAAATCTTATAACTCAGTAATTCAATGCCTTGGTGTATACTCCAGGGAAACTCTTGCCCATGTGACCCAGAAGTCATGTAAGAGAATGTTAGAAGACATTACTTGTTAATATGCCCTGTAGTAGGCAGCCTTTAATATGGCCCCAGTAAACCCTGCTCTGAGTATTCATGTTCCTGTATATAACCCTCTCGCCTTGAGTGTGAACTGAAACTAGTGATTCACTTCTAATGAACAGATAGCAAACTGATGGGATGTCACTTCTGAGATTAGGTTACAAAAGAATCTGGCTTTCATGTTCTCTCTCTGCCTTTACTGTGGGGGAGAGGGGGGAAGCAAGTTCCATATTGCAAAGAATTGATGTGAAAAATAAGGGTTACTTGAACACAAGTACCATGATACCTGATGGTGATCTTTTGGTCAAGGCATTTCGGTTGAGAAGGCTAGAGATAGTGCCAGGTTTCATCATGATACTCAGAACAGTATGCAATTTAAAATTGTTTATTTCTGGAATTTTCTATTTAATAGATCATGGTTTTCTATTCAGATCGTGGTTTGACCACAGGTAATTGAAACCACAGAATGGAAGATAAGGACTACAGTATTGAAATGGAATCAATTGACAAGTAAATAGTTTGGGGTATAAAAGGATGGATGGTCAGCTAAACAGATATTCTGTCTTTTATGTCTAGTTAAATCTGCATTTCTTCCAATAGTTTCCATGACTGTCCCATTGGTAAATCATTTTCTCCTTACTTAAGGACTTCTCCTTCCATTGCAGGTTGAATCAACTCAGAGGCCAGCTCAACGGCTGTTTATCTGGTAACTGTATAATTCAGCACTTACCTGAAGGCCAAATGCATTCCAGACTAAATATTCCATAAGATTCCCTGCACCCACTCTCACCGCCATCCCTCTGTACCTTGCACCTCCCTCCCCCACTACTACACTCTGGGGCCCCACGTACAGTTCTCGGATAGGTGAGGACTTTAACCTTGGGGAGGGGGTGGGGGAGGATTATGAAGAGGCAGGCTGTACTCTAATAATTCAAGAACAAGCCACAGGAGGAGACATCGCCTCAATCCATGGTTCTTTTTAGCTCGAATCACAATGGCTCCTGTGGAGCACAAGAAAAAAAAATCACAAGAAAATAGTGAGTCAACGCCTCCAGATGAGCAAGGGTGAATAACGGTGTGGCAAGAAGGAAATAGGGCCGAGCTACAGGGAGACACCAGAGAAGGATTCCAGAGATAACAGCGAGGAATCCTGCGTGGAACACCTCTGCCACCCTCCCATCTGGGACATGCAGAGGCCCCACTAACTCCCCTGACCCCCAAAAGCGCACAGATAGCCTCCCAGGGCTTTCCCATCTCTCTTCTCCCGCCCACTACCTGCGCTCGGGCTGGCTGGCCTGTGACAGCTCCAGGCCTCTCATGGTCCATAATTTATCTCTGACCCCCACTCACCGGTTGTCCCGCTGAACCCTGCAGCGCGGGTAGGGGGTAGAGAAGACTGGCTAAAAGAGGGCAGCGGCAGTTCCCAAGGAAAAGAGCTTCTCAGCAGAGAGAAGGATTGAGCTGCGGACAAGGCCTGGGAGGTGGAATGTCTGGGGGAAGGGGGCGAGGAGGAGGGTCGTTCTGGGAACTGATTGGCGGCCTCGAGGGTGGGGGCGGAGTCTGGCCGGATACCTACGGACTGCAGAGGGCCGGCTTTGTGTCAATTTCAGCTCGAAGATGGGGCCCCAAATCCAGGGTGGAGACACTGGCGCCAGCCCCAGAGTGCAGCAAGACAAATAAATCCGTGAGACTATTTATGAACAAGTGAGCGGTTGCTAAATAATAATAATAATAATAA
Source organism: Myotis daubentonii (assembly GCF_963259705.1). Lineage (NCBI taxonomy): Eukaryota > Metazoa > Chordata > Mammalia > Chiroptera > Vespertilionidae > Myotis > Myotis daubentonii. Next base: position 34,940,504 of record NC_081849.1, read on the forward strand.
TAATAATAATAATACTATATTTATGTAATACACAATTAATGCCAAGGACAAATTAAAAATCTGTCGGTTCTAGATAGATTTTTAATGAAAAGAATCAAATTGTATTAAAGTGGAGCATATGTTAACAGTCTTAATAAAAAGATCATTCAAGGGCAAGGCTAAGAGTGAAGAATTGACTATTGATACTTCATAACCACTGAATTGTTTTAAAGATATCAAATGTATTGTTTTATGAATTAAATAAAATAGGAAGGAGTTAAAATTTATACTAACCAATAAATAGGTGACAGATTGGACAGGAGGGAGCGGAAAGGTATGGCTGTTAAAAGCTTGGACTCTGAAGCCACTGTGGCATCCTTTACTTGCCAGCTGGGTAGGGCATGTGTTTCTTATGATTGATTGGTAACAAATGACCACAAACTTAGTGGCTTGAAACAACACATTTATTGTCTTTATTATCATACACTTCTGTAGGTCAAAAGTCCAGCCAGCATCTCACTGGCTAACATCAGGTGTAGGCAGAGCTATGTTCATTCTGAAGGTTGTAGGGAAGAATCAATTCCTTGCCTTTTCCAGCTTCTAGAGGCTGCCCAAATGCTTTGTCTTGGGACACCTTGCTTCAGGCCAACAATCTCATCAATCATCAAAGCCAGCAACCTCATCACATGGCCCTCTGCTTCTGTTGTCATGTCTCTTTCTCTGCTTCTCCTCTTTCAGTTGTTTCTGAGCAAGTTTGACCTGTTGGTTACGTTTCTGTCCCGGATCCTATAGGCCTCCCTCAATTCTAATCCCACTTTCCCTTTTATCCTATTTCCATTAGGCCTTTCTGTTCCATCTTCTGTCCTCTGCATTGTTCATCTTCACCCCCCAGATAATTTAGTTCTTTACAGCTAGAAAATGTAGCAAGTGGGACACCTGATCAACAGAACACTTGTGTTGTCCTCTTATTGCAGATGCTTTTCAGAGTTACATGAACCGATATGTGAGAAAAGACATTCCAACTCTCAGAGGCTGTCAGCACTAAGTTCCCAGTCTGTGTAGGCTTCCCTCTCTCTTCTTTCCTCTCCCCGCCCTCATCCAGGCTAAACTTTCTTGGCTAGTTCCAGAGCCAGTCCACAAAGAGCCTGTCAGTGACATCAGAGGAGGAGGGGGTGAGGGGCGTAGGGTGAGAGGAAGCGTCTGGGGAAGAAGAACTGAACAAAACAGCCTGGCCCCCATCGGCAGTGATTTGCTGGCTGAGGTCTGTAATCTGTGTGTGCTTGCAGGGTGGAGGAGGTGGCAGTTTTTATTGGCTCTGTCTTCTCCCAGCCCCCAACACACACACACACACACCCAGCCCCCAATACACACACACACACACACACACACACTCTCCCAGCCCCCAATACACACACACACACACACACACACAGCAAAGTCTAGAGGACTAGCAGCATTTTGGCCTCGGGGATATTGTACTGAAAGCACTGGAGCCTTAAGTGGGCCTCTGAATGTCAAGGTCATGCTCATCCTTGCCTGTGCTAACACTTTCTGCTGTCTGCATTTCAATATACCTTTTTTTAAATAAAGGAGGAGATTGGATGATATGTTTTAGCTCTAAACTGTGACAAAATACACAGAGAGAACACCACCAACTAAAAATGGTGGACTCTGGGGGTGTGTCTGGAAGAGAGTGGGAGCAGGCAGGCATGTGTCCTTGCTCACTGTCAGTTTCTGAGAGGAGGAGGGATATAGTAGGAGAGAAATGCAGCTGTCTTGGCAGAGAGAATGAGAAGGAGAAAAAGCTCAATGCCAAGTATCCCCAGTCTTTCAGGAACACTCAGTCTGCAATCCCCAAATCCCCATGTGTTTCCACAGGTTCCCTGAGATACCCCACTCAACTGCACAAACTGCCCAGACACTGGCTTTGCTTTTTCACCCTCAAATGAATTGTAGCCAGAAACTACCCCTCTGTGCCTGGGAGGCTGGGTTGCTCATTTCTAGAAATCTCTGAAAAATACACCCCCATGTCTGTCCTCCAATTTCAGGCCAGGCCTTGCGGGTGAGTTCTGAGGGAGATTAGACTTTGGCAGGGAAGTAAGTGAAGGACAAACCATTGCAGATTTTGAGTAAAGGAAGTAAGAGAGAAAGAGAAGTGGTTGTGCCTGTGAACAAAAAAGCTGATCATCTGGGTCAGCAAGAGAGCATTCTTCTTGCCTATGAACTGGGACATTGCCCTCAGTTCTTCCTCAATCTTTAGCCTGTTGGCCTTTAGAATGGGTTTACACCATCAGCTCTCCTGAGTATCCAGCTTGCTAACTCACATTTTCAGCCCTAAAAACAAACAAACAAACCCAGCGAGTTATTTTATCAGCAAAAATGGGTTATTAGGGAATGACAGAGGAATTGCAATTCAGGTTATACAAGCTATGGCAAACCATAGGCAAGTCCAGAGAACAGAGGACTGGAAAATTACTTTATAGAGAAAAAGGGAGTGTTACCAGGATCTGTTATTAATAAAATGTGTATTGGAGGAAAATAGGAGGTAGAGGTGTAGTGGCTTCCCATTGGTTGAGTTATGGCAGTTTCTCATTGGCTGGGCCTATTGCTGGGCAAGAAGAAAAACCTTCCTTCCTGTTGCTGGAGTAGTAAAGTAAGCTTCTTCCTGTCAGAGGAGTCTGTGAGGTGGGTGATCAGTAGTGCCAGAGCTCCCCATTCAGAGCTCCCCGAACCCGTGTAAAATGAAGCTTCTTTTATTCATTTTCATACCGTGCAGGGTTTGAGACTTGCCAGCTTCCATAATTGTATGAGCCAATTCGTTATAGTAAATGTCTATCCAACTATCTACCTACCTTATTGGTTCTTTTCTCTGGAGACCCTCCTCTAATACAACCCCCTGGTGTAGGGAGCTCCTAGGGCAGTGATTGCGAACCTATGACACGTGTGTTAGAGGTGACACGTGAACTCATTTTTTTGGTTGATTTTTTTTTGTTAAATGGCATTTAAATATATAAAATAAATATTAAAAATATAAGTCTTTGTTTTACTATGGTTGCAAATATCAAAAAATTTCTATATGTGACACGGCACCAGAGTTAAGTTAGGGTTTTTCAAAATGCTGACACGCAGAGCTCTAAAGGTTCGCCATCACTGGCCTAGGATCTAGCCTCAGGCTGACCTGTGGCAGGGCCACAAACAAGTCCCAGTCTGGAGAGCAGAGCTTTCCTAGCATAATTAAGCCTGACCTTGTAGCCCTCCCTAATTCCTTCCCAAGTAGCTAATGGTCTGTGGGAGGTGCAGCAAGTGTTGCCAAAACAAGAACATTTGTATTCATGTTAACCCACCCTTGTTTTAATCAGACTATAAAATAAAGCATTGGTTTACAGGCTGGATCTTTCTGTGTCCTCATCCAGGCATGGGAGATCTGCTGAGCTCCAGCTGTATTCTCTTTGTCTGTTTTCTTTAAACTTTTACTGCCCCTCCTCACATTCATCCTAGGCCAGTGATGGTGAACCTTTTGAGCTCTGCGTGTCAGCATTTTGAAAAACCCTAACTTAACTCTGGTGCTGTGTCACATATAGAAATTTCTTGATATTTGTAACCATAGTAAAACAAAGACTTATATTTTTGATATTCATTTTATATATTTAAATGCCATTTAACAAAGAAAAATCAACCAAAAAAAATGAGTTCACGTGTCACCTCTGACACACGTGTCATAGGTTCGCCATCACTGTCCTAGGCCGTGCTGGCGCAGCACACCTTGGGTTATTCATTTGGAATTTTCATTGGACTATTCATTTGATATATCAGATTGTTGGGAAATCCTATATAATAAAAGGGTAATATGCAAATAGACTGAACGGGGAAAAGAAGAGATAAACCAAAGAACTTATATACTTACTAGAGGCTCAGTGCACAAAATTCATGCACAAGCAGGGTCCCTAGGCCTGGCTGGCCATCAGGGCTGATCCGTGGGGCAACCAACGGGGTGATTGGGGGGGCCCACTGCTGGTACCCACCTTGAGTGGCATGGTGCTGCTTGCCAGCCGACCCCACCCCTCACCACTGCCCACTTGCTGGCCAGCCCTGCTCTCCACTGCCACTGCTGGTCACCACCCGCTGCGGGGCGACCTGCAGGGTAATCAGGGTGCTGGCACTTGCCTTGGCTGGCCTGGGACCTACAGGCTGGGGGTATCTCTTGCATTGAGCGTCTGTCCCCTGGTGGTCAGTGCATGTCATAGCGACTGGTCATTTCACCGGTTGTTCAAACGTTGGGTCGATTTGCATATTAGGCTTTTATTATATAGGATATGCCTAGCCCATGGACATGGGCAATAGGGTAGTGAAGACCTGGGGGTGATGGTAGGGACTGGGAAAGGAGGAAAGAAGGGAAAATGGGAGGTATCTGTAATACTATCAACAATAAAACATATGTTTAAAAATGAAACAAAAAAGGTATGGCTCTGAGTTGTTCTGACCAGCATGACAGAAATATTTGCAGGCTGTGTTCTGCCTCTGTATTCAGAACTTTCACTTATCACAGCCAAAACTATTAAGACCCCAATACAGAGGTCAAATAGGTTTAAGGTTAAATGAACAGATTTTCTTTATTTTAAACCAAAATTTATAACTGACTAAAGTTGAACTTTCTAGTTAGTTGTATAGAGTTATATAAAATGTGTTATATTAAGAAGATGATAACATTTTTTGTTTCAATTTCTCTGTTATGGAAAGAGATCATTTTGGTTCTACTTGCTGTAAATATTAATAACTGGACAATGGGAGAAGGAACATGGAGGTGCTTTTAACTAGAATCACCAAAGGTTATATTTTAACAATGAAGAGTTGGTTTTTGCTCTTCATACTTCATACCTGGTTTTTCTTATAATTTCAAGGTCATTCCTCATTCCTCCCCCATTTGTAAGGGTTTCAGTTTTCTACTCTTGCATGCTTTATTTCCAAGGTCAAAATAAGGGCAGGTATTTTATATTTTAAAAATCCCATTTAGAATAATTACTCTAAAAAATTCATAAAGGGGACTATCTTAGCATAAGAGGAATAAACGAAGATGCTATTTCTATTTTCTTAATCTACCAGGTGTCCAAGAAGGGACTCTGTGATTGTACAAAGCAGAAATACTTGGATATCAATTCATTAAAATTTAAATTATTTTAAAATCAGGGTGGTGAATTTTATAAATACACTCTTTGATGAGTTAAAATAATTAGTTAGCATAGCCCTAGCTGGCTTGGCTCAGTGGATAGAGCATCGGCCTGCGGACTGAAGGGTCCCAGGTTTGATTCCGGCCAAGGGCACATGCCTGGGTTGTGGGCTCCATCCCCAGTGTGGGGTGTGCAGCAGGCAGCCAATCAATGATTCTCTCTCATCATTGGTGTTTCTATCTCTCTCCTTCTCCCTTCCTCTCTGAAATCAATAAAGAAATATATTTTTTAAAAAATTAGCTAGCATATCAGTGAAAGATATTTAAGTATTTTTTCCTTTTCATTGAATTTATTGGAGTGACATTGGATAGCAAAGTTATACAGGTTTCAGGTGCACAATTTGATAATACATCTTCTGTACATTGTATTGTGTGCTCATCACCCCAAGTTAAGTCTCCATCTATCACCTTTTAGTCCCCCTACATTTCCCTTTACCTCTCTTCCCATCACCCCTGACAATCACCATACTGTTTTCTGTGTCCATTAGTTTTCTCTCTCTCTCTCTTTTTTTTGCTAAATTTGTGTCTCCATTACTCCCCTCTTCCAGCTGTCAGCCTGCTCTCTATGAGTCTGTTTCTATTTTGTTTATTTTGTTCATTAGATTCCACATATGAATAAAATCATATGGTGCTTGTCTTTCTCTGACGGGCTTATTTCACTTAGCATAATGCTCTCCAGGTCCATCGTGCTGTCACAAAGGATAAGATTTCCTTCTTTGTAATGGCTGAGAAGTATTTAAGTATTTGCAGGACATTATACAATAGGTCATCGGGTTACGTCGGAGATCCATTCCTATGACGCGACATAACGCGATTTTCACCATAAGTCAGAACCCACCTACATAAGCACCTATGTCACTCACATGGAGCACATGCACAGCAGTAATGAAGTGAAACAGTAACAAAAATTTAAAAGAAAGATAACAATTCCTGACTTTTACTTGTGGTAAATAAAAAAAAACCATAAAGCACATATGTACATACGTTGAAATGACGGAACTTTTTTTTAAATAAATAAGTGGGAGATGGTGACATAACCATGAAACGACATACATCGTGTCCAACATAACCTGAGGACTGTCTGCAATAGAATACTTTGCTCTAAGACACACACGTTACAATAAATGCTATAGTTAATATAATAAAAGACAAGCAGGATTTAATCAACGAGTCTTTGGACATTCTCCTGTCTAGGATGTACTTAATTCTGTAAGCAGTTAGACATCACAAGAGATATTTGTGTATATAAGGGGTATGATTAATTTTTTATTTTAGAATGGTCAGCCTGGTGGAAGAGTATAGGCTGGTTTGAAGTTATTCAAATTCAAAAGGAAGTTGCTGCAAATTATGGGAGGTGAGATAAGGCATGTGTTACTATATTAGCAGTGTGAATAAACAGATATCATCCAGAACCACGAAAAAGTGGCTGAGTGGACGTTCGACAACTAGAGGGAAAGAGAAAAGCACATCTAGACTGGTAGGAGGTGCAGAGGTGTGGAAGAGCAGAGGTACAGAGGCACGTGAAATGGTCTGGCAACTGGTTACGCTGTGGTCTTTTTCAATTGGGAGGGAGATACAAACTCCCAACTGCTCTGAACTCCAGTTCCAGGTGAGACTCTGGGGACCCAGACTCATACGGGGAGAAACTAGACTGTCTGGCATCAGGCTGGAACACGAGGGCAGCTCTCTCAGAGGTGCTTGCAGTGTTCATGTTCCTGCATGGGGCCGCAGGACACAGAGACCCAGGGACCTATCCGAGTCAGGGCTGATGGGCAACCATTGCTGTTTGCACCACCCTGTGATTCCCTGAGACCCTGCCCTGCCCAATTTACAACCCCACCCAAGCTGTGACCAGAGGCTTTTGCATATGAATGGCCTGGCCTTTTGCAATCTAAACTTAACAAACTGCAGCTGGGTCAAAGAACCCCAGAGCTTCCAAAAGAAGGCCTAAGGCTCCTCAGCAGCCTGCATTTCTTCACAGCTGGGCCTCATCTGGGCACCTCCAAACCCCAAACAAATAGGAGGAATCTGAAGATCTCTCTGTAGCTCCTGCTGGGTGGCCTCATGCAGTGGTTGACTTTGCACCTCCTTGGAGATCCAAGAGCCAGTGTACCCAATGGTCAGAGTGAGACCATACCAGATTACAACCCTTCACATCCATAAGAGACACACTCAGGGGGCAGACTCAGTGAGCACCAAAGCCCCACTGAAGCGAGTCCTGCCCCATATAGTTGTTTCCAGCACTGCAGTTCTCCCATTGTAGACATAACTGGTCCTCACAGCCAATTGGCCTGGAGGTCAATTCCTCCCAGTAATACCAACAGCAATCAAGGCTTAACTACAACAAGACTGTGTACACAGCCCACAAAGGGGTTCACCAAGAGCATCCACCTCAGGTAACTGGGGAGGCTGAGCCACTGGGCCCTATAGGACACCTAGCAAACAAAGCCACTCTATCAACACAGGGAAGCAGCCAAAGTGCAGAGACAAAGAAACATGTCACAAATGAAAGAAATGGAGGAAAGCAAACTACTGGATATAGAGTTCAAAACCACGGTTATAAGGTTACTCAAGAATCTTCTAGAAAGCTCTGAGAAATTTAGTGAGACCCTCAAGGATATGAAAAAGGACCAATTAGAAATTAAGCATACACTGACTGAAATAAAGAATAATATACAGAGATCCAACAGCAGACAAGAGGATCCTAAGAATCAAGTCAAAGATTTGAAATATGAAGAAGCAAAAAACACCCAACCAGAAAGGCAAAAAGAAAAAAGAATCCAAATCCAAAAATATGAAGATAGTGTAAGGAGCCTCTGGGACAACTTCAAGCATACCAACACCTGAATTATGGAGGTGCCAGAAGAAGAGAGAAAGCAAGATATTGAAAACCTATTTGAAGAAATAATGATAGAAAACTTCCCCTACCTGGTGAAAAAAAATAGACTTACAAGTCCAGGAAGCGCAGAGAACCCCAAACAAAAGGAATCCAAAGAGGACCACACCAAGACACATCATAATTTAAATGCCAAGGGCAAAAGACAAAGAGAGAATATTAAAAGCAGCAAGAGAAAAACAGTTAGTTACCCACAAGGGAATGCCCATATGACTATCAGCTGATTTCTCAACAGAAACTATGCAGATCAGAAGGGAGTGGCAAGAAATATTCAAAGTGTTGAATAGCAAGAACCTACAACCAAGATTACTCTACCCAGCAAAGCTATCATTTAGAATTGAAGGTCAGATAAAGAGATTCACAGATAAGAACAAGCTAAAGGAGTTCACCACTGCCAAAACAGTATTATATGAAATGCTGAAAGGTATTCTTTAAGAAGAGGAAGAAGAAGAAGAAAAAGGTAAAGATAAAAATTATGAACAACAATGTGACAACAAATACGTATCAACAAGTGAATCTAAAAATCAAGTGAATAAAAAATATGAACAGAATAAACTGGTGAATATAATAGAATCAGGGGCATAGAAAGGGAGTGGACTGACAATTCTCTGTGGGGAAGGTTGTGGGGGGGGGTGTGGGAGGACACTGGACAAAAATCGAACACCTATGGACAAGTACAATGGGGGGGGGGGGGTAAGGGCATGGGGGGGTGGGAACCAGGTGGAGGGGAGGTATGGGGAGAAGAAAGAGGAACAACTGTAATAATCTGAACAATAAAGACTTATTTTTTAAAAAATGAAATAAAATGGTAAAAAAAAAAAGACTAAGAGAGAGGTGAGAGATCTGTAATAAAACACTGAAAGACGATGATTCATTCTGTGGAATATTGACATGGGAACAATTAAACATGATGGCTTGGGAGAGTGGCAGAATTTTAGTTTTTGATAGAAATAAAGGAGTCAGAAGAAAGTTCAGTTGTGGAGAGATGAGTTGAGTTGATGGTGACGTATTTAGGAAACATTCATTAAGCTGTTGAAGACAGCATCTGGACTTCTTGAGAAAAGTCTAGGAGATAAAAGTGGAATTGAGAGTGAACTCTATAGAGTTTATAATAATCCCTCTAATACAATGGTTCTCAACCTCGGCTGCACATTAGAATCACCTGGGAATCTTTTTAAAATCCTGATTTCTGGGCCTCATCCTCCGGAAATTGTTTATTATGGGGTGGGGCCACAACATTAGTAACAAAGAAATAGAATTTCTGGAGGATAGGCCCAGAAATCAGGATTTTAAAAAGATTCCCAGATGATTCTAATGTGCAGCCAAGGTTGAGAACCATTGCTGTAATAGAACTATGTCCTTGAAGGAAAAGCTGTAGAAAGGAAAGTACAAGTTTTGAGAGCAGAACCTTGGAAAATGTTCACAGTAATGGAGCAAAATAATTTAAAATTTAAAATAATTATCTAAGAGTACAAAGAAAATGAGGACAGAAGAGTATCATAGAGTTGAGAGTTTGAATGAACAATAGTTAAATTGGTTAATCAGTAATTAAAGAACTAAAGTAGAATAAAATTCTCTGAATTTTATGAGTAGAAAGTCATAAGTGACCTTCAAGTGTGTAATTTCTATAGATGAGTTAAAGTTGAAAACAGATTCCTGTGGAAATAAACTCAGCAAGTGGACATCAATTATTTGAGAATTCTGGTTGTAAAAGGAAGTGAGAATTAGGATGATAATTATATAACAAATATTTCTCTCCCCAATTTGGGTTTGTATATTTTTTTTTTATGATGAAGGAAGAAGAATCCATTAGGGTCAAGACAGCCAGGTTGGTAGAAGGGGGATAAATGAAGGAATAACATCCTGAGTGTGATGAAGAGCTTGAAATGAAAGGTCAATAAATTATCATCACTAAATGATGTACACCTGCCCTAATTCAGTCACTAGAAGCATATTGATTTCTTCAGTGACCCTTTCAGTTGGCCAGTTTTATCTGTATGTTACATATTAAAGAGTATAAACCTCAGAGAGGTTAAGTAGGTTGGTCTAGGTCTTAGGAAGCAGAAGAGAATAGATTCAGAGCAATAAATGTTAGGTCCTGAGGGTGTCACTCATTTGTAATGAGACACAGGCTGTGGTAGAGAGATGTGCCAGGTGAGTAAGAGTTGCAGAGTGAATCAAGGGTTGGCATATTCTCCAGGCAACTTGCACAGTGCAACAGATGATGTAACAAACAGTCTGTTCTGTGTCTTTTTCACTTCAACTTCATGAGCACAAAGAAGTGTAGTATTCATCCTTGAAATCACAGCATCTATCAAAGATGACATTAAAGATATTTGCCAAACTCACTGAAAAGGAATTGTCTACTTCTGATGCAATAAAGTTGAGTTGAGACACCTTTTGCTTTTTAGCTGCACAAACGAAACTGTAATTTTTATTTTTTATTTTATTTTTTAGGGTTTTTCTTTTTTTTAAAATCTTAAAATTCTTTATTAGTTAAGGTATTACAAATGTGTCCTCATTCCCCCCCATTACCCCCCATTCTCCCCGCCCCCCCCCCCCCACTCATGCTCTCATCCCCTGTTGTCCATGTCCATTGGTTTGGCTTATATGCATGCATACAAGTCCTTTGGTTGATCTCTTCCCCTTACCCCCACCCTCCCCTACTTTCCCTCTGGGGATTAATAGTCTGATTGCTGTTTCTCTGTCTTTGGATCTGTCCCTGTTCATCAGTCTATGTTGTTCTCTATATTCCACAAATGAGTGAGAGCATGTGGTATTTATCTTTCTCTGACTGGCTTATTTCACTTAGCATAATGCTCTCCAGTTCCATCCAAGCTGTTGCAAAAGGCAAGAGTTCCTTCTTTTTTACTGCAGGGTAGTATTCCATTGTGTAGATGTACCACAGTTTTCTAATCCATTCATCTGCTGATGGGCACTTAGGCTGTTTCCAGATCTTAGCTTTGGTGAATTGTGCAGCTAGGAGCATAGGGGTGCATATATCCTTTCTGATTGGTGTTTCTGGCTTTTTGGGATATATTCCTAGAAATGGGATCACTGGGTCAAATGGGAGTTCCATTTTTAGTTTTTTGAGGAAGCTCCATACTGTTCTCCACAGTGGCTGCACCAGTCTACATTCCCACCAGCAGTGCAGAAGGGTTCCTTTTTCTCCATATCCTCTCCAACACTTGTTGTTTATTGATTTGTTGATGATAGCCAGTCTGACAGGTGTGAGATGGTACCTCATTGTTGTTTTGATTTGCATCTCTCGTATAATTAGTAACTTTGAGCATGTTTTCATATGTCTTTTGGCCCTCTGTATGTCCTCTCTCGAAAAGTGTCTATCTAGGTCCATTGCTCATTTTTTTGATTGGATTGTTTATCTTCCTATTATTAAGTTTCATGAGTTCCTTGTAAATGTTGGAGATTAAACCCTTCTCGGTGATATCATTGGCAAATATGTTCTCCCATGCAGTGGGTCTTCTTGTTGTTTTGTTGATGGTTTCCTTTGCTGTGCAAAAGCTTTTTATTTTAATGTAGTCCCATTTGTTTATTTTTTCTCTTTAGTTTCCATTGCCCTAGGAGCATTATCAGAGAGGAAATTCCTTCGACATATGTTTGCTATTTCGCTGCCTATGGATTCCTCTAGTATTTTTATGGTGTCCCGTCTTACGTTTAAGTCTTTTATCCATTTTGAGTTTATTTTTGTGTATGGTGTGAGTTGGAGGTCTAGTTTCATTTTTTTACATGTATCTGTCCAATTTTCCCATAACCATTTATTGAAGAGACTGTCTTGACTCCATTGTATGCTCTTGCCTCCTTTGTCGAATATTAATTGGGAATAGTGGTTTGGGTCGATTTCTGGGTTCTCTATTCTATTCCATTGATCTATGTCTGTTCTTGTGCCAGTACCAAGCTGTTTTAAGAACAGTGGCTTTGTAATACAGTTTGATATCTGGTATTGAGATCCCACCTACTTTGTTCTTCTTTCTCAGGATTGCTGCAGCTATTCGAGGTCTTTTTTTATTCCAGATGAATTTTTGGAATGTTCGTTCTAGATCTGTGAAATATGCCGTTGGTAATTTAATGGGGATTGCATTGAATCTATAGATTGCTTTGGGTAGTATGGACATTTTGATGATGCTGACTCTACCAATCCATGAACACGGCATGTTCTTCCATCTGTTTATGTCTTCCTCTATCTCTTTTTTTCAGTGTCCTGTAGTTTTTTGCATATAAGTCTTTTACCTCCTTAGTTAAGTTTATTCCTAGGTATCTTAATTCTTTTGGTGCGATGGTAAATGGGATTGCTTTTTTAGTCTCTCTTTCTGTAAGTTCACTATTGGTGTAAAGAAATGCCTTTCTTGGCATTAATTTTGTATCCTGCTACATTGCCGAATTCATTTATTAAGTCTAATAATTTTTTGATGGAGTCTTTAGGGTTCTGTATGTATAATATCATGTCATCTGCAAATAAGGACAGTTTTACTTCTTCTTTTCCAATTTGGATGCCTTTTAGTTCTTCTTCTTGTCTGATCACAATGGCTAGTACTTCCAGTACTATGTTGAACAGGAGTGGTGAGAGGGGGCATCCCCTCTTGTTCCTGTTCTCAGGGGAAATGGTTTTAGTTTTTGCCCATTGATTATGATGTTGGTTGTGGCTTTGTCATATATGGCTTTTATTATGTTGAGGTATGATCCTTCTATTACCACCTTGCTGAGAGTTTTTATCAAAAATGGGTGTTGAATTTTGTCAAATGCTTTTTCTGCACCAATTGATAAGACCATGTGGTTTTTTTCTTTCAATTTGTTTATGTGATGTATCACGTTTATTGATTTGCGGATATTGTACCATCCTTGCATCCCTGGGATAAATCCTATTTGGTCGTGGTGTATGATCTTTCTGATGTACTGCTGGATCGGATTTGCTTATATTTTGTTGAGGATTTTGGCATCTATGTTTATGAGGGATATTGGCCTGTAATTCTCTTTCATTGTGTTGTCTTTACCTGGTTTTGGTATTAGGGTGATGCTGGCTTCATAGAATGAGCTTGGAAATGTTCCTTCCTCTTGGATTTTTTGTAGTAGTCTGAGGAGGATAGGTTTTAGTTCTTCCTTGAATGTTTGGTAAAACTCCCTTGTGAAGCTGTCTGGCCCCAGGCTTTTGTTTGCTGGAAGCTTTTTGATGACTGCTTCAATTTCTTCCATAGTTATTGGCCTATTGAGATTTTTAGATTCTTCCTGATTGAGTTTTGGAATGTTGTATTTTTCTAGGAATAAGTCCATTTCCTCCAGGTTGTCTAGTTTGTTGGAGTAGAGTTGTCCATAGTATTTTTTAACAATCATTTTTATTTCTGTGGGATCTGTTGTTATTTCGCCTCTATCATTTCTGATTTTGTTGATTTGGGTCCTTTCTCTTTGCTTCTTGGTGAGCCTGGCTAGAGGTCTGTCAATCTTGTTTATCCTTTCAAAGAACCAGCTCTTTGTTTCATTGATTTTCTGTATTGTTTTTTTGGTCTCTATGTCATTTATTTCTGCTCTGATCTTTATTATCTCCTTCCTTCTGCTCACTCTGGGCTCTTCTTGTTGCTCTCTTTCTAATTCTTTGAGCTGTAGATTTAGATGATTTACTACCATTTTTTCTTGTTTGTTGAGATAGACCTGTAGAGCTATAAACTTCCCTCTCAGGACTGCTTTCATTGCGTCCCAAAGATTTTGGATTGTTGTGTTTTCATTGTCATTAGTTTCCAGGATGTTTTTAATTTCTTCTTTGATCTCATTGGTAACCCAATCAATCCTATCTAATAAAAGAGAAAAATGGTAATTGGCGTACGACGATACCCTTTTCATTGGCTAATCAGGGCTATATGCAAATTAACTGCCAACTATGATTGGCAGTTAACTGCCAACTATGATTGGCAGTTAACTGCCAACAATATGGTGATTAATTTGCATATGTAGGCACAATGCAGGGAGGCGAAAGGGAAAGCAGGAAGAAGCCCCCTGCCACTGACAGTGATCAGAAACCCAGGGGGGAGCTAAGAGCTGGGGGGCAGGGCAAAGGCGGCCCTGGGGCCGCCTTTGCCCTGCCCCCCAGCCATGATCAGAGAATCAGGTGCCTTTTCCGCCCTGGCCAGTGATAGCAGGAAGTAGGGGTGGAGCCAGCGATGGGAGCTGGGCATGGTCGAAGCTGGCAGTCCCAGGAGCTAGGGGTCCCTTGCCTGGGCCTAAAGCGAAGCCCACGATCGCGGGGCCGCTGCAGCTGCAGGTCCCCGCTGCCCGGGCCGGACGCCTAGGCCAGAGGCGTTAGGCCTGGGCAGGGGCGGAGCCTGCAACCGCGGGGAGCTGGGGGTCCCCTGCCCAGGCCTAACACCTCTGCCGGAGGCCTCAGGCCTGGTCAAGGGGCCGATCCGGTGATTGGTGATCGGAGGGTGATGAGGGTCAACTCCTCTGGCCGAGGCATCAGGCCTGGGTGGGGGGCAGAGCCAGGGATTGGGGAGATATGATGGTCCCCTTGCCCAGGCCTGAAGCCTGGGTCAGAGGCGTCAGGCTTGGGCGGGGGGTGGAGCAAGCGATCAGAGGGAGATGGGGGTCCCCTGCCCAGGCATGATTCCTGGGCCAGAGGCCTCAGGCCTGGGCGGGGGCCAGAGCCAGTGATCAGGGGGAGATGGGGGTCCCCTGTCCAAGCCTGACACCTCTGGCGGAGGTGTCAGGCCTGGGCAAGGGGCCAATCAGGCGATCAGAGGGTGATGGGGGTCTACGCCTCTGGCGGAGGCATCAGGCCTGGGCAAGGGGCCGATCCTGCGATTGGAGGGTGATGGGGGTCAATGCCTGAGGGCTCCCAGTATGTGAGAGGGGGCAGGCTGGGCTGAGGGACACTCCCCTCCCCACACACACCCAGTGCACGAATTTCATGCACCGGGCCCCTAGTATTTAATAACATGCTATTCAGCTTCCAAGTGTTTGAGTATTTTGAGTTGTTTTTATTGTAGTTTATTTCTAATATTATGGCCTTGTGGTCTGAGAAGATGCTTGGTATGATTTCAATCTTCTTGAATTTGGGGAGATTTTGTTTGTGACCCAATATGTGGTCTATTTTTGAAGATGTCCAATGAGCACTTGAGAATAACTTATATTTTGTGGCTTTGGGGTGAAGTGTTCTGAAGATGTCAATTAAGTCCATCTGATCTAGTGAGTCATTTAGGATTGCTGTTTCTTTGCTGAGTTTTTGTCTAGCAGATTTATCCAGTGATGTCAGTGGTGTATTAAAGTCCCCTACTATGATTGTATTGTTGTCGATCTCTCCCCTGATATCTTTCAGGAGTTTTCTTATGTATGTGGGTGCTCCTGCATTGGGTGCATATATGTTTATCAGGGTTATATCCTCTTGTATTGATCCCTTTAGTATTATGAAGTGGCCTTCCTTATCTCTTGTTATGGCCTTCACTTTGAGGTCTATTTTGTCTGATATAAGTATTGCTACCCCAGCTTTTTTTTCATTTCCATTTGCCTGTAAGATATTTTTCCATCCCTTCACTTTCAGTCTGTGTGAGTCCCTTCTTCTGAGGTGGGTCTCTTGTAGACAGCATATATATGGGTCATGTCTTTTTATCCATTCAGCCACTCGATGTCTTTTGATTGGAGCATTTAGTCCATTTACATTTAAAGTTATTATTGAAAGGTATGTGCTTGGAGTAATTTCTATTTTCGTGCCTGTGTTCTTTCTTACCTTTATATTTCTTCTTCTTCTTTTTTTAAATATATTTTTTATTGATTAAGATATTACTTATGTGTCCTTATCCCCACGTTACCCCCTACAACCCCCCCCACTCATCCCCTCCCCCTCCCCCTCCCCCCCCCCCCCCGTTGTCTGTGTCCATTGGTTAGGCCTATATGCTTGCATATAAGTCCTTTGGTTGATCTTTCCCCTTATCCCCACCCTCCACTACCTTCCCTCCAAGGCCTGACAGTCCAATCAATGCCTCTCCGTCTCTGGATCAGTCCTTGTTCATCAGTTTATGTTGTTCATTATATTCCACAAATGAGTGAGATCATGTGGTATTTATCTGCTCTCCAGTTCCATCCGTGCTGTGGCAAATGGTAAGAGTTCCTTTTTCTTGTTCCTCTTCTTAAAGAATACCTTTCAGCATTTCATATAATGCTGGTTTGGTGGTGATGAACTCCTTTAGCTTTTTCTTATCTGTGAAGTTCTTTATCTGACCTTCTGTTCTGAATGATAGCTTTGCTGGATAAAGTAATCTTGGTTGTAGGTTCTTGCTATTCATCACTTTGGATATTTCTTGCCACTCTCTTCTGGCCTGCATGGTTTCTGTTGAGAAATCAGCTGACTATCGTATGGGTACTCCCTTGTAGGTAACTAACTGTCTTTCTCTTGCTGCTTTTAAGATTCTCTCTTTGTCTTTTGCTCTTGGCATTTAATTATGATATGTCTTTGTGTGGTCCTCTTTGGGTTCCTTTTGTTTGGGGTTCTCTGTGCTTCCTGGACTTGTAAGTCTATTTCTTTCACCAGGTAGGGGAAGTTTTCTGTCATTATTTCTTCAAATAGGTTTTCAATATCTTGCCCTCTCTCTTCTTCTGGTACCCCTATAATTCTGATGTTGGTACGCTTGAAGTTGTCCCAGAGGCTCCTTACACTATCTTCATATTTTTGGATTTTTTTTCTTTTTTCGGTTGGGTATTTTTTGTTTCTTCGTATTTCAAATCTTTGACTTGATTCTTGGGATCCTCTTGTCTGCTGTTGGATCTCTGTATATTATTCTTTATTTCAGTCAGTGTATGCTTAATTTCTAGTTGGTCTTTTTTCATATCCTCCAGGGTCTCACTAAATTTATCGGCGGTTTCCATAAAATTCTTGAAAAACCTTATAAACGTGGTTTTGAACTCTATATCCAGTCGTTGCTTTCCTCCATTTCTGTCATTTGTGACCTGTTTCTTTGTCTCCACATTTTTTATGCTTCCCTGTGTTGGTAGAGTGGTTTTGTGTGCTAGGTGTCCTGTAGGGCCCAGTGGCTCAGCCTCCCCAGTTACCTAAGGTGGACACTCTTGGTGCACCCCCTTGTGGGCTTTGTGCACAGTCTTGTTGTAGTCATGCCTTGATTGTTGTTGGATCACTGGGAGGAATTGACCTCCAGGCCAAGTGGCAGTGAGAATCAGCTGTGTCTGCAGTGGGAGAACTTCTGTGCTGAAGACACCCTTCTGGGGCAAGACTTGCTTCAGTGGGGCTTTGGTGCTCACTGAGTCTGCCCCCTGAGTGTGTCCCTTATGGATCTGAGGAGTTGTAGTCTGGATGGTCCTCCTCTGACCACTGGGTACACTGGCTCTTGGATCTAAGGAGGTGCTAATTTAGCCTCTGCCTGAGGTTACTCAGCAGGAGCTACGAAGAGAACTGCAGATTCCCCTTCCTTTTTTGGAGTTTGGAGGTGCCCTGATGAGGCCCAGCTGTGAAGCAATGCAAGCTGCTGTGGGGCCTTGGGCCTTCTCTTGGAAGTTCTGGGTCTGTCTGGCCCAGCTGTAATTTGTTAGGTAATTTTCAGGTTGCAAAGGGCCAGGGCATTCATATGCAAAAACCTCTGCCACAGCCTGGGTGGGGCAGGGTCTCAGGGAATCAAAGGGCTGAGCAAGCAGCTATGGCTGGTCCTCAGTCCTGCCCTAAGGGGCCGCGCATCTCAGTGTCCCGATAATTGCTGCAAGCACCTCTAAGGGAAAGCCGCCCTCAAGTTCTGAGTTCTGCCTGCTGCCAGACAGTCCAGTTTCTCCCCGTATGAGTCCTGGGTCCCCAGAGACTTCCCGGAACCAGAGTTCAGAGCAGTCGGGAGCTTGTGACTTGCTCCCGATTCAAAAAGACAGCCGTGTCCTCAGGTACCAGCCCCTTTCCACGCACTCTCGAGCCTCCGTACCTTTGCACTTTACTTCCGCAGCTCCTGACCCTCAATGTGCTTTTCTCTTTCCTTCTAGTTGTAGAATTTCCACTCCGCCAGCCTTCCTGTAGTTCTGGATGATGTCTGTTTTGTCTTTTCATTGTATTTTTGAAGTTGTTGTGGGAGGCAGCAATTTCCCGGTGTTTACCTATGCCGCCATCTTAGTTTCTCCTATATTTCTTCTTCTTACAGCATTCCTTTTAGCATTTCTTGCATTGCTGGCTTGGTAGTGATAAACTCCCTTAGCCTTTTTCTGTCTGCAAAGCTCCTGATTTCCCCTTCAATTTTGATTGATAGTCTTGCTGGATATAGTATTCTTGGATTCAGTCCTTTGCTTTGCAACACTTTGTATACCTCCTTCTAGCTTGATGTATTTCTGTTGAGAAATCATTTGATAATCTGATGGGGGATCCTTTGTAGGTAACTCTCTGTTTCTCTCTTGCAGCCTTTAAGATTCTCTCTTTGTCTTGTACATTTGCCATCATTATGATTATGTGTCTTGGTGTGGGTCTTTGGGGGTTCATCTTGCTTGGGACACTTTGTACTTGTGTAACTTTTTTCTTCCCCATATCTGGGAATTTTTCTGTCATTATTTCTTCAAATATATTTTCTAATCCTTGCTGCTCTTCTTGTCCTTCTTGCAGCCCTGTTATGTGTATGTTACTTTGTTTCATGTTGTCCCAAAGCTCACTTAGGCTCTCCTCATGCTTTTTAATTTTTTTCTCCAGTTGCTGTTCAGATTGAGCTTGTTTCTCTGCCTTATCTTCTAACTCACTAATTCGGTCCTCTGCTTCTTCTAGTCTGCTGTTGAAACTTTCCATGTTGTTTTTGATTGTAGCTATATCACTTTTCATTTCTTCCTGATTCTTGCATAGGTTGTTGATTTTTTCATCCATCCGGTGAATGAATTGTACAACCATTATTCTGAATTCTTTTTCTGTCATGTTGCATGCTTCAACTTCATTAATTTCCTTTCTTGGCGACTCCTCATTGTCTTTCCTCTGGGTGTTGTGTTGTCTCTTCATTCTGATTTTCTCCTTATGGCTCAAATGTCGAGTTGTGTGGGCCTGGGCCGTGTGCAGCGGGAGCCTCACACCACCCTAGTGTCACTAAAGAGCTCTGACACTAAGATGTGTTGTTGTTGTGGGTTGGTGGGAACCAGGCTCACTCAGAGTCAGTGTTGCCAGTGCTCAATGTGGCCTTGTGTGCGCCCTTAGAATCAGGGACCCTGCCTGCACTGTGCTGAAACAGAGACCCCCTTGGAGCGTGTTGAAAATCAGCACCCCCTAGCGTGCACCAGGAGTCAGAGTTCCCCAAGAATCCAGTATCAGAGTCTCTGTTGCTTCACATGACCTCGCATTGAGAATCAGGTTCCCTGTGTGCCCTTGCACCAAGAATTGGAGTCACTGGCTCTTAGTATGAATGCACAGGGAATCAGGGATCTCAGGTGCAAGTGATAAGAAACACAGTCAAGTCACTGGTGCTTGGTGCTGCCTCCTGCCCAGAAAAAAATCGGGGTCCCTGGGCCCATGCTACGCGGGACAAATTCCCAGTGTTTGCACGATTGCTCCCAGCCCAGGGCTCCTGAAGCAGGCAGTGCACGCAGGATCATTTCCAAGGTGCTCGTGCACTTCCAGGCTAAAGTTCCTGTAGCAGCACTGAGGTCCAGGCAAGGGGTGGGTCTATCAGTTACTATGGCGCTGCCTGTGAGCCTGCAGGGAGGGGGATGGGCTCTGTTACTCAAGGATCTGCCACAGGGATTTCTGAACTTTTGGTGTCCGCAGGTCTGTAGTTGTTGTCACAGGTCTCTGTCCCCAGTGGCTGCAGGGTTCTGGTATGCGTCTGAGATCAGACTGGGTGGTGCTAAGGCCAGGATCCTAGTCTCAAGCAGCCATGTTTCCAAGATGGTGTGGTCGCTGTGCCCGTGCTGGCCACCCAGGAGTGTCCGCGCAGGGAGCGGGGCTCCGCCGCCTAAGACTGCCCGGTTTAGCAGCCCCTTAGAAGACCTGCAGAATCTAACTGTCCCTAGCTCATACACACACACACACCACACACGTCCACACACTCCTCTATCACTTCCTTGTGCTCTCACACTCTCTCCCTCCCTACCTTTCTGCTGGTCGCCATTTTCCAAAACTGTAATTTTTTAAATCAAGAAAACCTCTAATATGCAAACCAATTTGTAATTCCATTGTCCTTACAAGCTTTAAAAATGAATATAAATATAATGTGCATAGGGATTTAGCTTCATTGATACATTTTCCATGGAAAGTAGGTTCTGTGGGAAGGTGCTTAGATAGATTTGCTTCACTTCCTCAAAGTTGAAAATTTAAGTGCTATTTTACACAGGGCAAACAAACATAATCAGATAAGCTATCATCTGTGTGGCAATTTCCTGGGGTTTTATAGTTTTCTAATTCCACCCTCTAGCCAAATAAAAGATTTTGCAACACCAAAAATAAATGTGAACAGATTTGTTTTCTTTTTCTCCTTCTGTACTGGAAAGCCTTAGCAGCCATTTTCATACTGTATTTTTACTGAGACCATATGCAAGGGCTAGAGTTGTAGAAAAATAACAAGAGCAAGTCAGAACGAGTAAACAGAATTGCAGAAAAATAAAAAGAATCAAGATAAAATTATCACTCTACTCCCTCTCATTCTAGACTGAAAGACACCAGATTCTCAAAAGACCCATATTTCTCTGGAGCTTCAAATAATCTAAGCCACCTTGTTAGACTTGAAATCTATTAAAGGTTTTTCTCCCTTTTTGTTTATGTCTGAAATTGTGGAGGGGGCATGAAAACAAAACAAAACAAAACCATGTTACTCTAGCTTTCCAGTGCTGTAACTGATACCCACACTATAGCACTATTAGCAGTAACAGTTCATAAATTACTTTCCTTGTACATTGTTTATATTTGAGCTTAAATATACTTGTAAATTGTGTAACAGAATTTCATTTTGTAAGTAAACATTTAAATCTTTAATCCCCTCACACATCCAGTAAGTCATAAAAGGATTCCTATTCAGGCTTTCTATTTCCAGAACTTTCCATGAGATACCAGCCTTATCTACAGGATACATCTGTCTCTCCCAAATATTTTTTTTTCTTTTTTGTAATTTGGTCTAGCACATATGTGCATAGTAGTTCTTGAACTTTAAAAAATACTTTTATTCATTGCTTATCACTTTATCTTCCATTGTCAACTACCATCATCTCCTGCTCTGGAAAATAGGTAAGATACAGAGCTTCCCAGATTCCACTGCATTCTCTCTAGGATTTAACTGACTGACTGAGACCATATCATGTTTTTTAAAGGGACTAGCCTCTCTTATGCAGAATAGATATAATACATATTGGAACAAAACCTATGATCTTGGCCCATAAATGATCTGAACTAGTTATGTCTAACAGTTCATATAAAATATGCATTCTTTTTAGAAGTTATTCCAATGGTTCTTTAATTTAAAAGCTCCTGTTATTCCTGATGTTCTCTGCAGATTAATAATGCTCACAAATTTTTACTGGAAAAAATGTTTATTCTTCTGGGCCTGTCCAGTGACTGGGACACTCAGGTCTCTCTCTTTGTCCCGTTCTCCATCACATACATGGTGACAGTGCTGGGGAATTTTCTCATCGTTCTTCTGGTCAGATTGGACAGCTGACTCCACACGCCCAAGTATTTTTTTCTCACCAACTTCTCCCTTGTTGATGTCTCTTATGCCACAACCATAGTCCCTCAGATGTTGGTTCATTTTCTTGCAGAACATAAAGTAATCCCACTCGTGAGCTGTGCAGCCCAGTTATTTTTTTTCCCTGGGATTGGGCGGGATTGAGTTTGTTCTACTGGCAGTGATGGCTTATGACCGCTATGTGGCTGTGTGTGACCCCCTGCGATACCTGGTCATCATGCATGGAGGGCTCTGTACTAGGTTGGCCATCACATCCTGGGTCAGTGGCTCTGTCAACTCTCTCATGCAGACTGCGATCACCTTTCAGCTGCCCATGTGCTCCAACAAGTTTATTGATCACATATCCTGTGAACTCCTAGCTGTGGTCAGACTGACCTGTGTGGACACCTCCTTCAATGAAATTGCCACCATGGTTTCTAGCATTGTCCTGCTGATGTCACCATTCTGCCTGGTTCTCTTGTCTTGTGTCAAGATCATCTCCACCATCCTAAAGATCAGGTCCACAGAGGGAAGAAAGAAAGCCTTCCACCTCACAGTGGTTGTCTTGTGCTGTGGCATGGCCATTTTCATTTACACCCAGCCCCACTCTGGCCTCTCTGGCCTTCAGTAGAGGTTGATCTCTCTCTTTAAGTCATTTTTATACCGATGCTGAACCCCATGATTTACAGTCTAAGGAATAAGGAGGCAAAGGGGGCTGACAGAAACTGTTAGGGCAATTATCTGGATTAATGTCAAAACTTGGAACTTGATGAATCATGAGCATCACTTAGAAAAAGAGCATTGTGTGTTCTCCCACTTAATTCAGACATGATAGGCTTTAACTGCATTGCCCTGGCAACCAGGAATTGTGGGGAAGCATGGGACTTGGTTGGAAAGTCTGTAAGGAGGATTCTCTGAAAGGTCAGAGGCCTCTAAAGGATTCTTGTCAAAGGCGGCAGACCCTGCCTTGCTTTTCCAAACAAGCCTGAGCCCCTGGGGTGTTTTACTGGAATCTTTATGTTTAGACTTCAAAACCTTCTTGTTTAAAGGAGACTGCAGATGCATGTGTTTTCTCAAGGATACCTGCCCTTCTGATAGTATCTAGAGGTTAATTTTAGTTCAAGCTGTTGCCACAATAAGAACATAAGGAGGCAGGCAAATGAGGCTGTCTGGTTCCTTTAGCCAGGCAGTCGCTTAGCCCCCTCTTTCACAGAAACATGTGTCAGAGTAATCATTCATCAGTCGCTCAGGGTCTGCTGGTTAGCCCCGGCAAGGAGTGAGATGATGAAAGTGTATTGGTGATGTGGAAGAGGAGACTGAGTGTTTAAGTTGGGTTATGTGATGTGGGGGTATTTTTATGTTCCAGGAGCATGTTCAGAGGAGTCAAACGCTCCTGTACCAGAAATTCCCACACTTAATCTTCACTCATATGGCCTGAGAGTAATTAAAAGAACATGTTTGCTGTTTTGATTTGTCACATTGTGTAGATACATGGACCTATTCATGGATTTTAAATTGGATCACTGGTTCTTACTAATATTAATCTACATTTTGTATGAGATTATCATGTTTTCATTGATAATACATCACTTTCACATTTCCCTTTTTAAAAGTGTACATGCTACAGTATATTAATGGATCTAGTAATTGTGTGAGTCACTATTCTGAGAAGTGTGTTACTATCAAGGCTGATTAAATGCTTTTGTGCTGGAACTATTTCATGTGGACATAATGTGTTTGAGTGGTGGAGGTAACTCAGTGGAGAAGCATCAACTGAAGGTCTTTGTTTACACTGATAGGAATCTAAGTAAAGGTTGTTTGTACATGTGGCTATTACTGTTCTAGGGAAAACCATGTTTCAGGCACTGCTTGAATATACAAACCATTAGAGATGAATTTTACTGCATTTGTAAGTGGTATTATTTAAATCTTAAAGCTGCCCTTTTGCTGAAAAATGTATTACCTCTTATTCTGATACTGTAGAAAAAAATAAGCACATAAAATACAAAATAATGCATAAATTATGAAATACATAGTTTTCTGAGAGAGGAAAGATTCCCCAGTCAAATGCAATGAAAGATAAGACAACTTTAAAATGGATTTGGGAATCGTCTGTGCACACGTCACCCTCTCGTGTCCCATCCCTCCTCTGCACACAGCACTGAGCTGAAATAGTCTGAGTGGTCCACATCTCTGAGAAAAAAAGCCTGAGTTAGATAAGGTAAGAGAGGGGGAAGAAATATCTGAACACAGGATTAGGAAGAGGAAAGATGAGAAAGAAAGTGATAGCAGCTCATCTTTGCCCTCCTTCCCTCCCTTGAAGAAGTCTCAAAGCACTTTTTTTCCCGTCCTCTCTTCTTTAAGTCAATTGGTGTGCAGTTCCTCCATTTGGGAACACATTAACACAGTCACTCAGCATTTAAGCAAAATTGAAGGCTCATTTAATCTGGAGCTCATTTTGGTATTTTAATTTTACCTTAAAATAATCCAAGCCTAAGGGTTGCAGTATAGGCAAGCATTCCAAAGAGGTCAATGCTAGTGATTTATTTGGCTATGTTTCCCTTGGTGTAAATTTGGTAAATGGTATAGGAGACAATAGTCAACATAATACAATTCTCATAATGATAGGACTTTACAATGGGATGAGAGACAATGAAGCAGTAAAAATGCAATGTTGTTTCACAGGGGTAAATGCAGAAGTCTTCCTGAATGAAAGGATCAGAGAGGTCCAGGTGGAGACCAAGAAAGTGAGAACAAGTTACCTAATAAGCAACTCAAGCAAAGGCTGACCTTTGAATGGTGCTGAACTGGGAGAGAGTGTATGGAAGCTCAATAATGCCCCAAAGTTGCTCTTGCAATGCAGAGAAGATGAAGGAAGTAGTGGTGATGAAGCAGACAGCTAAAGAATGGTCGGATCACAAAACACACCTAATGCAAAATATCTCTTACCTTTAATCGCAACAGAAGGCCAGCAAACATTTTTAAGCTGGAGTATGGCATGACCAAATTCAAATTTTGAATTATCACCCTGGCAAATGAGCCATAGGAGGAAAAATTGGAGCCAATGAAACCAGCTAGGAGACTGATCAGTGGTTGTTCATGAGGAAGAAGAGTTTGAACTAAAGAAGTGGCAATGGGGAAACAGAAGTCAAGTCATGTGATTCAAAAAAGATTTCAGAGGAATATTTCATCTTCTCCCAGAATGGAATTCTTCTGTGGATTCCATATCTCCTCTAAAATTTCACAATTCTGCCCTCACCGGTTTGGCTCAGTGGATAGAGTATCAGTTATGTTACTTTCCATCTTTTCCATTAGATCCTTTAACTTATTTGTGAGAATTATTTTAAAACCCTGTGTGATAGTTCCTATACCCAAGTATATCTGATTCTGGTTCTGTTAATTTCTTTGATCAGTGGCATTGTAATTTTCTTGCCTTTTCCTTTGGCATTTAATTTGTATTGAAACCAGTATATTTTATGTATAGGATAATAGGCTCTGATAAATAGTATTATGACTCGAAATGGGCACATCTGTTTGCCTTGTAATCTTGTTTGCTGGGAGAGAGTGTGGGAATCAATTGATCATGGTTTGAGCTGGGTTTGAGTTTTGTTTTTGCTGTGGTTATCATCAGTGTACCAACAAATTCTATTTTCTCTAGCATTACTTGTGACTGGGGTGGAATTTCAGTGGTTGCTGTTCCACCCTTACTTTTAAGCTTTCCCTGTGGGACTGCATGTCAGAGACCTTCCCACATGCTCCCTCTCCTCCATGGCTAATCGCTGTTCCTTGTTCCTCAATTCCTGCTCGTCTTGTGATAGAGATTGAAGGTTTATTCTGTGTTGTCCTGCTTCTGACTCAGTCTTAGGCAAATCCTTTCTTTCTGTGTTTTAGGGTTGGGGCTTTCTTTGTGATCTTGCTCTTCCACAGTGTGAGAAGATGGATCATTGAACACAGAGAGGTTTTCTGTCCAGTGGAAATCTCAGGGCTAGAATGTTTTGATTTATTTGTTGTTGTTTTTCTCTGGTTCTCTTCCCTCAGCAATGAGTCCTCATCTGTCTCTGAGGGGAGCAGGGTTTGCTGTCCTCCCCCAGTGGCTTCAGGCTTTGTTCCATTAGGGAGACAGACTTGGTGATGGAGCGTGCCGCCTGCTTACACAGAGGCTATGGCTGCTCTCACTAGAGCTCCAACGTGAAGGAGGCTTTGCTTGGTTTTCCACCCTCCCCCAAGCGTTCTTGTGAAGATTGTTCTAACTCTGTGGAGAAAATCTTGAAAATTGATGGGAACTCTTATTTTGCGGTGGCTCTGAGCCATCCTGTACTTTCTAGTACAGTACCCCACACTCCAACTTCAGCCATCTGTTAAAGCAGTTCTCACTGGCTTGTTTGGCTGTCCTATTTTCCTCCCATGCTCTGGCTTAGGTGAGTAAATGCTCACATCTTGTCTCTCTGTGGATATACCTATCTATCCCAAGATTTCACACTCTTTGGTTGCCTTGCAGTCTCACCTTACTGAGGATTTCAAGAATAATTATAATTTTGTAGATTATCTAACCTTATTTTTTTTTGTTTTAGGGTGGAACTAATCCCCTCTCCAGCTTTCTACCACCTAAGTGGAAGCTATAACAAGTTTAATTATTTTTTTCTTTTTAGTAGAGTCTATTTTTTTAGATTTATAGCAAAATTGAGGAGGAAGTACAAGAGTCCCCCTTCCCTGCTAGTCTTCCCACTATAAACATCCTGCACTGGAGTTGTACAGTTTCAATTACTTTTAAAGGTCTGGGTTGTTGTTTTTTTGTTTTTAAATTTTTATTTTATTTTATTGATTTTTTACAGAGAGAAGGGGAGAGGGATAGAGAGTTAGAAACATCGATGAGAAAGAAACATCGATCAGCTGCCTCCTGCACACCCCGTACTGGGGATGAGCCCGCAACCAAGGTACATGCCCTTGACCGGAATTGAACCTGGGACCTTTCAGTCCGCAGGCCACGCTCTATCCACTGAGCCAAACCAGTTAGGGCTAAATGTCTGTTTTAACAGACAAATTATACATGAGTGATGTGAGGGATAATTTACAGATAAGTAAAATAAAATAATGGTAAATAGTGATTTTTAAGCAGATACATTTTAAGTCAAACAAGCCACTTATCTTGAAGCAGCAGCCTAAATTATATGTACAGAGTTTGGAGCAATCAATTTGTTATATTCATGTTCTTCTAGCAAACACCAGCCTATACATTCATAGTATATGCTAGTGAGTCTGTCACAAATGCTTCTTAAAGGAACTATTCGATTTCTAGAAAGACACCTATGAAATGACCTTCCTGGCCAGAAGAAAGAGCATTTCCTGTTTGGGAAACAATAAGAATTGTAGGATGGGTGGGACTCATAGGGGAGAGAAGCAGGGAAAAACTTAGATTGTGGTTGACTTTTAAACTCTTCACTCTGAGTTAGTTGAGATTTGGCATTAAAGTCATTGGAGACTTTAGATCAAACCTTTGTGAAGTGGGTAATGGTACAATGAAGTAATGTAATGAAAGCATTCAATAGTGGTCTACAAAAGGAATTGTTTTAGTAGTTTTCAAATTTTATTCTATTTGAAATACCTGCAAAGTGCTTTATCAGAAACACCAGACAGTTTCATAAAAACACAGTTTTTTTGACCATATCTGCACAGTTTCTGACAGTCAGTCTGGGTAGGATGAAGCCCATCATGCTTTGAAAGGTGCTTAGGAACAAAAATGCTAAGATAATACAAGTCAGCAGTATTAGTAATGGGAAGGAAGGACCTAGGTGACAGCTGTTTCAGAGTAATAGTTGATATAACTTATTGAATGATAGAGGTTGAATGAGAAGAAAAATTTCCCAAGGTTTTGAGCAGAAATGAGTGAGAGTTCTGTGGAATTCTTATTAAAAGTTTGGAATTTGGGCATTTACCTTTGTTGTCCACAGATGAATGAAGTGAACTTCTGGATACTGTGACTTAAGCCTTCATAGCCATGGAATTTCCCCCACTTTCCTCGGAGAAATTATAAAACCAGTTCTGTCATTTTTATTTGAGTTCAGAAATCAAGGTGAGGATTAAGAAGCATCTATACTTTTCCTTTATATTTCCTGGAATATCACAGAACCTTTGTTAGATCCACTGGGTGTTGTAATATCAGAGACCATGGTATCACAATGAAATAAATTAATAGATAAGCAGAAGGATAATATGTTAGGTGAGCACAGAATGTTTAGTAGAAAATTAATGAATATTAGGTACAAGATGAATTGGTGTGTAAATATAAGAATATATGAATGAGTTGATGAGCAGATAAGCAAATGGATGAGTGAGTATTAAGATAATTACAGACAAATTGCATAAATGAGAGGATACATAAATGATGATGTTGAAAATTACTGGGTATTTGACTTGGTGCATAAATGAATAAATGGACAAAAGTTTACTTAAAATGTGTATGATGCCTAGAGAATACATTACATCAGAGAGTGGTAATGTGAAAGCATTCTGTCATTACATTGAATCTTTTTATAAATATTAAAAACTTGAAGAGGTATGGAAGGTTAATTCTCTGTATTGAGATTTTTGGATCTTCTTTTTCTTTTTTTCCTTTGGAGGTCATAAGAAGGTATTCTCATAGATCTTATTTGGAATCTTAAATCTTTCTATTCATTGCTATTAATTTTGGAACTTAAGTAGTACCATGAAAAAATGTATTCAGATGTCCATCAACACTTGCAGTGCTCACAGCACCCTTTTTCTTCTTTATTGATTAAGGTATAACATATGTGTCCTTATCCCCTCATTGCCCCCTCCCCCCCCTCATGCCCTCAACCCCCTGGTGTTTATGTCCATTGGTTAGGCTTATATGCATGCATACATGTCCTTTGCACATATCTTAGAGGCGTGAAAACATGTCTCTTGAATCCAGAAGGAGAGGTAAGGGTACCCTGTAGCTGAAGGGGATAATTGGTTTTTCACCAGGTTTGGATGCATGCCTAGTCACTGCTCATTAGAATAAGGGCATGAGGGATAAATGTCAGGTTTGCTCTATAGGAGGAATCCTAAAAACCTCAGAAAAATTGCTTCCAGGACTTTTTAGAATGACCTTAGCCTTCAGTGGATTGCTGTACTTTGAGGAGGATGGAGAAAATAGCTTATTGAGGGAGAAGAGGGCAGCATAATGAATTGGGAGTGGTGACAGCAATTAACACTCTGATGCATAGAGCTCCTGGGGGGAATCTGTCAACCCACATTGCTAATTCAGCCACTGCTACACCTCATTAGGGCTGTGTTTGAGCCAAGTAAGAGGCACCAGTGAACTTCCTCCCAGTAGTGTCCCTCACAATGTCAGGTAGTCCCAGTGAGGTCTTAGCCTAGGTGTCAAGGAGCCCAGGACATGTCATATCTAGTTGTTCAGCCAGAGGTCAGATGAATCTGTCTCTGTTTGACAGTTCTGTTTTTATTGTCAACTAAACTGTGTGAAGGTATGGTTCTACTTTATTTGACCAGCATTAAAGAAAACATATTAAGGTTTTGGGACTTATGTTTATGTGTTCTGATCCTGTGTTCAGGACTTCTATGTGTCTCTGCTAAGATTGTAGAGGACTCCAACAAGAAGACCAAATATAATTAAGACTTAATGGAGTGTTACAAAAGATGATACACAACATGCTTTTCTCTGTAAGGTATCATCTCTATAATGAACAAGAGAAAATATGGGTAATGGTTTCAGATTGGATTTTAAAGGCTGATCCAAGGTTTTGCCCATCTATGGACTTTTTGAATTGGCATGAGTAGTGGAAAGGATTATAATATCTATAATAATTAAAGGCTAATATGCTAATAGACCGGATGTCCTTCTGAGCGTCATTCTGGACATCCTTCCAGACAAAGTCGGGGCTGGAGCAAAGCCTGGTCCCAGGTTCCTGCCGGCAGCCTGAGGGAAGCGCAGGTGTTGGGTGCCAGAGGGAAGCTGGTGCCGGCAGCCAGGGGAAGAAAGGCCTACTCTTGCATAAATTTTTATGCATCAGGCCTCAGTAAATGAATATAACTCTGGAAGTTGAGATGCTGAGGAATCCTTCTATAATGTGCACTCCTCCTGAGGCTTTTCAAATTAATACTTCTTTCTTCCTAAAGTATGGGGAGAGGGAGAAGATATTTTATTAAAGCAGCCAACCAATAGAAATGACAATACTTTAGTTTTAAAATATAATACACCTACAAGGGTAGGAAAGTAAAATGTGGCAATGAATGTTGCAAATGGAAAATGTACCCATGTGTTAAGTCCTGAATACTTCCATCTTTGCAAAGTTTAATTGAGTATTTTGGAGTATTGGTCTGTAGCAATGGAAACTAAATGTAATAAAAAACTGATTTAAAAATGTGAACAACAGGATTTGAAGGTATCTCCAGAGAACTACAAGTAATCACCCTGTCTGTGTGGCACCAACATATAAAAAGTCCTGTCAGTGTTCATTTGATTTTATCTATGGGTCAGGTTTCTCATCTTTAAAAAAAATTATGATTATTTTAATCTTCATTGTTGAGATTATTATAGATGTCCCTCTTTTTCCCCCCCATTGCCCACTTCCACCAGGTTCCCACCCTGCTCCAGGCCTTCACCACCCTATTGTCTATGTCCATAGGAATGCATATATGCATATGAGATCTTTGTTTATTCTCTTCCCACTCCACCCCTTTCCCTCTGAGAATCATCAGTCTGTTCCATTTCCATGCCTCTGATTCAATTTTATTCACCAGTTTATTCTGTTAATTAGATTTCTTATTCATTTATTTTGATTTTTAGATTCAATTGTTGATAGGTATGTATTTGTTGCCATTTTGTTGTTCATCTTTTTTATCTTTTTTTCCTTCTTCTTCCTCTTAAAGAATATCCTTCAGCATTTCATATAATACTGGTGTGGTGGTGATGAACTCCTTTAGCTTTTTCTTATCTGTGAAGCTCTTTATCTGACCTTCAATTCTAAATGAGTAGAGTAATCTTGGTTATAGGTCCTTGCTATTCACCACTTTGAATATTTCTTGCCACTCCCTTCTGGTCTGCATAGTTTCTGTTGAGAAATCAGCTGACAGTCATATGGGCATTCCCATATAGGTAACTAACTGCTTTTCTCTCGCTTCTTTTAAGATTCTCTCTTTGTCTTTAGGCCTTGGCATTTTAATTATGATGTGTCTTGGTGTGGTCCTCTTTGGGTTCCTCTTGTTTGGGACTCTCCGTGCTTCCTGGACTTGTAAGTCTATTTCTTTCACCAGTAAGGGAAGTTTTCTGTCATTATTTCTTCAAATAGGTTTTCAATATCTTGCTCTCTCTCTTCTTCTGGAACCCCCCATAATGTGACTGTTGGTATGCTTGAAGTTGTCCCAGAGGCTCTTTACACTACACATTTTTTAATTCTTTTTTCTTTTGCTCTTCTGATTGTTTTTTGCTTTCTCATAGTTCAAATCGTTGATTTGATTCTCAGAATCCTCAACTCTATTGTTGAATCCCTGTATATTATTCTTAATTTCAGTCAGTGTATATTTAACTTCTGACTTGTCCTTTTCCCTTTTTTTGAAGGTTTCTAGAAGATTCTTGAGTGACATTATAACCATGGTTTTAAACTCTATATCCAGTAGTTTGCTTTCTTCCATTTCTTTCATTTGTGATATATTTCTTTGTCTACACATTTTGGCTGCTTCCCTGTGTTTGTTTTTATGTATTGGGTAGAGCTGCTATGTCTCCTTGAGTTGGCAGAGTGGCCTTGTATAGTAGATGTTCTATAGGGCCCAGTGGCTCAGCCTCCCTAATCACCTGAGTTGGACACTCTAGGTCAATGGTTCTCAACCTTCTGGCCCTTTAAATACAGTTCCTCATGTTGTGACCCAACCATAAAATTATTTCCGTTGCTACTTTATAACTGTGATGTTGCTACTGTTATGAATCGTAAAGTAAATATCTGATATGCGGGATGGTCTTAGCTGTGAAATGGTCGTTCAACCACCAAAGGGGTCGCGACCCACAGGTTGAGAACCACTGCTCTAGGTGCACCCTTTGTGGGCTGTGAGCACAGTTTTGTTGTAGTTGAGACTTGATTGCTATTGGTATCACTGGGAGGAATTGATCATCAATTGGCTGTGAGGACCAGCTGTGACTACAGTGAGAGAGCTGCTGTGCAGGAGACACCCCTGTGGAGCAGTACTTGCTTCAGTGGGCCTTTAGTACTCACTGAGTCTTCCCCTTGAGTGGGTAGCTTATGGATTTGTAGTGTTGTAATCTGGTATGGTCTGACACTGACCACTGGGTACACTAGCTCTTAGGTCTCCAGAGAGGTGCAAAGTCAGCCACTGCCTGGGGCCACCCAGCAGGAGCTATAGAGAGATCTGTAGATTCCTTCTTTTTGTATCAGTTTGGAAGTGCCCAGATGAGGCCCAGCTATGAAACAAGGCAGGTTGGCTGGTGCTGGTGCCAGGTCTTGGGCCTTTTATTGATAGGTTTGGGGCTCTCTGACCCAGCTGCCATTTGTTTGAGAGATTTACCCTGAGCAAGGAAAGGCCATTCATATGCAAAATCCACTGCACACAGCTTGGGAGGGGTTGTAAATTGGATGAGAGGGGGTCTTAGGGAATCACCAGGGTGGAACAAACAGAAATGGCTGCCAGTCAGCCCTGTGACTGGGGAGGTCTCCTCGTAGGAACAATGCTTTCTTCTTTACTTTTCTAGTTGTAGGACTTCCATTCAACCAGCTTTCCAGCAGTTCTGGATGATGGTTGTCATGTATTTTAGTTGTAATTTTGATGTGGTTGTGGGAGGTGGTTAATACAGGTGTTTACCTACACCACCATCTTAAAAAATCCTCTCATCTTTCTTGATGAACAGTTGCTCATAGTTCTTTGAGGCCTTATCAATAGTGTTAGAGTAGGAGTATGTCGAAGGTGTTAAGAAGCCATATTGTTACTTGGGGCTATTAATACCCTTTCCTCTCAGGCATATGGCAGAGATGTAGGGATCTAGGCATGGGAGGGACTCCTTTGTGGGAGATTAACTAGTGAGTTGAAGTAAATTGTGATAGACTAGTTGGGACATGTCCCATTTCCATGACCTCAAAATACCAGATATTTATAAGTTTTGCCAAAAGTCACCAACCTAGAATTTACCATTAGAAATTTATTTAACTTGACTTAAAGAACTAACAAGTATTCTTTCTGAAATGACTTGCTTTGGGTCCAAGGAAGCAGAAGAGATTGAATGCAAAACAGAAACTGTTAGGCTCTGAAGCTCACAATTGCATTAAGATGCGACACTGTCACTCTCTGGTAGTGAGACAAAGGCTATAGTGGAGAGATGTTCAGGGTGTGTAAGAGGAACACAGTGAGTCATCAGCTGGCATATTCTCCAGACAACTTGCATGTGTAGTAAATGATGTAGTGATGACAATCTGTTTTGTGTCATTTCTTCTTTGAATGGGTCAATCTTCGAGCACAGGGAGGTATAATATTCACCATAAAACAGTAGCATCTAGCAAAGATGGTCCTTTATAGATGTTTGCTAAATTAATAAGAAAGTTAACAGTAATATTGAAAGTAAGTTGTAATTGAAAAATAAATCTATAACTTTTTAAATTTTGAAAAAGAAATGTCTGCTTTCTGCTGCAGATCTACTATATATGCAACAACAGCTAAAAGATTTTTAAAATTAAATATTTTCTTGATGTTCTAGAATTAAATTCAAATTTCTTCTTTGAGTAAAGTAGATGTCGTGTCATTCTTCCCATGATTGAAGAAAAGCTATGTAAGGGGTGGTGGTAAGGGTCATGATAAAGCAGAACAGGAGGGGCTATTGAATGGGGAGATCAGACTTGGGGGAGGAAATTTGAAAACAGGTTTCTAAAAATGTATGTGTCTGACCCATGAAAGAAGAGATGGGCATTTCTTGAACTACTTTGTTTTGGTCCTTTGTTAGATAAGAGTGTTGAAGTGCAGACAATCTTCACCTTTCGGCTCAGAGATCTCAGCCTGGCTCTTGGATTTTGAAGTGAAACAAATAGCTCTGTTTCTAGCCTCCATTCCTCTTACCAACATTATCTCCTTTTCTTTATTATTTTGTACACTGCAAGAAAAGGAAAGTTAGTGATAGGTAGGCATAGAGAAAAAATAAACATAAATCAGTCCTATAAAATTAAAAAATGTAAACAGTTTCTGTTTAATGTTCAAAATTGATATTATATATAGTTCTATTGGAAAAGCACTTCCAGGACAAAATAAACCACAAGTGCAACTCTGTTCCAGTGTACATTTCCATGAATTCATGCCTCCTTCCCTGGTGTGGACAATGAAGACAAGGCCTTAAAGATGTGCTTCCCTTCCTCTCTTGTAAATAGAAAGTCAGCTACTCATGCTCTCATTTTCTCTGTTTTGAGCCCATTTCAAGGGGTAGATAGATTCCTAACAGCAGCAAGTTTGGAAGAGACAAATAAAAAGAACAAAATTCAATTACAATCCCCTACCACACCATATGCCACTGAGTCTGAACAGAACAAAGGTCATCATAAAAAAGACAGTGGTCACTAGGTCCTCAAGTGACCCAACTATTTCTAAGCTCTCAGTTCTTTTAAGAATTGAGTACAATATTATTTAGATCTGAATTTCTGGATGGAATGCATGGGAAAATCACTTTTGCTACCTTATGTACCCCAAGGCAGAAGTCATGATACTACTAATGGTATTACCATCAACACAGGTCACAAAGTACTTTCTCCAACATTACCTACATTTGAGCTTAAATATACTTGTAAGTTGTAAAATGTCCTGTGTTATATATAAAAGTTTGTCCCTAAACCAGAATCACATCACTGTTAAATAAAATCATATTTCAAACCTAGGCTTTCTGACTTCAGATCTTTTCCTAAGCCCAGCCTCTTTCCAATATTTCCTTTTGTAACAGCTTTACCTACGTCATCACAGTGGGTCTAGTTGACATGTTTAAGGTAGCTTTTATAACTTTCCACCTGTAGTGATGGACAATAAAGAATCTGAAGCATCTAGCTAAGGCTGGCCACTTGTATAAAGTTTGTATTGCTAAAAAGTTTTTCTTAAGGTTCTTTGATTCAACAGCTTGTTTTTTTTTCTTTTCTGACTCTCTCTGCAGATTAATAATCCTCACACTTTTTAATGGGAACAGAAAACCAGACGTGGGTGAGAGAGTTTATTCTTCTGGGCCTGTCCAGTGACTGGGACACTCAGGTCTCTCTCTTTGTCCTGTTCTCCATCACATACATGGTGACAGTGCTGGGGAACTTCCTCATCGTTCTTCTGGTCAGACTGGACAGCCGACTCCACACGCCCATGTATTTCTTTCTCACCAACCTCTCCCTTGTTGATGTCTCTTATGCCACAACCATAGTCCCTCAGATGTTGGTTCATTTTCTTGCAGAACATAAAGTAATCCCACTCGTGAGCTGTGCAGCCCAGTTATTTTTTTCCCTGGGATTGGGCGGGATTGAGTTTGTTCTACTGGCAGTGATGGCTTATGACCGCTATGTGGCTGTGTGTGACCCCCTGCGATACCTGGTCATCATGCATGGAGGGCTCTGTACTAGGTTGGCCATCACATCCTGGGTCAGTGGCTCTGTCAACTCTCTCATGCAGACTGCGATCACCTTTCAGCTGCCCATGTGCTCCAACAAGTTTATTGATCACATATCCTGTGAACTCCTAGCTGTGGTCAGACTGGCCTGTGTGGAAACCTCCTCCAATGAGATCGCAATCATGGTTTCTAGCATTGTCCTGCTGATGTCACCATTCTGCCTGGTTCTCTTGTCCTATGTCAAGATCATCTCCACCATCCTAAAGATCAGGTCCACAGCGGGAAGAAAGAAAGCCTTCCACACCTGTGCCTCTCACCTCACAGTAGTTATCCTGTGCTATGGCATGGCCATTTTCATTTACATCCAGCCCAGCTCTGGCCCCTCTGGCCTTCAGGAGAAGTTGATCTCTCTCTTCTATGCCATTTTGACACCCATGCTGAACCCCATGATTTACAGTCTAAGGAATAAGGAGGTGAAGGGGGCCTGGCAGAAATTATTAGGGCAATTAAATGGATTAACATCAAAACTTGGAACTTGATGAATCATGAGCATCACTTAGAAAAAGAAACTTTACCTGTGTGTTTTCCACTTAACTCAGATATGACAGGCATCAACTTCATTGCCCTGACAACCAGGAAAGGGATGATGTAATGTGTACTGCTGATGTGAGGTAGGATACTGAGTGTTTAGGTTAAATGTAAAAGTCTTTTAATGTCATAGCAGCATGTCCAGGGAGTTAAGGACAGATATAATAGAACTTCAGAATCTCCTTTTCTATGATCTGAGAGTAATTGAAATAAAAAATTACCTTGACTGTTTTGATTGTCACATTGTTTATAGTCATGGACGTATTCCTGGATCTCAGTTTCGATCACTGGTTCTTATTCATCCACATTTTGTAGGAGGTTATCATGTTTCCATTGGGAACACATCATTTTTACATTTTATTTTCAAAAAGGTGTGGTATATGTAACTACATCCAGTAATTGTGTGAGTCACTGTTCTGAGAAGAGTGTTGCTATCAAGGCTGATTAGATGCTTTTGTGCTGTATCTACTTCATGTGGACATAATGTATTTGAGTGCTGGAGGTAACTCAGTGGAGAAGCATCAACTGAAGGTATTATTTTACACTGATAGGAATTAAAGTAAAGGGGCTATTATGGGTCAAGGGAAAGTTATGTTTCAGGCAGCGCTTGAGTATATAAACACTTTGAGAGGAATTTTACTGCATTATAAGTGGTATTATTTAAATCTTAAAGCTGTCCATTGGCTGGAAAGTTTATTACCTCTTGTTCTGATATTTTAAGAAAGAATAAGCACATAAAATATGAAATCATGTATAAACTATAAAATACACAGTTACCTAAGAAAGAAAAATTCCTTAGTCAAAGGCATTAAAAGGTAAGACAACTTTAACATGGTTTTGGGAATCAGGATAGTTCAGTAGTCTGTGCACACATCACCCTCTCATCTCCGTATTTAACCTTTTCTGCACACAGCACTAGGCTGGAATATGGACCACACCTTTGAGAAAAAGCCTGGTTTAGATAAGGTAAAAGAGGGGGAAGAAATATCTGAACATGGGATTAGAAAGGAGAAAAAGGAGAAAGTGACAGCAGCTCATCTTTGCCCTCCCTCCCTCCCTTGAAGAAGTCTCAAAGCCCTATCTTCCAGTGGTCTCTTCTTTCAGTTAGTTGGTGTACAATTCTTTCATTTGAGAACACATTAACACAGTCTTTCAGCATTCAGGTAGAGTTGAAGGCTCATTTAATCTGGAGCTCATTTGGTATTTTAATTTTACCTTAAAATAATCCAAGCCTAAAGGTTGCAATATAGGCAAGCATCCCAAAGAAGTTAATGCTAGTGATTTTTTTGGCCACATTTCCCTTGGTGTAAATTTGGTAAATGTTATAGGAGAGACTCCTGTATGTCCGTAAGAATGAATGTCTTTTGAGATACAATAGTCAATATCATACAGTTCTCACAGTGATAAGACTGAACAGTGGGATGAAAAACAATGAAGCAGTTAAAATGCAGTGTTGTTTCACAAAGGGAGAAAGCTTTCAGTGGTGATTGCAGAAGTGTTCCTGAATGAAAAGAGCAGAAGTGGTCCAGGTGGAGACCAGGAAAGTGAGAGCAAGTTACCTAGATAACAAGCAACCTGAGTAAAAGCTGACCTGTGAAAGGTGCTGAGCTGGGAGAGTGTGTGAGAGTTCAATAACATCCTGAAGCTGCTCTTGCAATGCAGAGAAGATGAAGGCAGTGGGGATGAAGCAGGCAGCTAAAGAATGGCCAGATCACAAATCACACCTAATGCAAAATATCTCTTACCTTTAATCGCAACAGGAAGCCAGCAAACATTTTTAAGCTGGAGTATGGCATGACCAGATTCACATTTTTGAATTATCATCCTGGCAGATCAGCCAGAGGAAGAAAAATTGGAGGCAATCAGACCAGCTAGGAGGCTGGTCAATGATTACTCATAAGACATTAGAAGAATTCAAACTAAAGAAGTGGCAATGGGGAAAGAGAAATCATGTGATTTAAAAGAGATTTCAGAGGAATACTTCATCTTCTCCCAAAATGGAACTCTGTGAGCTCCATATCTCCTTTAAAATGTCAGGATTCTGCATGCACCTATGGATGAGGACAGTGGGTGGGGAGTGAGGGCGGAGGGTGGGGTGGGAACTGGAAGGAGGGGAGTTATGGGGGGAGAAAAAGAAGAGCAAATGTAATAATCTGAACAATAAAGATTTAATTTAAAAAAAAGAAAGAAAAATAAATAAATAAAATGTCATGTTTCTGTCTGAATGTTCTGTAACTTGTGAAATAAACCATGAAACTCTCCACCATGAACACATGCTATTTAAATGTAGGGGAAAGGAATGAAAGAAGAAAATTGATCAAAAATACAAATATACACATGATACTTCAAGAAAGAGAATATGTGTATCCTCATTTATCCTACTGGTTAAAATTTTTGTCACTTTTCTCCGTTACTCATTTCATAATCCCTTTGCCTTCACCTAGCTTCCATTCCACTGCTTATTTTCCCTTCTTCCATCCTCAAGGTCAGCAGCACTGGCAGTCTCTCTCTGAATCTGATCCTCCACTACCAATTTCACATCTCTTTCTGACAATACTGGTATTTCACACTGCTCTAATAAGGAAGCTTGTGATTACATCAGGACTGCTAAGATTATCCAGGATAGTCTCCCTTTAAAAAAACACACCGTTATTTAAATACTTCTGAAAGTTCCTTTTAACGTATAAGGCAGCATATTCACAGTTTCTGGGACCTAGGCATAGACATCTTTTGGGGGTCATTACTTAGCCTACCACAGAACCTATTCAAATTGGCCACTTAGTTTTTCCACACGACCCTTAGTAATCTTCAACAGCTTCCTACCTTCCTAGTGTGAGACAATATTGTAGTTCCATATTTTACATTTCTTGCCTTGTAAGGGGAATTATATTTTCAAGAAGCTCTAAGAACTTCCATTAACATTTCTTATAATT
Organism: Myotis daubentonii; assembly: GCF_963259705.1. Taxonomy (NCBI): domain Eukaryota; kingdom Metazoa; phylum Chordata; class Mammalia; order Chiroptera; family Vespertilionidae; genus Myotis; species Myotis daubentonii. The sequence goes on from NC_081849.1 coordinate 34,979,319, forward strand.
TAAGTCTGCTGTAAATGTATTCAGTCAGTTTTTGTTTGTGTAAAAATGTCTTTATTTCTCCTTCATTCTCATAGCTACTTTCATATTCTCATATGGAATTCTTAGTGGATAATTTCTCCTCAAGGCTTTAAAGATGTCACTCCATTGTCTCCTGGCTTGCATAGTTTCTGAGAAGTCTACTTGGAATCTTTGTTCTTCTGTATGTGGTGTATCTTTTTATCGCAGGCTGCCTTCAAAACTTTTATGTTATTTTTGCCTTTTAGACAATTAGAATATGATGTGTCTAGTTGTTTTGTATATTATCTTATTTGGCTGAATTTATTTGATTTGTGCTGTAATGTCTTTGAATATCTTTTCAGCCTTTATCTCTTCAAATATTTCTTGAACTCCTTTTGTCTCTATTTTCTTTCTGGGCTTGAGTTTCATTGTTGCTGTGGTTATCATCAGGGTAGCAACAAATTCCATAGCATTACTTGTGACTGGGGTGGAAGTTCAGTGGTTGGAGGGTTTTCCCAGTGTTGCTGTTCCACCCTTACTTTTAAGCTCTCCCTGTGGGACTGCATGTCAGAGACTGCATGTCTTCCTACAAGCTGCCTATTCCCCATGGCTAGCTGCTGTTCCTTGTTCTTTAATTCCTTCTGGCCTTGTGATAGAGAATGGCCTCGTGTCTATCACAAATAATTATTAAGAGAACTAATTCAATTTCTAGTTATACACCTCTGAGATTCCTTCCTGGGCAGAAGAAAGAGCATTTCCTGTTTGGGAAACAATAGGAATTGTAGGATGGGGGTTTCACATTGGGGAGAAGCATGGAAAAAGATTGCAGTTGACTTTTAAACTCTTCACTCTGCGTTAGTTGAGGTTTGGCATTAAGGTCATTGGAGACTTTAGATCAAACCTTTGTGAAGTGGGTAATGGTACAATGAAGCAGTGTAATGAAAGCATTCAACGGTGGTCTCTGTTGTCCTGCTTTTGTCTCAGTCTTGGGCAGATCCTTTCTGCCTGTGTCTCAGGATTGGGACTTGCATTGTGATCTTGCTCTTCCACAGTGTGAGGAGATGGGTCATGGTCTGAGCACAGAGTGTTTCCCATCCAATCCCAGGGCTAGAATATTTTTTTAAATTCTCTTCCCCTAGCAAGTCCTCATCTATCTCTGAGGGGAACAGGGTTTGCTCTCCTTCCCCAGGGGCTTCAGGCTTTTGTTCCTTAAGGGAGACAGTCTTGGTGATGGGAGCATGCTTCCTGCTTACACAGAGACTGTGGCTGCTCTCACTAGACCTTCATCATGAAGGAGGCTTTGTCTGGTTTTCCATACTCCCTCAAGCATTCTTGTGAGGGCTGTTCTAAGTCTGTGAAGAAAACTTGAAAATAGATGTGAACTTGTTTTTTTTCTTTGGCTCTTAGCCATTGTATACACATAGCACTCCAAAAATGAGTCTTCAACAGTTTTATAAAACAATTATTATGGGCTTGTATGATGGCACCATTTTTCTCCCATATTCTGGCTCAGGTAAGGCAGTGCTCACACGGATGTCTCTATGGATATACATACCTTTATGAAGATTTCCTTCCAGCTGGTTTTCCTGCAACCTCAGCTCTTTGATGATTTCAAGAGTAGTTATGATTTTATAGATTATCTGATGTGTTCTTGTTTATGATGGAAGTAATTTTTTTCCAACTTTATAACTTAAATGAAGTGTAGAAGAAGCCAAATTACTTTTTTTAATGTCTGTTAACAGACAAAATAAAATGGGGTCTATTGTATTTTAACTAATCTTTAACTGAATACTATAGCATCTGAAAATAATGCTTTTAGGTCAAGGTATTTTGTGTCAAAACACTTTTCTGGACATTGCCTACCCAAATTATATGAATACTGCCTATAAAAGATTAATTTGTTATACTTAACAGATTTTTTCAAACTATGCATTGATTGTATATATTTGTGTGTCTGTCACAAATGATTCTTAAAAGAACTAATTCAATTTCTAGGTAGACACCTATGAGATGACCCCCCTGGGCAGAAGAAAGAGCATGTCCTGTTTGGGAAACAATAAGAATTGTAGGATGGAGGTTTCACATTGGGGAGAAGCATGAAAAAAGACTGTGGTTGATGTTTAAACTGTTCACTCTGAGTTAGTTGAGGTTTGGCATTAAAGTCATTGGAGACTTTAGATCAAACCTTTGTGACGTGGATAATGGTACAATGAAGTAGTGCAATGAAAACATTCAAAAGTGGTCTACAAAAGGAATTGTTTTAGTAGTTTTCAAATTTTATTCTATCTGAAACACCTGCAAAGTGTTTTATCAGAAACATCTGAAAGTCTCATAAAAACACAGTTTTCTGGACCCTATCTGCATAGTTTCTGACAGTCAGTCTGGGTAGGATGACGCCCATTATGTTTCAAAAGTCACTTAGGAACAAAGTGCTAAAATAATAGAAGTCAGCAGTATTAGTAATGGGAAGGAAGGACCTAGGTGACAGCTGTTTCAGAGTAATAGTTGATATAACTTGTTGAATGATAGAGGTTGAATGAAAAGGAAGATTTCCCAAGATTTTGAGCAGGAGTGACTGAGAGTGTTGTGGAGTTCTTGTTAAATGTGATTAAGATTCATGGCGTGTTGCAAAAGATGACACACAAACAGACTTTCAGGGAGGAAAGGCTTTTGGGAACAGAGCTCTCCTTCAAACCACATTGTGTTTCATGTTGGATTTTCGAGGCTGATCTAATGTTTTGTCTATTCATGAACTCTAAATTGGCATGAATAGTATAGCAGAAAGATTAAAATTCTGGAATACAATATAATTCTAGAAGAGGAAGAATTCTTCTAGAGTGTGCATATCTCCTGAATCTTCAAATCAATATGTCTCTCTTCCTAATGTGGTGGAAAGGAGAGAAGTAATTTATGAAGTAGACAGTCAATAGAAGTAGAAAATATTGTCTTAAATATATAATACAGTCCCCAGCATGAGATAATAAAATGTGGCACTGAATGTTGAAAAATGTACCAACATGTCAGTCCAGGATACTTCCTTCTTGGCAAAGTTTAATTGAATATTTTTGAGTGTTGGTCCATGGAGTAGCAAAGGAAACTAAAAGAAATGTTAAAATGATTAACAAATGTAAACAGAAGGATCTGAAGTCATTTCCAGAGAACCACAGGTAATGATCCTGTCTGTCTGTGTACACTAACATATGAAAAGTGACTTAAACATAAGATAGAAAACCATAAAAATACTAGAGGAATCCACAGGCAGCAAAATCTCAGACATATGCCGAAGTAATTTCTTCACTGATACTGCTCCTAGGGCAATGGAAACTAAAGAGAAAATAAACAAATGGGACTATACTAAAATAAAAAGCTTTTGCACAGCAAAAGAAACCATCAACAAAACAAGAAAGCCCACTGCATGGGAGAACATATTTGCCAATGTTATCACCAATAATGGTTTAATCTCCAATATTTACAGGGAACTCATACAACTTAACAAAAGGTAGATAAACAACCCAATAAAAAATGGGCAACAGATCTAAATAGATACTTTTCGAAAGAAGACAGAAGGAAGGCCAAGAGAGATATGAAAACATGCTCAAAGTCACTAATCATCTGAGAGATGCAAATCAAAATGACAATGCAGTATCATCTTACACCTGTCAGAATGGCTATCATCAACAAATCAACAAACGACAAGTGCTGGCGAGGATTCAGAGAAAAAGGAACCCTCGTGCACTGCTGGTGGGAACGCAGACTGGTGCAGCCTCTGTGGAGAACAGTATGGAGTTTCCTCAAAAAACTAAAAATGGAACTCCCATTTGACCCAGTGATCGCACTTCTATGAATATATCCCAAGAAACTAGAAACACCAATCAGAAAGGATACATACACTTGGTTAATTTTCTATGGTTTGGGTCAGGTTACTCTTTTTTTCCCCCTTGATGAGCAGTTGCTCATAATTCTTCAAGTCCTTACCAATAGTGTTAGTGCAGGAGTATGGGGAGGCTGTGATAAAAGGCTAAAAGGATGCTTTAGGTTGAGAAGCCATACGATTACTTGGGGCTTATTAATACCCTCTCATCTCTGGCATACTGCAGAGCTGCAGGGAGCTACTCAGGGAAGGGGCTTCTGTCTGGGAGATTAACTGGTCAGAGTTTAAGTAAATTGTAATAGACTAGTTGGGGAAAAGCTGATTTTCGTTATTCCAAAATGCCAGTGGTTTATGAAATATATTACCAAAAATCACTACCTGGAATAATGTCACCCCAATAAATTTTTTTTAAAAATCACTACTTTCTTTATCATTAGAAATATATTTAACTTGACTTAAGATCTTGACTTTCCTGATATTCTTTTTAAAATGGGGAGAGAAAGGGGCAATTCTAGAGCTAGGGCCACTTCTCTTGGAAGCAAGCTTTGGTTTAGAGAGTTAAGAGATGGCATGAAACTCTTTGGCTCATAGATGAAGGGATAAAAGACACTCAGAAAAAGGAAGGCAGGAACATGCCAAATTTTATCCCTGTCTTCTTTCCCAGATAAAGCCTATTTCTAACATCAGCTTGCATGGTTGTCTGAATTTTTCATTTTTCATCTTCTTGTTCAGGTGACATATATTTTCAGCTGAAGATGTTACCAGATAGTAGGAAATTAAAACAATAGGAAAAATAGTTGTGGTTGAATTAATGGAGGTATAATAGATTGAAAAAATAACATTTAACTTGTTACAGTTTACACCAATTTTTCTAATACAAAATAAAAATAACAGTTTTCACAGAACTGATGAACAAAACTGCTTTATTTAAAAAATGATCAGAATGATTGATTAAAATTCAACTTGTAAGTAGGTATAAAAAGTGTTTTATTTTTGCAAAATATGACAATCTATTTCTGTTTTATTTTTTGTCATAGACATAAACCATTTTAGTGCTGACATTTGCTATAACTAGTAATTACTAGATACCAGGAGAAGGCAAGTGGAGGTACTTTTAATTAATGTCTAACAAAAGTAATATATTAAACAAAAAAAGTTGATCTTTGCAATCCATACCTAACTTTTCCTGATATACTAGTTCATAACAAGATTAGGTACTTTACATTTTAAAACTCCCATTTATAATTATTTCCTTTTTAATAATTTCACAAAAAGGACAATTTTCACATAAAAGTAATAGGTTTCAGGCATTAGTGATAGTGCTTAAAGGAGATAATTTTGTCATGAACTATTTCAATGGTACCTATCTTATTATATCACATATTGTGTTTTATTAGTTATGGTCACAGTAATTACATCCACCACAATTCATAAACCATAAGCATGAGGAATTTCTTTTTTCATGGTGTTCATGTCTCAGGAGATGAACCACAGGGTTATATAATTGTTCAATACAATGTTTTGAGCAAACAGCATGGATTGTTTATTTTTGAGTAGACAAAGAAAATTCAAAACATATAGAGAGAGTTGTGGCTTGAGGTTTGCTGAGTATTAGCATGATATGGCCCAAAGAATGTAAAGTAGAATTTGTTGTTTAATTAATTATTAATTATTTACAAAATAAATTGCATTATTTAAGGTATACAGCATGATTTTTTATATATATGTATATTTAGTGAAATGCTTACTACAGTCAAGGTAATTAACATATTGTTCTCTCACATAGTTACCTTTTTTTGTGATAAGCACCTAAAATAAACTCTCTAGCACATTTCCAGTATTAAATACAGTATTAAAGACTAGAGACCAAGTGCACAAAATTCGTACACTGGTAGGGTCCCTAGTGGCTTCCAGCTGCTGCTGGGGCCTCTCTCCCTTCCCCTGGCCAGCTCTGCCCTCTGCTTGAACTTCCAGACAAATCCCAGTGGAGGTGACACTTTGCATACTACGCTTTTATTATATAGGATAGTCATCATGCTGTTACCTCTCTAAACTTATCCATCCTCAATAACCACAGATTTGTCTCTTTGACCAGCATCTTCCCATTTCCTCCACCTCCCTGCCCTTAGTAACCACTTTTCTACTCTGATTCTCTGTAGTTGCTATTTTAGATTCCACATATAAGTGAGATATGCAGTGTGCTTTTTCTTTTCTTTCTGTGTCTGGCTTATTTCACTTAGCATGCTATCCTCCAGCTTCATCCATGTTGTTGCAAATGGCAGGATTGCCTTCTCTTTTAAATCTCAAAAAGATTCCATTGTATGTTTATACAACACAGCCTCTTTATCCAGTCATCCTCTGACAGACACTTATTTGTCTCCATGTCTTGACTGTTGTGAATAGTGCTGCAATGAGCATGGGAGGGCAGATATCTCTCTAAGCTACTGGTTTCATTTCTTTTCGGTGTGTATCAGAAGTGGGATTGTTAGATCAAATGGTAGTTTATTTATTTATTTATTTATTTAAATATATTTTATTGATTTTTTTACAGAGAGGAGGGAGAAGGATAGAGAGTTAGAAACATCGATGAGAGAGAAACATCGATCAGCTGTCTCCTGCACACCCCCTACTGGGGATGTGCCCGCAACCAAGGTACATGCCCTTGGCCGGAATTGAACCTGGGATCCTTCAGTCCACAGGCTGACGCTCTATCCACTGAGCCAAACTGGTTAGGGCTATTTTATTTTATTTTTTAAAATATATTTCTTTATTGGTTTCAGAGAGGAAGGGAGAAGGAGAGAGAGATAGAAACATCAATGATGAGAGAGAACCATTGATCGGCTGCCTCCTGCACGCCCCCCACTGGGGACTGAGCCCACAACCCAGGCATGTGCCCTTGGTCGGAATCGAACCTGGGACCCTTCGCTCCGCAGGCTGATGCTTTATCCACTGAGCCAAGCCAGCTAGGGCTGATTTTTTATTTTTTTGAAGAAACTCCATCCTGTTTTCCATAGTGGCATTAGCAATTTACATTCCTACCAACAGTGTACTAGGGTTCTCTTTTATCTTTTATTAGAGGCCCGGTGCATGAATTCATGCACAGGGGGGGATCCTGAGGGGGATGGGGGGGGGGGTCTGGACGTGATCAGTCCTCCAGGCTGGCGGTGGGACACCCTTGCTGGCCCTGGATCTGAATCCATCCTGCTGACATTCGCACGGGTTGTCAGGAGCCACCTGGCGGCTGCTTTTATATCTTTTCTTCCTTGTGGAGCATCTAGGGAGGGGAAGCAGCTGTGGTGCCCAAGGCCGACTTCCAGGAGACCGGTGGCACTGTCGGGATCGTGCTGGTGGCGCTGGTCCGTCAGTGCCTGTCCCATTCTCTGGAGATTGGACCTGCAGGACTACTGAGGGAGTGGCTGCCACTGGGCCAGTGGGCTGCTGGGATGGGTCTGTCAGCTGAGCCATGCTCCCGCTGTGGGAGTACACTGACCACCAGGGGGCAGCTTCTGCATTGAGCGTCTGCCCCCCGGTGGTCAGTGCTCATCATAGTGACCAGTTGTTCCAGTCATTTGGCCACTTAGGCTTTTATATATATAGATTTTTTTGGATAATAGCCATTCTTACAGGTGTGAGGTGATATCTCATTGTAGTTTTGGTTTGCATTTCCCTGATGATTAGTGTTGTTGAGATATCTTTTCATATGCCTGTTGGCCATTTGTATGTATTCTTTGGGAAAATGTCTATTCAGGAACTTTATCAATTTTTAATTGGTTATTTTCTTTCCTATAGAGTTGCATACATCTTTATATATTTTGTATATTTGCTGCTGAAGTACATATGTATCTTGAATATTAACCCTTTGTGAGATATATGGTTACAAATATTTTCTCTCAATTCCTAGGCTGCCTTTTCATTTTGTTATTTCTTTTGATGTGCAGAAGCTTTTTAGTTGGGTATAGTTCCACTTACTTATTTTTGCTTTTAGTGTCAATAAAAAAAGAAAATCACTGCCAAGGCTAATATAAAGGAGGTTGCTAGATGTGTGGCCCTATCCCATAGATTCTCAGTGGGAAACTGAGAGTTATAGGTTTCCTCCCAATTGTAAGGCATGGTGCCAGTGGTGGGGTTTATGGCAAAAATGTGCCTCAGCTTCTTCTACCTGTTCTGATGTGAGTATTTTCTCAACAGTTAAAGTTTAGAAGTCTCTCTACTAGTCTCTGGATTTCTCTCAGAGGAGTTGATCTCTGTGTAGGAGGGAAAGCCATTTTATCGACATCTTTTCTCAGGTTTGATTGTCTATTAAAGGAGCATTAGGTACCTGGAAAAAAGATGAAGTAGCCAGAGTTGTAACAAATATTGAGCAGAGAACATAAACTTAAATTGGAGGAAGTGCTAACTCTTAACTGTGGTGGTTGTTCAACACTGGTTTCAAGGCAAGCAGATGTTTTCTCAGACTGATCATGATGGAAGAAAAGCAAAGGGAGGGGTAGTGATGGAATTATCATGATACAGCAGAAAAGGGGGAACTGTTGATAGATCAGTTTTTGAGGAAGATATTAGAAAAGAAGTTTGTAAAAATGTATGTGTCTAATCATGAATAGGAAAGGCATTTCTGGAACGACTTTCTTTGTTTTGTCCTTTAAGAGGTATGAGAGTTAAACATAAACAGTCTTACCCTTTCTACTCAGAGACCCTAAACTGACCCCTATATGGGTTCTGGAATGAGAAAAGCAGCTCTATACTTCCCTCAACCATTCCTGCTATCTTTATTTCCTCCTTTCCCTTATTTTGTACTTTGCAAGAAAAGGAAAGTTAGTGAATAGGCAGACATGAAGAAATAAAATTGAGTTGGTGCTTCTCAAATTTATTTTAAAATTTAAGCTATTTCTGTTTAATGTCCAAGTTATTATTATAACACATTAGAGCTACCAAAAAGCATTTCTTGAGCAAAATAAAACAAAAGGGAAACTTCATTTTAATGTACAGTTCCATTAATTCATACCCTCTTCTCTGCCTTAGACAATGAAGAAGAGTAAACATTTGCTTTTTTCTTACTCTCTTGTACCAAGTCTTCTTTGCTTTCTTTTGAGCCCATTTACAAAGGGTAAATATTAGTAGGATTACTCAAAAAGATAAACAGGACAAGGTACAATTACAATCTTCTTTCCCATTTCATCCCACAAAAGGATGAAGAGATCAAAGCTATCAAAAACACCAAAAGAACCAAAAACCTCAAAGCAGCCATCCATTCCTAAGCCCACAGATTCATTAAAGATGGTCTCCCAATTCATTTATGTCTGAGTTTGTGGAAAATATCTGTGAGAAAAATCACATTTGCTACCTTATGTACTCCAAGGCAGAGATCATGTTAATGCTAATACTCATCCTACTGTGTACTACTATCAGTAACAATTCACAAGAACTTTCCTCATGGTACATTGAGCTTAAATATACTTGTGAGCTGTAAAGTAATACCCTGTTTCATATATAAAGTTTTCTCACTAAACCAAAATCACATATCTGCTAAATAAAAACAGGTTTCAAAGCTAGGATCCTTGATTCCAGATTTTTTCACAAGGACTCACTGCTTTTCAGTCTTTCCTTTTATAATAATACATTTATTCATTATATTATGACAGGTCTAGTTAATATATTTAAGGTACGTTTCAAAAAATCTTTCCTCCCTAGCCTCTTTGGCTCACTGGATAGAGTGTCAGCCTATGGAGCAAAGGGTCCCAGGTTTGATTCTGGCCAAGATTGCTTACCTTGGTTGCAGGCTCCTTCCCTGCCAGGGCTCTGGTCGGGGCATGTGCAGGAGACAATCAATCGGTGTATTTCTCTCACATCGATGTTTCTCTCTGTCTTTCGCTCTCTCATTTACTCTCTCTAAAAATGAATGGAAAAATATCCTTGAGTGATGAATAAAAACAAAACAAAAAAACTTTCTAATCAGGAATTTTGTAATTGTTTATTATTGTCACCTTTCAAGCTCTTCTTGCCCTAGAATCTGAGGTAAGTTGGTAAAGATATAGATCTCTGAAAGTTGCACTGCATCATCTCTAGGCTTTAGCTGGGTCTCCCTGAGGTCATATCATGCCCTTATCAAGGCATTGGCCTGTCTCTGATGTGGAAAAGATAAAATGCATATTGGAACATAACCTGTTGGATGGCCAATAAAGAATCTGAAGCATCTAGCTAAGGCTGGCCACTTGTATAAAGTTTGTATTGCTAAAAAGTTTTTCTTAAGGTTCTTTGATTCAACAGCTTGCTTTTTTTTTTCTGACTCTCTCTGCAGATTAATAATCCTCACACTTTTTAATGGGAACAGAAAACCAGACGTGGGTGAGAGAGTTTATTCTTCTGGGCCTGTCCAGTGACTGGGACACTCAGGTCTCTCTCTTTGTCCTGTTCTCCATCACATACATGGTGACAGTGCTGGGGAACTTCCTCATCGTTCTTCTGGTCAGACTGGACAGCCGACTCCACACGCCCATGTATTTCTTTCTCACCAACCTCTCCCTTGTTGATGTCTCTTATGCCACAACCATAGTCCCTCAGATGTTGGTTCATTTTCTTGCAGAACATAAAGTAATCCCACTCGTGAGCTGTGCAGCCCAGTTATTTTTTTCCCTGGGATTGGGTGGGATTGAGTTTGTTCTACTGGCAGTGATGGCTTATGACCGTTATGTGGCTGTGTGTGACCCCCTGCGATACCTGGTCATCATGCATGGAGGGCTCTGTACTAGATTGGCCATCACATCCTGGGTCACTGGCTCTGTCAACTCTCTTGTGCATACTGCCATCACCTTTCAGCTGCCCATGTGCTCCAACATGTTTATTGATCACATATCCTGTGAAATCCTAGCTGTGGTCAGACTGGCCTGTGTGGACACCTCCTTCAATGAGATCGCAACCATGGTTTCTAGCATTGTCCTGCTGATGTCACCATTCTGCCTGGTTCTCTTGTCCTATGTCAAGATCATCTCCACCATCCTAAAGATCAGGTCCACAGCGGGAAGAAAGAAAGCCTTCCACACCTGTGCCTCTCACCTCACAGTAGTTATCCTGTGCTATGGCATGGCCATTTTCATTTACATCCAGCCCAGCTCTGGCCCCTCTGGCCTTCAGGAGAAGTTGATCTCTCTCTTCTATGCCATTTTGACACCCATGCTGAACCCCATGATTTATAGTCTAAGGAATAAGGAGGTGAAGGGGGCCTGGCAGAAACTATTAGGGCAATTATCAGAATTGATGTCAAAACTTGGAACTTGATGAATCATGAGCATCACTTAGAATAAGAAACTTTGCCTGTGTGTTTTCCACTTAACTCAGATATGACAGGCATCAACTGCATTGCCCATAATGTGTACTGGTGATGCAGGGTAGGAGTCTGAGTGTTTAGGTTGTGGTGTGAGATGTGGTGCTTTTTTATGTCACAGAAGCATATTCAGTGGAGTTAAGCACTGCTATAATCTAGCTCACCTTACTCAGTCTTCACTCAGATGGCTTGAGAGAAATGGGAGAAAACACCATTTACTGATTTGATTTGTCACATTGTTTGTAGTCATGGACCTGGTTATGAATCTTAATTTATACAAAGTTATCATGTTTCTATTGGGAGAACAATGATTTTTACATATGAAGACTCACTTAAGATAAGTGTGATGAATGTAGCTGAATGAGTCACTATTCTTAGGAGAGTGTTGCTATGGAAGTTTATTAAAATGTTTTTGTGCAGGACTTACTATATGTGAACATACACACTCTGTCTGACTAATGGAAATAATTGAGTGGAGAAACAAATAATTTACTCTGATAAAGATATAACCAGGGTCATTTGTGCACAATGACATTATTGGCTAGGGAAAATCTGAAATTTTTTGTTTTATGATCATTTTGTGGGCATCCACTTTGTTGACGACACTGCTGTAGGCATTGTGGGAGTACCACAGTTGTGTTTAGATATGGCCACTACTTCAGGAAATTGACAGTCTTCTAGGACAGGGGTTGGGAAACTGTTTCTGTAAAGGGCCAGATAGTAAATATTTTAGGCTTTGTGGGCTAAACAGTTTATGTCACAGCTACTCTACTCTGCCATTGAAGCACTAAAACAGCCAGAGGCAATGTATAAAAGAATGAATACCAAATCAATCTTAATTTGTGGATACTGAAATTTGAATTTTATATAATTTTCACATAATCAAATATTATTTTGATTTTTTTCAAACATTTAAAAAATAAAAAAATTCTTGTGGGCCATACAAAAACAGGTAGTGAGCAAAACTTGACTTATGAGGTATAGTTTACTGTACAATTATAGGGCAAATAGGACAAAATCCAAAATTATAACACAAGGTATCCACAGAAGAACTCTGGGAATTCAAAAGATCAAGGGATTTTCCCCCCTCCCCACTTTCTCCCCACTGAAGGTTGCATTGGTGAAGGATTCTATGAGAAGATAAAATGATTCTCACTTCAGTTTGCATTTCAGAAAGCATCTCAATTTATCATAGTCATTTATGTTCAGTCGCCCAAGATCTAAGGACTCCATACTAATGGGTAAATAATGCATTGAGTATCTTGAACTATGGGTATCAGCATTACTTTTATTATTATTAATTTGGGCACTATTACTTTACATTGAATAGTTGAAATATTTAAACTATTTTGATATCTATTATTTCATTTCTATTGTTTTATCAATCACTGTAAGGACTTCCATAACAAAGTACCATAGACTGGATGGCTTAAACAGAACTTTATTTTCTCACAATTCTGGAAACTAGAAATCTGAGATCAAGGTGTCAGCAGAGTTGCTTTCTTCTGAGACTTCTCTCCTTGCCTTTAGATGGTGTCTCTCTCTGTGCCTTCATATGGTTTTCCCTCTGCATGTCTGTCTTAATTTCCTCTTATAAGGACACCAGTCATATTGGATTAGGGCCAACTCTAATGACTTCATTTTAACTCAATTTCCTCTGAAGGCCATTGGGGTTAAGGACACGAATCAGCCCATAACAGTCACATATTCAATAAAGATTTTTGCTGTGACTGTTATAGCCCTTTTCTCTATCATTTATCCAGTAAGGACAGAATTGACATTAATATTCTCACTCAAAATATGAGGAAATCAATGAATTTGGAAAGGCTACAAAGGATTTAACTTTGCTTGATATTTTATTTTCTTTAAAATTACTGAGGGTTATTCAGACAAGTAAAGATCTTTAAAATAAATTTTTATTGCAGAAAACTTTACAGAGATGCAATTTTGCTTTCACTAAGTACTAAGTGCTATCTAAGTACTATACTTAGAGGTCAAGTGAAAGTCAAATTTGTGGTTATCTAAGAGCATTAAAACTCCTATGAAGACACATAAGGGAAAGGAGACAGTGAGATTTTGAACAATCTCTTGCATTTTCCTGATTTTTCATCCTATATAATAAAAGCCTAATATGCTAAGTGTCCAGTCATCTGGTCTGCTGTTCAACCAATCAAAGTGTAATATGCTAATGATATGCTAAGGCCGCTCAACTGCTCACTCTGACGTGCACTGACCACTAGAGGTCAGACAGTTGACCGGTTGACCAGTTGCTATGACGTGCACTAACCACCAGGGGGAAGATGCTCCGATTGGTAGGTTAGCTTGCTGCTGGGGTACAGCCAATCAGGACTGAGTGAGATGGGCTGGGCATGCCCTGGAGCCCTCCTGTGGCTCCTTGCCAGCTGGCCAACATCCTGCATCCCTCCCCGGCCCTGTTTGTGCACTGGTGGGGTCCCTCAGCCTGGCCTGCACCCTCTCACAATCTGGGACCCCTTGGGGGATGTCGGAGAGCGAATTTTGACCCGATCCCACAGCCAGGCCGAGGGACCCCACTGGTGCATAAATTCATGCACCAGGCCTCTAGTATATACACTGAGTGGCCAGATTATTATGACCACCCCATCAGTACTTCATTGACACTTCCAAAAATACTGAATATTGAAAACTTCCTAAGCAAATACTCTCAAGGTTTTATTATTATTTGCATAACTAATTCACTTCATTGTACTGATGGGATAGTCATAATAATCTGATCGGTCGTAATAATCTGGCCACTCAGTGTATATAAAAATGTTTTGGGGTTTTTTTGCCAAATTGGTAAATGTTTTATTTTATTTTTAAATTTTTTATCGTTTAAAGTATTACTTAAGTTTCCTCCCCCGCCCCCATTGACCTCTCCCCAGCTGTTCCCACCTCCAAAACATGCCATCACCCTCCTACTGTCTGTGTCCATTGGTTATGCTCATATGCATGCATACAAGTCCTTTGGTTGATCTCTTACCCTTCCCCCTTTCTCTTTTCTTTTTTTTAAAAATATATTTTATTGATTTTTTACAGAGAGGAAGGGAGAGGGATATAGAGTTAGAAACATCAATGAGAGAGAAACATCGATCAGCTGCATCCTGCACATCTCCTACTGGGGATGTGCCTGCAACCAAGGTACATGCCCTTGACCAGAATCGAACCTGGGACCTTTCAGTCCTCAGGCTGACGCTCTATCCACCGAGCCAAACTGGTTAGGGACCCCCCTTTTTCTTATATTTTTTTAATGAGAGGACATGACTGTATGGTACATGCACATAGAAAAAAGGAAGAAGAACTAAGTTATGGGAAGATGATAAATTTGCTTTAAGACAATTTTTCTAAACTTATGAGATGTAGACATGGGATAAATGTAGACATCAGTTGACTCAACTTTCTACTTTCATTAGAGGGGCTGGCAACTAGACTCACAGCTTAGTAAAATGGCATGGTCTTCGTTCCAATGAGAAAAATGCATCCCTTCAGGATAAAAAGTCCCATGCCAGGGCACATCCATTGTCAAGTAAAACATGGGTGTGATTATACTGTCTATTACCTCATCTCTCTACCTTTGTGTAACACACAACTACACACTGGAGCTCCAGAGGGTATGATTGAAATGATTCTGTTTTGTGAAAATTTGATGGAACTCACTCATCTAGCTATTTCTATGGGAATATTTTTAATACAAACTCCATTTATTTAATGCTTATAGGATTTTTTTCAGGCTATTTTACATCCCATCAGCTTTTGTTAGTTATATTTTATTAGAAATTTGTCTGTTTTAAGTTTTTAAATTTATTGACATAAATTTATTCACAGCCTTGCTTATTGCCCTTTGAATGCCTACTCAATTTGTAGTTACATCTCTTTTTGGCCTGTTTTAGATCCAACCTTTATGACCCTTATGTAATTTGCATATTACCTCTTTAGCATATAGGATGTCCTCATTTTAATTTTTTTCCTTAGTTTATGTCCTTAAGTTGTTTGTAATTCATTTTTGTTTCTATTGCTAATGAATACTTTTATCATTTGTATGCCTGAATATATCCTTATTTATATTTTATTTTTTTCTCATTTTTTTTCTGTTTTGCAAGTGTCTAATCTGCTATTGAGTCCATGTAGTGTATTTTTTATTTCAATATCGTATTTTTTATCCTTGTAGTTTGAATTGGTGTTTTTATATCTTCGGTTTTGTTCCGCCTCATCCTTAGACTTCCCTCTATCTTCTTGAACATGTGAAGTATATTTATAATGGTTATTTTAATGTGCTTGTATCCTAATTATGTCATCTATGTTGTTTCTATATGCTCCTATTGATTGCCTTTTCCCCCTCACTGTGACTTGTTTGGGTTTCCCCACCTTGTACTATGGCCTAGAAAGTCTCCTGCCTCTTAGCATGCATGGAAAATTTTTATTGCATTACCGACATGGTGAGTTTTATGTTTTCATGTGCTAGATATTTTTGTTTTACTTTAAATATGTCTGCACTTTGTTCAGGGAGGCAGTTACATGGTTTAGAATTTATTTGATAATTTGAGGCTTTCTTTTACATAAGTGTCATAAAGGTTGGATCTAAAACAGGCCAAAATATTGAGTCAATTTGTAACACTACTGAGGTTATACTTTCCTGAGGACTCTGCTCAATGTCTTGTGTGTTAGAGGGCTTTCCTTTCTGACTGGTGAGAACATGAACTGCTCTGGGCCTGTGTTACCTCTAGAGATCATTCTATTTACTCCTTTCTGGTGGTTCTTTTCTTGGCCTTGGTGGGTCCCTCACAACATGCAAAGATTAGTAGTCAGCATAAGACTTAAAAAAACCAATATTCAGGTAATAAATGCTCCCTTTCTTTGCACCCCCTTCTCTTTGGCACTATGTTCCAAACTACGAACTGTCTTTTCAGGATGAAAAGGATGACCGCAGGCTCTGTTTAGGTTTCTCTCATCATCCTGTAGCCTGGAAACTCTCTCTGGGCAGTGAGCAGGGGCACTTGTGACTCACCTCACTTGTTCTCATCTCTCAGGATCAGTGTCTGGAACTGATGTTTGACTGATGTTTTCCAGCATTTTATATATTTTGTTCAATTTTCTAGATGTTTAGGACAAATACCATCCCCATTTTTCAATTATGGCCAGAAACTGAATTTGTAATGACTTTGGATATTGATTTTTTTAATCCAACAGGGTTTTCTAAAATCCCTAGAATTGGTTTTGATATACTAGCTATGTTTCTCAGTGTCCTAGAGTACTAATTCTCTGGTCTTGTACTAGCAAATAACTCAGAAGAACTACATGTTCTCTACTTCCCTTCACATATAATTTAGGATAATTTTTATGATGTTTGACAGTTTTTAATATTTTTCTTTTAAGGAAAAAAATATTTTTTTCTCCCTATTAAATCTAGTAAGTGACCTATTAAATGGCATTTGCTAAGTAAATGGCATTTGCTAAGGGATGGGATTACCTTGTCTTTGTTGCTCTCCTTGCACCAAATGATATTGAAAAGTATTTTATGGTAAACCATAGTTCATTGCCAAGACTGAAAAAAAAAGAGAGAGAAATGTAAGAAATAAACAATATTGTGGAAGAAAAAGAGATTCTATATATACTAAAATACATAGGAAGATATTAATTTAGGCTCATAAATTTGAGAGGTTAGAACAAATTTCTAAAAAAAATAAACTTACCAAAATGAACACATGAAGAAATAGAATAGTCCTATATACTAAGAAATTTGAATCCATATTTAAGAATTTTCTACCAAATAGAACTTCAAGCCAGGTGGCTTTACCAGTGAATTTTACCAAAAATATAAGAAAGAAATGACACCAGTCATCCATAAAAGTCATTTCATATATACATATCCTATATAATCCTATATAATAAAGAGCTAATATGCAAATGGTCATCATGCCCTTGTGCCCTTGCACCCTCACATCCTTGTGCCAGGCCTGGGGAACCTGAGGTCATGCACCCCGCCCGGTGCCTGGCCAGGAGACCTGAGACCATGTCCCACCTCCCTGCAGGGCTTAACAGGGAACCTGAGGCTGCACTCACTGCCCGGCGGGGCTTAACGGGGGTGGGGCCGGCCAGGTCTGGGTCTTTTGTCATTTTGAGGCTTGTGCGGGTGGGCAGGGATTTGACTCTGGGTCCCATGGCATTCCCCAGACTCTGACAAGAGGGAGATTTTCATATACATTTTACTAATTTTTTTTCACCTTTGACACTTCTATTATAGAGAAAGGGCAAATAGCAGTATTAAAATATTTTTCTCTAATTAATTCCTTTTTAATGTGCACGAGTTTCGTGCACTGGGCCATTAGTCCTATATAATAAAAGGCCAATATGCAAATTGTCCCCTTGACCGGGAGTTCAACTGGGAGTTCAACCAGGGGGCGGGGCCAGCCGGCCAACTACCTGCATCCCCTCCCCCCGGCCAGCCCGGCCCCATTGGCCCCGATCAGGGCAGGCCAGCCAGACCTCACCCATGCATGAATTCGTGCACCGGGCCTCTAGTTTAATATATAAAAGTCAACTATATTTTATATAATTTAAAAGATATTATTTAAAACAGCATGTGAAAAATACCATGTCTAGGAACAAATCTAATGAGAGATATACAACATTTGCACATAGAAAAAAATGAACAGATATTAAATAAATTGGAAAATATATATTTTTAAGGGTTGGGATACTCAAAAGCACAGAAATGTGACTTTTCCTAAAACTGAGTTCTTAGATAAAATCCCAACTAAAATAGCAAGTTTTTCTTTTCTGGAAATGTTTGAGCTAATTTTAGAATCAGATTACAAATTCAAATGGCCAGGAATAACCAAAACAATTGAGAATGTAGAAACAAGTTGGATGATTTACACTATAAAACAAGGTTTATTATAAAACTACAGTAATTAAGACAATGCAGTATTTTATAATAATAGATGAATAGACCAGTGGGTCAGAAATAAGAATTTCAAAACAAACCTACAAATATAAATTGAATAGTGAGGAAAGCATGGTCTCTCAATTAAGTTGGATAGTCACATAGAAAAAAAGTGAATGTGGATTCCTTTCTCATATTATGCACAATAATACATTCCAGATATATTGTTGATCTAAATGTGAAAAAGAAAACATTAAAGCTCCTGGAAGATAACATGAATAATAACTTCATGATTTAGGGTAGGCAAAGATTTTTCAAGACACAAAAGAGCAATAAGTATATGGAAAACAATTGATAAGTAGAATTACATTAAAATTAAAAACATCTCTTCATCAGAGACACCATTAAGAGAATGAAAAGTTAAAACACTTTTTTTGGTGTGATACATATAAATGACAAATGACCCATACTCAAAATGTTAAAATAATTACAATTAATCAGCAAAAGAGAGATAACCAAATAGAAGAATGGGCAAAAAATTGAATACCTCAGAAAATTGAATATCCAAATGAGCAATAAATATTTTTAAATATGCAAAACCTCATTAATCATCAGAGAAATATAAAATATAGTAACAATGGGATACCATCCTATCTAATAAAAGCGAAACATGGTAATTGGTGTACGACCGCTACCCTTCCCATTGGCTAATCAGGGTGATATGCAAATTAACTGCCAGCCAAGATGGCGGCTGGCAGCCAGGCAGCTTGAAACTAACATGAGGCTTGCTTGCTTCAGTGACGGAGGACTCCAACCTTCCCAGCCTGCCGCTGCAGGCCTCTGAGCGGCAACTCTAAGCAACTATGTAACAAATATAGAAGCTAAACAAAACCCCAGAAACCTGCTTTAGTCCACCGGGCTTCAGCCAGCAGGATTGCAACATTGTAAGCAAAGGCCAGAAACCTACTTTCAGCAGTGGAGGCCTAAGACCTGGAGCCAAGCCTCAAAGCTAAAGCTGGCCCAGAATAAAAAAGAAAAAAAAAGAAAAAAAGGAGCGGTTGGGAGCTTCAGGCAACCCCAGCCTGAAAACAGCCCTCAGCCCTTCACCCAGACTGGCCAAGGCACCCCAGTGGGGACCCCCACCCTGAAGGGTGTGTGACCAGCTGCAAACAGCCATCATCCTCTCACCCAGGCTGGCCAGGCACCCCAGTGGGGACCCCCACCCTGATCCAGGACACCCTTCAGGGCAAACAAGCCGGCCCCCTCCCGTGCACCAGGCCTCTACCTTATATAGTAAAAGGGTAATATGCCTCCCAGCACCGGGATCAGCGTGACAGGGGGCAGCGCCCAAACCCCCTGATCAGCCCTGCTCTGTGCCTGATAGGGGGGAGCTCCCCAACCCTCTGATCACCCTGAGGCTCTGTGTGTGACAGGGTGCAGCGCCCCAAACCCCTGATCGGTCCTGCTCTGTGTGTGACGGGGTAGAGCCATAACCTCCCCATCGGCCCTGCCCTGAGTGTGAAAGTGGCGGCGCCCCAACCCCCTGATCGGCCCTGCTCTGTGGGTGATAGAGGGCAGTGCCCCAACCCCCTGAAGGTCCCTGCTCTGTGCATGACAGGGGGCAGCGCCCCAACCCCCTGATTGGCCCTGCTCTGTGCGTGACAGGGGGAAGTGCCCCAGCCCCCTGATTGGCCCTGCTCTGTGCGTGACAGGGGGTGGCGCCGCAACCTCCCCATCAACCCTGCCTTGAGTGTGACAGGGACGGTGCCCCAACCCCCCAATCGGCCCTACCCTGAGCGTGACTGAGGGTGGCATCACAACCTCCTGATCTCCCTGCTCTGTGCATGACAGGGGGCGGCGCCTCAACTCCCCAATCGGCCCTGCTCTGAGCCTGACCAGGGGCTGCACCTAGGGATTGGGCCTGCCCTCTGCCACCCGGGAGCAGGCCTAAACCAGCAGGTCGTTATCTCCCGAGGGGTCCCAGACTGTGAGAGGGCACAGGCCGGGCTGAGGGATCCCCCTCCCCCCCGAGTGCACAAATTTTTGTGCACTGGGCCTCTAGTTATATATATATAGCCATCAGAATGGCTAAAATCAAAAGGATTTACAATCCAATGTTAGAGAAAGCTTAGAGCAAATAAATCTTCATACATAGTTGGTGCAAGTATAATGGTACAACTTTTTTTAAAAAAACCTGACAATATTAGCTAAAACTGGAAATGCACATAATCTGTGATGGGTCAGTGCTACTACTGGGAAACAGAAATGAATACATATATGGGACAAAAGTTGAGAGAGGTAGCGTGTGTGTGTGTGTGTGTGTGTGTGTGTGTGTGTGTGTGAACGTTCATAACAAGTATTGTTTGCAATAGCTACAACCTCGAAACAACCTGAATATATTGTAGAATGGATATATAATTTGAGATGCTTAAAGTGGATAGTAAATTTCTGTATTTGCAGAATATGAGGACAAACATTTAGATACAAAAACAGTCAAATAATTAGACAAGGCCCAGTTAAAAGGAGCCTCCTAACAGTGAGCCAAAATTGGAGAAAGCTCATGTACGACTTCAGAATCATCGTACAGAAAGTATTGTTCGTGGTCTCCTATGAGATCTATGAATAATTGGGGGTTTTGGGTCAAATAATGCCAATCATGAGAACATGGGCAGAAAGTCATGGGCAAGTTATAACTTCCTCAAGTGAAAGTTCAACAAAGACCTAAGAGAATGTCTCCAGGGAAACTGGGGCTTTGTTTCTGGGTCAGGAAAAACTAACTTCTCTTACTAGTGAAAGCAGGGGAGAGTTTAAGGTGAGGGAATCACCAGCTAGAGAAGAAACAGAAGTCTAACAAGCACAGCATAATTGGCCTGCAGAGACTTTACCCCTGAGGGAAAAGAAAGTTACTTCTTCCAAAATCCCACATCCTGCTCAGCCCCACCCTTCCTGGGGCATTGCTGGCCTGTCCTGAAGGTAAGACAGTCATGCTCAGAGAGTGGGTTCTTGGGACAGGAGTCAGGAAACCAGGCTTTCCTTAACACACAGCTCCTTCCTAGTCTCATGTGATAATTGAATTGAATTGGGTTACTGGAGAGCTATGTCCCATTTTGAGGAGCCAAACTGAGGAGAAAGTTCTTTTGGAAAGTTCTTTCTCCTCTGAGAAATGAAGCACCTGGCACAGGTTTTGACAGCATTCATAGGAATCACTGGGCTTAGCTACTACAGGTCCCATCCCCTGCACTGCACTGCGTGCCTTAGCACCTACCCACTGGAAATCTGGACTCAGAGGACAGGTTTGTGCGGACCAGCTCATTCTGAAATGATAATGGTCAAGCAGTATAGATATGCATAAGGAAGTCGGGATGGAGTGGGGAGAACAGCTTTGCCAATGAACATTTGGGGGAAATCTCAAGGTTTCCAGATGGATTTTTTTCTTTAAAGATCACTTGTGATTAACTAGCTTGAATCACAATTCTAGGGGAAAAAGGGGGTACAGGAATGCCATCATTGCCAGTTAAAACACCTCCATTTTACTTTTGAAAATCTGTTTTAATCTCCATTTAATATCAAATTTTCAAAAAACATTTTAAACATTTTATTTTATTTCTTAACTTAGTCATTCATTTTACTATTGGAGTTACAGCCTTATTTTTTAACCTCCCAACTTTCCTGCCTCCAATGAATTAGGACAGATTTGAAATTATGTTTCTCTTACCCAGAAGAAGAAACTAGGTAATGAGAGTTGAACTGGGAAATTCAAGTTCATTGGCAAAGGAGTTCACTCACTCCTAGGGAGAGGCACTTTACAAAGCATGAAGATGATGCAGGAACAATTATAGGTTAACTAAGGGTATTTCTACTTTTGACCAATACTTTTGTGGGCTTTTAAGGAAAATTGCTGATCAAAGATCAGGGATTACATTCTCTTTGTCAAATCCTTAACTAATTATTATTAGTTTTTAAGAAGTGAAAGACTCAAAACTCCAAGAGATTTACATTAGTCAGGTTTTTTATTTGTAACAAAATCTTATTTGGTACCCGAGAATACATTAAATAATCACTAATCATAAGTTACCTCCTGCACTATTATTTTTCTTTTTTCCTTCTGCTGGTGAAATTCCTTTACATAAATTGTTTCAGTATTGTAGCAGAATTGGAGACTACCCCGTTCTCCTTCCTTAGCTTAGCTCATAAAAGATCATGCATAGGTGGTCAAGCTCCATTGATGCGTCCTAGGCACAAATTTTTCCCCTGTGAAATCACTTGTCTTTCTCTTATACCTGAGATCCTTAACAGTGATATTTTTGTATTTCAAGTTTTCTTTTTCATTAGGGACAAAAAGGTAGGTTTCCTATTTCTTTGATAGAGATATTGCAAGGTGACTTGTTAACCTTTTGAAGTTCTAGAGTAAGTTTTAAAGAATTAAAGAACATTCTGTATTTTCACTGCCTCTCCTTGTGTCCACATAAGTTATCTCTTGAAGTGAGAATTGTTTATCAGGCTTAATTTATGCATAGATAAAGGAAGGATTGTCATATGCAGATGCCCATGGATCCCTTTCTTCTGGCTAATCCAAGCACCTCTGGCAGCTTCCTTATCCACAGTTAGTGGCTCTTACTGTCATGAATACCCTCAACACAAAGTCTGATTCCCATAACATATTCATTGGTACTATCTGATTACAGCAAGCAAATAATATCTCCTTGGCACTGCTGTGTATGGGTTTCACTTTCTCTACTTAAACAGCAGACTAATTAAAGGGACAATGTGTGGAAAACTGAGAGTGGGCTTTGTTGAGCCCATGAGGTTTTTGGAAATCACTTGTGACTTGAATAAGGTGCAAACAGGATTACTAGAGATAATACTAGAGCTCCAGAGAGAATACTAGAGTGCTTGAGCTTTCTGAAATACCAATATACCAGCAGGATTAGAAAGAGGGAATAGAGTGTGAGGATGAGAGAAGACAGTTTCTTGGGGGGTGGAGGGAGGCACAGGATAGTCGAATATTTCAGATGGGGATAAAAGGAAAGGAAAGAATTAATCAACAGTCATTGTACTGAGTTAATTCCAGTTAATTATTTTTCATCACATTATAGTCTCCAATCCATCAGGATCACTGTCCAGGATACGTACAAATAGAATCAGTGGGAATGCACAGCCAGCTTTCCATTACCTCTACGTTAATAGGCTAATATGTATGGCAAGTATTTGAGTTCTTCTTATTCTTAGGGAAGGTAGTTAATGCCTCCCTGAGTTTGATTTATTTCTTGACAGTCATGCCTGTCAAGAAACATATGTATGGCGGATGTATGGCAGTCCGCTTAGCCTCTCATCCAGATAAAAAGACAAGCAGGTGAAGATTTTTCAAAACTAAGCCCAATGGCCAGGTCTTCATTCTTTATGTCACTGTCTCTGAAACGTAATTTTGACCATTTTTTTTGCTATTTAAAAGGCTATTGTATATTTGCCACATTCTAACTTATAACCCCACATTTCTTATTTCAAAAGATGAAAATTGAGTGTTTTATTATCATAGAGAATCCAGGTGTAAAAATGTCATTTAAAAAAACCTGTTTCTTCCTGTTAGGTTCCATTTAATATGGATTTTGAGAGAGTAAAGAGGTGAAAACGGGTTTCCAAAGGAGAAGTAAACAAACTTCAGGGTTAAGGATTGTCTCTGAAGAAGAAAGTGTGTTTTACAGTTAATCTTTCAACTTAAATGTCTAAGCATTCTAATAAAACCTTTCCTACTTAAGGAAGGAGAAAAGAAGAATTTTATTTTCTCCTTGAACCTGAGTCATGTTAGTGTGTTTTACCCTGGTCCCAAACCCTGAAGGAAACAATTCGGGAAACCACGCCATTTAGTTTTAGATGGCTATTTGGTCTACATGCCCTATCAGGCTCTCTGCCACCTTAAGTATCTGGTATTTATTGATTTATAACTGGGGTTTTGTCTTCAGAGGCTCATGGGCAGGGAAAACCAGACTTGGGTGAGTGAGTTCATTCTCCTGGGCCTGTCCAGCTGCTGGGAAACTCAGGTCTCCCTCTTCTTCCTTTTCCTGGCCATGTATCTGGTGACCATGCTGGGGAACTTTCTCATCCTCCTCCTTATCAGACTGGACAGCAGACTGAATACACCCATGTACTTTTTCCTCAGTGTCCTGTCATTTGTGGACATCTGTTACACCAACAGCACTGTCCCACAGATGCTTGTTCACTTCCTGTCAGCCTGGAAGACCATCCCATTCCAAAGCTGTGTGCTCCAGCTCTATGTGTCCCTGGCTTTGGGCGGGTCTGAGTTCTTCCTGCTGGGAGCCATGGCCTATGACCGCTATGTGGCGGTGTGCCACCCGCTGCACTACACAGTCATCATGCATGGAGGGCTGTGCCTGGGGCTGGCTGCCGGCTGCTTGGTGGCTGGTTTCATGAATTCACTGATGGAAACAATCATCACCTTTCGGCTTCCCCTGTGTCACAACATTATTAACCATTTTGCCTGTGAGACCCTGGCTGTGCTGCGGCTAGCCTGCGTGGACATCTCCTTCAACATGGTTATGGTGGCCATCTCAGGATTTCTGGTGATCATGCTTCCCTGTTCCCTGGTCCTCTTCTCCTATGGTCATATAGTTGCTGCCATTCTGCGTATTCGCTCTGCTCAGGGACGTAGCAAAGCCTTTGGCACCTGTGCTTCCCACCTCACTGTGGTGTCCCTGTGCTTCGGCACGGCCATCTTCACATACATGAGACCTGGGGCTGACTCTGCAGCAGAACAGAAGATGACCACCCTCTTCTTTGCTGTGGTGACTCCAATGCTGAATCCTGTAATCTATAGCTTGAGGAACAAGGAGGTGATGAGTGCCTTAAGAAGAGTGGCGAGAAAACTTAATGAAAAAAGGTGAAGTTTCAAAGGAGTCCTACTTCCCTCCAACAGCCCAGAGAACATTTCAGAGAGGAAATGATTGACGTGTCCTTTCTCCTCAGATTTGCTGATAAGGTAAACAGTGAGCACATCCTTTTTAGACTGACTTTTCCACACCAGTCCACATTTTCACTATGTATCATTGCCCTGTTATACACGTGGTAAAAAAAAAATGTGTTCAGTTATTAAACAGAGGTCTGCTGGGTAATCTGTCCTAGAATTCATATTTCCCTATCCCTTTCATAGTCCTCCTGCATATTCCCTCAGGAAGTACCATGTGGACAATGAAAAGTTTCAGGCTGAGTACAACCATACTTCACATCTTGACCCAACGCTCACCAGCAATATGGCTTTAAAAATGTACTTAAGCCCTAACCGGTTTGGCTCAGTGGATGGAGCATTGGCCTGTGGACTGAAAGGTCCCACGTTCGATTCCAGTAAAGGGCATGTACCTTGGTTGCGGGCACATCCCCAGTTTGGGGTGTGAAGGAGGCAGCTGATCGATGTTTCTCTCTCATCGATGTTTCTAACTCTCTATCCCTCTCCCTTCCTCTCTGTAAAAAATCAATAAAATATGTATTTTTAAAAAAAGAAAATGTACTTAATACCTCTGACCTCCAGTTTCCTCAACTATAAAAAGAATAACCAGTAAGTGTTATTATCCTAAAGATTATGAGTAATCAATATAAAATACCTAGTAGAGTGATAGCATAGAGTAGATATTCAACTATTTTTTAAAATATTTTTAGGACACAACCACAGGACTAAGCATTATGCAACTTTCTTTCTATATACAATTATTCAAAACTAGAGGCCCGGTGCACAAAATTTTGTGCATTCGGGGGATCCATCAGCCTGCCCTGTGCCCTCTCGCAGTCTGGGACCCCTCGGGGAATGTCCTGCTGGGGTGTCTGGCTGCCTGGGTGAGGGGCTGATGGCTGTTTGCAGGCTGGCCAAGCCCCCCTGTGGGGACCCTCACCCCATGGGTGTGTGGCCGGCCAGGGTGAGGGGCTGATGGCCATTTTCAGGCTGGCCACGCCCCCGGGTGACCCAAGCTCCCAGCCTCTCCTTTTTTCTTTCTTCTTCTTTTTCCCCCCAGGGATTTATTTATCTTCTATAATTGAAACTTTGTAGCCTTGAGTGGAGCCCAGGGCCAGCCAGGGCAGGTGAGAAGCTTGGCTTCCTCCATTGCTGGGGGTAATGCAAGCCTCCTGCTCGCTCCAGCTCTGTGGCCACCGCCATCTTAGTTGGGTTAATTTGAATACTCGCTCCTGATTGACTTGTGGGCGTGGCTTGTGGGTGTGGCTTGTGGGCATGGCTTGAGATTAGCAGAGGGCTGGTTAATTTGCATGTTTCTCTTTTATTATATAGGATGAACTTTTTTCCTATTGCTTTGCCTGTAGTAGATCACTATCCCATGTCTGTGATTTTACAGAGAGAGAACCATGGCCAATATCTATCTATGTATTTATCCATCCATCCATCCATCTATCTAATCTATTTATCTGTCAAAGCTAAAGTTCTTATTTTTCTTATCTCCAATTCAAACAAGAGGTTTCTCATGTGCTCCAAACACATATGTCTACTGGCTTACTTAACCCCTTCACTTATCACATAGGAACCTCATTCTTAACATAATTAAAATAGAACTATTGCTCTTGCTTCTTCTAGCCCAGGGTACTCCTTTCCTTTTGTCCCAATTTACCTTGACTGTATTAGTAAAAGGAACCATCAGGCACTCAAAATAATTTCTTTATTTATTTTTAATCCTCACCTGAGGATATTTTTTTCCCATTGATTTTGAGGGAGAATAGAAGAGAGAGGGAAAGACAGAGAAAAATATCAATGTGAGAGAAACACATGGATTGGTTGCCTCCTGTGTGAGCCCCGACCAAGGGCCCAGGTCGGGGAGGAATCTGCAACCAAGATACATGCCCTTGACTGAAATCAAACCTGGGACCTTTCAGTTTGCAGTCTGATGCGCTATCCACTGAGCCAAGCTGGATAGGGCAATAAGTTCTTTCTTTTATATATAATCCATCAATAGATTCCATGAGCTTTATTAACAAAATATATGATCAGTCTGCTTTCTACATTTTATTCTTTACACAGCAGCTTTAATTTTTAAAATTATTATTTATTTTTGACGTTATGCTGTGAAATAAAACACAGAAGCAGAAAACCACACTAAACAAATGTGTAACTTAGTGAATTATTATAATACAATACCCCTTGTAACAAACACTCAAGTAATAAAGCAGATCTGGCAGCTACTACAGAAGCCCCTCATGTGCTTGTCCTAATCACAACTCCTTTCCCCCCCAAATACTATCTTGACCTTTGTAGCAATCACTTACTTGTACTTATTTATGGCTTTATTACCCAAACAAACATCCCTAGTCATTGTAGTTCAGTCTCATTCAATTTGATATGTCTATGAAGTCTCTCTCATCTATCAGTCCCCCCTAACTCTTTATTGCCATACAATTTATATGAGTGACCTGGACCATTTGACCTGCAGAAGGCATCTCTACCTTAGGAAATAAATCAGGGCACATCTTTATACTGTTTACAATAAAATCCAGACTCCACACATGCAAGGCACAATGTGATTCAGCAGTAACATGCTTCTTCGTCTGTTCCCATCCCCTTTCTTACTGCATTTGTGACACACTAGTTACCTGGCAAGAGTAAAAAAAAAAAAAAGATAAATCTCTATAAAAGGAAAGTTTATTTTTCCACAAGTCATCATATTCATGGAGAAAATAATTATAGACAAAAGTTTCTTGTGTATGAAATCTGAGACTTATGCAATGTATTAACTTATTAATAAATACTGATAGCTTAATCATAAGTACTGACTTTCACTAGAAATTTTGAATTCTATTAATTAGCATCATAAATCATGCTAAAATTTCTGAATAAAATCTCAACAGCAAAGGTTTTTTGATCTCCCACTTTTTAAAAGAAGAAAATCCAAGTTGCTGCCTTGGAAAAGGAGTCTTGCCCTCACTGGTTTGGCTCAGTGGATAGAGTGTCAGCCTGCAGACTGAAGGATCCCGAGTTTGATTCCAGTCAAGGTCTCGTACATCAGTTGCAAGCTACTCCCTGGCCCGGGCCCTGGTCAGGGCTCGTGCAGAAGGCAACCAATGGATGTGTTTCTCTCATATTGATATTTCTCTCTGTCTTTCCCTCTCTCTTCCACTCTTTCTAAAAATCAATGGAAAAATATCCTCTGGTGAGGATTAAGGAAAAAGAAAAGACAGGCAGTCTTGTATTCACCAGCTAGACTATAAGCTTCTTGAGAGCAAGGACTATTCATTTAAACATATTTGTATTTGTGGTGCCTTAACAATACTAATAATTCCTGCTGATTGATTAGTTTATTGATTGAAACTTTCTTTACTATTTTAGGAGTTGCCTTTTCTGAAGTATATAAAGACCATATGTGTTGGAATTTATAATATCCTATCTAATAAAGAGGGAATATGCTAATTGGCCCTCATGCTGTCACAAAGATGACAGCGCCCACAGCCAATAATGAGGGAATATGCTAATTGACTGTCCCACCCTCAAAGATGGCGGCACCCACAGCCACAAGATGGTGGCGCCGAGTCCCCTTGGCCCCGCTGGGGTGGCAGACATGTGGCAAGGCCCCGAGGCGCAGGCAATCCTCGGATGGCGGCTGCCCAGCCACCTAGGGCTGCCTGAGGCTCAAGTAACCAGGACCGGCCGAGGCTTGCGCTGCTGGCAGTGGCAGCAGCAGAGGTGTGATGGGGCGTTGCCTTCCCCTAATCACCAGGTCACCTCCTGCCCCTAAGGGCTCCTGGACTGTGAGAGGGGAAGGCCACGCTGAGGGAATTTTCATGCACTGGGTCTCTAGTTAATAAATAAGACTTTAAAACTCTCAAGTGCAGAGTGAAATTAATTGATTAATAATACTCCCCAGTACATGGGGCATTAATAAATTACACAGGCCTTTTATTAATTTTTAAAAATTAATTATTTTTAAATTCCATCTCTACTTTTATTTCTAATTTCTTATGTGTTTGATACATATAATTGGATTGAGGTGCATTTATGTATTTTTAAAAATTCTTCATTCTTTAAAGTATTACATATAGTATTACATATGTCTCCTTTTCCCCCCATTGACCTCTCCCCTGCCACCCCAACCCCCAGCACATGCCCTCCTCCCCTAGTGTCTGTGTACATTGGTTATGCTTACATGCATGCATACAAGTCCTTTGGTTGATCTCTTAGCTCCTCTTGGCCCTCTCCTGCCTTCCCTCTGAAGTTTATGTATTTTTTAAAAGTGCATTATATTGTTAACTACTCATCCTTTGTCTATACTACATAACACTATACTTTAAAGATCTACATATATATTTAAGACCCATACATATTGCTCATTTATTACTTCTCTTCATAGTAATCCATGGTGCTCACAATATTTTAGCTATCACTCTTCATTATGGAACCCAACTACCCTGCCTCCCCTCCCCACACAATCACATATAGCCCCATATTGAACATCATAATATATGCACACTTAAGTACCCATGTGAGAATTTATTTAAGGAATACACACAGCAGTCAAGTTGCTAGGTCATAGAATATTCTCTCCAGAATCTGTACTAATAATAGGGTAATGTGCAAATTGGCTGGGACCCCCTCAGAATAACAACCAATCAGTAGGCTGCATGCGCAGCAGGAGCGGGTGGGCAGGGACTTGCAGCATTGCGGCCCCAGCCAGGGGCAGGGCCGTGGCGGAGAGGCCCCTCCTCTGCGGCACCAGTCAGGGGTCCACAGGTGCGCAGAGGTCCGCAGGCCTCTGCTGTGGCCTGGCCTGGGGGCTGGGCTGCAGCGGGGACCTCCGTGTGCCTGCGCTGGGGGTCCACAGGCTTCTGCCACGGCCCGGGGGTCCACAGGCCTTCCCCGGCTCCAGCCTACCTCTTTGGGGAAATCCACTGAGGATCCCTGGATGGGTAGACTGGGCCTACCTCTTTGACAGGGCACAGGCCAGGCTGGGGGACACCCCCCCTGAGTGCACGAATTTCATGCACCGGGACACTAGTAGCTTTATAACTCTATACCCCTTTAGTGCATGAGAGTTCTTATCTATACAGAGCCTGCACACTTTGAATTTTTTTCTAGCCTAAAAGATATAAAATTGTTTTATTTTTATTACTTGATAAGTAATTGATATGAATTACTTATGCTGCACTCCTGATTCTTGTCTCCCTTCACCCCACATTGTTCTATCCATGCCTCCCCACCTCAGTTCATGATAACTGGATCACCACTGTGATCAGGCCATTTACTACTCTTTCTCTCACAAATGATTCAAATCTACAAGAATATCCTATTGTCGCTGCTTTCTAGATCTAAACAGAATATGCTCAGTTCTCATCCTCCCACTCTTACATGCTGGTGCGAGCCCCCATCTCTTCCACTTGAGTCCTGCAAAGGTCTGCAACAAATTTCTCTGCTTCTACTCTTGCATCCCAGCCCTCAGAGCAATCCCTTTAAAACATAACTCAAATTATGTCATTCTTCTTGTGAGTGTTAATATTTTCTCCATCTGTCTTGAACAAATATTTGTTAAATACCTATTATGTGGTAGACACTCTTCTAGGTGTTGTGGATACAACAGTGAAAAGCAAACAACAATCTCTGCTTTCATGGAGATTACATTCTAGTTAAAGAAAATAGGCAATAAATATAATAAATAAGTAGTATATGTAGTATGTTATGTGGTTTTAATTGCTATAGAGAAAAGTAAAATAGAAAAGGTAGGTAAAAAATACTGGGAAGACAAAGTTTTGACAGAGTACTCGATATAAGTCATCTCCTAGTATACTCTCTGTTAAGGGATCCCTAAATGCTTTATAATTTATGTTGCATTTATAACTGGCATTTATTTTTTTCGTTGGTTATTGCTGATGTACATAAATGCTCTTGATTTCTGTAAGGTGGTTTTGTATCTAATTCTTACTTATTAAATCTAATAGATTGTTGAATGTTTTCCCCTACATATATAATCTTATCATCTGTACATAGTGATAGTTCTTCTTATAAACTTGGTACATCTTAACCTATTTTTTATTCTTAGGCCAGGACTGCTAATGTCATATCACACAGTAGCTATGATAGCAGATATCCCTTCTTGTTCCTGATCCAAAGCAAAGCATCTATAGATTCTCCATTAAGTATAATGTTTGCTGTGGATTTAGGGTATTTAACCTTCATTAAGTTAAGTTTTGAGAACAAAGTATAATAAAGTGAGGGTGTGCCTACCTTAGTATATAGCAAAATATATTATAAAGTAACTACTATTAAAACTGTGGTATTGGTATAGAAAAAGACATGCATCCATGAATCAAAATATAAACCCAAAGAAGCGTTTGTAAATGGGATTTAGTATATAATTTCAAATAAATTTAGGAAAATAGAGTCTATTAAATAAATGATGTTAGGACAAATGGCTATACTAACAGGAAAAAGAAATGTCATCTTTTCTATTGTATGTCATAAAAATAAATTTATAATATTTAAAGGTGAGGAAATACATTTTGTAAATGAGTTTATGTCTGTTGCCTTCCCTTCTAAAAACATACCAAATAATGGTAAAGGGATAAAAAATGATATAGTAAATCCACAAAGTGAAGAGCACAATAAGAAAAAAAGAAGTACAAATTGGTAATCACAGAATAGTTATGAAGATGTAAAGTACAACATAGGGAATATTATCAATATTATTACAATAGCTATGTATGGTGCCAAGTGGGTACTGGACTTATAGGGAGGATCACTTTGTAAATTATATAAATATCTAACAACCATGCTGTATACCTGAAACTAATATAAAATAATATTGAATGTCAACTGTAATTGATATTGGGAAAAAAAAAGAGAAAAAGACCCAAAACAGTATTTTATGAGAAATGCCAGCAACATTTGGAGACTAGAAAAGCAACTTTGTTTTGGTCTCTTTTGTGTTTTTGAAGATCCAAAGCTAACTTGGACTCGGTTAAACTTCCCCTTCTAACTGCAGCACTCACATGGGTAGCCCTCAGCAGGCAGCTTGTTTATTGTGCTTAGAAAGTTGGCCGGGAGATGATGCTGTTGCCGCCAGCTCCCAGAATAAGTTGGGAGAGGAAACCACAAGCTCTTTCCTGGGGCAGTGCCAGGCGGCTGGGCAGAGAGCAGCCTGGTCGCGGTCACCTGGACAAGGCACAGAGTGGAAGTCTTCACTCTCACTCTTGTGGAAGGAGAGAGAGGCACACACTGGGCCCCTGCATGTTTCACTGTACAGTGCTCAACATCCTCAGTGCTGTTTGTTTACACAGGGTGATTGCACTTTTCTTAGCAATTCTGAACCCTGAACATCTCTAAGTACAAACCAGGGTTTATAGGAAGGTTGTCTTCCTTAACTTGAAAGGAAAGGCAAAGTTCTAAAAGGTTACAGGATGTGATGGTTGAATTCCAAAGGTGGAGACCAGCCCAATAGTAAGCAGCATCTGTCTAGGGACTGGCATAAAAAGGCCTCCCTGCCCACACTCAGACTAGACAGTGTTCCACAGAGCATCCCAGTGATGGCCTGGCCCCAGAGCTATTGCTGAAAGGAATGCAGAGATGGGTGAATTGGAATGAGGAAGTTGAGGTGGAATCATATCTTCATGCTCATAAAGTGGATAAAATTCCCACCATTTAAAGGCGGTGTCGCTGAAGGCTCAGACAAACCCCACTTGAGAAATTAAAGTTTGGTGAGCTCCTTCCCATGCTCTAGGGACAAGGAAACAAAACCTTCATTGGCAAAGTTGAAATATAGGTTAAGGTATTAGGTGCAGAAATGACCAGATAAGGGGAGGGAAAGTAAAAGAAATCTAATAAACAAAACATAATTGGCCCCTTGAGATTTCATCACTAAAGTTAGAGAAAGTTCTGCCTTATCCAACTGCACTTGCTTTAAAATGACAAGCTTTCCCCGCCTTGCACAGGATAGCCTCCTCCACTCTCCGAAGGTGAGTCTGACATTTTTCAGCCTTTCTTCAACACTTACTTGGGAACATGAATTACAAAACCAGGTCCTGTAATCCATGCCTTCTCCTGTATTCTTCGAGCCTAAGAGTGTGATGCTGTGATGTAATTGTCCTCTAGTAACAGTTTGTCCTAAGAAAAATGCTCTGGCGATCCAAATTAGGATGCCAGCACCGTGCCACTGTTTTAGGGATTCCCCACGTGGATGAGCCTGAGAATGCTGAAGAGTCAGTGCCAGATTTGCAGTCATGAACTCTGCTTTTCACTGTCTCCTGGAAACTGGTCAGGCGCCAGGTCTGTGCTGATGGGCCTCTTCTTTGCTGATGGAGTAGAAAGATGAGCCCTCCCCCCAGAGACTTGCTCTTTTCTCTCCATACCGAATTTCTGCTTGGAGAACAAGTTTTTAAAGTAACACCATGTATGAAGTGCTTTCCACAATTGCACATCTGGGACTGGGCAGAAATATAATTTGGCTTCTCTAGGTCCCAGTGTACACACTTGTGTGCTGAGGTCAGTTAGCTGGTGCATGTTTTGAAAATAGTCTTATATTTTCAAGTTTATTTCCATTTGCATAATAATAAATCATTTTTGTTGTTTTTACTATTGTAGGTAACTATGTGTATATTCTTCTGGGAGAGAGATTATTTATGCTATTATCTTTTTTAAAAGTATTTTTATTGATTTCAGAATAGAAGGGAAAGAGAGAGAGAGAGAGAGAGAGAGAGAGAGAGAGAGAGAGAGAGAAACATCAGTGATGAGAGAGAATCATTGATCAGCTGCTTTCTGAACACCTCACACTGAGGATAGAGCCCGCAACCCAGGCATGTGCCCTGACCAGGAATCCAACCGTCACCTCCTGGTTCATAGGTTGACACTAAACCACTGAACCATGCCAGCTGTGCTATGCCATTATCTTCATTTTACAAATGTGAAAACTGATGTGGTAAGATTTTAGAATATATGCTTTTTCATAAAGCATCAGTCCATGGAAAGGGTCTTTCAAAATGAAAATAAAATGTTTGAGTTGCATGAAAACAATCCAAAGAAAGAAATCTGTTGTTGGTAATGATAAATGCAGGTATTCTACTTGATTTAAAAAATTGTGTGACTGGGTCTAGCTTGATGCTCATCCTTTAAGTACTTTGGGGCAAAGAAAAGAAAACAGCCTGATAATGGCAAAGGGCTGGAAAGGAGCTAAGCAGGGAGGAGGGGAGACTCTGCCCGCAGGAGGCAGATGGACCCGGAAGCCCTTGCTTTCCTCCAGCTCAGATCTGTGCCATCCCCCCCCCCACATTTCTTCCTGCTCTCTATCATTTTACTTAGTTTTTCTCTTCTTCATCCCACATCTATCTCCTCTTCAAATGATTCTAAAAACTCTGAGTACAGGAATGTGGGTTTGTGAACATCTCCACAATGCTTTTCAATGCAGAGACGACTCTGGTGAAGTACTGCTCCTCTTTACGAAGCAGATTATAATAAAGGGGCTAAAGAGCAGAAATTAAGCTTGTGTGGAAATATACACTAATGCCAAATATACATGTCTTAATGAAGTGTTTTTGAGTCTTCTAGCTCTTGGTGGGGAATTTTGGGTTTTTCAGTAATGTAACTGCAATAAAAAAATGTCCTGAAGATTTTTGTATCTGCATATGTGCATATGTGTGGGGCTGTTGTCTCGAAAGATCTCACTTTTCAGATTTTCTGAGGATCCATTGATCTCTCTGGTAAGTATATTTTGATCAAGGTTTCCACTATGAGAGTACCAAATTCTATAAAAATCTCACTGTAAGAAATGACTGAACACCACACACCGGGACAGAATACCAGGATAAATAAAATATTGGAAGCCCTGGCATACATATAGCTAGCAATGTGTAAATTTATTAAATGTCAAGAAAATGGCATTTATAAATGTTAATTTCTACTTTCTTTTCTTTCATTTTCATACTTTCCATTTCTTCCTCATATGGTTTCATTTTTATTGCCTTGGTTTCTTCATTGTGCTCTTCTTTTTCTTTGACTTCCTCTCTGATTTTCTTTCTTACCATCCATTTTCTCTTTTTTACTTTGTTCCATATTAGCTTATCAATATCTTCTCTCATTATTCTTATTTACATTTTGGTATCCCCTCCTTTTCTCTCATTTGTTCATTTTGCACAACTTTCTCTTTCAAATATTTGTTTACCTATCTACATTTATTTATTTAAATTTGGGCTAGTTTTGATTTTTTTAGAAAGACATTTAGATATTTAGAAAGACATATCACTGGTCTGTGAAAACTTTCTTAAAAATTGAAGTGAAATTCGCATAACATCGAATAGTACACAATTCAGTGGCATTTAGTATGTTCACAATGTTATTTTGGTTTTATATTTGTGAGTGTACAACTAAGCAGGTGTGAAAAGGCGTCTGTGAACAGCTTGGGCACAAGCGAGTATATTTGTGTGTGGGACCTGAGGGGACACTATGGAAAGAAAACATTCCTATGACTGTGGAAAGAATTCCTGCTTCTTTTCTCTGTAGTGATTTCAGCTTAACTACACAGCTGCTCAACATGTTATCTCTGTCTTTGATGTGATTGCCAAATGACCGGGAAATATAACCTCTTTTTTTTATGTTATTGTGACAGTACTATTTACACAGTGAGGGATATGTAAGCACTACTTATAAGTGCTCACAACCACAAGGAATAAATTCCAAGTTCCCATGGGAGTGACTCAGAGGGGACAAGTCTTTCCAACCAGATAAGATGCATCTCCACAGTCCAGGATCCTTTGTCGTGCTTCACCTTCTACCAGTTAGGGATATTCTTTGAACTAGACAAAAGTATCCTTAGCTTCACATTCTCTTTTGAATGCTAATTTTAAAAAATAAACATTTGATTCATCTTTTTCTGATATTAGACCATTATTGTGTCCGTATAGTCTATAAGCAGAGCCCTTTATTTTTTTCTTAGGGGAAGAAAAGACTTCCTGCCATGGATCTACTCTACGTTGTTGTATTCATCGGCATATCCAACACAAAGTAGAAGCATGATCGCCTTTTCAAATGTATAAAAGAGGACAGTTAGTCACATACATCAAGAAGAGTTCCTAATGGGAGACATGTGCTGCGCTCCTGTTTCTCCTTGTCATGCTGGCCATGTGGCTTAAAGGCCAGACTTTAAGTTCACAGGTGAGTGGGAGGGGCTACTCTGGTCACCCATGATTCTGAAGTGAATGGGACCAAAAGTAAGAAGTCAGTCCTCTTGATATATCTCCTGATTTTTGTGTTAGGTGAGTCCACAACCTTTAAACAGTGACTGTCACTGTGCTGTACAAACACAGGGTTATGCTATGTAGAGAAGGAGCATAGCAGATGTACTCCAGGTTATCAGATAATCAATTTACCTGCTGACTCCTCCACTATCTACTCACTTCACCTCTTTTTCTCTATCTGCAAAATAGAGATAATAAGCCAAAATTCAGTATTGTGAAGATTGTTATATGACATTATGTTACATTATATTAATAGATATATAAAGTATTCAATAGAATGCCTGGTACAGAGTAGGTGTTTAGCAAATAAAGTGTTCATATCAACTTGATATAGAAAAAAGTGTAGCTATGGTTTTAAATTCTTCTCTTAACATTCCTCCCACCCCAGGGAGTTTTTGGTCTTGGCTTGGCAAGAGTATTTCAGGAGCTTGTTTGCTCTCTTCCCACCATCTACCACCAAACAACGGACAAGACTGACAAGGTTTTCTGAAATTGATCCTGGCTGTTCAATGATTCACAGGGTAATTGAGTTGGGTAAGTTATTTGAAACAATTTTACAAAGAAACAGATTTTACTTTGACATATCACTTTTTAAAAATATCAAATATATTTTATTTTTAAAACTTGCTTACACAAATAACATGTCACTTGGAAATACACTTGCTTGACTACATAACTAAGCAAAAACAACATGGCTTTAAGCACAAATACCTTCCTATGAGTATATTTTTGGAAATAGGTAGGAAACATCACTTGTTTTGTTGTTTGTTTGATTTTTAAAGACTGACATTTGTTTAAGTCCTGGTTATAGAATTTAAAACAGTGTAAATGAATTTACCATTAACCATCACCTTTAATCCATGCCACCTGTGTGCACATACAGACCTGCTGATATACCTGGAGGAGCTGCTGCATCACACTTACACTTGAGATATTGGCTGATGGGACTAAAGAAAGGTTATTTGGAATAAGTCTTACATACAATGTAGGACAAAATCACTGGTGTGCCTCTAAAGAAAGGTCACAATAGAAATACTTCTAGAAAGTAATTTATCTAACTTTGGTATGTTTTAGGTTTTATTTGTGATTTGCATAGTTGTTTAACCCAAACACAGAGTAGGCAACACAAAATAATTATTGATTTCTTCAACATCTATGTTGTCAGAAATTTTTGAAATATGTGTATATACATCTTTAGATGCCAACTATAGCCATCTGGATATTAGGTGGGAAAGAGAAGATAAAGGGGAAAGTAAACACATGTGAAGGAAATATAGTTAAAATATTTAGACTTAAAATGATATCCCTAGGGAAAATAGTTATAGTTTTCCAGAAAACTCCCTTGCCTATCAACGTGGACCTGATGATGCCCTCAATCCAAATATTCTGAAAACTACAAGTGTAGGAAGCCACATGTTGGGTACAAAGCAGTTGGTGGGGAAGGATGGATGGGTCTTGCATTTAGCTGTATTTTGTAGTGTATTTCTTTTAGCTATTGGTGAATTTCCAAAAAGCATTGGAGTATCTGAAGTACATTTACATAAGGCTAAGAAAGCACTGTAAACATTACCCATCCATATTTTTATGCGGGCTCTCATGACTAGGAAATTTTCCAACCAGTCTAATGACAATATTTTCTATTCCAGAGTAGAATGTAGCAGAACAAAAAGAAATCAGTGTACAAATAGATATGATGCAAAAGAAAATTACAAAGAAGGGATTATAAAAATTAAGACTATGCTATTGATTTTTAGCCATGAGGCTAAAAAAACCTGTTAATACTAAATGTTCTAGAAAATATCATTATTGATTGTAAACCACCTATTTTTTTTCATGAAGATTTCGACTCCTTTATTTTTTCACACAGTGAAGAGTCTTACATATTTAGGCATTTTATATTTCTTTGCCAGTCCCATAGCTGAGTATCTTGTTCCAATTAATTTTGGTGTGGGTGACTGAAGCTTCCAGTACAAGGGCTTGAGGGTGGTACCTGACATTGTTTGATCTTTTCTATTGTGTGACAATTTCTGAAAGCTCCGTTTTATTTTTAAAAATATTTTTATTTATTTCAGAGAGGAAGGGAGAAGGAGAGAGATATAGAAACATCAATGATGAAAGAGACTCATTGATCAGCTGCCTCCTGCATGCATCCTACTGGGGATCGAGCACACAACCTGGACATATGCCCTGACCTGGAATCAAACCAGGACCTCCTGGTTCATAGGTCGATTCTCAATCACTGAGCCATGCTGGCTGAGCTGAAAGCTCTCTTTTTAAAAAGTTTCTCAAAATTTTGGAGCTTATTCAAAATAATACTAAATCCTGAATATTTGATGACTAACCATCTGAATATTGCTATCTTGATAATAATGAATTATAATCTTAAGCCCCCCAAACCACCTGTGTCATTCATTGGTGGTATGATATCGAACATTTTGAAAGGTTGAAACTGGAACCTTTCAATAAATTTAACTGTAGTCTGCTGTCCATCTATAGTTAGGGCATGAATAATCTAGGGAGCCATTTGAATGATGATCTTACATGTATTGTCACAGGATTGTCTGCAGAGCCTCAGATTCCCATCTGTATGCTTTAGTTATGGATCACTTATTTCCTTCTGTAAGTGAGAAAACATAAGAGAAATTTTGTTTGGGGGTCAAAAAACTACTACTGCCTATGACATTACCATATGTTCTATAATTATGACCTGATCTTCTATCCTTCTATCTTCACTGGTGAGGTTATATCGATGTTATATTGTGAGTGAATGAGCTGTTCTTTCCTTAAGAAAACATTGTTATTAAATAATAACCTGACATCAATAAACACTCCATTAAATTCCTCTTGTGGGGCATAAGTGATGAATTTTAGAAGCTATGTATACCTTCTCCATGCAACACCTGATAATTGAATTAGACCACCTTGGGTTGATCTTGCCTAACTGAGCCACTTGTGTGAGGTAGGTAGAGAGGAGGCCTCCTACTTGACACTCTCAAAGTAAAAATACAGCCCAGCCAGTGTGGCTCAGTTGTTGAGCATTGACCCATGAATCAAGAGGTCATCAGATCAATTCCTCCTGGTCAGGGCACGTGCCCAGGTTATGGGCTCAATTCCCATTAGGGGTTGTACAGGAGGCAGCCTATCAATGTTTCACTCTCATTGATGTTTATATCTCTTCTTCCTCTCTCTCTAAAATCAATGAAAGTAAAAAGACAAGTTACAGAAGATAAATTCAAAATAATTTAGTAAAAAAAAACCCTATAACAATATTTATATTTAAATCATTTAGGATTTCATAGATACATTGCACTGAGGAGAGGTAAGTAGGATTGTGTCAGAAATATTTAGAGTGGAAACCTAGTAAATAAAAAGCAGTTAAATGGTATTGGACATTATTCAGAAGTATACTTCCATGTGGACCAAGAACTTTCTCACCAGAAAGACAGGGATTATATAACAACAATTAAATTGAGTAGGATTTTAAATCCTACTTTATTCATTACCTTCTCCTATTTAAGAACAGATGTTTGGGAGGAATTATGTTCCAGTTAATTGAACTCCAAGAATGTAATTTCTTTTCTCCTTGATTTCCAGCTGCACAGCTGGATCCCATTGTGTTCTTCGTCTATGGATATGTTCAAGCAGAGTTTGGCAATGTGTTCTAGAGAAACTTTAGGTTCAGATGGGTAGGTTCTCTATATGGTCTAAAAGCCACCCTTTCAATCCTGAGTTTTCATGATTGTTATATCAACACCTTTAGTTTAAATCCTCAGGAACTCATGGGCCAGGAAAATAAAACCCAGACATGGGTGAGTGAGTTTTTTCTGCTGGGGCTGTCCAGTGACTGGGGAACACAAGTGTCCCTCTTTGTCTTGTTCCTGATCATGTACTTGGTGACCATTGTGGGAAATCTCCTCATTCTTCTTCTGATCAGGCTGGACAGCAGGCTTCATACCCCTATGTACTTCTTTCTTACTATTTTATCCTTTGTGGACCTTTGTTATGCAAACAGTATTGCCCCACAAATGCTAGCCCACTTGCTCTCAGCCCAGAAGTCCATCCCATTCCAAAGCTGTGTGCTCCAGCTCTATGTGTCCCTGGCATTGGGCGGGTCTGAATTCTTCCTCCTGGGAGCCATGGCCTATGACCGCTATGTGGCGGTGTGCCACCCACTGCACTACACAGTCATCATGCATGGAGGGCTGTGCCTGGGGCTGGCTGCCGGCTGCTTGGTGGCTGGTTTCATGAATTCACTGATGGAAACAATCATCACCTTTCGGCTTCCCCTGTGTCACAACATTATTAACCATTTTGCCTGTGAGACCCTGGCTGTGCTGCGGCTAGCCTGCGTGGACATCTCCTTCAACATGGTTATGGTGGCCATCTCAGGATTTCTGGTGATCATGCTTCCCTGTTCCCTGGTCCTCTTCTCCTATGGTCATATAGTTGCTGCCATTCTGCGTATTCGCTCTGCTCAGGGACGTAGCAAAGCCTTTGGCACCTGTGCTTCCCACCTCACTGTGGTGTCCATGTGCTTTGGGGCTACCATCTTCACCTACCTGGGGCCACGGTCAGCATCCTCAGTGGAAGAGGAGAAGATGGTTGCTCTATTCTACGCTGTGGTGGCACCTATGTTGAACCCCTTGATTTATAGCTTGAGAAATAAGGAAGTTATGGCTGCTGTCTGGAAAATTTTAAAGAAGTTTAGAGATAAAAGATAAAGACTGTAAGAAATTCTTATCAAAACACAAAGGATATCACATTTACACTGAAGAAAATTATTATGGTCAGATCCTTGCATTTGAATGATTAATGAATTTCTTTACATAGGCCAATATCAGATAAGTTATGCCAGTGATCCATGGGAGAGCCTTGTCTTAGATCATCTTGTCTCACATATCCAGTGGTATTTAGACTTTATCTAACCATTTTTGGTTTTATTGGTGTATCAGTGGCTAAAGGAATGATCTGTGGCTTTATTAGTGGCATTAATTGCATTAGAAAGTATTATGCAAATGTCACTATATCTATTTCCAAAATTATTCATCACCGTAGTCTTTTATTTAACTAATTTTCCAAGACTTGTTTCCTATAAACTGGTCACAAAGTCTCCACATCCATTGCACTCTTTTAAAAACTTAAAAGTAGGTATGTATATTTATTCTACTAATTGTGGTTTGTTTGTTTTTTGAATTGAGAAGGCATGGGGGGCCAGGTAGAGACCTCTTTCTTGAAGAGGCACCCTGACCTCTGGCCAGTCCACTTTTTATTTACTTGAATATACATTTGCCCTTTAGCAATGCATACAGGCATATCAAAGGTAAAGTTTGGTAAACAGCAAAAGGATTATCAGGTTAAAAATTACCTTGAGCCACCATTATCTGCTGGGTCCAGCCCCAGCAGGTCCAGGGGTTCCCAAAGGTGTGGATGGAGTCGGCAAAGAGGGAATGACACGGAGACAGCATTCAGTCGATCATCATGGTTGGGTTCTCTTGCCTGGTTCTATACAGGATCTCCAGTCAGGTTCTGTAGCCAGGTTCTAGCCAGGATCTCCAGTCAGGTTCTGTCCAGGTTCTCTTGCCATGTTCTCTCACTCGGTTCTCCAGCCAGGTTCTGTCTCTACTAATTGTTATTATTGATTTTCACATATCACACCAAT
Source organism: Myotis daubentonii (assembly GCF_963259705.1). NCBI lineage: Eukaryota > Metazoa > Chordata > Mammalia > Chiroptera > Vespertilionidae > Myotis > Myotis daubentonii. The sequence continues at coordinate 35,021,281 of NC_081849.1, forward strand.
CTGCCAAGATTATTTTGAATTTTTATTCTCCAATTTATCCCATTAGTTTACTTTATCTTTCTGTTCCATAGATAAAATAAGCAGAAAAAGTTATGAAAAGAAATACCAAATAGTACATGTTCATTATATATCACTGTGAACCTACCTCCAGGTAGTAAAAATAGGACCAGATGTCATATAATTGAAATCATGTAGTATGTATCCTTTTCAGATTGGCTTTTTTGCCTTAGTGTTATACATTTAAGTTTCCTTTATGTCTTTTCATGGCTTCATAGTTTTTTTTCTTTTTGGAACTGAATAATATTCGATTATCTCTATATAGTACAGTTTGTGCTACTGAAAGACACATTGTTTTCAAATTTTGGTATTTATGAATACAGCTGCTAGGTTTTGTGGAAATATTTTCAAACCCTTTGGGTAAATACCAAGACACATAATTGCTAGATCACATAGTAAATATATGTTTAATTTTGTAAAAAAAAAAAATCACCAAACTGTCTTCCAAAGTGGCTGTACCATTGTGCATTCCAGCAGCATTGAATGAGGCTTTTTATTGTTCCATAATTTACAGCAAGTGGTATTGTCCGTGTTCTGGATTTTGGTCATTCTAACAGGTGTTTTGTGTGTTTTTTTTTTAATTTTCATTTCCTTGATGACAAAACACTGGAAGCATCTTTTCATGTATTTACTTGCCATCTGTATATCTTCTTTGGTGAGGTATTTAAGGTAGTAGGCTAATTTTGAATCAGGTTGTTTGTTTTCTTATTGTCAAGTTTTAAGAGTTCTTTGTAAATTTTAGATAATAGTTATTTATCTGATATGTCTTTTGCAAAAACTTTCTTTCAGTGTGTGGCTTGTCTTTTCATTCCCTTGACATCATTTGCTTTCATATTGACAGGAATACATATTGACATATGCAACAACTCAATAAAATTATTGCCCATTCGTTCTTTAAAAGACTAACAATTGTAACAAAAAAAATGTAAAAACAATTTCAGCCAACAAAAAATGGCTTAAAGTAAAGGACTAGGGGCATGGAAATTAAGTTGTGCTATGACAGGCAACAAGATAAAAACCTTCTAAATATAAAATTAAGCTTTAAAAGCTTACATTTTTATGATGTTGAAAGTGAAGAAACCAAAGCCAGAATGATAAGCACAAAATAAAGCTGCCACCTCTATGGGATATGAGAACTTGGATAGAGACCAGTGGAGAAAGAAGTTTTAATTAAATTTGATTAATCACCCCCTCTTAAGAGATTATCCCAAGCAGTATTGTCATGTCTGACAATCTTTCATCATCTGGACTTTTATCTCCATTTGTCCCACACATCTGACCCACATGCTAACCTCCTATGATACCACAATTATTCTTTTCTAAAAACAACAACAACTCTTTATTGTTGAAAGTATTACATGTGTCTCCTTTCCCACTGTTGTTCTTTCCCAGTCTGCCCCCACTCCCCAGCCCAGGCCTTCACCACCACTCCCATTGTTATGAGTATAGGCATACAAGTTCTTTGGTTGATCTCTCCCCATCTGCCACCCCCCACCAGCCCACCTTCCACCTGCTTTCCCTCTGAGGTTTGAGCATCTGTTCGATGCTTCTATGTCTCTGGATCTATTTTTTCCCATCAGTTTATGTTGTTCATTACATTCCACAAATGAGTGAGATCATGTGATATCCTTCTCTGACTAGCTTATTTCGATTAGCATAATGCTCTCCAGTTCCATCCATGCTGTTGTAGATGGTAAGAGTTCTTTCTTTTTTACAGCAGCATAGTTTTCCATTGTGTAGATGTACCACCATTTTTTAATCCACTCATCTGCTGATGGGCGCTTAGGCTGTTTCCAAATCTTAGCTACTTGTGCTACTATGAACATAGGGGTGCATATGTTCTTTCTGATTGGTGTTTCTAGTTTCTTGGGATATATTCCTAGGAGTAGGATTACTAGGTCAAATGGAAATTAGATTTTTAATTTGTTGAGGAAATTCATCTGTTTTCCACAGAGGCTGTGCCAGTTTGCATTCCCACCAGCAGTGTACAAGGGTTCCCTTTTCTCTGCATCCTTGCTAGCACTTGCCATTTGTTGATTTGTTAATATTTCACAGACCTATAACAAACTCTCCAAAAAATTTATATGGAATAAAAAAAGACCCTGAAAAGAAATCCTGAGAAAAAAGAACAAAGTTGGAAGGATCACAATACTAGACATCAAATTATATTACAAAGCCACTGTTCTCCAAACAGCCTGCTACTGGTGCAAGAACATACAAATAAACCAAGAAATCGACCCAAGCCATTATGCTCAATTAATATTTGACAAAGGAAGCAAGAGCATACAATGGAGTCAAGACAGTTTCTTCAAGAAATGGTGTTGGAAAAATTGGACAGATGCATGCAAGAAATGAAACTTGACCACCAACTTGCACCATAAACAAAAATAAACTCAAAATGGATAAAAGACTTAAACATAAGATGGAAAGCCATAAAAATCTTAGAAGAATCTATAGGCAGCAAAATATCAGATATAGCTTATAGCAATATGTTTACCGACATATCTCCTAGGACAATGGAAACTAAGAAGAAAATAAATAAATGGGACTACATCAAAATAAAAAGCTTCTACAAAAGAAACCATCATCAACAACAACAACAACAACAACAACACCCCCCAAAAACAAAACAAAACAAAACAAGAAATCTCTCTGCATGGGAGAACATATTTGCCAATGTGACATCTGATAAGGGTTTAATCTCCAAAATTTATAGGGAACTCATATAACTTAACAAAAGGAAGATAAACAATCCAATCAAAAAATGGGTAAAGGATTAGCCACGTCTCAAAAGCAGACATACAGAAGGCCAAGAGGCATATGAAAAAATGCTCAAAATCAGTAATTTGCATCTCTGAGAGATGCAAATCAAAACAACAATGAGGTACCACAATCATTCTTTTTTTTTTTAATTAAATCTTTATTGTTCAGATTATTACATTTGTTCCTTTTTTTTCCCCCCATAACTCCCCTCCTCCCAGTTCCCGCCCCACCCTCCGCCCTCACTCCCCACCCACTGTCCTCATCCATAGGTGCACGATTTTTGTCCAGCCTCTTCCCACATCTCCCACACCCCTTTCCCCCCCAAGAATAGTCAGTCCATTCCCTTTCTATGTCCCTGATTCTATATAACCAACAGTTCATTCTGTTCATCAGATTATTTATTCACTTGATTCTTAGATTCACTTGTTGATAGATGCATATTTGTTGTTCATAATTTGTATCTTTACCTTTTTCTTCCTCTTCCTCTTCTTAAAGGATACCTTTCAGCATTTCATATAATCCTGGTTTGGTAGTGATGAACTCCTTTAGCTTTTCCTTATCTGTGAAGCTCTTTATCTGACCTTCAATTCTGAATGATAGCTTTGCTGGATAAAGTAATCTTGGTTGTAGGTTCTTGGTATTCATCACTTTGAATATTTCTTGCCACTCCCTTCTGGCCTGCAAAGTTTCTGTTGAGAAATCAGCTGACAGTCGTATGGGTATTCCCTTGTAGGTAACTGAGTTTCTTTCTCTTGCTGTTTTTAAGATTCTCTCTTTATCTTTTGCTCTTGGCATTTTAATTATGATGTGTCTTGGTGTGGTCCTCTTTGGATTCCTTTTGTTTGGGGTTCTCCGCGCTTCTTGGACCTGTAAGTCCATTTCTTTCACCAGGTGGGGGAAGTTTTCTGTCATTATTTCTTCAAATAGGTTTTCAATATCTTGCTCTCTCTCATCTTCTGGCACCCCTATAATTCTGATGTTGGTACGCTTGAAGCTGTCCCAGAGGCTCCTTACACTATCCTCGCATTTTTGGATTCTTTTTTCATTTTGCTTTTCCGGTTGGATGTTTTTTGCTTCCTCGCATTTCAAATCATTGACTTGATTCTTGCGCTCCTCTGGTCTGCTGTCGGGCGTCTGTATAATATTCGTTATTTCAGTCTGTGTGTGCTTAATTTCTAGTTGGTTCCCCAATATAAGATCGAGGGTCTTATTAGTTTTTGTGTAGATCTCATTAAGTTTATCGGCAGCTTCTAAACAGTTCTTGAGAGACCTTAAAAGTGTGGTTCTGAACTCTATTTCTTCCATTGACAATTTTGTCCTGTTTCTTTGTCTCCGCATTGTGTTATGCTTCCTTGGTGCACCCCCTAGTGGTCTTTGTTCGCAGTCTTATAGATAAATCTTGATTGTTGTAGCTAATTCCAGGGAGGGTTTGACCTCCAGGCCAAGTGGCTATGAGAATCAGCTGTGTCAGCAGTGAGAGAACTTCTGTCCTCTAGGGAGGTGCTAATCTAGCCTTTGCCTGAGGCTATCCGGCAAATGCCTCTGTGCAGGGCTTGGGCGGGGCGGGTCGCACAGGATCAACAGGGTGGGCCGGAGAGAGCAGTTATGGCAGCTCTCAGTCCTGTCCCAAGGGGCTCTGCCTCTCTGAGTCCCAGCACCCGCTGCAAAGCTGGGAGAGAAAGCTGCACTCGCTCTGACCGAAGCCAGACAGTCCTGCTTCTCCTGTTTGAGTCTGGGTCCCTAAAGTCTCGCCCGGATCTGGTGCTCAGAGTCTGCGACTCCCTCCCGATTGAAAACAACAACTGCCCTCCGCCGCCAGCCCGCTCCGCGCACTCCGCACCTCAGAATTTGACTTCAGCACTGCGCCTCCTCTGAGTGTCCGTATGCATTTCTCTGTCCTCCTAGTTGTAGGACTTCCACTCAGCCAGCGTTCCTGTGGTTCTGGGTGATGTCCCTTCCGTTTTTTGGTTTCACTTTTGAAGTAGTTGTTCAAAGCAGCAAACTCCGGCGTTAACCTATGCCGCTATCTTGGTTCTCCCACAATCATTCTTAATTGTCTTCTAAAACTTGTGCCCTGTGTTCAGCAAAATGCTTTATATTCTGACTGTCTTCCTTGAATGCATTCTTCTCTTTTTTGCTGTATTTGACCCTGACTGTTCAATGAGAACTCTGATTCCCCTCAGCCCTCTCAAATACAGACCCTTTGCCTCCCATATTTCCTCTAAGAGTGAGTAGAGATGAAGAAGGTATCTTTCTTGATACTCTGCTCCTTCCAGACCATTGCTCTTTACTTTTCCCTGAATAACTCCAGCTTTTTCAAAGCATGTGCTCTTAAGCTACAGCACCATCGTCCCCCCCGTCTTCATCATTTACCATCCATACCCTTCATTTACCCTGGTAAACCAATTCCGTCATCAATGTGGAAATGCAACATGGAAATGCCTACATCTATGCAGATCCATTTGGCATCCTGGCCTCTAAGTTAGTTGGCTTCTAACTCCTTTCAATGTTTTTGACCTCTAACCCACCCTAGGTCACCCATTTCTGTCATTATACCCTAGACTTTCTATTGCTAATAGTTGTACTACCTCTGACATCTGCATGTCAAGTTCCCCACTCTGACCACTCGCTCTGATTCCTCTTTCCGGTTTACTCCATATGGTATAACTGAAACAAATTTGATCCCACCATGACCTCTATTACATTAAGCCTAGCAATTTTTTCTCATCCATACTCCCCCCAACTCCCTCCTCTGCGACACACACACACACACACACACACACACACACACACACACACACACATTTTGCCTTGTTATCCCTCTTTCTACGCTGGGAAAGAGTAGCTTCCATGCAAAATTGTATGATCATTCCTTCCATGTACTCTGTGGTCATCTTGAGGACATTGCATTTGCAGTTAACTCTTCTACATCCAGAAGTAGATTTACCATCAAGCTAATAGAATAAAGCTTGATGGTAAATGGTGACTAGATAACAAATCGTGGTAACATCCTACTGAGGAGTGAAAACGTAAACTTCCCCTTATGATTGAAAAACCTGGACATAACACAACAAGAGACAGAAGACTGAGAAAAAGCAGACGACAACCAAGAGTCCCCAGGATGTGAGGAACAATATGACAGTGAGTTCCTAGGGTTTCCTGACTTTCTCCCATATATCCTGAACAGGGGTCTGAAAAATTCTCCAACCTAGAACTGCCAACAGATAGAGACAAAAACAGCTCCAAGAAAAGCCTATATAGTTGAATTCTAGGATAGGCTGTGTCAGTATGTCATGGACTAGAGCCAGTTTGTATAATCTCTAACCTATTTGGGATTATTTGCATGAAATTTGGACCCCAAGCATCTTGTATGAAGGGTCACAGTTACAGCAATTCATAGAAGCTCCTCACAACAGATGGGCCTTTCCTATCTTTGGATAAGTTGCTCCCCTTTCCATTTTCCCTCCCCCATGCTCAGCACAGCAGGCAACCAGACCTGGTTAGCACAACTGTCATTTGGTGGACACTCTCATTTCCATTTCTATCAGTGACCACCACATGACAGTATATTTTAAATCCTTGTTGGAAAATTGCGAATAATATCCAATTATATACTGTAGAGGCTGTCGGAGTTTCTCTCGGGTTTTGAGATAAATTGAGGCCAGAGATCTGAAAGAATTGCCTTATTATTATTTGCTACAATTTGGTTTTCATACTTCAGTCTATAAGAGAAACTATATTGAAGGCTGCTTCATTGCCATAAGCAAGTGTGGCACATTTAGTTGTTTATAACTGTTAATATCTCCATTTACCATTTCCGGGAAGCATAGCAAATCTGTCAGCTTTTCTTTCTATGTGGGCTTGCTTCAGAGGTCAGCAGATGATAGAGAAGTGATGTTTGGTAAATTGGAGTTTTGTCCCAAAACATAAAATATTAGTCAAGTGGCTCCCAAAGGCAGTTGACAAAGTAATGATGGTCCCATCACAGGATAAATTTATTTAGCATACATTATGGCACAAGCATTTATAGCAAAAACTTTAATTAAAAATGTACTGAAGTGTAGCAATATAAGTCTACTTTGGGTATTAATGTTTCCCTTGGAGCACTGATATGATCTTCCTGTTTCAAGTAAGCTGAAGATTGAATAATAATCAACAATTTGCAAATAGATTTAAATGTACTAATTTTTTTCTCTTTATGTTTCAACAAAGAATAAATTCAAATGTGGTTCTTTTCAAAGCATGTGGCCATAAGTAGCTCCCTTACCCATGGAACTAATATTATATAAAACATATTGGCTGTCACAACGGGCAAACAGAAATTTTTCATGGCTCCCACAAGAGACCTGAACTGCCATCATCATGGTGCTTTCCTCTTGGGTCCTTGCAGAGATGGAGGGAAAGTCCTGATCCCATATAAAGCCCTCAGAATCCAGAGATTTTCACTGCTTGAGGCGCCCAAGACTGCAGCTCCCCAGGACGGTGATGGGTGCACTGGCCCCAGGGTGCTCAGAGAGCCTGCCTGGTGCCGGATCAGGCACATATGTGGCCCCGGGCCCCCGGGCTCACCTCTCTTCCAGTCCTGGATGTCAGTGTGGAAGCAGTTGGGTAACCTGTGCCCATTCAGTCCTTCCAGCTTTAGAGGGTTCCTCAAATCTCTTCAGTACCTGAACCTTTCTTTTCTACTTCTCCCTGCTTTAGAACCAGTGAAGAATTTCTTGTCACGTCCTATCCCAGCAGAGGCTGCTGAGCCGTGGTAAGTGTCCCCTCCCAAAGTGTCACTGTCTGACTGCGCAGGCAGCTCTGTGGCACAGCAGTGCTTCAGTGCTAAATAGTTAATTCCATTGCCACATCTTCCCACTACCACCCTCGGTTCCCAGCAATCCATGGATAATCTCATCTTTTGAACGTCTAGTGCAGCCAGGTATGTATCGAGCTGAGGGAACACACTCTCCCCACCACTCTGGAGGGGCATCTCTTGTTGTTGAATCAGAAATGAGCGCTGCAGATTCTGATCCCAATCAGCAGATCTTCCCACACCTCTGACTTTCTATACTGCAGGCTGCTGTGTCTTCCTGGTGAATCATTTGTGACTCTGGTTGCAAAAACTGCTGTTGTCTCAGCAGGGACGAAGGTTATGTTTCCTCAAACTTAAATTATTTGAAACCTACTTATGTAGAATGTGGACAAGACTAAGGGAAGGTGCATACACAGCAGGAATAAGAATGGAGAGAAGCTAAGATATTTGATTCTAGATCAATGGTAAAAATCTGCTGTGGGGGAAATAAGTTTGAGTACACTGTAATGGAGTAGATATTATCATCAGTGGAAGGGCCCACAAATTTTACAGTAAAATCATACACTGACAACTAGTATGGTCAATTCTTCTTTTTAGTATGCAGTAATTAATACCTATGTACTCTTCATTTAGCTGATAAGGACTAGGGAAATTTATTTTACTGAGCTTTCTTTAGGAGTGCAAAATTACTTGTGTAATTTGTGAGCAGATATATCTAAATGTGTTTCTTTAGCAAACATTGTAACTGGTGATTTTCTACTTTGTATGTGCCTTTAAGTGTCTGCTATGGGGGTGTCTTCCAACTTAGTCTCTTAGTCTCTGATTTGGTAATTGTGACCCATCCTAATCCATCTCCAACATCAAAAGCCAGGGCAAAATATGAGGATGTTAAAATCTGCCTAAAAAACATTCAGTGGTTACTTATTGTATGTACTATAGGATAATTCTTAAATGCCTTAATATTTCATACAAAAGTCTCCATGATGTAGCCCTTAACACTATGTGTTCCCTCTCTCTCTCTCCCTTTTCACTCTTTCATTCATTCATACTTTTCCCACTCACACAGCCTTTAGGCCATAATGAGATGTCTCCTGACAATGCCAGGCTGTTTCATACCTCTGTTCCTTTGTTCTCTCATTCATGTGCCTTCAATGCCTTGCCCACTCACTTATTTATATTTTAAGACTCAGTCAATGATTATCTCTTCTCTGATACAGTTACAAAGCATTTCTATAGGTTCATTTGTTTTGTTTGTCTGAGTGAATATGTACCTGTGTCATATATGAATATATTAAAGTTGGGCTTATCTATAATAGCATGTGCCTATAGTATAATTTCAGTAGGTTTACAAAATATTTCCTAAAATAACCAAAAGTTTTAAATGTATAAAAGAGGTGGCGAATCCCAAATCCCAAATCTGGCATTTCTCATCTCTACATGGCAGCCTAGTAATTAAGAGAATGCCATTCACACACACACACACACACACACACACACACACACACACACACGCTTCCACAGTCAGACAGATCTCGGCTTTGCTGTGATTCTGACTCATCACTCTCTCACTTGGAAATGTTCATCTAAATCACAGTGTCTTCTGTGAAATTAGAATAACAGCACCTCATTAGTAGTGTTTTGTGGATTTAATGGGATATTGTGTGAAAAGTACTTAGCAAACTTACTGGCACCTAGTACATAATCAGTACATATTGTTAGATAATTTTCTGCACTGATTACTTAGGCTTCATGTTAAAACTAATCAAACCATAACCCTACCAATGTCTTGCCCTTTGCCATGGCCTTATCTATGAGGAATAGGCCTGTAAGCATTCCAACTTTTACCCATCATAGTAAATGGCATCCCGTCTATGTCATAAGCACAGATATGAGATTCCTCCTTGATTTCTTTTTCCTTTAACTCCATATTCATCCATCAATTACTGTTAAAGACTCTTCTGAAACATATCTTAAATCCACCCACTTCTCTGAATCTGCTCTAGTCATCAAGGTTACTGTCACCTCTGATTAGCTTCCAACCAGTCTCAGACTCCCACTCCTGCTGCCATGAAGTCTGCTGCGACCATAGGGCGGTCTTTCCAGAGCATGAATCATCTGTGCCCCTATCCAGCGTCAATCTTCCACTTGCTTCTCATTGTATGAAAACACTGTTCAGATCTCTTACTACGACCTGTGGAGCCGTGCACATCCTGGCCCTCACCTTCCCCCAGTCTCTCTCTGCCCTCTGCAGCCCAGCTCTTCCAAGGGCCGCGAGCCTGCCTTCATGTCCCCTCTTCATTGGTCAGAGGGGCCTTTCCTAATCAACTAGTAACATTGTCTGTTTTTCAACCCTGAAATGTCTCACATTTTATTATTTGCTTCTATCTTTGTTTGCTTATTTAAAATAAAATCTCTACCCAGGGACTCTCACCCCTGCCCAAGGACTGAAAGCTTCCTAAGAGGAAGCTCATACTTCTTGTGCTCACTGCTCTACTTGGCTCATAGCATTTACTCTCTCCCCTCTTATCCCAGACCTACCTCTTTAATGACCTATGGAGAGGTAAGAGTCCCTTCCACACTTATCATTATTTATAATCCATATAAGATTTCATCTAGGTTTTGATCCACATTGATGTACTCTGGGTGAATATTAATATTTCCACTTATAGAAGAGTAAATTGTGTTTCAGAGAGGATCATATTTCAAGGTCACATAGGGTAGGGCAAAAATAGGTTTACAGTTGTGAGTACATGAAACACATAGTTTATTTTTGTATTATTATTTATTAATCATAGTATTATTTTCCATATGAACAATTTAAACTTACTTTTGCAAATCAAGAGCAGACATGGTCCAGATTTTTAACACTGAAAAGCATGACTCATTTTTTTAAAAATTATATTTTTTATTGATTTCAGAGAAGAAGGAGAGATAGAAACATCAATGATGAGAGTGAATCATTGATCAGCTGCCTCCTGCATGCCTCCTACTGGGGATTGAGCCCACAACCCGGGCATGTGCCCTGACCAGGAAGCGAACTGTGACTTCCAGGTTCATAGGTCGATGCTCAACCACTGAGTCATGCTGGCTGGGCTGAAAAGCATGGCTATTACCTCCCCTTCTCAGGTACCTCACAGAGATATGGTCCATTTCAATGCATTTAGAGCAAAAGAAAGAGATAGTAGGTGAGGGATAAACAAGTTGTAAGGAGGAGCTTCCAGAACTCTGGGTGGATGATGGGCAAAGAAAGCCAGGTATATTCTCTGGAATTGGCAATGGGAACATGCGGGTTTGAAACTGTTTAATTTGGGGGTGATTGTGAAGGACAATGTAGGATATTAGACAGAACATGGGGTGTCAGCTTAGACTTGAATGTGATTCCTACACTGCTACGAGTGGGAACTTGGTAAGTTACTTAATAACTACTTTTCCAAGACTCATATCTTCATCACTAAAATGGGTATCCTATCTAATAAAACAGAAACATGGTAATTGGCGTACCACCGCTACCCTTTTCATTGGCTAATCAGCGAGATATGCAAATTAGTCGACAGCCAAGATGGCGGCTAATTTGCATATGTCAGCCCCAAGCCTCAGACTGAGGCTTTAGGCTGGGGCCTGGGCTGAGCCATCCAGCAATCATTGATGGCGGCAGCAGAGGGGAACCAGGCGGAGCCAGCCAGCTATGCTTGATGGCAGCAGCGGCAGGAAGCTGGGGGTGCTTGGGCCCAAGCCTAAAGCCTCCGCCAGAGGCTTTAGGCTTGGGCCGGTCCAGCCAGCCAGGGATCCTTGATGGCAGTTGCAGCGGGGAACCGGGACGGAGCCAGCCAGCAATCGGTGGCAGCGGGTTGCTGGGGGTGCCCCAGTCCAGGCCTAAAGCCTTGGCCAGAGGCTTTAGGCTTGGGCCGGGGAGGAGCCAGCCAGCGATTGTTGATGGCGGCGGCTGCAGGAAGCTGGGGGTGCCCTGGCCCAGGCCTAAACCCTCAGCCTGAGGCGTTAGGCCTGGGTCAGGGAGGAGCCAGCCAGAGATCGTTGATGGTGGGGAGCATGGGGGGGTCCGGCCCAGGCCTAACGCCTTAGCCAGAGGCTTTAGGCTTGGACTGGGGCGGAGCCAGCCAGCGATCATTGATGGCAGCTTTGGCAGGGAACCAGGGCAGAGCCAGCCAGCGATCGGTGGGGGCGGGGAGCTGGAGGTGCCCCACTCCAGGCCTAAAGCCTTGGCCAGAGGCTTTAGGCTTGGGCCGGGGAGGAGCCAGCCAGCGATTGTTGATGGCGGGGAGCATAGGGAGGGTCCGGCCCAGGCCTAACACCTCAGCCAGAGGCTTTAGGCTTGGACTGGGGCGGAGCCAGCCAGCAATAGTTTATGGCGGCTTTGGCGGGGAACTGGGCGGAGCCAGCCAGCGATTGGCGCGGGGAGCTGGTGGTGCCCAGGTCCAGGCCTAAAGCCTCAGCCTGAGGCTTTAGGCTTGGGCCGGGGAGGAGCCAGCCAGCAATCATGAACCAGCGATCCTTGATGGCCGAGGTGGCTGCAGGGAGCTGGGGGTGCCTCAGCCCAGGCCTAAACCCTCAGCCTGAGGCTTTAGGCCAGGGCCGGGGCGGAGCCAGCCAGCGATCATTGATGGCAGAGGTGGCGGTAGGGACCTGGGGGTGCCCAGGTCCAGGCCTAAAGCCTCAGCCTGAGGTGTTAGGCCTGGGCCAGGGAGGAGCCAGCCAGCGATCTTGATGGTGGGGAGCATGGGCGGGGCGGGGTCCGGCCCAGGCCTAACACCTCAGCCAGAGGCTTTAGGCTTGGGCTGGGGAGGAGCCAGCCAGCGATCGTTGATGGCAGCAAAGGTGGGGAGCATAGGGGGAGGGTCCCCGGCCCAGGCCTAACACCTCAGCCAGAGGCTTTAGGCTTGGACCGTGATGGAGCCAGCAAGTGATCCTCATGGCGACTTTGGCAGGGAACCAGGTCAGAGCCAGTCAGTGATTGGTGGCGGGGAGCTGGGGGTGCCCCGGTCCAGGTCTAAAGCCTCGGGCCGGGGGGGGGGGGAGCCAGCCAGCGATCAGCGGCAAGGAGCTGGGGGGGGCGGGGGGCGCCGGCCCAGGCCCAGGCCTAACACCTCAACCAGAGGCGTTAGGCTTGGGCCGGGGAGGAGTCAGCCAGGGATCATTGATGGCTGCAGCGGCGGGAAATCAGGGCGGAGCCAGCCAGCGATCCTTGATGGCGGTGGCAGCTGCTGCGGGGAGCTGGGGGTGCCCCGGCCCAGGCCTAAAACCTTGGCCTGAGGCTTTAGGTTTGGGCCGGGGAGGAGCCAGCCAGCGATCATTGAGCCAGCGATCACTGATGGCAGCCCAGGCCTAACACCTCAGCCTGAGGCTTTAAGCTTGGGCCAAGGAGGAGCCAGCCAGCAATCGTTGATGGTGGCAGCGGTGGGGAGCTGGGGGTGACCCGGCCCAGGGCTAATAACTCTCCAGAGGCTTTAGGCCTGGCAGGGGCCATACTGGCAATTGGTGTGAACTACAGAGGAAACACCTTTTCTGACTGCTGATTGGCTAAGCTCCCTGTGGTCACTGGTAATATTCTTAGTAACTTGGGTAATGAGAGTCCAAATAGGTGATCTAGGGTTTTTTTACTACACTCCTGGAGAAAAAAAGGAAGGTCTGCTGCTGGAGGGTTAAGAAATGTCATATCCTGCCCTAGCTGGTTTGGCTCAGTGGGTAATACCTCGGCCTGCCCAACACAGATTCTGGGTTCAATTCTGACCAAGGGCATGTACCTAGGTTGCAGGTTCCTCCCTGGCCCGGGCCCAGGGCAGGGTTCATGCAGGAGGCAACCAATCAAAGTGTTCCTCTCACTTTGATGTTTCTCTCTGTCTTTTCCTTTCCCCTCCACATTCTCTAAAAATCAATGGAAACATATCCTCAGGTGAGGAGAAGGAAGGAAGAAGGAAGGAAGGAAGGAAGGAAGGAAGGAAGGAAGGAAGGAAGGAAGGAAGGAAGGAAGGAAGGAAGGAAGGAAGGGAGATGGAAGGATGGAAGGATGGATGGATGGATTTTTTCATGGTAAAGGGACTGGAGTTCGTGTTGATGAAAACATCTTGGTGGCTGCCCTGACTGGCAGTGGCTGCAACAGTGCGGTGATGGGGCTGCGGCCTTCCCCTGATCAGCCTGGTTGACTCCCACAAAGGGAGGCCAGACTGTGGCTTAGGCCCACTCCCCAAGGGGAGCAGGGAGCAGGTAGTAGGACATCCCCTAGGGCTCCCAGTATGTGATAGGGGACAAGCTGGGCTGAGGAACCCCCCCCCCCCGCCAGTGCACAAATTTTTGTGCACCGGGCCTCTAGTCTATATATAAAAGCCAAGCAACCAGAACAACAGAACAACCAGAACAACTGATCACTATGACACGCACTGAGTTGGCCAACCAGCCTGATTGGAGCCCCAATCACCCCCCTACACACAACCTCCCGCGTCCCCTCCCCGCTGCCAACCTGGCCCAATTAGCCCCCATCAGGGTGGGCTGGCTGGACCCCACCTGTGCATGAATTCGTGCACCGGGCCTCTAGTAATAGCATAAAGAAGCTATGTGAGAATTAAATTACATTATGTACATAATATACCCAGTATATGGTCTAGCTTATATTAAATTTTTACTAAATATCTATTATGGTTATTGCTAGCAGAGAAGGCAAAGGATGGAAGGTTCTAACTAGATCATGGTGTCTGACCAAGTGATTTTTCCCCTCAGGAGAGCTAAGCCCTGTGTCTCCAATATGGAAGTGGAGAACCAAACATGGGTCACCAAGTTCATTCTGGTGGGGTTCCCCGGCAACTGGGGCATGCGTGCAGCAGTGTTCCTGATATTCCTTGTGGCCTATATTTTGACAGTGGCTGAAAACATGATCATCATCCTGTTGGTACAGCAGAACCGGCCACTGCACAAGCCTATGTACTTCTTTCTGGCCAACCTATCCTTCTTAGAGACCTGGTACATCTCTGTGACTGTACCCAAGTTGCTGTTTGGTTTTTGGTCGGTGAGCAACAGCATCTCCTTCACTCACTGTATGATACAACTTTACTTTTTCATCGCGCTCATGTGTACAGAATGTGTGCTTCTCGCAGCCATGGCCTATGATCGGTATGTGGCCATCTGCCGCCCACTGCACTACCCCACCATCATGAGCCATAGGCTCTGCTTACACCTGACTCTTGCTTCCTGGGCCATTGGCTTTGGCATTTCCTTGGCGAAGATCTACTTCATCTCTCACCTCAGCTTCTGTGGCCCCAATGTCATCAATCACTTCTTCTGTGACATCTCTCCAGTACTTAACCTTTCCTGTGCAGACATGTCCATAGCTGAGTTGGTGGACTTTGTCCTGGCACTGGTCATCTTACTCCTCCCCCTCTCTATTACTGTCCTGTCTTATGTATATATTCTGGCCACTGTTCTACACATGCCCACAGGAAAGCAGAAAGCCTTCTCTACTTGTACCTCCCACCTGGTGGTGGTCACCATCTTCTACTCAGCCACTATTTTCATGTATGCCCGGCCTCGAGTTATCCATGCCTTCAACTTGAACAAAGTAATTTCCATCTTCTATGCCATTGTCACCCCTGCTCTCAACCCTTTCATTTATTGCCTAAGGAACCGAGAAGTCAAGAAGGCTTTGAAGAAACTGATCTATTGCAAGGCCATCTGATCTGACTAGACTATTAAAAGTGATTAGAAATACATGATTTGCTTTGCTTCCTGCCCTTCCATCCTCTGTCCTTTCTCCTTTAATGCCTTCGCTGGGTGGGATTCATGTTAATAGGCCATCCCCACATCCACATCAGCCATAGGCTATGTCCTGAGTCTGTGTCTGTGCATGTGGTTTGTGCTCTATGGGAATAGTCCTCATATAGAGAATTCTCTTGCTGGAACCCAAAATGAAGTGTCTCAACTGAGGTGGGGCGAGAGATGGCAGTGTATGAGTTAGCTGTTTGGGGATCTAGCATGCATTAAGGGCTTTGAGGCCTACAGACTGAGGATGGCTTCCCCAAAGAGGTATAAGGTAGCACCTTCCCCAACAATGCCATTCTGGATGTTGAGTTGGGAATCAATCTTGGTGGAAGAGAGTGAAGACTGCTTCTCTAGGTCTTCCACCACCTTTTGTTAGCACTTGGTTCCCTGTATTAAATATCTTCCTGCTTCTAATAGCAATAGTGCTTTCTGTTATCTGTATGTGGAGTTAACCTTTTGTAATTATACTAGGGGCCCAGTGCACAAATTCGTGCACCTTGAACTGGGGGCCACATGGCTGCGGTGGGCACAGGGGTGGGTCTCAGCCCATCCTCCATGCCCCCTCCTGGCCCCTTCCATCGCGGCCCTCAGTCCCCTTTCTGCCGGCAGCCCTGCTCCCACCGCTGCTCCCACACGCTGACTGCGCTCCCACACACTGACGGTGCTGGCCCCACTTGCACTTGCTGTTGGTGCAGGGCTATTGTGGCCAGTGCCAGCAGCTGGTGCAAGCAGGGCTGGCACTGTCAGGGGGTGTGAGCAGCAGCTGCCAGCCCTGATCACCCCTCAGGACCAGGGGGAGGTGGAGAAGCCCTCAAGGACAATCAGGGCTGGCAGCTGGTGCTCGCCCCTGCTGACAGCACCAAGTGATCAGTGATGGCACCAGTGCTGGCAGCAGGTGTGAGCGCCGGGCAGGATCGCGGAACACAGGAGCAAAGAATTTTCAGTAACCACCAGAGGCTTGCCCCGATGACAGTGACCGGCACCCTGCCTTGGTCTGGTGCCCCCGCTCACCTGCTCCACCATCCCGCCGTGGCTGATGCCTGTCATATTCCGCTCTCTGCCACCTGCTGCCAACACCCGCCATGTTCCACACACCCCCCCTGGTGGTCAGCACATAGTGACCGGTTGTTCTGCAGTTTGGTCTATTTGCATATTAGCCTTTTATTATACAGGATACTGCCTTCTGACATAACTTATAGAGTTGCTTTATATTGCCTTTCACATGTTCCTTCTAGATGTCACAATATGTTTGTATCCTCTAGTGGATGAGCACTATATAGATGATAAATAAAATAATCAAATATATTATTGGCTGAGTAAAACTTGCCCTCCTCAGTTGTCTCTTCTTCTGAACTCAATGTTCTCATTCCTCTTCATTTTTCTTTTAGTTCCTCCTGACCTTCAACACACATGTCATAGACAAGCAATGAGGTAATTTTAGGATTTGACAGATTTTCATTCTATGCTACAGTGACTCCCAGTTCTTCTACTTGTTTATCTGACAACCTACCTGTGTACACTAGTCCTTTCTGATCTAACATGCCTACACATCCACAGAAGGGTACACAGATATGCCCACTCTCTCTTGGTTCCCAGTTTTGTCAATGACCAAGGGAGCTATACTTTAAGCTATATTCCATATAACACGCCCATGTCAGTGGGAATTTAAATCTTTCATTAGAAGAATTTAAAATAGGATGGCTTTTGGCGTTTGCAATATTTTTCAGCTAAGAACAAATACTACTTTCAAGAACATTTTCTCATTCTTTTGAAGTAAGAGGCATTAGGTGGGATTCTTTGCTACATTTTACAAATTTCCAGAACAGAAGCTTAAGGAAGTAAATGATTTTTAGTCACAGATAGTGGGGAGTAGTGTCAAACGCCCAGGTCTCCTGCCCGGCTGGTGTGGTTCAGTGGTTGAGTGTCGACCCATGCACCAGGAGATCACTTCCCAGTCAGGGCACGTGCCCAAGTTGCGGGCTCAATCCCTAGTAGGGAACATGCAGGAGGCAACTGATTGATGATTCTCTCTCATCATTGATTCTATCTCTCTCTCCCTCTCCCTTTCTCTCTGAATCAATTAAACATTTAAAAAATCTTTCCAAAAAGTCCAGGTCTCCTAAATCTGAACCCTGGGCCCCTTCTTAGCTTATGGGTCTCCTTAGAGAGAACACATGCTTCTTCAGCAAGCCAAGTATGGAAACTTAACTGTGCAAAAGACATGGTTGGAATCACCAATTACTACATCTGGAAAATTATTGATAAAACAAACATGGACAAATGTGAAATACTGTCCTCAGGAAAGAAACAAAGATAAAATGCGATCCTACCTCCTATAGAGAATAAATATGAAAAAAAGTGGTTATGAATATATTGCCCCTTAAAACCCACATATGAAGAAAAGTGATTATTTTCTGAGACAATTCATATGAATCAAGATATTATGGCCCTAGCTGGTTTGGCTCAGGGGATAGAGCGTCAGCCGGTAGACTGAAGGGTTCCAGGCTCGATTCTGGCCAAGGGCACATCCCCCGATTGTGGCTCGATCCCCAGCTGGGGGAGTGCAGAAGGCAGTCAATCAATGATTCTCTCTCATCATTAATGCTTTTATTCCTCTCCCTCTCCCTTTTTCTCTGAAATCAATAAAAATATATTATAAAAACATTGTGGAAAATTCATATAGGGCTGTGAAATATGTGCATGGAAAAGCAGGCGAAGACACCATCAGCAGGAATAAGATACAAAAACAATCTGAGTTTAATCCAAGATATATTTTTAACACATGGCCTAGGACAAACCATCCCAACTTTCTGAAACACTAATTCTTCTTATGCAAAATAGGAATAATAATGCGTGCTCTGCCTACCTTACACAGTGGCCATAATGGCCAACTAACATGATGCAGAATACCTTGATTGTCAAAGAACTGGGCCAGTGGAAGATCAGAGAAGGCTGAAACTCAGTTAGGGTTTGTCTGAAACTCTCCCAAACTGACAGAGCTCCACAAATGTCACCTGGGAGACTCCAAATATAAGGGATGTTTGTTCCTTGATTATTTCTCACAGTGTCTGGGTGAGGGAGTGTGTGGAAGTAATATTTCATCATAAATTATATTAAACTGTGTTTCAGAGCAGGTGGAATCAATAATGTTACCTTGACCTCTGTGTGAGAGGAAGAGCTGAATGCATGGGCTAAGTAGAGTAGAGGGTACACACAGATCAGACCTATGAGGGAATCAGCCCCCAAGGAGAGATTTACAGCAGTGGAATGGATACATGAACATAGACAAGAGCTATGTTTAAGGCGAGGCACATAACGCAAGTTAGAAGTTTTGAGCCAGCTTTCATGGGGTTAGGTAACCATGATATAGTCTCTGGTAGTCAGTTTTAGCAGTTTATCCTGAGATTAAGCCCTCAGAATTTTGTTATTACCAACCAAACTCAAGGAAGTCCATACATACCTAAGATAGTGGGTTAAATGGTAGCTCCCAAAAGGCTATGTCTACATCCTCTACTTGGAACTTGTAGTTGTGAACTTATTTGAAAAGAGGGTCTTTGAAATGTGATTAAGTTAAGGATCTCAAATGAGACCATCTTGGAAGATCTGGGTAGGCACTAAAATCCAATGACAAATTCTTTATTACTGAGAAGGGGGCATTGGGAAGATGTTATAATTTTGCAGCTTAATTGAACCAAAGTTGAGATGGCTTATTGGACTGTAAAAAGTTCACCAGAACACAATTATCTTATTTGGATATTCCTTTCCTGACTGACTATAAATTTCTGTTCCTGAATGCTGTTGGAACAATCTCTTTGGTTTTCCTGCTGTTTCTCTTAAATAAATATTGGCACATGTTTAGTATTTACTAGTATTTGTCAGAGACTTTATGTGTGGCAGTGGAACAGGGCAGGGCAAATATTGAGTAAGCAGCATGGTGATGGCCTGTGACTGGGCAGTGCTTACCAACAGCATCTGAGGGCCTAGGACCACGCAGCACTTCGCACAGAGCCTGGATGGTGGCAGGGAGCCCATCAGGACACCCAAAGTGTAATAACTGAAAATCACAGGCTCTGGGGATGTGTACACTTGGGCAACTTTAACCTTCTGTGCCTCAGTTTCCTCAGTTGTAAAATGAGGTTAATAAGATTATCTGTCTCACTGCATTGTTTTGAAGAGTAAATTAGCAAATACAGGTAAACTACTTGGATTACTGCTTGGAATAGAGTAAGTGTTCGATAAAGTATATTTTATTTGTACTTGGGGCAAAATTTTTATAGGCAGAACAGACACTGAGCTTTGAAGCTTATGGTGAGAACTATGGTAGCCAGCCCTGGAAGCAGGCTAATGATGCTGGGACCACAGTAAAACTTGTAGTGTAATAAGTCCAATTTAGACATTTATACTGAGGGAACGTGTACATGTGGAAGTAACTAATGGGATGCTCATTACAATGTTATTTACAACACAATAATTGAAAAAATAAAACTCAGCATGTTAAACAAAATAGAGTTGGGTGGATTAACATATGACATGTCCTTATGAAGGAAAATGTAGTGAGAAAAAAGGACATGGAAAGTGGCTCATATGATATTACAGAGGTGAAAAGTGGTCACTAATAAGTAATTCCAAAAATAATGTGCAGTGTGATACCATAAAGATACATGCATGTATAGCATATGTGTACTTCCATGAAAAGAGAAACAAAGAGAAGCATTGATAAGTTTAGAGATGCAGAGGAGAGAATAGGTGGGTCAAATATTAGTCAAATGAAGGATTTATAGTCCAACAGAGATCGAGAGAACCAAGGTGGCTACCTCCTGAACTTGCTTGCTCTCACATTTTACTAAGGATCTCGCATCAAGGCAGAATAACAATGACTGGTTAAGTATATACAGAATTATTTTCCTTTTGTTCATTATCAGATTCTTCTGAGGTTCAGGAACATCTATAGATGGGCCCTGTTATGACTCCAAAAGTATATGCAGAGAAGAAACAGGTTCTACTGAAATATGAAATTTAGGTAGTTTCAGATTCCTGGTGTACGACAGATTGTGCCCGAAGCCTGGCTGAGGTTTTTTGATATGAAAATCAGAGCAACTTCATCAACCTTGCTTTGTGCTGGGCAGGTTGTCATAGTAACAGCAGGGCCTCAGAACCCAGAGCTGGCCAAAGCAGCAGTTATAAGTTTGCATAAAACATATTTAACATTTACAGAGTTTTGCTTATGTCTAGACTGAGACACTGGAATATTCCCGTGGTGTGCTGAGATCATGTGGTCAGTCATAATCAAATAAGGAAAACATCAGCAGGCATAGATACAAATTTAAGAAGTGTTTGTCTCGGAGTTGATGGATGGCATGTTTTCTGCATCTCTGCCTTCTCCCCCTGGTCCTCCTCCTCCTTTTTCACGTACCTCTTACTTTCTGTTTAGTAAGTGCTCTATTGCTGTTTCTAAGGTAAAATAATTCCTCCCTAAATTAAAATGCTAATGAGCTCCTGTCTACTCCTCTTTAAGACATGCCAGTGTTTTTCTCCACCAGCTGCAAAGACGGGTTCCTCCACTTGGTCCTGGGCCAGCCGTGGATAAACTATGGCCCGCGGGCCAGATCCAGCCCGTTTGAAATGAATAAAACTAAAAAAAAAAAAAAGACTGTACCCTTTTATGTAATGATGTTTACTTTGAATTTATATTAGTTCACACAAACACTCCATCCATGCTTTTGTTCCGGCCCTCAGGTCCAGTTTAAGAACCCATTGTGGCCCTCGAGTCAAAAAGTTTGCCCACCCCTGTCTGCGCTGTGTTCCGCTGCTGCTTCCGTCTCAGCACCTGCCTCCCCAGGGCAGTACCTGATCCTGCCACCAGCGCCTTATGTCCTCAATCTTCCTGTCCTTCCTAAAATACGACATGGCCTCCCCATCTTATTTACAGTTCCTGTGCTTAAAACATTCCTCCATCCTCATTTATGTGGTTAGGCATTTTTTATTTTATTTTTCTAGTTCAATTTAGGTGTCACTTCCTCCAGGAACCTTACTCACTGGGGCCTCCTGTTCCTGCAGAGGCACAGTCTGTGTCCTGCATTCTTTTCTCTGAGCTCAAAGGAGCAGGCATCTTGTCTAACGTCTTTGTGCCCTAGAGTCCATCACAGGTCCTGGCGTGTGGTTAGTGCTTGATTAACTCGTTAATCTAAGTGGAACTGAATTAAGGGAGAGTTTCTGCTTTTGAGAAAAAGGGAAGGGACAGAAGGACAAAGAAATTTACTGGGGCCACGTGGGGCATTTCTCCAATACTACTCTAAATGTCTTGAAAAGGTTCCTTAGGAGAAGAATCCAAAAGACCTACACAATTCTGTAGCTGTTACTGACAGACTCAACAGAGACCCAGCTCTGAATAACTTGCTTTAGATGGTGCTGCAGGTACAACACTTACCCAACAGATATAGTTGCTTTCCAAATCATGAACACACGTGCAGCATGCCAAAACAAACAAACAAACAAAACAAACAAAACACACAGGAATCAGGACCTGCTGCTGTTATGGAGCAGAACAGCCCCCCCCCCCCCGGCCCCCACCAGATGTATTGAGAGTATTGTAGTGTCAGTTGCTAAAACTCAGAATGTTCAAAATTAATGATCTTTCATTCCTTCATAATACACAAAACTAAAACTGACTGCAGTTCTCTCCAGTTGTTATCGTTATTATATTTGTTTGCATTTCCTAGACCTCCACTTCAATCCATTCTTCCTCATGTCCTTGATGCCATAAATCCATCGCCCACCATCATGCATCTTCAAGCCATTATAACCTTCATGTGAATGTACTATCATATCTTCCTTCCTTTCATTCTCATCAAATAGCCACACAACCAACAGTACCTTTTTAAAAACAAACACCAAAAGGCATTGTATTGAAGTATAATTTACATGTAAAGTGCTGTACATATTTAATATATATAACTCAATGAGTATATACCCATGAAACCGTTACCACCACAAAGGTCATAGACATAGCCATCACCCCCAAAACTTTCTTCAGCTCCATTTTTATTATTATTAATCATTTTTTTTGTAATAAGAGCACTTAACATATGGTCTATCATCTTAGAAAATTTCAAATATACAATGCAGTATTGTTAGCTATAGATGCTATGCTGTGTGGTAGACCACCTGAGCTTTTTAAAATTTTTATTACTGAGACTTTGTATACTTTGACCATCAACTCCCCATTTCTCCCTTCATCTAGCCGCTGTCAGTCACCACCCTACTCTGTGCTCCCATGTATATGACTATTTTAGGTTCCATTTATAAGTGAGATCATACAATCTTTCTGTGAGCAGACACACTTTTACAAACACAGCTCTGATTATGAAACTCTGTGTGGAAACTCTTCAATTTTGCCCCATTATCTACTGAATAAAGTTAAAAGACCTCAGTTTGAAACTCAGTATCCTCCACTGTCTATCTGCTTCAACCTGCTTTCCCTTTTTTTATGACACAACAAATTGAATCCATAATTCAAAATTCATCTAAAATACCAAATTCCCATGAAGACTAATGCTAATTTCTGCAGCTGAAGTAATACCTGTGCCTTCTGAACGTTCCCATTTCTCACTTGTATTATGGTTTTAAAATGCAGGTCTCATTTTCCTTATAAGAGCAGCTATGTATGGTTTGTCTTTGTGTAGCCTCAAACTATCATATTTTTGTACAAGGTAGGCACTCAGTAAATACTTGTTAAATAAGGTATTTTGAATTGATTTTATAACCATTATTCCAAATAATGTTTTTTGGGAATACTCATAAAATTATTTATTATCAAATATCTCTCCACTTAAAAAATAAAAAAATCTATCATTCTGTATATTTTATTCATAAATTATAACTGTTGTACACAACCGGCTACCTTTTCTGATTATTCATTTTTACAACTCAAAAAAATAGTCCGGTTTCTCAAGTAGTATTTATTTGGTGTTGGTACCATCTAGTGGGAAGTATGAGTAATGCTTCAACAATTGGCATTGGAGAATTAGTCAGAGTCCTTAAAGATATTCAGGTCTAACACTCTTCATTATACAAATTGATAAACTGGGATTTTGATAATTTAAGTAGTTTCTCAATGTCTACATAAGGCAGAGCTCCTATTATATGAAATAAACTGTTAGATGAGATACTAAGAATTATAAAGCATTGCTCCTACACTCACATAGCTTACTACTGACTTGGGGACATAAGACATTGATATGTAAAAGGTGACGATAAAATATTTGAATTACTTAATATGAATAAAACTTGCCTGATAAAATATACAGACAAAAAGTTTTATAAATTTATAAGATTAAATTTTATAAATTCATAAATTTGCTAAGATTTCAGTGAGTTAAAAAATAAGGTTTTTAAAGGAGGTGAAAGTTGTGTTAAATCCTGAAAGCTGTGTAGAATTTTGGCAGCTAGAGAAACAAGGAACATTTAATGCAATGGAAAAGACAGAACAAGACATATTTAGGGGACAATGGCTATAGGAATACGATGACATAAGAGTACATTGACTATTTAAAGTGAAATGGAGGCTCGTACAAATAAAATATTAAAAAGTGTTTTTAATCAATTTGACGTGAGAAGGTAAACAATAAACCATAAAATTGAATCAATAAATTGAGTGAGTATGGTGAATGTATTGAAAGGTAATATCTTGGAGTTTGTAATTAGGATTATTTTAAACTAGAGATCCAGTGCATGGATTCGTGCACCTGTGGGGTCCCTTGGCCTGGCCTGCATCCGCTCGCAATTCAGGACCCCTTGGGGGATGTCGGACTGCTGGTTTCCACCTGATCCCCACAGGCCAGGCCGAGGGACCCCCACCGGGCCTCTAGTATGCATATAGGATATTTGGTTAATTTCTCCTCGCCCTCCTCCCTTTTCTCTGAGATTCATCAGCCTATTCCATGTTTCTATGCCTGTACTTTGAGCATCTGCCCCCTGATGGTCAGTGTGCATCATAGCTACCAGTCGAACAGTTGAACCGTTGAACAGTCAAATGGTCACTTAGGCTTTTATATATATAACTAGAGGCCCGGTGCACAAAAATTTGTGCACTCAGCGGGGAGGGAGGGTCCCTCAGCCCGGCCTGTGCCCTCTCACAGTGTGGGACCCCTCGGGAGATAACGACCTGCTGGCTTAGGCCCGCTCCCGGGTGGCAGAGGGCAGGCCCAATCCCTAGGTGCAGCCCCTGGTGGGGCTCAGAGCAGGGCTGATTGGGGAGTTGGGGCGCCGCCCCCTGTCATACACAGAGCAGGGCGGATCGGGAGGTTTCGATGCCACCCTCAGTCACGCTCAGGGTAGGGCTGATTGGGGGGTTGGGGCATCACCCCCTGTCACACTCAAGGCAGGGTCGATGGGGAGGTTGTGGCGCCACCCCCTGTCACGCACAGAGCAGGGCCCATCAGGGGGTTGGGGAGCTCCCCCCTGTCACACACAGAGCAGGGCCAATCAGGGGGTTGGGGTGCTTCCCCCTGTCACGCACAGAGCAGGGTCGATCAGGGGGTTGGGGAGCTCGCCCCTGTCACTCACAGAGTAGGGCCGATAGGGGAGTTGGGGCACCGCCCCCTGTCACACACAGAGCAGGGTGGATCAGGGGGTTGGGGCGCCGCACCCTGTCACACACACTTTTGAACACTTTACTGTTCTGACTCGACATTATTTTTATCTTTTGGGTCTCTCTGGTGGAATATAATAGTGTATTACTGCACGTTTCTCCTCAGCTCTGCATTTAGTGGCATCACATTAGCAGTCGAAATCAGCCATGGATGGAGAATTTATACCACAGAAATTGGCCAATATTATAAATCAGGGTTTTGTTTTCTTTGATTGAGAGCCAGGTGTTAAACATTTACCAGCACAACACTGACCACATTGGTGGCGGTGGTCTTGTCAGAATGTGTTATATTATGCAGATGAAAATATATTTAAACAGACTTGATATGGATATTTTCAAAGATGGAAGAATTGTCCCTGTCAACTATTTCAGTTGATTCATATCTTCACTGATTGTCATCATTGCAAAGTTTTCAGTCCCTACATGGATTGCTGGATATAATATGTCTTGCCCTGTCCCTGTCCTCTCCCTTTCTAGCCTTTGTTACCTTAAGGACTCTAGTTTTCCATTTATATGGTTAAGTACCAACCTTACCTGCTTAAAAATGTCAGCTTTTAACATTGCTCTCTCTGTTCCCTATCCTTCAGATGAAAAGTGGACTTGGGTTGGGGCAGCAGAGAGAAATTCAGAAGGGGAATATTGGAGTAATGACTGCAGTGGGAGAAGAGGGAATCTATCTCCTGGGCAGCAGGCACTGGCGCCCTGGACCACAGGGCTGGCGGCTTCTTCATCTCCCAGGTGGCAGCCAGTCACAGGAGCTGCGCTCAGGACCGCTGGCTGGCGGCTTCACCCAGCCGGCTTTGTCAGGAAGGACGTCCGGATGGCCATCTGGAAGACATCTGGTCTAATTAGCATACTACTCTTTTATTAGTATAGATACTACTCTTTTATTAGTATGGATTATATATGATTTAAATCAGTGTAATTAAATGAATAAGTTAAATAGGAGCATCAAAAGAAGAGGAAATAACGAGGCTGATTGCTGTTTATTGGTATTTACCAGTATGGGGTTTTTTTTTGATTTGAGCATTTTCTATATATTCTATATTCCTTACATTTCTAAAAAATATGTTACCTTTACAATAAGAAAAATACATTATTTCAAAACGATATAATAAAAGTCTCTTCGTATTTTATTTTTAAAAAACATTTGTGCACTTTCATGGTTTAAAATTCAAGAGCATATAGTGAAAAAGTTTTCCTTGCTTCTCTATCCATGTATTGGGGATGGATTTGGACATCTGGCAGACATAACTGTATGAAGTGAGAGACATAAATTCAGTTTTATTATTTTCCAGTACACCCAGTACATTTATTGCGTAATTCATTTTTGTGTCACTTATTTGAGATACATTCTCATGGTAAACAAAATTCCAATGCACATTTGTTTATTTACAGTCTTTTTATCCTGATTTCTGACATATCTCTCTAGTCATGCACCAGTAACATAATTTAATTACTAAAATTTTAAGGAATTTGGAAATAAAAAAAGGTTCATTTTCTTTGTAACTCTTCTTTTATATAATTTTCTGGTTGTTCATGCTTTTGACTTTGCTGTATGATTTTAGCATCATCCTATCTAATTAAAAAACAAATGCTGCTGCTCCTTTTGGATCGCTTTATATTTACTGAATTGCTTGGGGGAATTGGAATGCTTATAATGCTCAGTCTTCCTATTCAAGATGATGATACATTTTTCTTTTGATCAGGTTGTTGCATCACTAAGCATTGTTTTGAAGTGTTCACAGAGTGTTCACACATTGTGTTAAAATTTTAAGATACTGTGGAATTTTATTGTTCTTATTTTATTAGTATTTTCTATTTTTAAAATTGTGCTTGGGAAATAGTGCCTGTATGAGTTCTATTATTTGAAATTAGTAGTCTTTAGCACTTGATATGTGGCCCTTTTCTTCTTTTTGTTTTTTCCTTTTCTCTGTGGGTGTTCTAGCATTTGAAAAGAAGATTCATTGTCTGCTTTCAGGATTGAGAATCAGTAAAATATTAATTATATCTACTTTATTAATTAAGTTGCTTTTAGTCCTCTACATCTTAAATTTTTTTAGTGATATGATATGACTGAGCAGGGTAAATTAATGTCTTCTACTGCTTCTGCTTTTTCTTGCCATTAATCTTCAAATAGCTTGTAGTTTTTGCTTAATGAAGATTGACCTGATTTCATTAGTAGTTACATGGTTATAACTATTATATTGTCTGTGCTGATTTTGTTTCTTGATGTTATATATTTTATTAATGATTTTTTACATTTACATTATACCTTGTATGATATTAAGATTACAATTCACGCTTTTCTTTCTAGATATGCTAGATCTCTCTGCTTTAACTATGTTTCATGAGAACACCATAAAATTGAGCATGAGAGAGAGAGAGAGAGAGAGAGAGAGAGACATCAGTGATGAGAGAGAATCATTGATCGGCTGCCTCCTGCATGCCCCCTACTGGGGATCGAGCCTGAAACCAGGGCATGTGTCCTTGACTGGAATCCAACCTGGGACCCTTCAGTCCGCAGGCTGATGCTCTCCACTGAGCCAAACCAGCTAGGCCTGAGCTTTGTGTTTTGATCCAATCTCTAAGTTCTTTTAATAAGTGAACTTAGCCCTAGCCGGTTTTGTTCAGTGGTCAGAACATTGTCCCAAGTACTGATGGGTCATGGGCTCAATTCTGGTCAAGGGCACTTACCTTGGCTGCAGGCTCAATCCCCGGCCCCGGTTGGGGTGTGTGCAGGAGGCAACAAATCAATGTGTCTCTCTCATATAGATGTTTCTCTCTCTCTGTCTCTCCCCATCCCTTCCACTCTCTCTAAAAAAAATCAATGGAAAAAATCCTTAATTAACAACAACAACAAAAACAAAAAAATAAGTGAGCTTAAGTCTCTTTACATTTATTGTTATGACTAAGATGTTTGTTCTGATTTCTATCATCTGATTTTATGTTAAGCTTGGTAGATTGATAACTTTAAAAAATTATGTTGTATATTTTATTTTTTGTTGTGCAAATTATTTTATTGTATTTTTATTAAGCTTATTGTAGTGATATTGGTTAATAAGATTATGTAGGTTTCAAGTGTACATTTCTATAATACATCATCTATATATTGCATTATATGCCCATCTCCCCAAGTCAAATCATTTTCTGTCACCATATATTTGACACCTTCTACCGTTTATTACTTCCTCGCCCCTCTTCCCTCTGGTAACCACCACACTGTTGTCTGTCTATGAATTATTGTTTGTTTGCTTTTTTTGTTTGCTCATTTGTTGCTTTCAGTTTTATATCTCACATCTGAGTGAAATCATGTGGCTCTTTACTTTTTCTGTCTGACTTATTTCACTTAGCATGCTATTCTCAAGATCTAGCCATGTTGTCACAAATTGGCAGTATTTCATCTTTTCTTATGGCTGAGTAGTATTCCATTGTATATATGTATTATTGGGATGATTTATTAAAAACATTGTTAAAATTATGGAATGTGGAGTCTAAGCAGGCTCAGAGAAGCAGTGAAAACTAATTGAAGAAAAGGTAGAACAATGGAAAGACTAGAGGCTCCCATATGGTCAAAGAGTGATATATTATTTGATTTAACTTTTTCCTGATTTTTTTGTGTGAAATTTTTAAATCTACAGAATTTTTGAAAGATTAATATGACAAATACCTTCTTATCTCCTCTTCTTGTACTTAATAATTGCTAATTGTTAGTATTTTTACATGTTTTTATCTATCATCTATCTATCTATCTATCTATCTATCTATCTATCTATCTACCTACCTACCTACCTATCTACTATACTATGTGCCTATCTAGCTATCTCTCTTGCTTTTTCTCTTGATAGTTCTCCATATCTAAATATATCATAGTGACACTCTGTGCCCATTCCTGAGGGGATATATGACAATGTCTGGAGATAATTTTGATTGTTAATGAATGGGAGAGAGAGGTATTTGGTAGGAGACCAGTGTTGCTGCTAAACATCCCATAATGTGTAGGACAGCCCTCCACAACAAAGTATTATCCAGTCCAAAATTATTTAGTCAACAGTGCTAAAGTTAAGGAGGGGAATATATACAGGGTAAGGCAAAAGTAGGTTTATAATTGTTCATATATAAAATAATACAGCAATCAAATAATAATAATAAAGAATAAACTTTTGCATACTCACAACTGTACATCTACTTTTGCCCCACCCTGTACGAGTATATATAATATTTATTACAATAAATGTTATATGTACCATTAATAAATATATATTTATTTAAAATATTTACAAATTTATATATAAAACAATATTATATATAATTATGTAATGATACATCCAAAATAATAAATATATATGATTTGCTAATATATATTTTTGCTGAATCATTTAGAAATATGATTTAGACATTATGGTTAACTGTAATAGAGCATATACACATGTACTTAATCACCCCTATATAATTTAGCATGTACTTCCTAAAAACAAATATTAAACACAGTACCATTATCACATTCATAGAATTTAACATCAATACAATAATACCTACTAATGACTCTGGTGTTTTGTTTTTCAATTCAGGGTCCAATCAGAGATCATACAGTCATTTAGTTTCTTATCTCTTTGTTTTCATTTAATCTCAAAGGGTTTTCTCCACCTTTGTCTTTCAGTTTTGAAGAATCTAGGCTAGTTGTTTCGTAAATTACCCTGAAATTTGGATTTATCATATCTAGATTCAGGTGACACTATTTTTGGAGGAATTCTACATAGACTATGTTGTGTTCTCTGGAATGCATCATATCAGGAGGCATAGGACGTCAGTCTGCCCATTATCAATAATGTTAAGTTTGGTGATTTGGTTAAGTGTTTCCACCAAATTCTGCATCATACAGGAACATTGTTCTTCTTTGAAATGAATTAGTATCCTGCAGTTTGGGTCATGTAGATCATGTGAAGAGCCTGTCTCCTAACAGTATTTCAGCCAATAATTTTAGCATCCATTGACTGTCTGCATCAATTACTAAGTAGGCTGCGAAATTGTGATTTTCAAATTCTGACATTACTTTTCACAACTATTAGTTGACATTCTTTCTGAAGAAATTTCTCTTCTGCTTCTCATCACTATTACCTCATGCACCTTTTAAGACTATTCAAAATTTTATTTATACCTATAAGTAAATATTTGTAAATACAACATGTGTGAAATTCCCTTGAGGTTTCTGATCAGACAGAGTCCAAACTCATGGCCAGTTCTGATAAACATACAAATCAAATGCTTTGCGAACATCCTCCCTCTGCCCCTCCATATCTACACTTCACTTTTTCTGCCCTGCTCTGTGTTTGTTATGACCAATCTGTATGTACCACACCCTGGGGCTTCACTGCCCTCTGGCTTCTTGTTAGGGTTTGGTCCATTGGAAAGAAAGACAAGAGCTTGGGGAGAGAGGGGTGAGGGAGTTCTAGTGTTTATTCATTTCCTGCAGGTTCAGTGTGGACTGGTCCAATTGATTTAGGATTCCAGTTTCTATCAGGTCACACTTTCTACACATTCCCCTTAGTCTCCAGGTTCTTGTAACAGCAATCTCTTCTTCTTCTTTAGGCCTACAGTTTGTAAAGGAGTTTTATTACCAGCCCAGGATTCTGCACTATCGTTGATTAAACTTTCTTCAGATTACCAAATTTGAGTGAACCTTGTTTCCAGTTGTGAGTCTAGGTAATACACATGGCTTGTTCTCTTCTCTCTCCCTTCACAGGAATCAGACCTTCATCAAATGGCTATCCAAGCCTCCACTGGATTCCTCCTCACTTTTCCTCATCGTGTTTCCCTTGCACATCCAATCTTGTCTGAACATCAGCTCTTGGAAGACCCAGACAAACACTGTAGTTTATGAACCCAAGCATTCCTCCATGCGTTGGGTATTAGTTGACGCTTATAGAACTGAGACGATTGACTAATTTGACATTAATTTGGTGTGTATCTATTCAGAAAGATTCTGTTGTATTAGTGAACCAGCAAAGGCATCTAAATGGACTATGACAGGGAGATGGTGGACTCAGACCTGGGGTTAATAGCAACTGAAACCGACATATGCTGGCAGCAGGAAATACATATTGGAATAATGTTAATTCAAAGAAGTTCTAGCTTATATCTTTTATCATTATGTCTTGAGTTAATGTTGCCCTGTTTGGTCTTCCTTGTTGTTGCCAAAGAAGAAATAAATAAGATGGTTGTTTGGGAGGATGAGTAGGTCTAAAGAGAATATACTTGAGTTCATACTGGACTCTGTCAGCAGAAAAATGTAAAAGGCTTTGGAATCAGTTTTAAATTTGGGAGCTATCACTTATGTGACCTCGGATGAGGTTTTTCACTTGATTGAACTTGCTTCTTTTTTTATAAACAAGAAGGAAAGAAATATTTACTTTTAAATGTTATTTTGATGATTGGTAATAATTCATAGAAAGGTCTTAGTTTGTTGTTCTCTTACCTAAATGTGTGAATGGGAAAAGCATTCCGTTCATTGATAAGATGCTTTGAGCTTCAGCCTCCAAGGAGGGTGTCTCCACACACCACTTAAACATTAACTGTAGGGCTTCATTGCTGAGTAACCAGGGCTTTCCCCAAAAGGCCACGTGCCTCCGTGGTCTCCTGAGCTGCTGCCTGCTGAGAGTGCTCCTGATATAATTAAGAGTGGCAAAGTTTTAATGAACTCCACAAGGAGGTTTTTTTCTAACACTTACTTTTTAGCTCCTGAAATAGCTTTTATTCCTTTGAGATCAATTAAAAACTTAAAAACTAACTCTTTGTCAAGGTGCTTGAGGCAACTTTCCAGTTGTGTCTTTTTAATGAGTTCTCTAAATGGCTCATGGACCCTGAGGTTCTTTCGTGAAATAACTGAAGTTACAGGAGCTCTGGGAGCTGGAAAGGGGACAAGAAAACTTGAGAAACCCTTAGGTGATTTCTCTGGGCAGGCTCAGAGGTATCCATACCTTTCAATTTACAATCGCTAGATTCAGTCACGGCCACTGAGGGAGGGAAGAAGGAAGGGAGAGTACTCCAAAAGGATTTAACATGTCACTGGTTAAGGCTTTTCCAATTAGTTTCATATATAAGTGCAGACTTTGGGCTTCTCAGCTATGTCCTGTCAGCTATGAGCTGGAGCACTGATCAGATCTGCAGTGAGGAACATAAGTACTCTTACCATCCCTAGCCCCAGCCTCAGGCTACCTCAGGTCTTTAATTAACCTGACATTATGGCAGGTGGTCCTCTCACCCCAGGAAATCAGCACACAAAGCATGTGTATATATGGTATATATGCTTATGCGTACACAGACCAGATTGGACTTTTAATTGAACAGATTAGTGAATTCATGATGAAAAACATTTAACTCAAACTTTCGTAGAACTAAGTTTGGGTCCATGAAGCTAAGTAATGGAATAGATTGATATTCATTGCTGAAGTGACCAATTCTTTTGAGTTCCTTGACCTTGTGTTTCCATTGGTTTTCATGCTCACCATCTATCAAATATGCCAGTGGAACAGAGTTGGGGTCAAAGTAAATGGAAGAACCTGCGATGGATTAGAGTTATTATAGATAGATGAGGCAGGAGAGACACTGACATGATATCTCTGATGGAATTTTATAAAGAGTCTTCAGTTTATGACTTAAAGCTAAAGAATTTCTCAAATTCCTTCTGGGGGAAAAAATAAGCCATAAGCTACTAATAGTCAAAAGATTTTCCAGAATATGCAAGGGCAATTTTGTTTTGTAAAATATTAGACAAATTAATTAAATTCACGTTAGAGAGAGAGAGAGAGAATTCTTAGAGTGAAGAATTTATAGAAATATACAATTATAAGTGACAATAAGGGGTCTGTTTGCACAAGGAAATGTATCAGAAACATTTATCTCTTCTCCCTTCCAAGACACCATTGAAATGGCAATAGAGAAAAAGACATAACCCACAGGAGCAAATAAAATGGCAGAGGAGATATTAGTGAATCAGAGAAATTTAAACATACTTTTAAATATGGAAATCACATGGGGAAATGATAAATAATTTATTAGAGAAAAGGCTACCAACTAACAAGCATGCAGAAGGGCAAACGCACAGGAAGTAAGGCAGGTTACCTCCAAGAACCCCTGAGGGGCTGCAGACTTGAGCACATTAGCAACAGTCGAGGGTGGGGGTGGGCAAAAGGGTGAAAACCAGGCAAGATAAGAGTCTGTTATTACAGTGGTTGGACTTTCTGACTTCTGTACCCCCCCCCACACACACACACACACATACACACACACACACAGCCAGTCAACAGCTCACTCTGGGCAGGAGTGGGGAGGCTCATTCTATGGAGAAACTGAAGATAAAAGCCCTAGATTTTAGGATCCCAGACAAAGCAGAAACCAGTGAGGCTTGGTCTGAAAACAGGAATTAAGTGAAAGTCTGAGCACCGAAGAATGAGAGTGTGAGCTCTGTTACTCTCCCTGCACTTCAGTCTCTCACACTCAGGTGCACTCTACCCCTCCTGCTCCCAATTAGGCAAGAGGTTGAAGAAGCCATTTGGATAAACCATACTTGCAAGAGACATTAACATTTGAGGGAATCTCAACAAAATGGCTAGCTGGACTATCCTATCCCCCTACTTGAAGCTCCACATACAGATTTTCCAATGAAAGACAAAACCAAAAACAAAAAAAAACAAAAAACAAACAAAAAAACAACAGTGGAAATATAAATGATGGAGAGAATAAAACTATAACAGTCAATAATTAGGTAATTCCATTTTCCTACCTTCTTTCCCTAGAAGAAATCAATAGTTGGTCAGTTGCTTGGTTGTGGGTGGGGTAGTGATGCAGGAACTCATGGACGTGCACCAGAGGCACCCAGGATGCAAAGTATAGAGGTAGCATGGTTGGGACATTGGATGTACTGAGCAAATAAGCAGATACTTTGAGGACTTATCACAATTGAAAAAGGTACTAATAACCATGGGATAGTGGATAGACTAGCAAACACTTAGAGGTGTAGGTTGGAATTGAGCAATTGGTATGAAATAATTTTGTTTTTAAGTCAGCTTATTGAGGTATAATTTATACACAATTAAATGTATATATTGTAAGAGTACAATCCAATGAGTTATGACAAATCAATGTGATCAGGATATAGACAATTTTCATCACTCAAACAATTCTCCTGGTGTCCTGTACAATGAATTTATGCATCTTCACCTCTGCCCTATGCAACCACTGACCTGCCACTATAGATTTCTGTCACTATAGATTAGTTTTGCCTGTTCCAGTTTCATGTGAATGCAACCATACAGAATATTCTCTTTTCTGTCTAGTTTCTTTCACATAAGTATTGCTATTTTTTAAAAAGCAGCTCTGAATGTTAGTGTACATCTTGGTGTGAAGATATGCTTTCATTCTCTTTGGAAAATACCTAAAAACATTTCCTTACTTTACCATGAAGAAGTGTATGTTTTAGTTCAGAGGGCACTGAAAAACAGTTCCATTTTACATCCCCACCAGCAATATATATATATATGCCTAAGTGACCATTACGACCTGTCAACCGAACGACCAGCTGACTGGTTGCTATGATGATGCACTGACCACCAGGAGGCAGACGATCAATGCAAGAGCTGCACCCTGATGGTCAATGCACTCCCATAACCAACCTCCCATGGCTGGCCAACCTCCCGCAGTCCCTTCCCCCCGGCTGGCCAGCTGATCGGCCCTCATCGGCCCCCATTGCTGGCCAGGCCAAGGGATCCCACATGTTCATGAATCCGTGTACCAGGACTCTAGTATATGAGAATTCCAGTTGACCAACATCTTGAATATAGTTTTTAAATTTTTTTTACTAGAGGCCCAGTACAAGAAATTCATGCTTGGGTGGGGTCCCTAGGCCTGGATGGCGATCAGGGTCGATCAGGTTCCCGGCCCCCCACCTCCCCACCTCCTCCTTCCCTCGCTGGGGTGGAAGGGCCAATCATTACTGCAGCGGGTGGGCAGTGGGCTAATCGGAGCCTGTTGGCCAGGGGTGGGACATGGGGAGTAACCTGGGAGGTTGACCACTGGCCCTGAGAAGGGAGCTGGCCCTCGGACCCCCTGGGAAAAGGGCCATGTCTGCCACCATCTATCCCCAGTTCCACATCCCAGCCCGATCAGGCAATCGGGGCCTGCCAGCCAAGGGGAAGGACCAGGAGGTTAGCTAGTAGGCCCCATTGGCAATTGGGGCCTGTGGGATGGAGGAAGCTCCTGCAGTGAGCATCTGCCCCCTGGTGGTCAGTGTACATCATAGTTACCGGTTATTCTGGTCGTTCCGTCGTAAAGGTCGCTTAGGCTTTTATATATACAGATTTTGAACCTTTATAGTGGGTCTATTGTGGTATCTGCTTGTTTTAATATGTATTTCTCTGATTAATAATGTTGAACACCTTTTAATGTGTTTATTGATCCTTTGTATGTATTTGTTTGTAAAGTATCTGTTCAAATATCTATTTATTATTTAGGTCACTTACCTGTTTATTAAATTTAAGAGATCTTTATGTATTCTCTGTAGCTGTCCTTTCAGCTGTCAGAAATATGTATTGGGTATATTTTATTTAATTTTGTTGCTAGCCCTTGCATTTTCTTAATAGTACCTTTCAAAAAACAAGTTTTTAATTTGTTGAAGTACAAGTTATCATTTCACCTAAATCTTATATATATATATATATATATATATATATATATATATATATATATGTTTTAAACATATTTTCATTAAAAATATATATACATAGCCCAGTTGATGTGATTGAGTGTCAACCTGTGAACCAGGAGGTCATGGTTCAATTCCCAGTCAGAGCACATGCCCAGGTTGCAGGCTCCATCCCCAGTGTGGGGCAAGCAGGAGGCAGCCAATCAATGCTTCTCTCTCATAATGAATGTTTCTATCTCTCTCTCCCTCTTACTTCCTCTCTGAAATCAATAAAAATATTAAAAATATGTATACAAAATATATAATGATTATAGATGTGTTTGGAACTTTGCACGTAAGTTCCAAAGTTCATGCGTAATTGAAGCTGAACTCTAAAATTTTTAATATAAGTTAAATAATTACCAAGAGTGATTTTGTTTTAAGGGTGAAATTCTTCTCTTTGTCAAAGTATTATTTGATTGTTGTAAATATTTTATCTTGAAATAATTTTAAACTTATAGAAAAGGTATATATATTCTCTAGTATGTGTAATGTTAGTCTAGTATTTTAAAATACTAGTAGTATAGACAACCAAAATGGTGGCATAGGTAAACACCTGAATTTGCTGCCACACACAATCACATTAAAACTATAACTAAAAGACAAAATGAATATCATCCAGAACCACAGGAAGGCTGGCTGAGTGGAAATTCTACAACTAGAAGGAAAAAGAAAAGCACATTGAGTCTGGTAGGAAGTGCAGAGGTGTGGAAGTGTAGAGGGAAGCAGCCAAAATGCGGAGACAAAGAAACAGGTCACAATTGAAAGAAATGGAGGAAAGCAAACTACTGGATATAGAGTTCAAAACCACGGTTATAAGGTTACTCAAGAATCTTCTAGAAACCTCTGAGAAATACAGTGAGACCTTTAAGGATATGAAAAAGGACCAATTAGAAATTATACATACACTGACTGAAATAAAGAATAATATACAGAGATCCAACCACAGACTAGAGAATCCCAAGAATCAAGTCAAAGATTTGAAATACAAAGCAAAAAACACCCAACTAGAAAAGCAAAAGGAAAAAAGAATCAAAAAATATGAAGATAGTGTAAGGAGCCTCTGGGACAACTTCAAGTGTACCAACACCCGAATTATAGGGGTGCCAGAATAAGAGAGAGAGCAAGATATTGAAAACCTATTTGAAGAAATAATGACAGAAAACTTCCCCCACCTGGTGAAAGTAATAGACTTACAAGTCCAGGAAGCACAGAGAACCCCAAACAAAAGGAACCCAAAGAGGACCACAACAAGACACATCATAATTAAAATGTCAAGAGCAAAAGACAAAGAGAGAATATTAAAAGCAGCAAGAGAAAAACAGTTATCTACAAGGGAGTACCCATACACTGTCAGCTGATTTCTCAACAGAAACTATGCAGGCCAGAAGGGAGTGGCAAGAAATATTCAAAGTGATGAATAGGAAGAACCTACAACCAAGATTACTCTACCTAGCAAAGCTATCATTTAGAATCGAAGGTCAGATAAAGAGCTTCACAGATAAGAAAAAGCTAAGAGTTCATCACTGCCAAACCAGTATTATATGAAATGCTGAAGGGTATTCTTTAAGAAGAGGAAGAAAAAGAAAAAGGTAAAGATAAAATTTATGAACAGCAAAGTGACAACAAATACATATCTATCAACAAGTGAATCTAAAAATCAAATGAATAAAAAATCTGATAAACAGAATAAACTGGTGAATATAATAGAATCAGGGGCATAGAAAGGGAGTGGACTGACAATTATCAGGGGGAAGTGGGTGTGGGGGGTGCGAGAAGAGATTGGACAAAAATCGTACACCTATGGACGAGGACAGTGGGGGTGGTAAGGGCAGGGGGCAGGTGGAGGGGAGCTATGGGGGGGGAAGAGGAACAACTGTAATAATCTGAACAATAAAGATTTATTAAAAGTAAAATAAAATACTAGTAGTATAATATTTTAGTGTATGGAGAAACATCTCATCTAAAAACTGATTAAATAAATTATAATATGCTCACACAATGGGATACTATATAACTATAAAAAATTAAATTTATTGATAGATTGCCTAGGTTATTATTGGTGAGTGTGACAGCATTGGAAATTATATGAGCTTGACTATCTTTTAAAAATATATGAAATCTGAAAAAAAGAATAGCAAATGTTAACAAAATTTATCTCTGAATGGTGGTCTTGGTGAATTTTATTTTTCTCTACTTTAAGCATATACATTAATTTAAAATCAAAGGAGGACTAAAGCATTTAAAAAGTTGTTCTGTGTTACAAGCACTAAGGCAAATGAAACTCAGCCAGACAGCATGACCATCTTGCCATGTGGCATGTATATTCATGTACTTCCTGGGCTTACTAAGTGCAACCTACCAGACAAGGAAGAGGGCAGTGGCTAAGAGCGTGGAGTTGTAGTCAGATTGAGCAGGGCTCAAGATTACTTACCTCCTTGCAGGCCTAATTTTCTCATTCACATGAACTCATTAGTTTTCAGTGTATTTTGGACAATTGCTGCATGAGAGCATATATGCAAAGTTTCTGGAACAGTTCCTGACATACACCAAGAACTGAACCAATGTGTCAATTATCATTACCAGTTGAGCTCTTAGAAGCAAAGGATTATGTTTGTAGAGATAAATGTGAACTCAATTTGAGGTTCTTAGATACAATTAGCAACAAAACATAGGTCCAGATAGAAAATACCACTAACTGGAGTACATAAATTTAAACTAGACAACTTTTAAAACAGTTTATCTAAGGGGTGCTGACTGATAAGGAATTCACTGTTATGGTCAATTCCCACTCATCTTTAGGTGTTGTTCAGATGAGAGTTGAGCAGGGTACACCACATCTCAACCTCTGACCTCCCCTGATAATGGAGATGAGATGGCTCATGATCTTAAGTTTTGGGGAATATTTAAGATTCTGTATGTGGGACAATTCCACATCAATAATAAGTAATCATGAATTTTACCTAGATCACAACTAGAAACTTAAGAAAAAACTTGCTTTGAACTTAAAGTTCTTGGCACTCCTAAATTTCCTTTTGACTTGTCCCCATTCTAGTTATAAAAACATGAAACCCTTCTTATTCTCTTGATCCATAATAAATCACTAGTCTTTGATTAATATATAAGTATTTCAAAATTTTTATATATTATGCAAGTTGTCATTGAAATGAGGAAAAGTATATTTACATCACTACTTTCACTACTACAATGTGTTCAGGATGTGAAGACATGAAACAACTGTAAAAATTTAAAATCTTGCAAAAAGACTTGAGATTCATGGCTGCTACTCCACACTAACCAACAGATAATGGGTGAGCCTTCCTCATATAGATGTTAGCTCAGGCCCAGCCTCATTCAGTGAGGAACATCAATATAATTACAAGAAGTCCAGTATTAAACTTTTGGAAAAGATCTATTTTTTATCTAACTGTGTTATAAATCTTGAAAAAAAGACTTGAGATTCATGGCTGCTACTCCCTTGACTGGAATTGAACCCATAACCCTTCAGTGCGCAGGCTGGTGCTCTATCTACTGAGCCAAACTGGTCAGGGTTGTTGGAGATTGTTAACCAGGATACACACATAGTATGCTTTGCGTTTGAAGGGGATAATTGTTACTATGTGGAGAATGGCTTGTGTGGCAGCAGGAATGGAAGTCTGAAGCCAAGTTAAGAGACTATACATAGTATAGGGGATTTTGTCCCCCTGACTAAAATAAAACCTCACATAACTGAAGATACAGATCAAGTGTTTTAATTTAACTAATTAATGTTGTTATGGCAGCAATAATAACACAATCTATCTTTGTTAGAGATAAGATAATTATGAGTTGGTAAGGTATTATTTATAGTATATAGTATAGGCGGTGTGGTCCAGCAGTGAGACACAGGTTTAAGGTTATACAATAATGTTTCTAGGTGTGTGTGCGTGGGTGAGAGGAGATGGCAGCGAGTGAAGCTGTGTGAGGAGTCCGGTGGGGGCAGAGTGGTGGAGGGGGGAGGGAGGAACCCAGACTCACTGAAACTGGTTGCCATGGCCCTCAGGCCCCTAGTATATTTTTTGGAGATTTTAGCCCTGATGAAAGCAATCCGTTTTTTATGACTCCTCACTCTTCAGTTGATCTTCCTCCATACAATGGAACAGTTCTGTGTGGAGCATAGTTCTCCAAAAGAAAAACACAAAAAATAAGTTGCTGGTTTCTAACAGGAAAAATACATTTTAATAATTGTGCAATGAGAAACTGCTTACGTACACATTACAGTCAAATACTTGGAGTTAAGGTGTTGGTCACATAGATGCGTGATTGTAACTTCATTTCAATTAAAAGATTTCAAATTGCCCCTGCTGGCATGGCTCAGTGGTTGAGCACTGACTTAAGAACCAGGAGGTCATCAGTTGGATTCCTGGTCAGGGCACATGCCTGGGTTGTGGGCTCAATCGCCAGTTGGAGGCACGCAAGAGGCAGCCAATCAATGATTCTCTCTCATCATTAATGTTTTTCTCTCTCTCCTTCTCCCTTTTTCTCTGAAATCAATCAAAATATATTTAACAAAAAAACAACTTCAAATTGCATTCATGCTTCTGTGTACACATAATGAAAGATGGGCAACATAATGAAGACTGACCTTCTCGTAAGTCTGCTCTGCTTAATTCTGCTACCTGCTTTTCAGAATGCTGCGTCTCTAACTGTACACACTTTAGTGATACCTAGGAGTATAAAGTTGTTGCCTGCCAATAAAAAGCACAAAGTTTAAAAAAGGTTTAATTGATGTTGTGAATCTATATGTTTATATTATTAAATTTGGAATTAATACTAAATGTATGTTTAAGTTCTTTTTTTAACATTGGGGCTCAAACCTCTCTCCCTGTCTTCTAATTCAAGCATTCCTCTTAGACTGTGGTCCATGGCAGTGGCATTGAAGATGGAGAGAAGTGAACAGAATTTAAGTAATTTTGGAAAGGAAGAAGAAAGACTCAGTTTCTCACTAGAGTAACTTGGAGGGATAGCACTTCAACCTATGAAAGGTAAGACAGGAAAATTAAGCATCCATTTTGAATACACTAAATTTGAAATGCCTGGGTTCTTGTCTTAAACTGCCTTTATTCTTGAATGAGTCATACCTTTTCTAGCTTCAGTAGTCTCATCTCCAAATGACACCTTTGGTTGCAATAATCTCTAAGGTTTCTTGCATGCATGAAAGCTGTTTTTTGTTTTTTTTTAATAGTACCTTACATTTACTTTGAACTTTAGAATTTACAAAGCACTTTTTGTTTCCTTATAAAGAGTGAAATTCTCTTTTCATGCTGGTGGTCCTTGGACCAGGTTTTGAGAAACACATCTCTGCTGCTAAGGACTCTACCAAATGTTTAGCAATTGAGAGATAAAAGGAGAATTTGATGGTTTTCTAGCAGCAACAACAACAAAAACCCAACAAACAGGCACACAATTTGTCCGTCATAATCATATTTATTAATATTCTGCATATCTAATACTGATTTTTCTGTGTTTAAAAATGCCATTGCTCCTTGTCCCTCCCCTTAAGTCTATACTGTGGCCTTGGAGATACGAGAGATCATGTAGACTTTTGTCCCCTAATTGAAGAAAAAATGAGAAGGTGTGAAATCCATTACTTTCCCAATCATCAGCTCTTTCTGAGAGTGTTGAGGAATTTAGAACAATGTGATAAGTTGATGGAGTATAGATGTATTTCCAGGGTACTGACAGTAACTCCATTTGAATGTGATAGATTCCTGGGAGGGCGCACTATTGATAAATCTCACATTGGAAATCTTTGGTCATTTGCCTCCCTATCCTTGGCATCATATTCTATTGGTTGACTCCTTGTTTCATGCTTTTCAT
This sequence comes from Myotis daubentonii, assembly GCF_963259705.1. Classification (NCBI taxonomy): domain Eukaryota; kingdom Metazoa; phylum Chordata; class Mammalia; order Chiroptera; family Vespertilionidae; genus Myotis; species Myotis daubentonii. Next base: position 35,062,909 of record NC_081849.1, read on the forward strand.
TTTCACAGTGATGTTACTGCAAATTTGTATGGTATTTCTGGTTAACCTTTTAATAACAGGATCTTTGTAAATTAAAATGTTCCATGCATGTTGCATAATGTTCACCCTAGGATACATCTGGCATGTCCTATCCATCTTGTGTCTTCTTCAAGGGTGTCCCACCCACTATGAGGCCTGTCTCAACCCCTTTCAGAATAATCTAGCACACCTTCTCTTTGTTCCAGGGTATACTATGCACACTTCTAAAACAGCCCCTAAGTTGTTTATTTACATGGCTAGCTCTATAGGGAAACTGTAATGTCCTTCACATTCAAGGCAGTATCTCATTAATGTTTGCTTCTCCAGTATCTAGGATAATGCCCACATATAGCAGATACTCAATAAATGTAAATTGAATAAGTAGATTAAGAAATGAATGACTCAATGACATTTAATATCTACATATGAGTAATTATGGAGATATAGTATTCATATATGGAGAGATACTATATAGAAATTGAAACTCATCTTGGTGATATTTAGTTCTCCAGTTTTAGGTAGTCAGTAAATTAATTTTATCTAATTAAGTGCTTCCATTAATTTTTAAACCACTATGCAATGGCTTTTAAACTTTTCTTATCACTTCTCCAGAGGTTTCAGGGAAATTGTTCCTTGAGCTTCTTTATTTCGCCAATGGAAATATGTGTGTTTTCAATTATCAACTAGGCTGTGAACCAAAAACCATAGCCAAATTTTCTTTCCTTCCTTGTTAACACAGAACCACATTGCACACACATAAAAACCTACATCTCTCTAAAGTAAAGTACCAAATGTGTTCTGATAGGTGGGTTTTGGACAATTCTCTCCAAAACTTTGCCCAATGAGCAAACACACATAAATATACACATTCGCACCTGTATAGGCTTGACCCATAAGAGAGACATTCAGAAAATTTTTCAAGAAATTCTCTATTTATATTTTATTTTGTGTTATATAAAGACAACACCTCATTCCAAGGCATCATTGTATCAGAATTTTCACTGAACATCATATCATAGTTTAGGTGTGAATTTGACATTCCTGCCCTCTAAACCCCAAGACACCTCTTCAAGGCTAGTTTTACTCTGGTTTCTGGTTTCCCTTCCTTCTAATACCCCATATAAAAATCTCAGATGCTATGTGGAAATGTCTCAGTATCTTTCTCACCAAGTATGGGAAGGTTGATAAAAATGTTTTTCTTACCTACCGATACCAAACTTAAAATTCTCTAAGAAGAAAGGAGAAATAAATTAATGCCAGTTTTTGAAGTCATTATCTCATAAGGATGATGCTTTGCCTCCTCTGAGCTCCACTAATTTCATTTGGGACAAGACAGAGATCCAGGATCCATCACTATCCAAATACTTAGGGGGTGTAATTTGCAATGTGGCCCCAGGAGTATGTTTATCCTTATTATGATACAAGTTTCATGTATATGGATCCAGCTGGGTATTAAGTCAATAATACCTGCTCCTTTTCTTCTGAATATCCATCCCCAGGGCCCAGAGAGAGAAAGACAAACAACTTCTGGTTTTCCTGGTAGAGATGGTGCCTGTATCTTTTGTGACCTTGTCTCATCTCTCTCAGGGACCCTCAGGAACAATCTAGGAGAGCTTGGGTGGCGATGACCTCACTCTAAAACCTTTACAGCTGTGCTCACGGTGAGCCAGCCTATCCCTGCATTCGCCTGCATCAAGAGAACGGGGACAGAGGGAGTCAGTGGAAGCCTTTGCCCCCTCCCCACGTGGGAGTCCATTCTGTGAGACTCTTTCCTTCTCCCCACGTGGGAGACCATTCTGTGAGACTCTTTCCTTCTCCCCACGTGGGAGTCCATTCTGTGGGACTCCTTCCTTCTCCCCACGTGGGAGTCCATTCTGTGGGACTCCTTCCTTCTCCCCACGTGGGAGTCCATTCTGTGGGACTCCTTCCTTCTCCCCACGTGGGAGTCTGTACTTGTTCTTCAATAAATATCCACCTTTGCTATAAAAAAAGAGAGAGAACTGGGACAACTCCTGCACCTGCCAAGATCCTCTTTCCACTACTGTTGGAGGGAGCAAGATCCTCAGCTCCGACCTGCAAAATCTCTCCTCATTTCTGTGCAGTTTCCTCTGAATCTAATATCTCTGAGATAAGGCGGGTGCCGCAGTGAGTAAAGGGCCTTTTGCAAAGTGTGGTAATTTACAGAAGCTGAGGTCTGGAGGAAGGAAGGGCTCCAGAAATCAACAAACTAAATGGGAGGTACAGGGTCAACTTATGGGCAGGCAGCTTTCTGGGCTTAAGGCAGGGCTGGAATTTGCAGATCTGGGGTTATACATTGCCCATTGAGAATGAATGCTCTTGAATGCCATAAATTGTCAGGTAGTAGGTGTACACTTCTATGGAATATCTTAGGTTTTCCCTTTTGGTTCTCCCTATGGCCATATGGTTGGTGGAATGTATTGTCTTTCATCCATCCATCCATCCATCCATCCATCCAACAAATGTACTGGGCACTATTCAAATGCAGTGGGCCCAGAAACAGTATCTACTCAGAAGCAGGGGAGAAGCCCTATAAGAGGCTGGGGCGGGGTAGGAGGGGGGAATGTTATATTGTTAACTCTTTACATAGATAACCACTCACCCTGACCCTGTACCATGAATTGACTCTATGAACACTGGACAGATTAGTGATGTTGCTCTGCTTGTGCCCAGAAAGGAGACAGCTAGATTTTCCTGCATAGCATCAGGAAGTAAAAAACTGCCAGCATTTACTAAAGCCCTAAACCTAGTGAATACAGAGGAAAACGGACCTCTTTGAAATTGTATTTGTAAATCTCATTCCCTAATTCATTAATTTATATATTTGCTCCTGATCATTTATTGAGCACCTGCAATGGGCAATATACTCCGCACACATTATATAATAAGAGAAAATCAAATGAGGAGGAAAAAATGGGAACAGAATTAAAAATCTAAATAAATTAGAAAGTAAAACTACATGAGAATATGGCAATGGGCCTTTCTAAAAAATAAAATGATTAGGCATTCTGGAAAATGATTTATTCTGTGGCTGCCATCAGGATGGTAAAAATGTGGATCTTGCAATCAAAGTTAATAAAATTCTTTAGAAATGGAAACAGTACATGATACCTTGTGCCCATCTAGACTAGTTACCTGAACAGATTGTATTTCTACTTTCATGTGGATAAAAGGATCTGATGTAATGACCCTGAAAGAGGTTACTAGCTGAGTCAGCACACAGTGAGCACCATAAATGCCCTCTTTCTGTTTAATAACTAATCCAGATCTGCATTTGCTCCTCAGCCCACAGCATACTGCAGTGACCCACATAGGCACAGTCGCCAGGGCATGATGGGAAATCAGACATGGGTCACAGAATTCATTCTCCTGGGATTCCTGCTCCGCCCAAACATGCAGCTGCTCCTCTTTGTGCTCTTCTCTCTATTCTACGCTTTCACCCTGCTGGGCAACACGGTCATCCTGGGGCTCATCTGGCTGGACTCCCGACTGCACATCCCCATGTACTTCTTTCTCTCACACCTGGCCATTGTTGATATTTCATATGCTTCAAACAATGTCCCAAAGATGCTGGGAAACCTTCTGAACAAGGAAAAAACTATCTCCTTTGTCCCATGCATAATACAGACCTTTTTATACATGGCTTTTGCTCACACTGAGTGTCTCCTCTTGGTAATGATGTCCTATGATTGGTACGTGGCAATCTGCCACCCCCTCCATTACCCTGTCATCATGAGCTGGAGATTGTGCACAGTCCTGGCTGCCACTTCCTGGGCATGTGGTTCCCTCCTGGCTCTGGTCCATGTGGCTCTCATCCTGAGGCTGCCCTTCTGTGGGCCTCAGGAAATCAACCACTTCTTCTGTGAGATCCTGTCTGTCCTCAGGCTGGCCTGCGCTGACACTAGGCTCAACCAGGTTGTCATCTTTGCTGCTTCTGTATTTATCTTAGTGGGGCCCCTCAGCTTGGTGCTCGTGTCCTACACACGCATCCTCATTGCTATCCTGAGGATCCAGTCTGGAGAGGGTCGCAGAAAGGCCTTCTCCACCTGCTCCTCCCACCTCTGTGTGGTTGGTCTCTTCTTTGGCAGTGCCATCGTCATATACATGGCCCCCAAATCCTACCATCCTGAAGAGCAGCAGAAGATCCTTTCCCTGTTTTATAGCCTTTTCAACCCTATGCTGAACCCGCTGATCTACAGCCTGAGGAACGCAGAAATCAAGGGTGCCCTGAGGAGAGTGAAGTGGAAACAGAGAGCAGTGTGAGGGATGCCAAGGAGAGGCCTGAAGGTGGAAGATTCGTTCTCTGTGAGATCTGGGGAACGGTGATGTGAATATTCAAAAATCTCATGTCTTAGATTTCTGCTATCAAGAATATATATTCATCAATTCTATCCTTAACATGGTGTACTGTCCAGAACATGGAGCATAAGTAGAAAGTGACAGAGCGCACAGACTGGGACAAGTCACAAAGTGGGTAAGCACAGGGGCAGAGAGCCACGGACTCCTACAGCAAATTCCCAGCACAATCTGAGATGCGGTTTCTCTTCTGCTGAGGATTTGTTCTCTCTAATCTCCTTTTAGATTCCTCTGTAATTTCCATTGCCCTTATTGCTGTAAGTGTATGCTAACAGTTCCATAATATATGCTGCTACGAAGGGCACCTCTATCAAGACAGAATACTCGCCTGGGGATAAGCAGACTCCTATAGTCAACTCCTTGCTCTGGAATGTAACAACTAGAGATGATGACATTCAATCTGAAAAAGCATCTGCATCTGAGCCCAATAAATCTATTTCTGTGAAAAGCAAAGTTTAATTATACGAGTTTTCAATACGAGAGACAGAAATATCAGAATCTTAGTTTCATTTCATTCTGCACCATTTGATTAGAAAGAGCTTGTGTCTAGAATAAATATGAGTCAGCTACTAGGGAAGTTGTCTTTCCCAGAGTCCTGGTGACAGAGCTTGATGTCTGTCATCACCCATTAGGATGATCATTATATAAAATATTCTAGGAGTAAGGAAACCCTGTGAAAGGAAGAAAGCATCAGGAAAGGCTAATAGCTTGACAGCAGAACATTGTAGACCCACACTTAGAACCAATAACACGACAAAGTCGGATAAGGACTTGTAAGAACCTCAACAAAATTTCAAAGAACACCTGTTCCAGGGACTATAAATTACTTCTTCTGGACCCAAGTGATCAGAATGATATGGAAGAGAAATTTATTTTTTTTAAAAAACACAAGTTCAGGGCTTAAGTGTCCAGCATAGTATAATGAATGATTTCTTTAACACAGTAATTATGGTGTCTTCTGAATTCTCTTCCTCTCTATTCTTGTTTTATCATGCATCATTCAAGTGTATCATATATGTGATAGTATATTATCTGCTTTCTTTGCATTTATTTTTTCATCTGAATTTTCTCATATACCATTATCACTTCATATCTTTCTTCTCCCATGAAATTAGGAAGCAAAAGGGAAGCTTTTCCCTCCACCCTCCTATTTTCCTCTCAGTTCTCAAAAAGCCTCATTCATTAGCTCATTTGGGAAATACATTTTATCTCTGGCCATTAGTCTTTTTATCTCCATGGAATCAATATATTTCCAGCCCCAGAAAACCACAAACCTTTCTCTGAGCCCCCTTGCTCCAGTATATGAACAATTTGAATAAAGCAATTAATATTGGCTCTAAGTGTAACAAAAAGCACTATGGAATTATCAAGTGCCCCATTTGAAAGTTAGCAAGAAACAAACAGGCTTTTTAACTATACCTAGAGAAATTGTTATTTTCTCTAAAATATGTATATCTTGTGTTAAGCTTAAAACCGTACAAAAGAAGAGGAAGAAGAAAATATAGGATAATTTCGCTCACACAAAACATAAGCCATAGGTTTGAATTTAGAATATTTTTAGAAGAGCCCATTAGGAAAATTAGGGATGACATTCACTCTTACTATGTCAGTTCAAAAATACTTGACAAAGAATGGGCCTAAAAGACCAAGCTTCTGTGAAGGTAACTGGTACCACTGAATTATAGCCTCCAGTAGGTCTGAGAAGTGGTGAGGACTGAAAAAAAAAGAAACACAAAAAAACCCCAACTCTATTTTGTTATTAAACTGCAGGAAATATTTGAGTATATGAGGAAATTCTATTAACTGTTTTAATATTTGAGTTTTAGAATTCTAATAAATTATATTTTGCTCTTATGACTTCTTTTGTTTTGGAGGTATACTCCTAATTAGAGTTTATTTAGCACATTTAGTCCAAAATACTGCTTATGAATATTGTTTTATGACTATATATATATATGTATACATATGTATATTCTTTCAACATGAGTCACTGTTTTCAAAGAGATGAGAAACAAAAAAGGATGCATTTTCTTTATCCTTAGAATTCTGTGGGATATTTTCCAATTACCCTATTTACATTTCACCAGTAACACTGTGAAATCAACATTATTCCTTTTTTATTGTTGACACTATTACAGATGTTCCACATCCCAACTCCCCCTTACCCACCTCCATCCAGCCCCAGCTTCCCTCCCTCTGGCCACCACCACACTGTTGTCAGTGTCCATGGGCTATGCATATATGTTCTTTGTCTTCACCTATTTTCATCCTTTCATAGACAAGGAAGCAAACTTTCAGAGTGATTTAGTAATTTGGCCTACACCACACAGTCGGTAATAGGACCTAGGTGGGGGTTTAACATCATCGGATGTATTTCAAACCCACACTGCTTGTTTGCTTTCTTCTCAAAATATCACAGATTTTAACTCAACATGGCTTAACGTTGGCATCCACATGACAGAGCAGAGTGGAAGAAACAAAAAAAGAGTTTATATTATTCTGGTCAAAGCATTAACACCACAAAGAACACGTCTGTTATCCAGCCTGTCATTGGAGAAACATTACTTCTCTTGATCCGAGCAGAAACTCTCACCTGAGTGGCCTAAATCATGCCTAGTAACAACTCCTTTTCCACGCCACTCTGCACCGCCCTAAAGAAGGCAATCTGAGTAAGACACCATGCTGTTCTCAGCATCTCATCTTACCTAGGATTCGGATCCTTTGCCCATCATCAAGTTCACACATTTGTTTTCTTTTCCTTTATGAGGAGTCTCTGGAAGCTTCCCTGCCTCACCTGTATATGGACCTAGGATGGCCTCACCAGTGCGCTAGGCTGATGGGATTAAAGGAGAGCAGGAACCCAGCACTGGCTCAAATTAAGGGGCATCCTATTTTGGATTCACATCTGTATTATGCCATAGCTTCTAAACATATGTAAGCCTCCCCAATCCTGGGGTTTATCTTAGGCAAAACTGGAACAGAGGTAGCTAAGACAAAAATAGGGTAAGAATCTATATCCATTTGTGTCAGAAATTCATTTTCACAAGAGTGGGGCTGGAAGGAGAAGACTGAGTTCCTAGGAGGTGTGGGAATGTCAGAAATAGGAGATCTTGTGGTTATAAATAAACTAGAGGCCTGGTGCATGAAATTCGTGCACTTGGAGGGGGGGATCCTTCAGCCCACCCTGTGCCCTCTCACAGTCCAGGAGCCCTCAGGAGATGTCCTACTGATGGTTTAGGCCTGCTCCCCGAGGTGTGGGCCTAAACCATCAGTCAGACATCCTTAGCACTGCTGTGGAGGCAGGAGGGGCTCCCGCCACTGCCACTGAGCTCACCAGCCATGAGCCCAGCTGAGCTCACTCCCCCTGTGGGAGCACACTGACCACCAGGGGCAGCTCCTGCATTGAGTGTCTGCCCTCTGGTGGCCAATGCGTGTCATAGCGACCGTTCAATCGATTTGTATATTAGCCTTTTATTATATAGGATAAGCAGGGACTGCATTCTCATGAAGTGGAATTCCGGAATGCAATTAGAATTGAGAGGCTCATTGTGAGCAGCAAGAGGAGGTGGGGGACTGTGCCTCTTGTTTCTTGATCAATATGTGGTGTTAGAGAAGGTGGAGGGATAAACAGGTTCTGGGTTGGCACAAATAGGACAGCCACACTGGTGGTGGCAGGGACCTGCCAAGTTTGAGTGGCCAGGGGCAGGTTTCTGGAGGAGACAAAGAAGGGACAGGCTGCGTGGCACTGCAGTCAGCCTAGATCTCAGTTTTTGTCTCCATGATCTTGTTCCACTAACACTCAGCGTTCTCCAAGGTGCCCAGGTTTCTGTCCACAGCAAGGCAAGGCAGCTTAGGATAAGGGGGCAGCTCACCTCCATCCCACAGAGTGGTGGCAGTGGTAGCAAACGTGGCATGGACGCTTTGTGTTTACAGGGCTTCCTGCAGGCAGAGTCCTGTGGAGACTTGCTCCTCAGTGAGAGGTCTGAAGGCTTTTCATGGTGCATCTCTTTAACCAAAGTCCGTGAACCTGTCAAGCTGGACAGTGGTCTTCACCCAGCATTTCCCTTGTGTATCGCAGGGCAGCCTGGAGCAGCATGGGGTTGGTCAGAGAGCACTGCTGCTTCTGAGTCAGGCTTAAGAGGAGGGCGGACATCTCCTGCAGGGTTGTGAGCTTGTGACCACTGGTCTACAGAGAAGGAGCCCATGGAGACATATGGGCAACCTCACACAAGCTGTCTTGTGGGTGCTAGGGATGCAGGTCCAAGGGCCCAGGACTGCACTTGTGGGAACTGGAGACTATTGGTGTCCAGGGTCCTAGATGTGGGTGGTAGAGCCCCACTGCTGTGGGGGCTGTTCCCATTGTCCTGTCCATTGGTCTCCGTGTGATCCTCTTGGTTCTTTTGTTGGATCTTCCCCTCCATCTCGTTTGGGCAAAGAAGTGGGATGGTTCCAGAGTCACAACCTTGACTACCTGCTCAGGTGGTGAATGTGGGAGAGAAAATCTGCTCCCTAGAAGAGGGATGTGGATGGTTCTCGAGTGTCCGAACATGATGAAATGAGGAACAAATAGCAGGGGCCTCTTCGGAGGGTCCTTCCAGGTCTTGGATGGGAGGATCCCCATAAGGGGAGCATCCCCATAAGGGGAGCCCATAGCCTCTGGGAGAGGGAACTTCCTCCTGGACTGGACATAAATGGCCTGATGATAAAGGTGCAGAATCCAGATGGAACCCAGGGCAGGTGTGTGAGTAGCAGGGTGGACCCTGCCAGGCTGGGCATCTTTACAGCTGACAGGGAAAACCACTGGGTAAAGTTTATAGAGAAAGTTGTCCATGGAGGGCCACTTGTGTTCCAAACAGCTGAGAATAGAACAGGACACTGGGGGAATGTCTCCCTCCTTTGGCTCCTCTCCTGCCCCAGAGTGCTCTGACGTGCCTTGACTCAGGAGCTTCCTGATGTCTCCCTCACTCCTCACCTAGAAAGGTGCGCACTCACAGCCAGCTCTGGAAGAGAGAGGTCAAAAGGCAAGGGGTGGGGCCTGAATGACTGGCCAACTACCCTGGGCTTCCCAGCACCTAGGGCCTCCATGGTGGGTGGCAGGTGTTTAGCATTTGATGGCCCACAATGCAGGGATTGGACCAGACCTTGGAGGCCCCATCCCCAGACCTCACCTCATCTGGCCACCGGGTCAGAGCCCTGCTGGAGCCGCCAGATCCCACTGGACGTGGCCACCTCCTGCGGGCACCTCCCCAGCGTCCCTGTGCATTCTGGAATTGGGTGCTCTTTCTCCATAGCCACCAGCCTCACCGCCAGGGGCAAAGGTGTCGGAGGAGTGGACACAGAGCCTGACCTGACTGGATGCTGAATCCCCGACACCCCTTCTTGGCAGGTAGGTCCTTTCTTTTTTTTTTTTTTTAATTAAATCTTTATTGTTCAGATTATTACATTTGTTCCTCTTTTTTTTCCCCCCCATAACTCCCCTCCTCCCAGTTCCCGCCCCACCCTCCGCCCTCACTCCCCACCCACTGTCCTCATCCATAGGTGCACGATTTTTGTCCAGTCTCTTCCCACATCTCCCACCCCCCTTTCCCCCCCCCAAGAATAGTCAGTCCATTCCCTTTCTATGTCCCTGATTCTATTATAATCAACAGTTCATTCTGTTCATCAGATTATTTATTCACTTGATTCTTAGATTCACTTGTTGATAGATGCATATTTGTTGTTCATAATTTGTATCTTTACCTTTTTCTTCCTCTTCCTCTTATTAAAGGATACCTTTCAGCATTTCATATAATCCTGGTTTGGTGGTGATGAACTCCTTTAGCTTTTCCTTATCTGTGAAGCTCTTTATCTGACCTTCAATTCTGAATGATAGCTTTGCTGGATAAAGTAATCTTGGTTGTAGGTTCTTGGTATTCATCACTTTGAATATTTCTTGCCACTCCCTTCTGGCCTGCAAAGTTTCTGTTGAGAAATCAGCTGACAGTCGTATGGGTATTCCCTTGTAGGTAACTGAGTTTCTTTCTCTTGCTGTTTTTAAGATTCTCTCTTTATCTTTTGCTCTTGGCATTTTAATTATGATGTGTCTTGGTGTGGTCCTCTTTGGATTCCTTTTGTTTGGGGTTCTCCGCGCTTCTTGGACCTGTAAGTCCATTTCTTTCACCAGGTGGGGGAAGTTTTCTGTCATTATTTCTTCAAATAGGTTTTCAATATCTTGCTCTCTCTCATCTTCTGGCACCCCTATAATTCTGATGTTGGTACGCTTGAAGCTGTCCCAGAGGCTCCTTACACTATCCTCGCATTTTTGGATTCTTTTTTCATTTTGCTTTTCCGGTTGGATGTTTTTTGCTTCCTCGCATTTCAAATCATTGACTTGATTCTTGCGCTCCTCTGGTCTGCTGTCGGGCGTCTGTATAATATTCGTTATTTCAGTCCGTGTGTGCTTAATTTCTAGTTGGTTCCCCAATATAAGATCGAGGGTCTTATTAGTTTTCGTGTAGATCTCATTAAGTTTATCGGCAGCTTCTAAACAGTTCTTGAGAGACCTTAAAAGTGTGGTTCTGAACTCTATATCTTCCTTTGACAATTTTGTCCTGTTTCTTTGTCTCCGCATTTTGTTATGCTTCCTTGGTGCACCCCCTAGTGGTCTTTGTTCGCAGTCTTATAGTTAAATCTTGATTGTTGTAGCAAAAAACCAGGGAGGGTTTGACCTCCAGGCCAAGTGGCTATGAGGATCAGCTGTGTCTGCAGAGAGAGAACTTCTGTCCTCTAGGGAGGTGCTAATCTAGCCTTTGCCTGAGGCTATCCGGCAAAGGCCTCTGTGCAGGGCTTGGGCGGGGCGGGTTGCACAGGATCAACAGGGTGGGCCGGAGAGAGCAGTTATGGCGGCTCTCAGTCCTGTCCCCAGGGGCTCTGCCTCTCTGAGTCCCAGCACCCGCTGCAAAGCTTGGAGAGAAAGCTGCACTCGCTCTGACCGAAGCCAGACAGTCCCGCTTCTCCCGTTTGAGTCTGGGTCCCTAAAGACTCGCCTGTATCTGGAGCTCAGAGTCTGCGACTCCCTCCCGATTGAAAATGCCAACCGCGCCCTCTGCCGCCAGCCGGCTCCTCGCACTCCACACCTCAGAATTTGACTTCAGCACTGCGCCTCCTCTGAGTGTCCGTGTGCGTTTCTCTTTCCTCCTAGTTGTAGGACTTCCACTCAGCCAGCGTTCCTGTGGTTCTGGGTGATGTCCCTTCCGTTTTTTGGTTTCACTTTTGAAGTAGTTGTTCAAAGCAGCAAACTCCGGCGTTAACCTATGCCGCCATCTTGGTTCTCCCAGGTCCTTTCTTCACTTCTCAGAAACTTGGTCCTGCAGATACCAATTTCAACTTTTGTAAGGGGGGATATTTCTTCCCAGGAAAAGGAGTCCTCATACCTATTATCCAAAACACCCAGTTCTCTTTTTAAAAATCTGAGAAATGTGTGAAAAATAAAAATATGGCTCAAGGAACACAGAGTTAGAGAAAATGCAATTGAACAATATGGAGGGGTCAAAAGTGTAGAAAAAAATCTCCAATAGATCATACTTCTCATAATGAGAACTCCGGTGTCTGTCAGCTGAAGTGTCTGTGTCTTGGGCTGTGCTTAATAATCTCTAACAAATTCAGCTTCTTATTGTTCAAGATTTCAAGTAAAATATTGAACTTTTGACCTATTAACACATAATTACTCCAAAAATACAATTAATGACAATTTCCAATTATTTTCCATCAATTATATGACTTTCTGCATATCCGTTCACCCTTGAGTTGAATATTTATTACATCAATTAAAGCCAAAAACTTGAAAACCAAATTTATGATAACTTGCTTTGGAAGTTGTTTAAATTATCAATGTGTTGATTTTTACTTATTTTACTTTCAAGTAGAAAGTATATATGAGTTTTAGTAGCCCTTGCTATAACTACCTTTATATATAAAACCCTAATATGAAAATAGACTGAACAGAAGAACAACGGGACAGCCTGTCGCTATGATGTGTGCTGACCACCAAGGGGCGCGCACGGAACATGGTGGGCATCGGCAGCAGGTGGCAGAGTGCGGAACATGGCAGGTGTCGGCCGCGGTGGGATGATGGAGCAGGTGAGTAGGGGTGCCAGACAAAGGCGGGGTGCTGGTCGCTGTCATTGGGGCAAGCCTCTGGTGGTTAATGAAAATTCTTTGCTTCCACGCGCCACGGTCCCGCCCAGCACTCACACCTGCTGCTGGTGCTGGAGCCACCACTTGCAGCCGTTGCTGGTGCCTGGCACCAGTCCTGATTGCTCGGTGCCATCAGTGGGTGGGAGTGGTGGCTGATGGCCCTGATTGCCCCTCAGGGCTTCTCCACCTTCCCCTGCTTCCAAGGGGCAATTGGGGCCAGTAGTCGCCACTTGCACCCACTGCTGGCACCGCGTCTTCAGTGAGTGCAAGTGGAGCTGACACCATCAGCACGTAAGAGTGGGGCTACTGGCAGACAGAGGAACGGGGGCTGAGACAGGAGGGGCCAGGTGGGGGCACGGAGGATGAGCTGAAACCCGCCCTTGTGTCTACCACAGCCTCATGGCCCACAGTTCCTTTCAAGGTGCACAAATTCGTGCACTGGGCCCCTATGAGTTATAAATGTGGTTGAAATAAGATCTGTGGTTACAGAAAATGCCCAGTGTTGACACGTAATATAAATATCTGAGAACATATTTATTGCAATTAAGAGCTGACTGTGTTGTGTATGTCATTTTCCTTTGTATACATTTATGTTTCATGTATGTTTATGCTTTAGTCTGACCACTTTTAGAAGTTTTTTCACACATTAAAGGAATTTCATCTTGATATGCCATAGAAAGCATGTCATTTTGAGAGGATGCTTTAGGTTAAAGTCTGTTTGGTACCCAAAGCATTTATATTTAATGTCTTAGTTCTAATTTTTTACTTTTTATAATTGACTAGAGGCCCGGTGCATGAATTCATGCACAGGTGGGGTCTGGCCAGCCAGGGGGAGGGGCCGTGGACAGTTGGCCAGCTGGCCCCTCCCCCAATCAGGATGGGGACAATTGGGGGTGGGGCTGGTCAGGGGTGGGGCTGCAGGTGGTTGGCTGGCTGGCCCCGCCCCCTGGTTGAACTCCTGGTTGAACTCCTGGTCAAACTCCCCTATTAACCTTTTATTATATAGGACTAGAGGCCCGGTGCACAAAAATTTGTGCATTGGCAGGGGTGGGGTGGGGTTAGTGGGGGTGTCCCTCAGCCCCACTTGTGTCCTCTCACAGTCTGGGAACCCTCAGGAGATAACCACCTGCTGGCTTAGGCCTGCTCCCCGGGTGGCAGATGGCAGGCCGATCCCTAGGTTCCTGCCCTGCCTCCCCAGGTCACACACAGGGCAGGGCCGATGGGAGGTTGGGGTGCTGCCCCCGGTCCTGCACAGGACAGGGCTGATGGGGGGGGGGGTTGGGGCGCCGCCCCCGGCCGCGCACAGCGCAGGGCCAATTAGGGGGTTGGGGTGCCACCCCCGGTCCCGCACAAGGCAGGGCCGATCGGGGGTTGGGGGGCCGCCCCCAGTCTGGCACAGGGCAGGGCCTATCTGGGGATTGGGGCTCTGCCCCGGGTCGCACACAGGACACCCAGGTGGGCCGGCAGATTGCTGCTGCCCCGCCCAGCCACCCCGGGCCGGTCACACACGGACCCCCAGCCCCGTCCCCCTGCCCAGGATCACAGATAGCAGGCCCGGATGGTGGTGGCAGGGCAGGCAGGATGGCACTGTTCCACCCTGCCTGCAGTATGCAAATTAGCTGCCATCTTTGTTGGCAGTTAATTTTCATATCACGGTAATTAGCCAATGGGAGGTGTAGCAAATGTTCTGTCAATTACCTAGGATGATCAGATGATGACAAACATAGAAAACTATGTCCTAAACTATTGTTTTCACAGGATTAGTTGGCTCCTAATTTTGTCACCTATCTGTCAGTTTTCTGATTTTCTGATATTCTGTAGGTAACCTATAATATAAAAAGAAAAGGAAAGCGGATAAGTGCCAGTATTTATGGATTGACTGGCATGCACTTTGGTGTTTCTAAATGTGTGTTTCTCCTCACCATGGTTATGGAGGGTCACAGCACAGGGGGACTTGTTCTCCAAATTTGATAACTATGCTCAGTTTTTCCAAATTTGTTTCATAAACCCAGCAAGTCAGGAATCACACTGTAGTAAACAAATCAGTTTGTAAGTTGCATGATTAATTGAAATGAAACTTCCAAAATAATGTTTTGATTCCATTATGTTCTTTCAGTAAAAGAATGCAGTAGAGTACAAATAAATATGACAATGCCTTATGTAGCAAATCTTCTCTCAGTCTCAGAAAAAGCATGAAGCTTTGAGGGGAAGCTGCCATGGGGAGGGTCCCTTCCTTTCCTTCCCTGAGAAACTGGACTCAGAATCTCCTCACTTCAAAATAGAGATTAGAGGACACCTTCAATGGGTGTGTGCCTTGTTCCCCCCTCCCTCAGGCAGGTTCTGATAAGCCCAACTGGGACCCCTTGACCTCTCTTTGGAGTCCCCAGTCCACTCCCTGCGCCCACAGCCAGTTGTGTACAGCATCTCCAAACCTTGAGTTGTCACTGGAATCAGCTGTTGTGTTGTTGTTGTTTTTTTGGGGGGGATCCTTTCATTCCCACCTTTGCTGTAACACACAGGCCCCAGATCACAGTGGGGATAAGCTGAACCACAGAGTTTAATGCCAGGAGCTTACTCATTGTCACATGGGTTCTGCTTCCTTATGGGCTCACCTGGACCAGACGGGGGACTAGGGCAGTGCTGGGATTCATGAAATTCAGATACTATGGAGTGTTCGGGTTCTGTAATGAGTGACATCTCAGAGGTGTGCTCTGTGTCTGTCTGTGTTTCTAACTGTGTGTCCCGCCGGAGATGAGAGCAGAAATAGGAGAAGAGAGTAGCTTGTCTCCTTCCCAGTGGAGGTGGGCACGCACTGCATCTCACAGCCCACCCTGCAGTGAGCCGAGGAGCTGACAACTAGGATGAGCCCATCAGAGAATAAATCCCCTTTTCTGAGGATTCTGCCCCATTTTCAATCAGGAACAAAAGAGAAAGCTCTGCAGCTCCCACTGAAGCTTCCAGAAAGCAAGACACTGCCCGACTTTCAGGGGCTTTTCTCTTCTGAGGTCCTTGAGTCCAAATGTGGATGCTAAATAGGTTGCCTTGTTTTATTTTATCATCAATTCCTCCTAGATGGGTTGTAGCTCTAGGTTTTTATTGACTATCACTCTGTTATTTTCATGCATAGGTGAGGAAATTGACTTCTCTAAGCACATGCTAATTATTTTTCTGCTATGGGGATAGTTTCAGGAAAAGTTCATACTAACTTAGTTGAACATGTTGTTCACAGCTAATGTAAGTATATGTAGAAGTTGATTAGTTTCATTTTATACAGTGTAGAAGTAGCTTCATGAAAGTGATAACCTGTGAACATTGATGCTGGATAAAAGAAGAATTCTCTGTGTGATGGATTTACATTAAATATATGGAATATTTTCCTTAAGCCAAAGAAGATTGCACTGGGATATATTATGGAGTAATTTTACATTTCAGTGAAAGTGATAATAGTTCATTTCATATGTTTATATCTTATTAATAAAACCACAATATATAACCTATGCTGCCCATACACATTTCATCCATTATCCATAACTTGGAGAACAGAGCCAGGCACACACACAAAATAAAAACTCAGTACTTTTAAATGTTAGACTTTCCCAACCCTGGCAGTGAATGAATGAATGAATGAGTGTGTGTGTGTGTGTGTGTGTGTGTGTGTGTGTGTGTGTGTGTGGTGGGAGGAAGAGGAGTCGAGGTTGTGGGGGAAGTGCAGAAAAGGGTAGGAGTTGCTACCTAAAGGATAAGCCCTTCAATTTTTAATAGAATTGACATAGTTTGGGGCTCTTTTTAAGCCCTAATAATCTCTTCAACTGATTGCACACTTTCTCAGTAAAGACATCAAAAGATCAGAAGCCAAAACCTGCTTAACTGATCCTTCAACAAATTATTCACAAGATCACATTGTTTTTTACATTGTTATGATCAAAACTTTGCAATGTTGGCTTTCCAACTTCATGTCCAATAAGAGGAATCATTGCCAGGGACTGCCATGAACCATGAAGAAGCCATGCATGTCAGATCCATGCAGTCATAGTTTATCTAAGGAATTGTTAAAGATTGACAATAATTGATCCTAGTTATTGAATGTTCTCTGTGTAGTGGGATTATGCTGGATGTATAACATAATCTTTCCAACAACTTCATGAAATAGGTACTATCACTTTTCTCCTTTTAAAAAATAGAAAAGTTAGTCTTGGAAAAGTTAAAAAATGTACTCAAAGTCATAGAAGTAGTAAATGCATATTTTCCCTCTAAATCCATATTCTTTAAATGTTACTCCATAATGCCTTTATGTATATTTGATTTCAGAGAAGAAGGGAGAGGGAAAGAGATAGAAACATCAATGATGAGAGAAAATCATTGATTGGCTGCCTCCTGCATGCCTCCCCAAGAGGGATGGAGTTTGAAACTTGGGCGTGTACCCCAACTGAGAATCAAACTGTGACCTCCTGGTTCAACCACTGAGCCACACTGGCTGGGCTTTTTTTTTTTTTTTTTTTTTTACCAAACCTGGCTCAAAGAAGAATGTGGAGAGTTCATCAATTTTTTTCAGACTTAATCAAATTGATATCTAGTCCATCAACACATATTTATTATATTGATTGAACACTATGTATCTAGAGTACTATGTTCTAGACACAATGCATTGTCAAATATATGATATTTTATCACTTACTGGATCTAAAATATTTCTTCAATCTAAGCATATATTTTCAAACAAGTTATGATTAAATTAATTCTGAAATACAATGAGATAGCAGTTACTGGTCATTATGGTATCAAGAGATAATATTTCAATATTTCAGATAAGTGGGTTGGCAAATATTATTGCTATTATGAATTAGTAGATAATATTGTCCAAGGTTGTATGTAAGACAGATAACCTGAATGCAAACTTCCCATGTAATCAAAATACTTATAGAAACCACTCAAATATTGAAACTGTTGACAAGTCTCTGGAATTTCTGTGGGGAAAATTTGGGGAAGTAGAAAAGAGAGATTTTGTGAATGGGGAATTGCAGAAGAGTAATAAGGAAATTTTGAAATGAAGAGAATATATCAGAAAGGGGACCAGAGAAGAAAAGAGATCCAGATAAGGGAAATGACATAGTGAGGGGGGGACACAGTCATCAAGAGAAACAAAATTCAGAATAAGGAAAGTTACCGAGGATAAAGAGGGATATTACATAATGATAAGCATCAATTCCCCCCAAAAAAGACTGAACAATTCTTAACATCTATATTCCAAACAACAGAGCAAAAATATACATGAGGCAAAAAGTTATAGACCTGAAAGGAGAACTAGATAATCCACTATTATATAGATAGAGACTTTGGCATGCTGCTATCAGAATTTGATAGATCTAGCAGGCAGGAAATCAGTAGGATATATTTGAATTCAACAACACCATCCATCAAGTGGATAGAATGGACTTGTATAGACTACTTCAACCAACAACAGCAATATGCACATGCTTCTCAAAACTCACATGGAACATTGATCAACATAAACCACATTCTGGGTCATAAAACACACTCAAGCAAATTTAAAATAATAGAACCCATACAGTGCCTGCTCTTAGAGCACAATGAAATTAGAGTGGAAATCAATACCAGAGAGATAGCTGAAAAATCCCAAAGTGTTTGGAAATTAAACACAATTCTTCGAAATAGCATGTGAATCAAAGAAGAAATCTCAAGAGAAATTTAAAAATATTTTGAACTAAAGAGAGAGGAGAGTTCTACTGAGCATATTAAAACAAATATTCCCCATTACCAGTAAACCAGTACTTCAGTTGAGCTGAGGGTTTAAAAACAGCTTCCATTTTAGGAATGCTGCCTGACTCATGCCCACAGCATTAGGAAAGAGTTTATCAGTTCATGAAATCCTAAATTTTACTTCTCAAAACACAGACTCCATCTACTACTGACAGGTTTGTTCATGTGTAAATAAATTATTTCAATCTTAGATATTTACTTTGAAACCATAGAGAGACCAGAGAATTTATTAGTCATCAAACAATTTGCCAATTTGTAAATTGCTAACTTGTACCTACATGTAGTATATATCATTTGTAGCATAAAACAGTGTATGCATGTTATATTTGAAACTGGAATAATATATGTAATATTTTTTAAGTCTCTCATTTCTACTAGTCCTTTGACAAATTTCATTCATTTGATTTCAGGTTAAGATGCTTTTAATATCATATAGAATGAAATAAAATATGGGGGAAAAGAAAGAAAATAGAAGTGTCTATCAATATTAATGTGTAAGCCCTGGCCGGTGCGACTCTGTGGTTAGAGAGTTGGCCTGTGCACCGAAAGGCATTCAAAGGCATATGCCTAGGTTGCAGGGTTGCTCCCTGCCCCCAATAGAAGCATATGTGTGTGTGTGTGTGGGAGGTGGGGGGCAACCAGTCCATGTGTCTCTCTCACATTAACTTTCTCTCTCTCTCTCTCTCTCTCTCTCTCTCTCTCTCTCTCTCTCTCTCTCTCTTCTCTCTCTCTCTCTCTCTCCCTCTCTCTCTCTCTCCCTCTCTCCCTCTCTCCCTCTCTCCTCCCTCCCTTCCACTGTCTCTGAAAAGCAGTGGAAAAAATATCCTCATGTGAGGATTAACAACAACAACAAAAAAAGATTAATGCCTAAATGTTTTGGAGATTATACAGTTATTTTTAAAACTTCAGACAGTCTGTTCTCTTTTGCCTGGGAAAAAATGTCCTTAATTGGGTATAATTATAGAAGGCAAGATTTAAGCAAGCCAGAAACTCCAGAGCCAGTCCAAGGATGGTCTAAAAATTCAATATTTAGGCATTCATTTGTTCATGCATATTCATTTATTTGTTCACTAAATAAACATTTGCTAAATGCCAGAATTACCAAAAAAAAAAAAAAAAAAAAAAAGGAGGGGCACACAAAGAGTGCATTACTATCCTGTAAAAGGAACTGGACTTTGAGTCCATATAGCAATGATCCTTAAAGCATCTTAGTGTGCTCATTGGACCCTCCTCTCTCTTTAGGTTTCACAGAGTCATACTTTGAAGTAATGTTTCTTTTTCCTTTATGTGGTCATTTTAGGAGTTATAAAAGCAACACAGGAGGACTTAATGAAGAGATTAAGCTTTTTATAAGATGTGGACTGAAATGCATTTTCACAACTAAATATTTTCATGTGCTTTGTAGGTTTTCTAACTAAATTTAAAAGGTTATCCTAGCACAATAAATTTTTATATAATCCTGAGAAAAATAATTCTTGTCATGAGTTAGGAGTTCATACTATAGTAGTTAGATTCATTTGATTTTTGGTGATATAATGATTTATTGATAGCGTTACAAAAAAGACAATCGTTGCTTCTGAGAAGGATTGAGTAAGGATGTCCTTCAGTATCCCAGTTAGCTACTTGGACAAGATTTTTGGGGGTTGTATTTCAATTATGTTATCTCTGCCCAGGGCCTGACCTTCACTTTGTAAACCCAGCTTTGGAACTGTTGTTCAATGTACACATTTCTCAGCTGTATCAAAATATTCAAGCTCAAAAAAGAACCTAATAACCTTAAATGGAATTATCTGTTATAACAGATTGGCAAGAACTTTGCTGATCAGCACATTCCCTCTTTATCAAAATAGCTGCACTGGAAGGCAAATGGATACCTCATGATAGATTGGTGAGCATGGGATCAGAGCAGAAGAGGATTAATTGGAACTCTCACCAGCTAGGGTTATTGATCACTGATCCCTGAAGCCTTCTGAACCATAGATACAGGCCTGCCAAGAGGACAGCACTTCCAGCCCTTAGACTAGACTCCCCTGGGTGGTGTGAGGAGGTGCTGGCAAACACTGACACTTAAGGATCACCTCTTCTTTATTCCTCAGCCTTTCACCAGACAAGGACCCCACACAACTGTTACATCTGGGCTCCAAGAATCAGACAGGTTCTCTTCCCTGATTCTGTGAGATTGCATCCGAGCACCTGGAACAGACCTGATCAGGTGCACTGAGAACTCCCCAGGTACATGTTTATTCAGGTTGTCTTGTTCCATCCTCCAGTTCTTCTCATCCATGCTTGAGTGGATTTTACAAGTTTTACTTCTCAAAAAGAAGTGTTATTTCTCTTATTTCCAAGTTCCTCAGGGAGTTTCTCATTGTTGTCTCCATTGATATCAATGACAGCTGGACCCAGGGTCTTATCAACAGTAGCATCTTTCCTTACATTAATCTGGAGAAAGTTTTTCTTCAGAGGCAGGCAGACAAAACTTCAACAGTTCACCCACTGGTTATTTTTGCCGAGCAAAGGCACTAACAAAATGTTTTCAGTAGAAAAGATGCTGGATTTCTACTGGTTTATTGAGGAGGCTGCTATCCAGGACTTAAGGACAAGTCAGCAATTATTTGGTACACTAGGGGCCCGGTGCACGAAATTTGTGCATGTTGGGAGGGGGCGGTCCCTTAGCCCAGCTGCACCCTCTCTAATCCAGGACCCCTCGAGGGATGTCCTAAACCAGCAGTAGGATATCCCTCTCATAATCTGGTACCGCTGGCTCCTAACTGCTTGCCTGTCTGCCTGCCTGCCTGATCGCCTCTAACCACCTCTGCCTTCCAGCCTGATAGCCCCCTAACTGCTCCCCTGATGGCCTGATTGGCCCTTAACTGCCCTCCCCTGCTGGCCTGATAGCCCTAACTGCCCTCGCCTGCCAACCTGATTGGCCCCTAACTGCCCTCCCTGCCAGCCTGATCACCCCCTAAATGCTCCCCTGCCGGCCTGATTGTCCCTAACTGCCTCTGCCTCAGCCCCTGCCACCGTGGCTTTGTCCAGAAGGACATCCAGAAGATGTCCAGAAGGTGTCCGGTCTAATTAGCATATTACTTTTTTATTAGTATAGATCACCAATTCACAGAAATATCAAATACCTGACTGCCACTGTATTGCTATAGCAATCTGTAAAATGACACATTCATTAAATTATCTCTTTTCCAAAAATTTTTAAATTAGCTATCAGTATAGTATTTAGAAATTCTTTTGTTGTTGAAGTAAGGCAGAGTGAATTTATTAATGGTCATTTCCTATGTGTCTGAATTTCACACATGGTACATGATACAAGTGCTAAGCCATTACACAAATAGTAGGTCTTCCAACACACTGCTATTCAAGTATGGTCTTTCCTCCTTATTATAGTACCTAAATTTGCTCTTTTAATAGGAGTAGATATGGGATGGGTTACAAATAGTAATTGAAATGTTTTCATGCATATTTACACACACTGAGCCCTCAAATCAATGCATGAATGCCTGGCTCCATACTCACTTACACCCCTGCACACAAAGTCTAGACTCATGATACATGAACACTGGACAGTCCCCCAAATTCAGTTCCTACAAATATTATGGGTTGTTATTCAAAACAATTTTTTGATAAATTAGTAACCATGAATTAATCAGTAGATAATTGCCAAACGGCCAACTGTTGGTTTGTAAAATAGAGTCATTAGAGCCCACATGTAGTACATCCATTGATTCTTTCTTAGCAATCTGAACAATCACATTGTCAGAAAAGTTGCTTTTTATCTTTTTGCTCCTTCTATTATATAAACCACGCTGAAGTGCAAAGGTTGATTTCGGTTACTGAAAGTTGATACTTCTTTTGAGAAAGTAGAATTACATCTCTTTTCTAGGACTACTCTAATCCTCATATTTGGGGTTCTTATATTACTGATTACTTCCACACTCCAGAAATTCTCTGCATCACTTTGACATGTGCAGTTCTAAGATGATCCCTATTTCACCATTATTTTATTTCCTCTTTTGGGTGGACATTCTTTCTTTCCATCACAAATGTCAAAAGTTATAGGTAACCTTTCATTATAGAAAGGGATTGTGTCACCCTCAGGATGAGGCTCACATGGATCAAGGCTGGGAAGGAGCCACATGCCCAGGAAGTCACCACCAGGGCGATGCAAACTCTGTAGCTCACAATGAGCGAATACCAAGGGGGTATATGACACCAAGGTTATCCTTTAATCAGGAAGAACACTGGAACTCATACATCACCAAAACCTTGGCATTCACAGCCTCCAGATGTTCCCATCAGCAGCACAGAAGGCCACTCAGCCTTGGATGGAGCAGCCTTGATAATAGTTCAAGCTGCTACCCAGGCTCAGTGACTCCTTTGTGAGTCAGTTGGCAAAGGTCTCTCCCTTTGAACCTGTTTTTAGCCCTTCCACCAAGAAAGCATGGGGGACCTTCCTAAGGCAAAGGAATTCAGATTTTGTTTTTGACATCCAACATTTTATAATCTTAAACCTGGAATTTATACATTTCTCTGTGTATAATCTCTCCACAAGGGGAAGGATGAGAATTGGTTTATCTTTTCATCCGCATCGCCTTAACATTCCTAACACATAGTGAGTGCTCACCAAACACTTGGTAAATAAAGGACCCTTAAATTATCTGTTAGCCTCCTTTCTGAATTTCCAGGCTTGAGCTATATTCTGATTTTTAACCTTTTAAAAAAATTTATTTCTGTTGTTAACAGTATTACATATGTCCCCCATTTCCCCCCCTTTACCCTTTCCACTTAGCTCTGCCCCACCCCAGGCCTTCACTGCATTATTGTCTGTGTCTATTGGCTATGCTTATTATGCATATAAATTTTTTTGTTAATCTGATCCCACTCCTCTTACTCCTTTACCCTCTGAGATCTGTCAATCTGTTTCATACCTCTGGACCTATTTTGTTCATCAGTTTATTTTGTTCATTAGATTCCACATATAAATGAGATCATGCGATGCTTGTCTTTCTCAGAATGGTTTATTTCACTTAGCTTAATAATCTCCAGGTCCATCCATTCTGTCTCAAAGGGTAAGAGATCTTTCTTTTTTATAGCTGAATAGTATTCCATTGCATAAATGTGCCATAGTTTTTTTATCCACTCCTCTACTAATGGCACTTGGGTTGTTACCAGATATTAGCTATTGTAAATAATGCCAGTATGAGCATAGGGGTGCATATATTCTTTTTGATTGATGTTTCAGGCTTCTTTGGATATATTCCCAGAAGTGGGATTGATGGGTCAAATGAAAGTTCCATTTTTAATTTTTTGAGGAAACTCCATATTGTTTTCCACAGTGGCTGCACCAGTCTGCATTCCCACCAGCAGTGTACTAGGGTTCCCTTTTCCCCACATACTCACCAGCACTTTTCACCAATACATCTCCTAGGGCAGGAGAAGCAAAGGAAAACAATAAACAAATTGGAATATATCAAACTAAAAAGCTTCTACCCAGCAAAAGAAACCATACCCAAAATGAAAAGGGAACCCACTCTACGGGAGAACATATTTGCCAATGATACAAAATATATAAAAAACTCATATAACTCAACAAAAGGAAGACAAATAATCCAATTTTAAAAATGGGCAAAGGACCTGAAGAGATATTTCTGCAAAGAGGACACACAGATGGCCAAGGGACTTATGGAATAATACTCAAGGGACTTATGGAAGAATGTATCATCAGAGATACAATAAGATATATCAGCTCACACCTCCAAAAATGGCTACTATCAATAAATCAACAAACAACAAGTGATTTTTTAAACCTTCTTTAAATCTCTCTAATTGTGAGTTATACCAGAACTTCCATTGTAGCTGATAATGACTGGGCACTTTCTATGTGGTAGACCCTATGTAAAATGCTTTAATATAATCTTCACATCAAGTCTGTGGGATGGGAACTATTACTATCCTTATTTAATGACAAAGAAAATGAACTTTAGAGAAGTTAATTAACTTGCCCAATGTCACAGAATTATTCACTGATAGAAACATAATTCAAATCAGGTAGTCTTGTTTTAAATGAACTCTGAACCACTCTATTATAGAAGATCTACTGATATTCATAACCTGAATGGCTGGCATCAGGACTTCATAATATATACTCCATAAATTCTGAGTGCATATACAAATAGTCATTGGGGTCAAATTTCTGCCCATAATTTCATGGGCCTGGGCATGTGTTCACCATCATGTTTTAAATTAGATATCTTTTTACCCATTAGATTTATCCAATTCTTGCTTTTAGTATATTCTTACATGATGGATATTAATGATCAAGAATATGTTTTTGCTCTATGATCACAGAGAAGAAAGGAAACAAATTAGGGTAGAAATATAGCACTTAGTATTTTAAGAATATTCTGGGGAGGTTTATTCACTTCTATCATAGAGAACAGTGGTTATTGGCCTCTCAGGGGCATGTGCCAAATTGCTAAGCCTATGCCTCTGGAAGGCCAGAGTGGTCTGCTGTCCGGTGGGAAGCCATGCTAGGGTGTTGCCCTTGAAAACTCTGGCAAGAGGGTGGAGACAATTATGGACAGTAACCATGGGAAATGATAGGGATGGAACTCTGTATGTGGTAGCTGGTTCACTTGCCACCTGAAATTGGCACCTGAAGCATCTTTGGCATGTAGACCAGGGATTGCCAACCACTAACCTATAAGATTGTTATTTACTCTTTGCTGTGAGTGTAGGATATCATTGCTAAATATGGGTTGTTGACACAGAAACAAAAGGAGAAGGAATGCCATCCCACTGAGTGAAAACATGATTGTTTTCCCAGCCAGCAGGGAAGTGTCTTATACTCCTTTCTTTCTTGACCAGCTTTGAATAGCACTGTTTCATTTTGATCTATTTGTAACCTGAGTTTCTCTGTTTGTTTGCTTTTGATTTTTGACGTCATGTTGGGCCAAAAGGAAAACTGGATCCTTGGCCACAGTATGATTTAGTCAACGGAGTGTTGGCTCGGAGTCCAGATGTCTGGGTTCTCATCCCAGTTCTCCCACTAATTCACTGTGTGACCTTAGAAAAATTGCTTAACTGCTCTGGCCTTTAGTTTCCTCATCTATAACATGAAAATTTGAACTAGACAATCTTTAAGATTATTTCTTATTTTCTAATTTTCTGTCTCTCTCTTGGTTTCCTGAATTTTCATTGGCATTTGCCTTTTCACTTTTTCAAAGGAATATGGAATAAGTTAGAAATGTTCCAGCACCTGGAATAAAACTTAAATGCCTAATTCCATGCCTGTATTGCCCACATTGTAAAAAATAATTTTAATATCAACTATTTATTGAATGATTATTAAGTGTCAAGCATTGTGCTGAGATACCTGTATTATTATCTTGTTTGAGTTTCATAACCCTTCTATGAGGTTAGTCCTTTTATTGTACTCATTTAAAAAACCAAAAAGGAAACAGAGGCATGGAGATAGTAAAACTTTCCTATGATGACAAGCACAAGTGTGTGACACAACCTGGGCTCTAGTCCAGGTCAGCCTGACTCCAAAGACCACACCCATAACCACTAAGCACACTGCAGCTTTTCTGGCTATAGTTAAGCAAGACTCAAGAAGGTCAACTGGAATATTCTGAAAATCCATTTTAAGGAAAAGATAAAAAATATAGTCAACAATTTTCATTATACAGGGGTGGGCAAAAGTAGGTTTACAGTTATTCATATGGGAAAAGACATGAGGTTATGTTATTACAGTAGCTTTAATTACTCAAGAGACTGTCACAATGGCATAGTGCACTGAGGTACAATCCTGTAAGTACTTGAATTGCTGGCCTTCAATATTCACACATTCTCATAGTCTTTAAAAATCAATAAATAAGCCTGGATTTCAGTGACCTGCCTGGGTCAGCCCACTGCCTCCTGAGGTGGTTGAACTCAGACCTGCTTCTGCCCGCTTCTGTGTATGTGTGTATAGCAATATATAAAACAGGTTTTTATTGGGCAAAAATTACCTAGATATTAGTAGAGACAAATGAACCATCCACAGTAAAACAAGTGAAAACCACTAAAGAATATGAGAGATATAAGGCCCTCTGGTAATTAGAGAAATAAATTTTAAAGCATAAGATACCATTTTTTGCCCAGGTGAACAAAAATAAAAAGATGGATACTTGCTAGTGTTGCTGAGCATGTGGGCAAATGGATATTTCCTTGTAGTCTTGTTGGAAATATAAGTTAATTTGGTGGTTATTTGGGAATATACTTTTAAAAGTAAAATTTGTAAACTTTCTGATGTAGCAATTCTAATTATAGGAACATAGCCTACAGACATATTCACATGTATATGGGCAAATATATATATACAAATGTATTTTAAATTGCAGCATTATTTGTAATAGCAATGTCATAAATTACCCAATATCCTTCAATAGTTGGGTTGTTAAAAAACACACACACACACACACACATTATCTATATATATAAAAGCCTAAGTGACCGTTTGACCATTTGACTGTTTGACCAGTAGCTATGATGCACACTGGCCACCAGGGAGCAGGTGCTCCAACTGGTAGGTGAGCTTGCTGCTGGGGTCCAGCCCATTGGGACTGGGCAAGATGGGCCAGCACACCCTGGATGAATCCATGCACCAGGCCAGTTTGGGCCCGATCCCCGCAGGACAGGCTGAGGGACCCCACGGGTACATGATTGGGGTGGGGAGGGACCGCAGGAGGGCTCCAGGGTGTGTCTAGCTCATCTCGCCCAGCCTCGATCGGGCTGATCAGGGTCAATTGGGGCTGTCTCGCCCAGTCCCCATCAGGGCCAGTCAGGGCAGGCTGGCCGGGGAAGGACCCCACCGGTGCACCGGGCCTCTAGTAAATCTATAATATGGAATATATGCAACTATTAATAAAGTCAAGTTTTATTTCTATAATATCCAGAGAAGATTCTCATAAAATAAGTGCATATTGATATTGTACTTTATCATCCATTCAATTTTGTATGAAGTATAATCCAAATAAAGTTTCAAGACAGTAGGCCCCACTACAGTAGAGACATTCTGGATCGCTACTGCTCCCCAGATCACTTCCTGAGGGACCCAGCTGGTATCAACCATGAACCATCAAATCTCTAGATGGTGGGGAATCTATAGACCTGCTTTCAGGTATGCCATGATCAGTTGTATCCTTGTTTTGCTTCCCCATGTATAAAATGTTGGTAATACCACTCACCCTACCTGTTTGTTGTGAGCTTCAAAAAAATGTAATATACATGTCACCACGTTTTAAGTTGAAATGTAGTACTGAACATGACTCTTAGTCCTACAGCATAGATATTCATCTGTTCTCTTCCCTCATCTTCATCTTTTCTCCTCCCCCACTTCCTCTATGTGTTATGTACCTGACCCCTTGTAAACAAGATAGTGTGCTCTCTCGAGCTGAAATCTACTACAGTTCAGTTCTAGGGAAGATGTCAGGGGAGAGCTAGAGAAGAGTGTCTGAACAAAAGACAAAACTGGTCAAAAGGTTTTGTTTTGGGGTAACCAACGTAGACAGGTATGTGATCCTTTCTTCCCAAAAAGTAGGTTGTGATGGAGATGGGACAGGTGATACTTTAAGAAGGTGGGAGAATGGAAAGGCTATATTTCCACCTACCCCAAATGATATCCCCATGGTGACTTGTTGAACTGGAAGAGCAGAAGTAATGACTGAAGCTGGTAGAGTCAGAAAACTAAGTGATTAATTCTTCTGGGCTATTCCATCTTTCTTTATCAGATACAGTGGCATAAAATATTAGTGTGTGTGCAGTGGGCATCTTTTTGTGGACTGTAGCAAAGCTACTGGTTGAGTAATATGAGCTTTTGTAAAGCCAGTGCCTATTCAGTATGATTTTGAAGGCACCCTAGGCTTACAATGATGTCTCCTTCCTACTGTCAGATGCTTAGAATTTCTTTAGCAAGACAACCTTCTGTTTCACAATCAGAGATAAACTTAACATGCAGATGCACATATTTATGGTAGGTTGTAAGTAGCAGGTACTAGGGGACCTGTTTTGATAAGTGTTAGAGCCCTAGATACCTAAGGAGGGTGGGGAGTAAGGGAGGCTGAGACGCCCCCTGCCAGCATCACCTATTTTCATCCTTACCTCTTCTGAAACCTGTGGCCATCCAGATTTTTAGCTTCCATTTAAGTCTCTGAAATTGCTAGGAGGCTTAAGAAAATGGCAGAAACAAATCAAATATACACTTAGTTCACCCAATAGGAGCTGATTAAATAAACAGCAATATTTCCATGCTGGTGCAATGGAATGCCATGCAATTATCAACATACACACACAAAAATCTGATATAGTCATTCTCCATATATTATATAGAAAACCCTTCAAGATACATTGAGTAGCTAGGAGAAAGAGTATTGACTAAGTGACCAAGCCTTGTGAAAAATTTGAATTCACATAATCAAATTTATAACAAGGAAGTTATAAAAACAGAACAGTAACTACACTGATATATCATATTTCTGCTGTCAGATTGGCAAAGATTAAAAAGTTTCAAAAACACAATTAGTGAGAGCATGGGATGCAATACATTGCTTTAATTTGGTATAAATGACCTCCACGGACAACAGTTTGTCAGTGTCTCCCACAATTACAAATGCACACACCATTTGACCCAGCAACTCTACTTCCAGGAATATATCCTACTGGGAGGCTGGCATGTATGCAAAGCAACAGAGGTAAAGGTTATTCATCCAAGCATTGCTTGTACTGCTAACCTATTGGAAACCTCAATAGGAAACTGGTTAACCAAGTTATGGTCCATCCATTCAAAGGAATACTGTATCCCTGAAAAATAAGCAAAGAAGCTTTTCTGTACTGACATTATGGAACAATATTCAATATATTTTTAAGTGAAAAATGCAAATTTCAAATTATATTATGGCCTATTGTTGATGTGATGTGTTTCCTATAAGCAGAGAACAATTTTGGAAGCATTTCACAAACAACTTGTAATATTGGAGTATCCAGGAAAGAGAGCTGGATAGCTGGGTCATGTGTGAAAGGAAAAATGCACACTTTTGTCCTTTTAAATTTTGAAACATATCCACGTATAAATTTTTAAAAATATGATCTTTGAAACAGTTAAAACATATTTTTTAAAATTCTGCAAAATTTCCAGTAACCTTAAACTCTAAGAAAGCTTGAGACTGTTCAGAGGGCAGCCTATTCAAGTTCCAAACCTTCACCGGGGGAGAAATTCCACATTTGATGGAAGATTGGGCATTTCCCCTCCACTGGAGGATAGAGTTTTCAATACAGAGTTGTCAACATACAAAGGTGGGCAAAAGTGGGCTTACAGCTGTTCATATGGAAAAAGACATGTAGGTTATGTTTTACTGTAGCTTTATTAACTCAAAAGGATGTCACAATGACACAGTGCACTGAGGTACAATCCTGTAAGTGCTTGAATTGCTGGCCTTCATTATTCACACATTCTCATAGTCATTGAAAATCAATAAACGAACCTGGATTTCAGTGACCTGCCTGGGTAAGCTCACTGCCTCCTGAGGTGGTTGAACTCAGACCTACTTCTACCCATGTGTGTGTGTGTGTGTGTGTGCGTGTGTGTGTGTAATAGTAATATATAAACTAGGTTTTTATTGGGCAAAAGTTAGAGACAAATGAACCATGCACAATAAAACAAGTGAAAACCACTGAAGACTATGAGAGATGTGCAGTAATTAGAGAAATGAATTTTAAAACGTAAGATACCATTTTATTTTGCCCAGATGGACAAAACGAAAAAGATGGATACTTGCTAGTGTTGCTAAGCATGTGAGCAAATGGATATTTCCTCGTAGTCTTGTTGGAAATATAAGTTAATTTAATTGTAAGCGAAACATTTTCTCGGGAATATTTTCTAGGAAATGGTTCTGTATGTTTCGGGCAGCTATGATTTCTTCTCTGTAATGTACCCCATTACAGTGCTTTAGCTCATAAAGGTGAAAGCACCTCCTTTACTCAGCTCCTCTGGAGGAGACAGAAAAGAATCATGACATCCAGTGTTTCTTCCTTTATTTCCCTATATTTCCACTGGGGACTTAGAATTACTTTGCTCCATTCAAAGAGAACCAGATCCCTTTGGATGTGGTTAAAACTCAAACCTGAAAACACACAGCTTATCAGTGGTTCTCAACCTTCCTAATGCCGCGACCCTTTAATACAGCTCCTCATGTTGTGGTGACCCCCAACCATAAAATTATTTCGTTGCTACTTCATAACTGTAATTTTGCTACTGTTATGAATCGTAATGTAAATATCTGATATGCAGGATGTATTTTCATTGTTCATGACCCACAGGTTGAGAACCGCTGTAAATGAAACAAGTCTGAGATGGGAGAGTATTGGATCCTAAGTGTGGGTGATTATTCTGAAAAGAAGAAAGCTGCCTTCGACTGGGAGCTACTAGTTCCGCCAGGAGAGATTTCAAAGGTTTGAGAAACCATTTGTTACTTACAAATTGTGTGTCACAAGAATTATTTAGCGCTAAAAATGCATTTCAAAATTGATTTTTAAAGGACAACTGTTATTTTCAGAACAGAAAGGCTGTGAGAGCAAAACCATTTATTTCCACAAGATGGTGCTATAACTTCTGCCAAGCAGGAAACTTACTTTTCCCTCAGGAGCCAGAAATCCAAGATATACTTCTGATAGTGGATCAAATCTGTGTGTACTTTGGTGAACCCATCAAAGAAGCATGTTGGGCAAAAGTGTTCTGGTGGAGGTTGATTTGGGCCAATAGGGGGAAGGTTGTTCTAGGTAATAATGTGGTGCCTTCCACCACCTCCACACATACCCAAGTTGATGTCTCAAGGCTCCATGGTCACCATTCAGCCCACTCCTTTTCCAAAATGCTGCTCTTACCACTGTCAGACATATGTGTGTCAGGCATGGAACCTGGATGCTAAGGTGTGGCATAGAGCATCAACTATAATGGAAACGCATCTCCCACACCCACCCACACTTTCCACCTGGGGGCAGCTCAGGATTCAACCCTTCAATAAAGCCTTTCTTTCCACTCTGGCCCACATTAATAATACTTTCCTTTGGATTTCCCTGGCACTTTTATTTTTACCTCTCTTTAGGCTTATCAGGGATTCCTTTAGGACAGTATTTTACCATTTCCATCTACATTTTCCAAGTTGTTTTGGGACAGAGTCAGAATTGCCTTTGTATAACCTACAACAAGGAGCATCCTACCTTGAATTTATGCATATTAATGATATCACAAATGCAGGCAATCTAAAGTAAATGCTCAACAAACTTAGTTGGTAGCCTAAGTAGGAGGATTCTAACCATATTTGGCCACTACCTAGGAGTGAGGAGTATGATCTTTTAAGTCACATCCTCTCTGGAGTTGTTTGATCATCTCTAAAAGGGTAGGATTGAACTGTCCTCCTAACTCTCCTTTTCTTTTTAATGTTTGCTTCTATGACTTTAATGTCTTCAGTATCCCTGTCTTGAGGGAGCCATGGAGGCAAGAATATGTGTATCATAATGGAAACAGAAAGATGTTTCTACTGATGTGAATGACATCTTCATCCCTATTCATCTTTATTTTTATCTCCATTTTTGTGTCTTTCATTCTTTGGCAATCAAAACTGTGACACAGCAATCAAAACTGGCCACTTCCTCTATCTTTTGTCGCTAGGACCTCTCTGCTCCTTCAGGGAGATGAGGACAAGCAGAAGCCCAGAGGCACAGTGACAATAAGGTCCACTGGGCCCACTATTAGGAGTAGGACAGGAAATCTGCTGTGCAGCTATAGGAGTTGTGGCTGCAATTGGAAGAAGGGATAATATGGATGAAAGTGAGAAAGGGGTACTTGTTCCTAAGGACAATCACTGGGGTCTGTGATTGCTGGAACAAGACACTTCCAGAAACAGACATCAAGTACTAAAATTAGGGATAAAGCCAGTAACTTTCTATTGAAGGGAAAAACAGTGTTTGGACAATTATGAAAGAACCAAGATCATTTCTGCGTTCAAAATAATCAAACCTGGGGAGAGTGTAGTCAAGGCAGCCTCATGAAGAAGCTTGTAGGCCATGCATGCTACTGAGATTGGACTTTATACTTCCAGAGATGCGGCTCCTCTAAAGGATTTCCCCCCATTTCATCGAGGTATAATTGACAAAAATTGTATATATGTAAGGTATACAACTTGATATTTTGATATTCATATATGTTGTGAAATGATTCCAATTGAGCTAATTAACATACCCATCATCTTACATAGTTACTATTTTTTTCTTTTTCTTCTCTGCCATGTCTTCACCCATCTCGGGTTAAGCCCACACTATTTGCTCTTCCCTGAACAGAATGTGTCCCATTTGCAAGGTTGGTATCATCCTCTCCCCAAGCAACAGAGTACTTTTTTAAGACAAGTCAACTCAAACCTCATCATATCCTTTAAGCCTTCTCTTATTCCCTAAGCAGTGCTCCCTCCTTTATGTTACCATTGCACTATGTGTGGATCTCAACATGACCCTTACCACACCCTGCTATCACTAGGTGCTTCTTTTTTTTTTTTTTTTAATATATTTTATTGATTTTTTACAGAGAGGAAAGGAGAGAGATAGAGAGTTAGAAACATCGATGAGAGAGAAACATCGATCAGCTGCCTCCTGCACATCTCCTACTGGGGATGTGCCCGCAACCCAGGTACATGTCCTTGACCGGAATCGAACCTGGGACCTTTCAGTCCGCAAGCCGACGCTCTATCCACTGAGCCAAACCGGTTTCGGCCACTAGGTGCTTCTTGTGTCTTTCTTCTGTTCCTTGGGGGCAGAGACTTGGTCTTTGTATATCTGGTTTCTAAAAATGCATATTGAGTAAATAAATAAGGCAGTGAATGAGGCAAATAGTATTTATATCTTGAATAGCACTAAATTTAGGCTACTGCAAGGGATGAGAAAAGAAAAAAATATGTTCATTAGAATGAAACTGGGTAGCTAAGAACCATAGCAGGGTAGACTTAAAGGAGAGAGATGGAGAGACCACGGTCAGCCAGTTAAGAACTGAATTCAGAATCAGTTCAAAAGGTTCATGGGATCAGGCAAAAGGCAGAGTCAGAAAGGTCAGAGCAGTTTTCAAAGAAGTAGCACTGGGTCTGCTGAGAGTCAGAGTTAACTAAGTGGGAGACCACACCGCCAATAACAACGGTGATGTCCCCAGTAGGACATCTGGTCAGACACTGACAGCCCCAGGGAGCACTCAGATGAATTCCTGCCTGTAAAAGGTCACTGTAAATCCTTTATCAAAATAGGAGGATAGGGAGCCCTAGCCGGTTTTGCTCAGTGGATAGAGCATTGGCTTGTGGACTGAAGGGTCTCGGGTTAGATTCTGGTCTAGGGCACATGCCCAGGTTGCAGGCTAGATCCCCACTAGGGGTCATGCAGGAGGCAGCCAATCAATGATTCTCTCTCATCATTAATGTTTCTATCTCTCTTTCCCTCTCCTTTCCTCTCTGAAATCAATAAAAATATATTTTAAAAAAATAGTAAGATCGGGAGACAGCCCTGATTAAGAAACCCAGGCACTAAGAGCAAGTATCAAGAAAGGGAAAAGAAGGAAAAAGAGGGAATCATAGTTTGCAAAGAGAAGAGCTCAATTGGTTCCCAATATACACACACCCTGCAGGCAGGGATGCTCCCCGGGAAGAGCTAACTCCCTAACTGATGATTTTTAACTTTCCCACATCTCACTGCTACTTGAAAAGTCAGGTCTAGCCTGTATACTTAGCTCTCTGGATAAGAGCCCAGTGGTCATTGACTCATGTTGGTAACTTAAAAAAAAACACCCAAAAGTGCTGATAGGTCAGTGCTGTCAGAACAAGAAGACGTCAAGTCTATGAGACCTGAGAGAGGAAACAAAGGACGGAGCTGTAATCCAGGAGAGCACAGAAGCCAGAGTGGAGCAGGAAGAATAGCCAGGCTGGTGGGAGGCAGTCCAGTGCCTCTGACCACATGGCCACTCCCAGGAGGCAGCATGGAACAGCAGCGATCAGCACCTTCCACCCAAGGATCAGGAGCTCACTAACTTTGCTCACCCATACCCTGGTCTAAGTGCGCTCTCCCAGCCTAGAAATAAAGACAGCTTTAGCTTAACGTTTTTTAAAAAATTTTATTTAACTATAGTTTGTATACAGTATTTATTAGTTCCAGGTATATAATATAGTGATTCAACGTTTTTCTACCTTACAATGTAATCACCCCTCTAATTCTAATAATCATCAGTCATTGTGCAAACTTATCACAATATTATTGACTATATTCACCTTTACCTTTTTCACTCACTCCCTAACCCCCACCAGCCCCTCTGCTCTGGCAACCATTCCTTTGGTCTCTGTTGCTATGAGTCTGGGTTTTTATGTTTTGTTTTGTTCATTCGCTTTGTTTTTTTTAGATTCCACATATAAGTGAAACCATATAGTATTTGTCTTTCGCTGTTTGACATATTTCATTTAGCATAATACTGGCCAGGTCCATCTGTGCTATCTCAAGTGGCAAGATTTCATTCATTTTAAGGCTGTAGTAATAGTCCTGTGTGTGTGTGTGTGTGTGTGTGTGTGTGTGTGTGTGTGTGTAATCTTTATCAATTCATCTACCAATGGACACCTATGTTGCTCCCATATCTTGGCTATTGTAAATAATGCTTCAATGAATTTTTTGATCTACCGCACTTGCCACTTTTATCCTCTTGCTGAGCTTATGACATGTGCTAGGCCTGTCCTTACATACATGAACCATCCCGGTTTCCTCCCATTGCTTCCCACACCTACGTGGCAGCGTGGGGTGGGCTGAAGGCTGCTGAACTGTTTAGGGCTTACCCCTCAGAGTAGTGTGGCTGAAGCAGCACATTCTTTGAACATAGAGATGTTTCAGGACTTTATTAGAGAAGATGTTGTTCTACCTTAATTACATTCTATCCTAAAGTCCCCTTCAAAAATGTAGTAGTCATGGTCAGCGGTTCAATGCAGCAGCCAGTGGTCTAACCCACTAGCTGTTTGGGCTCATAGATGGTGGTATTCCCAGGAACAAAATAACCAGAGAGTCCATGAAGATTCCACTCAACTTTTATATCAGGATGGAACCTCTGGGTGGGGTTGGGGGTAGTCTGACTAAAATACCAAGAGTCTTGGTCCCTTAGGGGCGTGTGCTCACGCACCACAGAAAATTCTGACATTCTTTGAAATCTATGGAGATGCATTAAAAATAGACCCACTCAGGCTTGGACTCAGACCAACAGAACACAAGCTTTCCCTGAAAGAATTAGGAAAAAATACAGCCGTGAAAAAAACACAGGCAGGCCTGAGAAATGGCTTAGATACTTCAGTACAAACACACACAAACACAGAGGTCCTGGGAAGAGGACAGAAGGAAAACCATCCTGAGATGTATCATCATCCTAAGTGAACTCAGATAACACCTAGGAAAGGCTTGGGCATGCGGTTTTAGAGATGCTCATTCCTAGGCCCTGAGCGATGGCCTCTTGGGAGAGGGAGAGGGAGAGAGGGAGGGAGAGAGAGAGGGAGAAGATGAGGGAGAGGGAGAGAACCCAGGATACACCCTTCGTCTTATAGGGAGTCACAGGGAGACAGTAAGAAGAGAATTAACATTGAATGTTAACTCAGAAAAGTTAACACAAAAACTCAGACGTTCAGAGACAGACAGGCTAACAAAAGGCATGGTCCAGAGTCAGGCTCAAGTGAAGAAATACAGGGGGAAGCGCTATCCAAGCAGATTTCAGAGACATACAAGGGCACAAGAGAGTCCCCCCTCCCCCCGCCTCCGGTCACTCGTGCCGGCCGCTGTCCCCGGCCCAGCAGACAGCCCTCTGCGCCGGGCTCCCCTCCAGATCGCCACTTCCCAGCTGTGACGCGGGAGATTCTTTCACACCAATGGGGCCGCGGTGCAGCCGGGCCCTGCCCCTCCCCCAGGAAGGTGTGTCCCTGGTTTCCTCACCTGAAACTTCCTAGGAGAACCAGGTCCCTCCCTCCGGCCGGGCGGGGAGGGGCGGGCGCGGGCGCGGGTGGGGCGGCTGTGGCGTCCAGGGCCTGTGCTGGGGACGGCCGGCCGGCGCCTGGGACCCGGAGGGACTCTGGTGCCGGGACAGCATGTGACACTGCCCAGGTGGGTGCCCTCCTCCCTCGCAGCTCCTGGCTCTGGGCTGGCGGCTGTAGAGTCCTGGCGGAGGTAAGGGAGGGTCGGCCAGGACGGGAAACTAGGCCTTTACCCTGGGGCCAGCCCCAGCTCGGTCCCAGGGCGCAGGCTCCGGAAATGGGGGGCTGGGCAGATGGGCAGAGTTTGGGGCGTGTGACTATCTTGGTCAGGAAGGGGAGGGAAGCTGGAGGAAATGCTCTTGCCTGAAAAATTCGCTTCCGGCCTGGCCCCTTCCTTGGGACTGGGCACCCTGCCCCCAGATGTTCTCCAGGCCAATAATAGGACTCTTCCAAGTTTCGGCCCTGGGGAGGGCTGACCCTGTAATAAGGGATTACTGAGACTCGGCTGTGGAACGTTTTCCCCACCTGTGGATGTCTTATTATCTCCTTTTTCTTAACTAGGCCTGGGCCTTCCTTACTTACCTTCCTATGGATTTGCACACTGTGTATGTCTCCATATTTACCTTTCCCTTGCTAGCCAAGGTACTTTCACCTGTAAAAATGATTCCTGCCCTGGCCCCCTTCCCTGGTTCCCCATATCTGGGGAGTCTCTCCAAAGTTTCCTGTCAAGCACAATTTGCATTCTCAACTTGGGGAGGTGGGAAGGGAGCTGTTTATAGTTGGGCTTGGGGCTCTCCTTCTGAGCATCATTTAAAATTGCCTTCAGCAAGACTGTCCTCAGAGAGCTAGTCCTGATGCCAGCTCAGCTAGTCCTGAGCTAGTTCAGATGTCAGTCTCTTCTCCCCTTCCTGGATCTTGGATTCCCAAGACAGGTTTGCCCTTCTGTCTACCAAAGTGAACTCTGGCCAGGAGTCTTGTCAGATTGAGGGAGAGGGGTGTGTCAGACAGACAAGGGAGAGAGGGTGGCTTTCTTTTCTAGCTCCTTCCCTCTTTTGCTTCCCCCATGTCATTCTAAGGCCCTGCATCCTTGGCCTACTCCAGAAATCCCAGCTCCTAGCTCAACAGCTCCTAGCTCAACAGCTCCTAGCTCAACAGCTCCTAGCTCAACAGCTCCTGATGTGGCCTTTCTCTCAGACTTCCTGTTTTAGCTACACCAGAGTGAAAGAAGAGACTGGCCTAGATCCTAGCAAAATGGGAATAATTTGTTAACCAGTCTGTGGGCCTGAAACTGAAGCCATGTCTACTGAGGGGATTCTTGGGGGGTGGGGCTGGGAGGAGGAAGGACGTAGGTGTCAATTTTGAGTGAGACTGTCTGGCAGGAGGAATGTATGTCATTATCATGGTAGGGAAGAGAGAGAGGTCAGGAGGTGTGCAAAGGTATCCCTCTTACCAAAAGAAAACAGTGATTCAAAACATAGTCAAGAGTCTTCATGTCCTAGGGGTCCCAAGAGTATATGGCTGACCACAGTGTGGTCTGTCTGAGGTTGTCTGTGGCCACATCAAGCATGGTGTCTTTGGGATAGACAAGAAGATGTCATTTGTGGTGTCTGGAGTGGTCAGTCACTGGTGTGGACAAGAATGGGCCACTCACGGGGCCATGGATTGAACAAGAGCAGTGTTACTCAATGTCAGGGAGCTTACAGCATCTGGTGTAGACAGGGTAAATCACTCTCTGTGTCTGTGAAGTGAACAGGAGCTGGTCATTTATAGTGTCTGCAAGGTGGGCAAGAACAAGGTCACCTCTCAGGGGCCCTGCTAAGGACACAAAGAAGTCACTCACACATAATCTGTCTGGATGGCAGGGGGTGTCCACAGTGGGCTTGTGGGGCCTGTCAGCATTGATGTTCTGTGCGGGCCCATGCGGTCTGCAGGGCAGTGGAGGTTGTGATATTCTCAGACATTAGGAATAGATAAGAGCCAGTTATTATAGTTTTCACTGGGATGGTGGGGCTTTTCTAAAGTGGATAGAGCACAGGTCTTTGCAGTTAGTGGTCCAGCTTGCTACTCTAATTTTTATATATGTGTAGCATTGGGGGCAATAATGTCAAACACTGATAAAGGCATCCATCTATGTGGGAGTCTCAGTTTTTATATTTAAAAAAAAAGTGGTTTGGGGGTATTTTCCTAAGATAAGCAGTAGTATAGACAATGTAGTATGAATGCAGAAGTGTTGCAGTCTCAAGTGTTTTAGTGATTTTTGGTGTGGATCAGAATATTTGAAACTGCCATTGCTAGAAAATCCAGGAAGCAGATATTTAGACCTACACATAGCAGGCAGCATGGGTTCGAAGGAGAAGCAGCAGTGTGATGGAGGTGGGTGGCGGTGAGGTGGCTGTCTTTGAAATAGTATTATGTCTTCAGACTAGAAATGGACAAGAGCTAAGATGTTTGTGGGATCCAAAGGAGATACTGCGCTCTGTCATACACTGTGTTAATGGGGTGACTTGCAGATTTGTCTTGAAAGAAGTCATAGGTGGGACGGGGTCAGCAGATGCAACATGTGTCTGGTCTGGAAGGTGCCATGCTCAATCTGTCGGTGTTCAGTTACTGAGCTTCGTCCCCATACAGAAGGGGGTGAGGAGGCAACTGTAACAATGGGCAGTGCAAAAACTCTCTCCTGATGTCTTAATGGCTTTGCAGATTTCTTAGAGCTTTGTCATGTTGTAGGTTTGTGGTGCCTAATTCTAATAGGGTTATAATAGGACAGGATCACGTATAGGGAATGGTGTCTGAGCTGGTGACCACCAATATTTCCAAATGGATAGACTGTGTTAGAAATACTGTCAATGGGATTGCAGGAGGCACACGTGCGTTGTGTCACTTGTATGGAACTGAAGATGTCCAGGTAGCCCATGGGGCATACAGATGTAGCCTAAATATAGCAGAAGCACACATATTTTTAGAGACTGTTTGTTTTGAGGACATGGCAGTGTGTATGGGTATAGGGCCAGGAAAATACAGCTGTGGGTGAGGGGAGACTACAGATTTAGTTACACTGTCCCCTTAGGCAGGTAGGAGCCAAGATTCATAAAGTGCTTACATTGAGCAAGTATATTATTTAACATGTGGTTGAGAGAATAGGGTCACATCACAGTATCCATAGTGATTATAGTATTTTGTCCTTAGGGCTAGACATAGGGAGGAAATCTTGCACTGTGTCAATTAACTGGAAAAGGATATAAAAACCCTTCTACACAAGTGTGCTTATGTTAGACATGGTGGCTCTTTGCCCTGTATAGATGGTATTTGTGTCTATGGGGTGGCCTGGAACTTGTCACATACTTATCACATCTGTAGGGTGTTTAGGGACCTGCTTGTTTGGTTATGTCAGTCTCTATTGTGTAGAAACTGCAAGGGTGGCTCATTTTATGTGTGTGTGTGTGTGTGTGCACATGCAGGTACGTGCATGTGGATGGGTGCTTGTGCAAGCATGTGCACAAGTGCAATACCTTAGCAGGACAGTGGGCATTTGGGTGGTGGGCTTCCACTTTAAGCCCAGACCAGACAAGGAGGGTGCAGGTCCAGGTGCACCTGTGTATTCCCTAGGCCCCTGAGGTCTCTCCAGGCTGGTGACCTTCCAGCTTTCTTACACTTGAACTTCTAGTTGCTTATAGTTGAGTTGTCAGAAGACCTTGGTTAGTTCACCTGTACCAATTGCTTATGTGAGCAAGTGTTTAGATTATCTGACCTTCAGGTTCCTCATTTAACTTAAGCAGTTTTCTGTCTGTCTCTGAAGGTCCTTCCAGCTCATAAGTCCTGTATTTCTCTCTTACACTTATTCTCTCTCATCAACCATAATTACAATCCCTAACATTTTTATGATCCTTACATTTAACAATGCACTTTTTATACTGTCATACTTAATTTTCATTACAATTCCTTGCAAAGAAAATATCTTTCCCTTTTATAAAGATAAGAAAATGGATGTTTAAGTGATTTTCACAATTGCTTTAAAATTAGCAAGATAACAAAAAGGCAGAACTGGAAACTGAACAGCGCTCTTTCACCTCTGCATTCTTCCTTCCTCCATTCATCCACTCAATAAATCTTTGTTGAGGGCCAACTAAGCTTCAAGCAGAGGGCTAAGCAGTTAACATTGCAGTTTTTGTGCCCTTATGAGAACAGACACTAAATATGTAACTCCAAGTGCAGTGAGTGTGGGAGAGTAGAGGCTTCTCTGGGGTAGGAGCAGAGGATTCTAGGCCGAGGAGCAGCACTGAAGGCCTACAGGAGAGAGGGAGGTGAGCCAGAGGGACTGAAGGCCAGTGGGGTGGGGGCTGAGGAGGGGGAAGAGGTAGGCAAAGGCCAGGTTGAGGAGGGTACATAACCCATGCTGGATATTTGTATTTCATCCTATTGGCAGTTAGAGGCTACTGAAGAATTTAAACTAGAAGTGGGGCTTTTGAGACTCACTCAAGTGCTGGGTAGAGAATGCCTTGGGAAAGGGCAAGAGAAGCTATGTAGAGGCCAGTGGCCAGGCTCTGCCCCAAGTGCAGTGGCCTGAGTGAGAGAGGACAGCAGCCTGTGTAGGGTCTAGCAGTGGATTTGGAGAGAAGAGGACAGACTTGAAGGATATTGAGGAGATGGGGTTAATAGGACTTGGTAGCTAGGTTAGATATGGGAAATGTAGGCCAAGAGAGAAACAAGAATTTATTCTGTAATTAAAAGGTATTTATTAAACACTTAGTACAGGCCAGGTAGAGAACTATGTATAGATATTTGAGCAGGACAGATGTAGTTCTTTATCTCAGGACATTTACCACCTATTGTTTGAGATAGATGGTAAATCAGAATACACACATCCTATATAATAAAAGCCTAATATGCTAAGTGTTCGGTCGTCTGGTCGGCCATTCAACCAATCAAAGTGTAATATGTTAATGATATGCTAAGGTTGCTCAACGTCTCACTATAACATGCACTGACCACCAGGGGGCAGACTGTCGACCAGTTGCTATGACGTGCACTGACCACCAGGGGGCAAACACTACAACTGGTATGTTAGCTTGCTGCTGGGGTCTGGCAGATCAGGACTGAGCGAGATGGGCCAGACATGCCCTGAAGCCTTCCCACGGTCCCTCCCCAGCCTCCTATGTCCCTCCCCAGCCCCGTTGTGCACCGGTGGGGTCCCTCAGCCTGGCCTGCACCCTCTTGTAATCTGGGACCACTTGGGGGATGTCAGAGAGCTGATTTCAGCCCGATCCCACAGGCCAGGCTGAGGGACCCTACTGGTGCATGAATACCAGGTCTCTAGTAATTATATAATAATCATAATTGTGTAAATGCTACAGAGAAGAAAAGTGCACTGTAATTGATAAGTGCTACAAAGAGGAGCACAGTAACATAGTTAGAGGATTGGGGAAAATGTAAGAGGTTAAATCGGTAAGTTGTAGTCTCACAGATAACAAGAAAGAGAGTATTTCTAATGTCAGTAGTGTCAAATACTGACAAGAACCTCCAAAATAAGCATTCATAGAGTCTCCTTTGATTGTAGGAGACGCAGGCGAGATGTGAGGCTGTGAAGACAGCAGGTATGAGCAACTCCCTTTACAGGTTAGAAAAATGAGAAAGGCATGGACTTGCTTAAATGCTGGTGGGATGATTCTAGCAGAGGTGATAGTGAGAGGAAGGTCACCCATAGCATAGGGTCCCTGAGAAGGAAGTCTGAAGAAGGTGGTGTTTTGAGAGGAGGGACGCCTGCCCTGTTGGAGGAGGAAAGATGGAGAGAGCAAAACGCAGGTCTCTCTGAGTTGCAAGAAACTGGAGCAACTTTGGTTTCTCCATATTCTTCTTTCCTTTGGTTTCTCAATATTTTGCAAAGAATTTGCTGAAGTGAGAGCAGGGGTGGGAAGGTCAAGATTTTGATGAGTAATGAGAAGAGTTCACAAGGTTGTTGGAGAGAAAGAGTAAGATAATGGAGTAACACAGTTTTATGGACCTACTTGAAGCAGGTAACCTCGGTATCCCTTCAGTTCTAATCTAACAA
The DNA here is from genome assembly GCF_963259705.1 of Myotis daubentonii. Lineage (NCBI taxonomy): Eukaryota > Metazoa > Chordata > Mammalia > Chiroptera > Vespertilionidae > Myotis > Myotis daubentonii. The sequence goes on from NC_081849.1 coordinate 35,105,368, forward strand.
GTCATTCTGCTTTATGACAGCTGCCTTTCTAATTGAAAACAAAATTGTTAATTAGTTACAGGGCTGTGCGACACTATGAAAAATGAGATGAGCACAGTCCAGACCCAGTATAAAGGCGGTTACACTACACTTTGCCTTGGACATGGGTTATAATGACCAGACCTATTTTAACCCCCATCAGCAGATGAGGAGGAAGGTCCCCGGAAACACTGCTTCTCGTGCTGTTAGACCTTGGGTGTGTCGCTCAGTGTCTGGGAGTTACATAGGCCTGAGTCACTCTTGATGTCCAGAGAGTAGACAGGGAGAGACAATATGACATAATACCATCTAGGAGGAATGACCATTGGGGAACTTGGCACTCTGACAATGAGGGTCTAATTAATCACTTCCTATCTGTCTCTCCCACAAGACTGCAGGCTCCATGAGGACATTACCTCCTTTACTACCGAATGTCCCCCACTTGAAAGGGTCACTTGCTAAGTACTTATTAAATGGGCAAATAAGTGACAAGTTTATTTATAGAGGCTATTGCTTATTTTGTTGTGTACCTTTTGTCTCAAAGAATGAGTCTATGGAGAACCAAAGAAATGTCCCACTCTTGTTCTTCATGGTCTGCCCCTCTGATAGTTAAAAGCCGAAGAGGTGATAGAAACTTTGTCTTTTATGCCTCTTTAGGATTCAGCCCCGATGGAGGCTGCGGAGCCGCGGAGTGGAGCACCGGCTCCCATTCCTGCTGTAGCAGAATTCAGTGTCATCCCTGAAGCTCTCGTGAGAAGCAGCCAGCCCCCTGCCGTGGGGCCCAAAGCACAAGAAGGCCGGGACCCATCCTATACGTGGGCAGAGGAAAGCAGACTCTGGGAGACCCAGCGGAGAGATTTAAGAGATGTGAATGACTGTGCAACTGAGAGTATGACCTCCTTCCCCCAGGAGGCCCCTTTGGATGTGGAGACCAAGCAGGAAAACCTTATGGCCGAGGCCTGGGACACCCCAGAGTGCCAGGAGGCAGTGCCCGCGAGCCTGGCAGACAGACAGGCAAGGACACCAGCTCCTCCAGAGCACTGGGCCTGCCCTGTCCAGGGTAAACATCTGGGCATGGCCCCACTAGGCAGCGAGCTGCGCAGCCGCATGGAGGTGGAACTCGGACCAGAATTCCCTTCGCTGACGGTGGGGGCTGGACAAGCAGCAGAGAAAGAGGAGCCTTCTCCAGATGCCTCTGCCCGGGCCAGACGCTCGTCTTCCTGTGAAGAGCACCTTGTAGGGACCAGCGCCCTGCGGGACCCTGGAAGGGGGACTGCCAGGCAGGGCGAGGAGCTGCAGGAAAGTCAAGGGAAAGAAAGGCTTTTGTGTCCCCGGGAGGCCAAGGGGCTGGAGGTGCAGGGACAAGAAGAGGGGGAAGTCCTGGGGGAGGCTGTGTGTTCTGAGGGGCTTCTGGGGGAGCAGGAACAGATGGGGGAGCAGGTTAATGGCACACAGGGAGGACAGAGGCAAAAACAGGGACAGATGCAAGATGATATGGTGCTTGCAAAACAAGGAGAAAGGGAGGAGCCTAATGAGAAATCAGGAGGTGTGAATTGTGATGAGTGGGAGGGGAGGACTCGGGGCCAGGAAGATCTGGAAGTGGGTGAACAGAGGAAGAGGGAGTTGAAGGGGCCTGAGGAGAGTAGGATGGGTGCTCAGTACCAGGAGTATCAAAGCTTAGCCAGGAGGTCAGTGAACGTACCTGGAAGGCAAGATCAAGATCTGCCAGGGACACTGATGCCAGAGGAGGAGGAAGAGGAGGCAGAAGATTGGGATGGGGCCACACTGGGGGGAGTGCGAGGAGAGAGGATTGCAGAGGAGGGGGAAGAGCATGATGGTCTTCCCCCACTAGCCCCCAAGGTTTATTCTCCCTGTGACTTGTTCCCAGATGCTTGTAATGCCAGGATTCCTGGTTCTCAGACAGAGTTTAGGGGTGAGGAGCTTTGTCCCATAGCTCAGACTCCCACCCTGGAGCCAATAGGATGTAACTGTCAGTCCAATCCTTCACCTCGCTTCTTTCCTGCTGGGGGGCCACCTGCTCAAGAAATAGCTCGGGACCCCCAGCCAGAGGGTTCCCAGTTGGGGACAGGGACAGCATCCAGTGGGAGGCCCCACGTGGCCTCTGCTGGTGCACCTGAAACTTCTCCAAACTCATCAGATTCAGCTCCCTCCCCATTTGCTGAAGTCTCCCCCAGCAGAGCCGCCTTGCTGGCTGCCAGCCCCCCAATTGCCATCCCCAGGACAAAGGCCTCTCTGGCTGCATATTCTCCAGAAACCACCAGAGCCTCTTTCTCCACTGACATCCCATCTGCCTGTGGGGCTTCTGAGACTCTCCTGGCAGCCCTCCCCGGCTCCCCCTCTTCAGAGGCTACCGTGGACCCACATGGAAGCTCCAATGGGGCCATTCCTCAGAGCCCCCTAGCTGACTTCACAGGGGCCATCCAGCACCTATTGAGCAGCTCTTTCCCGGGCTCTCACAGGACACAGCTGGCTCCGGACCTGGTGGGACGATCACTTTCCTTCTCTCATTCAGGGTTGCCTCAGAGACCTCCCAAAGCTGCCATCCATGGCTCTGTGAACCCAAGAAGGGACAGGAGAAGCAGTAGAGACTGCAGCGTTATTCCAGAATTCCCTAGTTCATTGTCCACTCTGGGGCATGACTCTGGAGACTTTACCTCTGATCCACACAGGCCCAGCAGTCCCCACAGCAGCCAGCCATGGGGCTCCCCACATAATTCATCCTTTACCCCAGGGTCTCCCATATATGGCTCTTCACCTGTCTTCATAGATACCAGACTTCATGAACCTCCACCTCCTGCTCCTCCAAAGAAGAGGCACGTCCACGCCTCCGCGGTGGAGAGAGACGGCCATCCCAGTGCAGCGGTCCCCACACTGAGGCACTGTAGCTACCCTCCATTGGCCCTAAGTTCAGGGCTGTGTGGCCCCCCCAAAGTTCCACTTCCTGAAATTCCTGACCCCCATGTGGCAAGGCAGTACCGACCTCTGCCCTCTACCCCAGATGATTCCCACCATAGTCGGACTTCTTCCTCCCCAAGGCTGAGATACAACAAGCCATTACCCCCAACTCCTGATTTGTTTCAGCCCCACCATTCTCCCGTTTCTCATAATAGTCCAAGGATCTACAGGCCTCTACCCCCTGTCCCTGTCATAAATCCCCTCACCGAACCACCACCATTACCCCCGAAGGCCAGAGGGAGGAACAAGAGCCTTCAGGGAGCACTCATGAATTCAGGGGGTCAAGCCAAGCCCAGGCCTGTTGGTCAAGAGTGGGCAGTCTCCAGTCCCCACTCTGGAGGACGTACTTCCTGGCCCCCAGCCATGGGCAGATCAACAGACTCTTTGGCTTCCGCCAGTAGGAGAAAGAGTGAAGTATCCCCTGACATAGCTTTCAGCAACATGACGAGCCTTCTGAGTCCCTCTTCCCCAGACACCCCCTGGACTATGGGTCTCCAGGAACCCACCTCTGCACCAGGGCTCTCAGAAGAGTCAGAGGCCCCTGCCAAAGGATCTTTAAGAAGAACAGACCCTCAGGAAGGAGCCAGTAGCCTGAGGAGGTCGGATATAGGTCGAACAAGGCAGCCTGAAAAACCCAGCCATCCCCACCTGGAGAAGGCATCCAGCTGGCCCCACAGGCGGGACTCAGGGAGACCACCACAGGGCAGTGGTGAACAGGCTGCCATCTCTGGTGAGGGCTCCAGTAAGCACAAGGGCTGGCATCGGCAAGGCCTGCGCAGACCTTCCATCTTACCTGAGGGCTCTTCAGGTGAGCAAGGAGCACTCATCAGACCAAGCTTTCTGTAGCTCTTACCACCTCATCCATCTTCTGTCCCAGGGCTCCTATTCCCCCTGCTGGCTTCACTCACCCACATATCCAACCCCAACACAGAGGGAAGTCCTTGGAAGCCTCTGAGCTCACTGTGATGCTCTTCCTTCTCCTTCCCTGCATCTCTGTCACCCAACCATGGTGTTTTCATTGTGTGTCACATTTCCTAAGGTTTTTGTGGACACTCTTCCCTACCCCCAAACACACCCCACTTTCCAGTTACCAGCACCTCTTGATGTCCTCCTCATAGTAGAGAACACATCATCTCCTTGTCCAATCTACGTTCTGACATGAGGGATGTGTTCATACCTCCCAGTCGTGTCATCAAATGCTTTCTACTTTGGCACTTCCCTCACAGATTCCCAATCAGCCTTTTTTCCCCTCCCCGGGTGCCTACATCTCTCTATGTCTTACTTTCTTCAGCTATCTCTGAATGTTCCTCTGAAACTTCAGTTACTTCATCCATTTCCCTTTTCAGATTCAAGAGGCCCAGCCACGGAAAAGCCCCCTGGCCCTTCAGACTCCATTGTTTTTCGGTGAGTCATCCCTCCCAACCAGCACACTTGTACTCTCTTTTCTTAGCATACTGAGATTTCTGTTAGTTGACATGGGTTCTGGGACCCTGTCTCTTCCAGAGGGAAAGAGAGGAAGAGACAGACACCAGGATACCAGGGTAGGGAGCCTGGTATCCTTTGATCTACCTGGTTTTGTTACCTAAGTCTTAATTTTCTATCATCCTAGGCCCTTTAGCTATGAACTAAACCCCCTGTAAAAATTCAACATGACATCCAAGAAAGCTCCAAACTACCCCAAAATGGGTCAGGGGACTTGGCCCTGACATCCCAGCATACGTCCCAGAGGTTAGAGACTATCCAGTCTACAGTTACCTGGGGCTCCTCGGTATCTAAGGGCCAGCAAGCACCCCAGAGCCCTTCTTTGCTCCACAGGGAGAAAAAGCCAAAGGAGGTGATGGGAGGCTTTTCAAGACGCTGCTCAAAGCTCATCAACTCCTGTGAGTATATTGAAACAGAACTATGGATGCACATAGGTGTTGTGCCCAAGACTGGGAAGGGGCTTATGGCTGCCAGCAGGGGTTGGGGACACCTACAGGAAGAGAAAACTGCCAAGAGAGCCAGAAGAAGTCTGGTGGCTTCTGTCTGTCTCTGTGCCTAATTCCCCTGTCTCCCTAATTCTCTCCCTCTCCCACACTGCTTCACCCCACAGCCCAGCTGCTTTACCAGGAGTACAGCGATGTGGTTCTAAACAAGGAGATTCAGAGCCAGCAGCGGCTGGACAGCTTGGCAGAGGCCTCTGGGCCCGCCTCCCCCCGGCAGCCCCGAAAGGCCCTGGTGTCCTCAGAGTCTTACCTGCAGCGCCTCTCCATGGCCTCCAGGAGCTCCCTCTGGCAGGAGATCCCTGTGGTGCGCAATAGCACTGTGCTGCTCTCCATGACCCATGAAGACCAAAAACTGCAAGAGGTACCCAACAGAGCAGGGTGGGGGCAACAGAGAGGGATGCAGGAGGGGAGGCTCACATCCTATCTCCTCATCATTACCACCACCACCACCACCACCACCACCACCACCACCACCACCTCCACCTCCACCACCACCACCACCACCACCACCACCACCACCTCCACCATCACCACACACTCGTGCATCCCAAGCTGTCAGCCATCTCCACTCCAACGGACTTCAATTGCTCTCTGAAGATCATCACCCGCCTGCCTGTCCACCTCCTTCTGCCATGGCCATTTACTGCTACCTGGTGTTGGTTCAGACTTATACAGAGTGGCCAGACGTAGAATTAATCCCATCACTAGTGCTTCAGGCTAGACAGAAATTTCCATCTTGAACCATGGTTTCAGGCTCCGCTAAAGATTGCTACTTCAGCCAAGGCACACAGGGGCTTTTCTGTTGTATCCCTTGAAGACTGAGTGCCCTTGTGCCTGACCCGTGGTCCATTGGACTCATAGAGGCTTTTGAATGACCATCAGTCTCTGCTTGGTCCTTAGCCCCAAAGCAAGACTGTAGTAGAGGCTGTGTGTCTGATGTCGTTACCATGAATGGGTTTTATCTGGAGAGCTTTGCTGATAACCAGCCTGGGATAAACTTTTCTTCCCAGGAAGATAAAATGGTACAACGTAAAGGTTTCCTGGAATAATGTCTAAGTATTAAGGTTTCAGAGTCAATGACCTGGAAGCCCACTTTAATGTTTGCCAGTTATTTAACTCTGACCTAATTACTTGCTCTTTCTAAACTTCTGTTTCCTCATTTGTAAAATTGCATTGCAAAGAGGTACTGGGAGAGTTAAAAAAAAAAAAAAAAGATAAGTTTCTAATATATAGTAATTATTCAAAGCATGTTCATGACTTTAATTTCGAGTTAGGCCAACCCAGGTTTAAAGCCTTGCCTTGCCATTTACTAGCTGTGTCACCTCAGGCAAATTATATAACTGCTCAGTCCCAGTTTCCTCATCTAAAAATTGAAGATAATGAATACCTACCTTTCAGGGTTGCTACATGGTTTAAGTGAAATGACACGTATCTAGCTTTAAACAGAGTGTGTGGCACATTGTTTGATATGCATTGGTGGCATACTCACCCCTTTCAGAAGTGGGAAGGAGAAACATTTGGGCCAGAAGGACTTACAGATAAACAATGCTTTTACCAAGTCAAACAGACAAATATAAATTTTAGGATTTTTGAAGCTCAGACTTGGGGGACCCTGATCTGACCTCAACTTCCAAAGCACCTGGAGGATATTTAGAAAATCACTTCTTCTCTTCCCCATGTTTGTGAGCCAGACCCTGGGAACTGGTTCGAACCCAGCTCCCTTTCAGCATCTCCAGCATCCTCCCATGTCCACGTGGCTCCCGGGCCAGCCGGTCTCACATTTCTGAGAAGACAGGCCTCTGCGCTTATAAGCACATATTTCTTTCATAAAATAGCACTTCTAGGGTCTGTAAGATGCTTTCACTGATTCCATTTCTTTTGACTGTCACATGTTTGTGAGGTTGGGTCACTGTCCCTGCCCCAAAGGCAAGAAAACAGCTTCAGAGAGATCAAATGAGCCACCCAAAGCCACATAGAGTGTCAGGGCCAAGACACAAACACAAATGAATCTCTGAGTTCTCTGGCTCATTCTCCCAGTTACCCAACTCAAAAACTGAGGCAATAGCTGGCACTCTTCCTGCTCTTTTAGAGTCCATTTCTAGCAAATAACTAGGTCCTTCCCCGTGTCCCTCCTGAATAGCCATGAAATTGGCCCCTTCCCATTCCCACGGCTATTTAGGCCTTCATCTCTCACCTGGACTTAATACGGCAGTTTCCTAATATGGCTCTCTTGCCCCTTCTAATCTTTTCTCTACACTGTGCTTAGAAACACATTGATGGTCAAGTTATTCCCCTACATAGAGCCTCTTTTTGTTTTTCTGTGGTATGAAGCCCACCAAACTCCTTTGCCTTGTTCACTTAACTCTCCAGATTGCCATGGTTGCCTCTCTGGCTTCCTCTCCTGCCCCTACTTTAGTACATGGTTCTGCAAATGTTCAGTGTAAGTTTCCAGAAAGCATCTTTCTCTCTTACACCTCTGGGGTCTGCACATGTTCTCCCCTTGGTTTCGATGCACCTTCCCTCTCCCTGATACCAGGTTAGGTTTCACTGTGACGGTGAGCTACAGACAGATCTGTCTTGTTTACCACGCTACCCCTAAAACATACACCAGGGACTCAAAATGTGTTGTACATTAATCTTCCTCCTCCCCAACTCCTAGGCCAAATTTGAGCTGATTGTGTCAGAGGCTTCCTACCTGCGCAGCCTGAACATAGCTGTGGATCACTTCCAGCATTCACCCCAGCTCCGGGCTATCCTTTCCAACCAAGACCAGCAGTGGCTCTTTTCTCGTCTACAGGACGTGCGTGATGTCAGTGCCACGTAAGACACCTCTTCTCCCAAATGCTACTCACTCCGCCTCACTGTCTTTAGCCTATAAACCTTCAGTAGGTATCTTTTTCCTTCTCAGAAACCCTCTTACTGCTCCCTCTGAGATTCCCAGTGGCTGTAGGGAAAGGACGAAATTGTAGAGGAGAGGGTGCTGGATGGATAGAGCCATTGGTGGATGAACAAATTAATGAGAGATGCCTCCTGGGTTGAGTTTTGGATGTACTGTGGGTACGCAGTGCATTGGAGACGAGATTTGGGAAGCATCTAAAGGTTAGAAAACCAGAACATATTCCAGAAAAGAACAAGAAATGGAATATTAGGACCAGAGCGTTAGATCATGGGAAAACTAGGAGCAACCTCGGAGAGAACGTGAGTGCAGAGCAAGGGGCACAGAGCAAAGGACAGAAGTTATTCACTAACTGAGAGCTGTCACAGATCAGGTAGAGCAGGGCTCAGCCAGCTGCTCACTTGAGACCCACAGGTCTCATGAGACTTGTTTGAATATTGCGCAGGTTCCTTTCAGACTTGGAGGAGAACTTTGAGAACAACATCTTCACCTTCCACGTGTGTGATGTAGTCCTGAACCATGCCTCCCACTTCCGCCGGGTCTACCTGCCTTATGTCACCAACCAGACCTACCAGGAACGCACCTTCCAAACTCTGCTGTGAGACCCAAACCCCATTCAGTCCCTGTGTGGGCCTGGTAGTGACCTTGCATCCAAACTTCCAACCCCTGATCCAGAGTGCTGTCACCTGAGCACATATTCTGTGCCCGTTCTGTGATCTCAAGCCCCAGTGCCTTCCAGATCACAGGCCCTGGACCATTAGGTCTCAGCCCCATGTCATTGGATCTCACCATCCTTGCCTGACCCACAAACATTCCACTGTGTCTCCACTCCGCATGCCTTCCCTGTGGCCCACTATTCCCCACCCTCCTTACCCACTTGCTGTCTGACAGGAGCACCAACAGCAGCTTCCGCGAGGTCCTAGAGAGGCTGGAGAGTGACCCTGTCTGCCAGCGCCTGTCCCTCAAGTCCTTTCTGATCCTGCCATTCCAGCGCATCACCCGTCTCAAACTGCTGCTCCAGGTACAGACCCCACCTGGGATTCTCCCCTCAACTCAAAAGGGTGATTTCAGGAAGCCCCACGTCACAGGACTGGCCCTTCTGCACTGTCCTACACCCTGTGGACAAAGTGCGCAGTCTCCCCACCACCCACACCCTTCTTTCTCAGGGTTAATTTGCTACTAAAATTTTGTTCCTGGACCTCTCCCAATGGCCCACCCCCACCATCTCCTCCTGTTTACCACCCCTTCCATCTGGCTGCTGTTTGTCCTATAGAACATTCTGAAGAGAACACAGCCTGGCTCCTCAGAGGAAGCAGAGGCCACAAAGGCGCACCATGCTCTGGAGGAGGTAGGTGGCCCACAGTTCCCCTCATGGAGAAGTCTTCCCCTGCCCAGGTCCATGGCCACTGCTGATGGGATTACCCAGGTACCTCCTGCACCCACCAAACCTCCCTCCGCACCCACAGCCTCCTCCCACCATGAGGACACTGCAGGCACTCTCCAAATTCCATCTTGCTTTCACTCAGCCCAGGAATGTTGACCCTGTCATAGCAAGTACACCAAGAGTCCTGAAACGTTACCTAGATACCACCTTCATGCAGGTCAAGCCTGGTGGAAAAGCTGTCACAACTACTGATTTCCAGATTTCTTTCAGGGCCTCAAAGGTCAAACCTCTAACACAGTGCCCTTCCTCTTTCCTCACCCTGCTCTCCTGGCAGCTGATCCGAGACTGCAATAACAACGTCCAGAGAATGCGCCGGACGGAGGAGCTCATCTACCTGAGCCAGAAGATTGAGTTTGAATGCAAGGTGAGTGAGTCTTCGGCATGTCAGCAGGTCACCTGCTAACACAGAGCCCTCTGGCTCTCAACATGCCAGTCTCTAACCTCAGTCTGCATGCCTCTGTTCTGTCCTATTTCTGGGGTGCCCAAATGCCTACTTTATTCTCCATGATACCCCACTAAGTGGAAAAGGGGAGAGATACAGAAGAACTGTGTGTATTACCTTTGATGGAAAAGTTGGAAGGTGCAAATCTGTACATGCATTTGCTTGTAAAGAAACTCTGGGAGGAGACATAAGAAATGAAGTTACCTGAGGGGCATAGTGTACACCTGGGAACTGGGCAGATGAAAGAAAACTTATCAATTCAAGTCTTTATAAAGATATAAGAGGCCCAGTGCACGGATTCATGCATCAGTGGGGGTCCTTCAACCTGGCCTGCGCCCTCTTGCAATCTGGGACCCCTCGGGGGATGTCGGACTACTGGTTTTGGCCCAATCCCCACAGGCCAGGCCAAGAAACCCCATTGGTGCATGAATCTGTGCGCTGGGCCTCTAGTATGCATATAAGATCTTTGGTTAATCTCTTCCCATCCTCCCCCCTTCCCTCTTCCCTCTGAGATTCATCAGTCTGTTCCATGTTTTCATGCCTATGTGTTGAGCGTCTGGCCCCTGGTGGTCAGTGCGTGTCATAGCTACCGGTCGAACGGTCGAACAGTTGCTTAGGCTTTAATATATATATATATACTAGAGGCTCGATGCATGAAATTCATGCAAGTGTAGGCCTTCCTTTCCCCGGCTGCTGGCACCGGCTTCCCTCTGACACCCAGAACCCGGGCTTCCCTTGCAACCCTGGCTTTGTTCGAAGAGCATCCAGTCTAATTAGCATATTACACTTTTATTATTATAGATATAGATATTTTTAGTTCTTCAACCAACCAATATTTTATCTCAATCTAGTGTAGCCCAACCAATAAAAAAATTGAATCCAAATCTATGGCCAAGTCTCCCATCCAAATGCAAATCTACAATAGACATTCCACATTTAAATTCCAACTCAGAGCAGATGCCATTCTTATTTCCCTGAGAGAGGGCATACTTCTGATCCCCATATCTATCTTAGTTTCTACCCTTATCTTTGCCTAAATTCCAGCTCCAAGCAGATTCTACCTTGTTCTCCTTAATCCCATTCCCACTTCGGATCCCACCTACTCCTCTCATGTCTCTGGTTTTAATAAAAGAAAGAACAGATATCAGAACTGTCCAAATCTTTTAACTTCTAAGACACATACATAGTGTTCCCTGCCTTCTTCCACTAAATGCCCTAATTGGGCTTTTCCATGCCTTCTTCAGTTCAGGTTTCTAGGGCCAAGCTTTCTCACATGGTCACTATTTGGTGTTAGACCACAGGTACCTTCCATTGCCTGAGTTATGGACATGGGAGCTGTACCATTACATGATGGTTGGAGGGTTCACAGGGAAGCAAAGTCTAAGGGGTGGGTATGAGCAAGAGGGAAGATGTGGAAGAGATGATTGTCAGTGGACCTCATGAGAAAGGGGCATAGTGAGGTGGGCCTTGTGCTTGTCCGATCTGAGACACTGCCTTCTCTGCCCTCCTCTACCCTACAGATATTCCCGCTCATTTCACAGTCACGCTGGCTGGTGAAGAGTGGCGAGCTGGCTGCCCTGGAGTCCAGTGTCTCTCCAGGGCTGCGAAGGAAACTGAACACACGTCCAGTCCACCTGCATCTCTTCAATGACTGTCTGTTGCTGTCTCGGCCCCGAGAGTCAGTGATTGGAATGGGAGGACAGAGCACAAGAGGAAAATGGGAGAGGCAAGAGGGGAGGACAGAAAGGGACAGAGAGGAACCCTAGAGGAACCCTTCTTAGTGGAGGTCAGGTCATGGTATAGAGAAGAAAGAGAAAGATCCAAAGCAAAAAAGGGGATCCCACCAAATATGCCACAAGATCACATGGCAAGACCTGTACCACATTATAGACACAGAGCAAAATGCAACAAATTAGTTATCACTTTCCCAATCGGTTAGTTTGTGGCTTCTTTGGACTAGGCTGAGCCTACTAGCCCAAAGATACTTAGCCAATTCCAGATCCGCAGGGTCTTAGAAAATTTATATTGGTCTGTCTCTGCAACTCTTTAAAGTGGTGAAGTATCCATGATATTAGATATGTGGTTTGCCAAGCTAGTGACACATACCTGGGGATGCTGGATCTACCATCTTGAGAGTAAGCAGCATCGTATGGTTTTCATGAGAATTTGCAGGCTACATATGCTAAGGACAAGGATTTGGGATCCTAAGTTCTGGGGGTGGATAAAGTATGACAACTCTAGAATCTGGTTGAAAAGCCTTGTATTTTGCAGGGGTGGCCGATTCCTGGTGTTTGACCATGCTCCCTTCTCCTCTATTCGGGGAGAAAAGTGTGAAATGAAGCTACATGGACCTCACAAAAACCTCTTCCGACTCTTCCTGCTGCACAACACGCAGGGCACCCAGGCCGAGTTCCTCTTCAGCACGGAGACTCAGTGAGATGGGGCTGTGCAGAGGAGCTGGGGGGAGGGAGACCTGAAAGCCCAGGAAAGAAATGGGACCAAGGCAGGAAGTGTGTCCAGAAAATAGCCACGGCACTATATAGTCCTTGCTGGACTGGGGAGCATCCACAGAGAAACCCAAGTTTCTGGAGCTAATAGACGCCTATAGGACATTGGGGTGGGTGAGGGTATATCTTCGCCACCAAGGCTTAGTATCTATTGTATTCCCTTTAACCTGGAATGACAAAGTCTGTGAAATGCCAAAAAGAGATGGACAGTATGGAGTTACTAAAGAGTTGGATTACTGACATCACCAGTGAATGCCCATGTGTGCAAGCCAGAAATTCCTCAGTGCCCAAGGCTGGTGCATATGTGAGGTGCCATTGGCTTTCCTTGCTCCCACCTTCCAACCCAGTCCTATGTTGAGCAAAAATCCATAGTGTTGAGAACTTCGATTCACTCATTTTTTAAATAATAATAAAAATACATTTATACATACATAACATTTTGGAGAATATTAAAAATAATACCTAGAAAATCTGGTACACTGTGCCAACAATAATGAACAGCTACAAAACTATACCTATTATTGATGATATAAAAGACATATGAAATGTTTCCTTTAAAAAGTTTGACATGTTACCTAATAGTCGGATCTTCATGTTTCAGACACTTTTCAGTTTTGTCCCTTGGAGGACATTTCAGGGTGGGATCACTAGTGCTGTGTTCACTTGTGGAACAGAGAGCCTGGTGCCGGAGTCTGTGTGCACAGTGTCACCTGCACTGAGTAGTCAGACATGGCCCCGTGTCCTTTACTTGGCAGCTTGGGCAGCATCTTTCTGGAACAGTAACAGTGCCAGCTCTCGATTACTCTGGCGTGTTTGGAAGCCAAGGCTAAGATAATGCAAAAACTTTTAGATAATCACAGAATTAGGCTAGGATGAACATTACATAAGAAAAATTAGGAGATACATCTCCCTGATCTAATTATAATGATAGGATGATTTTCATCTCTGAGACATTTAATAGAAGGGAGGTGGGCAGAGGAGTGTCAAGAATTATGCAAAGTGATCAAGGGGATCTACACTGAGATGAACATTTTGCTTAGTACAATTTCCATAATGGAAAATCCACCTGTTTATAACTGACATTTGACTTTATGCCCCCACTTGAAAGATACCAGATGCCACTGACAGGATAAACTTGGAAAGAGAAGGTGAAACATAAAGGAGGGCAAGACATTAACATACAGTTCAAGATCCTGTCATATTTCCTGCCAAGAAGAATCCCATTGACTTCCCTAAATACCACTGAATTAGACAGTCTTCCCACAGTCATGTCCGTTCCCCATCTCCTCCCTTGTCCCACACCCCAGAGCTGCAGCTGGAACAATGACCCTCCTTTGTTTTCTCAGAAGTGAAAAGCTTCGATGGATCTCTGCCTTGGCCATGCCCAGAGAGGAGTTGGACCTTCTGGAGTGTTATGGTAAGTGAGGGAGAGAAAAATGCCAGGGTCAGAAGTCGCCTCTAGAGGCAGGAGTTTCGAGGGCTGGATGGTAACTTGGGGAGGCTTCCATTTATTGCTTTTGTCCAGAATTTCATGGTAGAAGCTGCCCACTGGAGGTTAAACACCTGAGATGTATCTGCTTAAAACTTCCCACCACCATGGCAATGCTGCAAGCCCCATGCAATCCCTATTTGGGGCAGTAGTTTGCTCTTTTAAAATATTTGGCCCCTTAAGTCTATCCTGTCTTTTTTTAGGTGGGAGCGGGCTGGATGTTTTCTGCTTGAAGGTCTCAGGGAAATGGAGAAAGTAGGGCTGGAGTGGGAGTTACGGGAAAATATCCAAACAGTAGTTTTGTCTTAAGCACACCCTGCTCCTGTAGAGGATGACGAAACCACTGCTCTTACCCCAGGCTTCCGGGGACTCACTGGTAGCCGCAGACACACACACGTTATGAATGTCTGCGTTCACGCCAAGGCTGAAGTTATGGGTCGTCTATAAGCTCCATAGAAGTCCTCCAGCAAGGACTCCCTAATCCGTATCCAAAAGGAGCTGAACTTCTAGGAAGACAGGACCTTTGGTGACTCAAACAAAAGAACAAACAAATACAAGGGAATCTGGAAAAGGAAGTAGGAGAGCCCGGTTGTAAACTGAGTTCTGTTTACTTGTTCACTGTGTGATCATCTGCTGGGCTTCAGCTCTATAGGGTTGGTAAGAGAGGCAAGATAACTCTTCCTCCTTCACTGTGACCCTGTGAATGGCAAAGAGGATGACTTTAGAAGAAGTGCAGATAATTAGGTGGTGTTCTGTTTGTTTTCTGAGGGCACTAGTACAGCCAGAAAAGTAGAAAGAGCAATAAACCCATAGATGATGGAATGCTTGTGGGTCAAGAATACTCTGAGGCTTGTTAACCTTGAGCTTCAAAACTGTAGGAATTTCCCGATTCCAGAATTTTCTCAAGAATCTTCTTGATCAACCTAGCCATGTACCTGGGAGGAAACTGAAGCTGAAGGGGATTCGGTGCCTTCTTAGATCTTGAGCCCCACTGGTTAAGTCTCTTCTAGACCCATGTTGAGTAGCATGAAGAAAATAAAGAATGAGTCCCAGACTCAGGTTTTACAATCTAGTTGCAGACCCAGAACACATACATAAAATAATTAGGTATAGGATAAATGGTCTGGCCTACATGAGCAGTTTTGAAGTTCAGTATCCACTGAGGACTAAAGAGTCAGGAAAGCTTTCAGAGTGAAGATGGATCTGGAGAATTTGTAATAATGAGTCACTAAAGTTGTTCCCAATGTATTTCTCAATTCATCTTCCCCACCGAAATAGAATTTTTGATTTATTTGAATTCTGGTATTTGTATTTCCTTGTCAGCCATTTCATTCCTGGTAGAAGATGAAGACTTTTCCAATTGTCTCTTTTGTCTGTAACTTTCAAAAACGCAGACTTTCTTGATCTCAAGTCCTCTCAGCCTCCCCCTGCAATTCCTTCTCCATGTTCCAGTTACTTGCCTTTCCTAACTTCCCTTCACACTCTTCTCTTCCAGATTCCCCACAAGTGCAGTGCCTTCGAGCCTACAAACCTCGAGAGAATGATGAGTTGGCTTTGGAGAAAGCAGACGTGGTGATGGTGACTCAACAAAGCAGTGATGGTAAGAAGGGGAGTCCACGAGCAGTAGGCTGGCATTGGAGTTGGATGGAAGTATTCTCTTCTTAGGGCTTCTATAACAAAGTACGACAAATTGGGTGGCGTAAAACAATGGACATGTATTCTCTTGTGGTTTTGGAGGCCCTAAGTCCAAAATCAAAGTGTTGGCAGAGCCATACTCCTTCTATACAGGCACTGAGGGTGGGGAGTGGGGGGGGGGGGGTCCTGTCTTGCCTCTCCCAGCTTATGTAGCTCTAGGTATTGCTTGGCTTGTGGCAGTGTATCCAATCTCTACCTCTGTCTTCCTTCTATGTGTGTGCGTGTGTGTCCAAATTTCTCTATTGAAGGATACCAGGTACATTGGATTAATGGTCCACATTACTCAAGTATTACATCATCTTAACTTTACTAATCACATCTGCATCAACCCTATTCCAAATGAAGTCTCATTCTGAAGTACTTGGGATTAGGACTTCAACATATACTTTGGGGGAACACAATTCAACTCATGAGAGTAGAGAAAGAACACTAAGGAGTAGGCAGCTATAGACTAAGTCAGACCTAAAGCAGCCAGGGTGAGTGCACTGCCTGTCCCATGCTCTGGGGGCTCGCCTGTCCATTCAGCCTTACGATTCAGGAATGTGTTTGGAAAGGTGGTTCAGGGGAAATGATTGTGTTCTCCAGATAATTTTTCTTCCCACCCATCTTGTACCCATAGGCTGGCTGGAGGGCATGAGACTCTCAGATGGGGAGCGAGGCTGGTTTCCTGTGCACCAGGTGGAGTTCATTTCCAACCCAGAGGTTCGTGCACGGAACCTGAAGGAAGCCCAGCGAGTCAAGACGGCCAAACTACAGCTGGTAGAACAACAGACCTAGCTATTCTCTGGAAGGACTCCCCTGAGCTTAAGGACAAGTTGTTCTTGGAGAGGGCTGGCCCTACAACCCTGCAACAGAGGCCTTCTGTGGACCAAGAACTAGACCTTCTGAGAGCCCAAGAACAAAATCCAACTACCAATCACTAGACCCCACCTCCCACCCCCCACTCCCCGCCTCCTTTTTTGTGCTTTGTGCTTGGTTGGGGATTTTGAGGGACTTTGCGCCGGACTCTGGAAACTTGTTCTCATAGGAAAAGGATCCAGTGGGGCCTACACCAAGGAACTATCCTTCTTCTACCATATAGTACTTAAACATTCTCTTCCAGTGTGCAGATTCAGAGCTGGCCAGAGTGTCCATCGTGGCTGTGGTAAACAGAATCTGACCACAGTCCACTGAAGGGAGATGTTTAAGAGGGATTAACATGTCAGCTGGGAGGGTCAACCTGGTGACCTCTAAGGTATCTTCCAACTATAACAATTTTCCATGATTGTCGGTATGAGGTAGTGCATGCAACTCTGGGATCTACTGGTGGCGATGTGAGGGGGATTCTCTCTCACTCTAATAAACTTGGCACTACTCGAGCATTTTCTCTTCAGACTCTGGAGCACTGAGCGAGGTTCCAAACATGGACCCCCATGAGGCTTCCAGGCTACTTGAATTAGGTGTCATGAAAGACCAAGATGATGCCTTGGCCATGATGTCTGTCAACTCTTGCTTTGTGACTCCAGAGAATTTAGGCATTTTCTCTGCTTATTATGCCTGAGAAGGAATTGATGGGTGATGAAAACCTATTCATACTTACCTTTTTCCTGAACCTTAAGGTACAGGCCAGTTGGGTGAATTTGGAAATCCTACTTAGGCCATTAATGAGTTTATATTTTTACTTGAATTATTGTGAAGTTATCTTCCCAGTTGTTTCATCCTGTTTGTGAAAAGCAATACAATGTAATGGAAAGAGTCATAGGACCCAAAGCAAGAGACCTTTGCTCCAGTTACCACACTGCCATGATCCGGCCTGTCCATGTCTCAGTCTCCTTAAATGTAAAATACAAGTTTGGACTAAGTAACTCTAAAGTCCCATTCAATTCTACAGTCTATGGTTGTCTATCTCCGATCAGATCGCCTTTCTCAGCTGAAGAGCATCGTTCTTTACATTTTTCCTCATATAGAGCCCTCACACAGCAACTGAATAGACATATTTTTAAAAATATATATATTTTTGTTGATTTCAGAGAGGAAGGGAGAGGGACAGAGAGATAGACACATCGGTGATGTGGGAGAATCGTTGATTGGCTGCTTCCTGCACATCCTCCAGCGGGGATCAAGCTGTAACCTGGGAATGTGTTCTGACCAGGAATCAAACCATGACCTCCTGGCTCATAGGTCGACACTCAACCACTGAGCCAGGCTGGCCAGACAGCATAGTCATCTTTTAAGCTGTGTCATTATACTCTTTTCCTTGACAGTGTACTCCTCTGCCTTATCTTTGGGAGGGCTCAAAAGTAAAATTGCACTGCAGCTTTGTACAAAGGTAAGAATACTACTACAGACTGTCCTATACCCAGATAACAATGATATGACATGATGCTATCACTTTTGATAACACATTTTGTTTGGAGTCCATCCAAAAATGTAAGTTAGCTTGTTTAATTGTTAGAAAAGTAATCCCTATCCTAATTAAGATTTGGCTAATAGTAATTTATCCTAACAGATTGACACTACCAAACATCTAAAATGGGAGGGCTTTAGATAAGTTCTGTTGAAGTTTCTCACTATTTTCAAAAGGGCAGCTTTTTATTAATATACTAGGGGCCTGGTGCACAAAAATTTGTGCACTGGGGGGGTCCCTCAGCCGGCCTGTGCCCTCTTGCAGTCTGGACCCCTCGGGGGATGACCACTTGCTGGCTTAGGCCCACTCCCCGAGGGATTGGGCCTAAGCTGGCAATCAGACATACCTCTGGCAGCCCGGGAGCCCTCGGGGGATGTCCACTTGCCAGCGGGGAGCAGGCCTAAGCTGCAGTAGGACATCCTTAGTGCTGCTGAGCAGGCAGGAGAGGCTCCCACCACCACCGCTGTACTGGCAGCCATCAGCCTGGCTTATGGCTGAGCAGAGCTCCTCGTGTGGGAGCGCACTGACCAGCAGGGGGCAGCTCCTGCATTGAGCGTCTGCCCACTGGTGGTCAGTGTGTGTCATAGTGACCAGTCATTCCCAGTTGTTCTGCTGTTAGGGTCAGTTTGCATATTACCCTTTTATTATATAGGATAGAGTCCTGGTGCATGGGTGGGGGCCGGCTGGTTTGCTCTGAAGGGTGTCCCGGATCAGGGTGGGGGTCCTGCTTGGGTGCCTGGCCAGCTTGGGTGAGGGGCTGATGGCTGTTTGCAGGCTGGTCAAGCCCCCCCTCCCCAGTGGGGACCCTCACCCCATGGAGGTTTGGCCAGCCTAGGTGAGGGGCTGATGGCTGTTTTCAGGCTGGCCACACCCCCTTTAGGGTAGGGGGGTCCCCACTGGGGTGCCTGGCCAGCCTGGTTGAGGGGCTGATGGCTGTTTGCAGGCTGGCCAAGCCCCCCCCCCGCCCCCAGTGGGGACCCTCACCCCATGTAGGTTTGGCCAGCCTGGGTGAGGGGCTGAGGGCCATTTTCAGGCTAGCCAAGCCCGCTGGTGACAGAAGCTCCCAGCCTCTCCTTTCTCTCTCTCTCTTTTTTTTATTCTGGGGTTTATTTACCTTCTATAATTGAATCTTTGTTGCTTTGAGTGGAGCTCAGAGCCAGCCAGGGGGGGTGGGAGGGAGGGAAGCCTCCTGCTCACTCCAGCTCCGTGGCCATGGCTGGCTAAAAGCAGGTGTCTGGGGTTTATTTACCTTCTATAATTGAAACTTTGTTGCTTTGAGTGGAGCTCAGAGCTGGCCGCGGCAGGCGCGAAGCTTGGCTTCCTCCATCATTGGGGCAACCAAGCCTCCTGCTTGCTCCAGCTCCGTAGCTGCCGGCCGCCATCTTGGTTGGGTTAATTTTCATATAGTCGCTCTGATTGGCTGGTGGGAGTGGCTTAAAGCATAGTGAAGGTATGGTCAATTTGCATGTTTGTCTTTTATTTGTGTAGATGGTATAATATGTATATGTTATAAGTAAACTAACAACTTGTTTTTCTTAACAGCAATAACAATAATTATAATCCAAATTATTTGTTCAAACCAGTATTTGAATACTGGCCATATGACTCAAACAGAACCATATCCAACCTTATATTTTCCAGGAAAATTTTCCCAGAGAGGTAAAATATTAACTTCTGAATGATGCACAGGCAAATACTTCTTTTTTGGTTGAATGACTGCTTCTTTACTTGAAGTTGCTAAGGCTTTCTGAGCACCTTTGAAGCTGACTTCTGAAAGACCAAAACCATCTTTAGGTATTTAACATGTATTTGTTTAATTGGGGTATTATCACCTCATCTGTGAAGTTGAAAGACAATAGGATTCTACCTACCTTTAGGTCCTTGGTGTTAAAGACACACACACACACACACACACACAATCGAATAACAAAACATATATGAGTCATCTCTCTTCAGTTGAATTACTAAACTTTCTATACTTTGGGTTTCACAAAATCAGGTCCAGGTCCACTCATTATCCATTTCTTCTGCAAATTTTCAGAACTGACTCAACTTATTTTTTAATTCTAATTGGCATCATTGTCTTAGAAACACAGCAATTTCTTATGATTGTGAAAACAACCATAAACCAACATTTTTTGGACAGAACTACATTTGAGACATATACAAATATGCAGGGTTTCATTGGTTTTTTTAAACAAAGCCATGCACAGGGCAGTGTCTTCAGCAGATATTAACATCAGTCCTCTCTATAGCCCCTTTGCTGAACTGTGACATGCTTGGAGTATAAGCCGTATAGCTATCTGTGAGCCATTTCCTTCCTGCACTGGGCCACACTGCACCTCCATCATCTCTTTTGCCTCCTCCTCACGAGCCAGATTTTTACTGAACACGACTTGCTCTGTTGTGGTTATTTGTAATGATTTTAATAAGATCAGCCTACATGTTAATATTGGGAAGGCTCACAGATTAAGATGTACTTATTTCCCTTAATTTAATTTTCTGTCTCCTTAAACAACTTCTATATCCATGATACAAAAAAAAAAAAAATGGACTTTGGTTGTATGATGACCAATTTTTTTTTTAATTGGCCTTCAGGATAGAAGTTGTTTAAAAGTCTTTGAAAATCTAAAGGAATTCCATTCACTGGGCCCCTTCTTTCACACACATATTTATCCCCCTCACATAAACCTGATTTCCTTCTGTGGCTCTATCCAGAAATAGTGTGTGTGCTTTTAAGTGTTTAGTGGTGCTGCCCTTATCATAACCTCTTCTCAGAAATGAGACCAAATTAGGAATCCAGGATTTGGTAGTGTGGCCCTTTTATAGACAGTGCTCCTCACCCACCGCCTAAGACAGGTCCTGGAGCCTTGTGTGTGTTTGTGGTTTTCAGTCCTGCACATAAATATCTTGGTGAGGGTTTGGCTCCATCACTAATGCAATTCAGTGACTGGGGAGCCACAATTGCTGTAAACATGACTCAAGAGCTGCCTGTTTAATGTAATCGTCTGACTCTGAAATCAGGTGTGCAGAGGGGCCAAAGGTTACAAGTAAATGAGCTAAAGAGAAATGGATGCCAAACTCAGATCTGGTTCAAACGCACTGAGAACAGTCTTTATACTTAAATAGTTTTAGACCCACTTCTTCCCACCCACCCACTTTAAATTACAGTTATGGAGTAGAACTTTCTCTAGCCTCCTCCTTGGAAGAGATTCAGGCAAAGCATCCATTCAGTCTGCAGAGTTCCCAGGAACAGCAGAAAATGAGGCTTCGGTCACCAGGAAGACAGACGCAGGGCGTGCGGGTGAGTGGGCGTGTTGTTTACTCTTTCTGGGTGGCTGGTGAACGGGCATGTGTGGAGGAAAGGAGCTGGGTTGGTGTGTGCTGTAAACGTTTTCTGAGCCGGTGAGGGAGTGACTACTGATCCCTGCTGCTTAGTGAGTGAGTCACGGGCCTGAGGGCAGAGCCTGCTACAGGGCGGGGCCCAGTCTGGCCCACAAAGTCCTCCAGGAGCACCAATGAAGAGATAAATATTTTCCTGGCAGTTATCTGAGCATTTCAGAGAAGCAATTACCTCTGAACAATGCAAATGGAAATTCAGGGGGGTGGGAGTCAGATCAGATTATGGCACTGCATGAGATGGACCACAGACCGAGGGGTTCCTGGACGCCAGGAAGTTCAGACTCTTCGGGAAAGGGTGGCTGAGGGTGAGGGACCATGGGTACCATGGTAGAGTCCACAAGTCCAGCAAGAAAGACTTCCGCCCGAGAAGCAGTCTCAGGGAGAAAAGGGAAATGCAGGAGGCAAAGAAAGGTTAGGGCCTTCAGTGGAACTCACGCAGCCAGTTCTGGCGTTTTCTTATTGAGATCAGCTTGTGGTGAGGATGAGCAATTCATCCCCTGTTGGAGGCGACAGTGGAATCTGGAGAAAGGAGATGGTTTGCCTAACGTCACACAGCCAGTTAGTTATAAACTACAGGTTACAGCAGCCTGGTGTTCACATCTAGGGCTTAAGAGGATAATCTGTTGAGTTTGTTGAAGGTGACTTGCCATAAATTGTAAAGATTGAGTCAACACAATGTGGATAGGCAGATTATTTCTGAGAGCATGGGAGGAGCAGGTGGCAAGACTTGTGGAATTGTTAATAAGCAGGTTTTGGTGATAGAATTGAGCTGGGCCAGGCAACCAACTGGAAATAAAGATAGGGTGTGGTTTGGCCTCAAAGAACTCAGGAGTGTATGTGCATGCACATGTGTGTGCACATGTGTGAGTGTGTGTGAAGAGGTGGCTGTTTAGCTTTTAAGGTGGGGAGGACTAGAGCATCTCTACTAGAAGACTGGGCTTCCTCCTTGAAATACAGCAATACAGGCATTAACAAATAAAAGTGGAGAAAAGGGGAAAGAGGAATTTTCTAGTTGAAAACCAAGGAAAATGAGTGTGTATAATATTTTTTTAAGACTTTGACCGTAGTCCTTTAAATTGGTTTGGGGACAATTTTTAGTGCACTGTGTATGAAAATGTACTCGATTTCACCAATTCAAATAATTATTATAGGAAGTAACAGAAAAGCCTAACCAAAGTGAATAGGTAAGAAAATGAAGATATAATGAAAAAGTGGACAAAATGGAATGCTTAGAAAGAGTAAAGGCTTATTGTTGCTGATAGCTCAGAAGGGACCCCATATTCCCAACAGGCTGCTGGGATATGATGGGGTGAGGGTGCCAGTCTAGGGAGGACACATGGCATAGAATTCGGTGGAAGAGGCCACATAAGCAGCAACAGGGTAAAAGTGAACTGGGAAGGACCCAGGAATCTCCAGGGGTGGAAACTCCATTCCCAGATAATGAGAACCTATGGCAGGAGGAATGTACCTGAGGCAAGTAGACCAGAGTGATGAGACGAAGAAGCAGATAAAGTGGGAAAGTTACAAATGCAGGCACCATAATGCTGAGGCAGAAACCAACACTTCTAGACTTCCATTGCTAGTAAGTCATACTCCCAGATGCCTGGGCTCTGAAACAAGGAGTCAGTTTGACATTCTCTCCTCTCCACCCACACAATCAGGTTCTGCTGATTCGTAGTTCACCGAGATTGCTTACCTCTGTTTCCCTTCCACTATTCTAGTCTCAATAGCTCACACCTGGGCACTGGAGACTTCCCCAAGGGCATGCCTTCTCCCATCCTTTCACCTGCCGTCTTTCTGTAGGAGTGCTATCAGGATCTCAGCTTTGACTGTCTCCTCTTTACCCCTATCACAGTGGTTCTCAACCTTGGCTGCACATTAGAATCACCTGGGAATCTTTTTAAAATCCTGATTTCTGGGCCTCATCCTCTGGAAATTCTGTTTCTTTGTTACTAATGCTGTGGCCCCACCCCATAACAAAGAAACAGAATTTCTGGAGGGTGAGGCCCAGAAATCAGGATTTTAAAAAGATTCCCAGGTGATTCTAATGTGTAGCCAAGGTTGAGAACCACTGCCCTATCATCTACCAGGTAAGACTGGTCACAGCTGTACCCCATCTAGCCATCCAGCCCTCTCCATCTGCCTCTTTCTTGTTGCTCCTACGTTCACTTCACTTCCCTCTTGGCCTGTTCTTTCTATACATTCCAATCCCTTTCCAGCTCTGCAACATGGACCCTCCTGTTCACTGCTCTCTTCGCCCTCTCCTGTCTCACACAATGTTCTTGTTTCTTTTAAATCAAACTAAACAGTGCCGTGTTATTTATTTATTTTTAAATACATTTTTATTGATTTCAGAGAGGAAGGGAGAGGGAGATAGAAACATCAATGATGAGAGGGGATCATTGATGGGTTGCCTCCTGCACACCCTCTACTGGGGATCACGCCCCCAACCCTGGCATGTCCCCTGACCGGGAATTAAAATGTGACCTCCTGGGTAATAGGTCAGGGTTCAACCACTGAGCCACGCCGGCTGAGTGTGTTATTTAAACACAGACCTAGGGTCTATGGAGGATTCTAAATCTAATCTAGATTGCACCTATTGTTTTACCACACTCAGCCCCACCTTCTGACCTTCTTTGTCATCTCCCTCTAAAACTATCAAAATATACTGCTTGAAGTTGGCACCTTCTGACCAATACTTGTTTCTTTTGCAACTTTGGGCAAATACTTAAACCTCTCTGAGTCACATGAATACTACCTTATAAGAAAAATTTAAAAAAAATGCCATATAGATTTGTCATGAAATGAAATGACCTATTAGAGAGCTACATACACAATAAATTATAAATAAATTATTACCATCATAATTAATATTTTGTCTGAGGACCAATTTCTGGGAAAAGTATTTCAGTTCCTCATGGTCTTGTAAACATACAAACACACAGAATTGGCTGTCATAAGTACACATGCACCTATTAAGGCTTGTCCAGTTTCTTAAGTGATATATTCAGGAAGCAAGACTCCTCTGTCTGCATTTGGTGATGTGGAAAATAAACTCAAAAGACTTTTATCTTGAGTTGGTTAAGGCATTTTTAGGAAATCATATAAACCTCCGTACCTCCTCTGAAAATTAGGATAATTATATCTAATTTGCACAATTACTTGTCCACCTTCCTCTCCAGACTTTGACCCCATGGGGCTTGATCCCTCCCCATCTGACAGCCCTTCCAGCTCTTCATCTGCACCCCAGTCTTTCCTCATCAGTCTCAGCAGCCCCTTTTCTCCCACCCCATTCTCCTCGTCTTATTTGGTGTTTCCACGAGTCTCTTCCAAGACAACTTTTCTTCATGCCAGGTGCTCTGCCTGAGCAATCTGGTGTGGTCTCTTGACCTTAATTAGCATTTTCTACGCTGAAGAGGCCCCACAGACCTACTTCCATGTTGTTCTCACTAGATGTGTCCACACAGATAACTACAGGAACTTCCGCTCAGCATACAGAGTGGTCTACCTTCCCCAAATCGGCTCCATCCCATTATTTCCTTTCTCAATTAACAGCATTTCTTAGTTACCAAAGTGTCCATCTTCTTTCCTTTCTCTTCAGTTCCTTTCAATGAACTTTCATCCTATTAACTGAGCCTGACTCTTTTAAGTATTTCTCCAATCTGCCCTATTCTCTCTCCATCATCTCTCACTTAGACTCAAACCGTAGCCCTATCTTGTTTCCCAGCTTCCTCTAAGCCTCTAGTCATGTTTTCCATCTGTCTGTCTAAAACAAATTTGAACAAGATATGCCCACACCTTAAACCTGCCAGTGCTTCTCAGATCTTCTACTACAGCCTTCCCACTGGCTTTATCTATACAAATCCAGCCACTCTGAACCCCTCCTTAATCATCTTTCCAGTCTCAGTGGCCTCACGCTCACTGTGCCTTCTGCCTGAAGTATCCTTTCTTTCCTGCTCTGCTTATCTTAATTGGGTTCTTCCTGTAGGAGTGATGCCTCAGACTCCAGCATTCTCAGTTCCAGCAGACATGGCTGCCCACCTTTGGGACCTTGGTCACACTTGGTTCTTGGGGCTGACCCTGCACAGCTCTGCCCTCCTGCAGTCTAACTGGGCACCTGTGGCCAGACTCCTGGACAAGACTGTCGGTTCCCTGCAAGCCGGAAAGACCTTTCACGTATCTGTGTTTGCCCGGGACTGTAGATCCTGTAGATCCCACTGAATGCCGAAACATGCAGCTGCCTTTATTTCTGAGGACTTGGTGATGAAACTCGAATGAGAGGGTATTTTTGAAAGAACAGTGTGAACCAAACCACAAATATAAAAACCATAAATCTCTCTCTGAACTAAAATAACACTTCTGGGTGAATGAAAATGATGTACTTCCCGGAAATCAGACTTATTCTTAATTCATAAAGACCGTTTAGGACTTGGAGTGAAATCAATAGAAGTCAAATTGTATTTTGCTTCCTGTTTTTCTGTGCTCCGTTTATGCAAATGATGTTAAAATAGGTGTTTAAAAATAACTTCTAATGGGCTATCTCAGTAATATGTAGCTAACAGGAACAGAAAATATAATAGGAATCCAATAGATTTTAGAGCATTTTTTTAGACACATGTGGAGCCTGGATGGAGGGTTATAATGGCAGGAGGGAGGGGAGTCTTCTATGAACTGGGTTCACACCATGATCCAGCTGCTCAGGAGCCTGAACTGCAAAAAGCTGAGCCGAGATACAGAGGCCGGCTCCTAGACGACCTCTGTTTGGATCAAGATGTTAGCATGGATGTAGAGTCCTTAGCAAAGTGCTACAACCAGCATTGCCAGATTTAGCATACATAAAAATACAGGACACTCCACTATTGTAGGAAGCATGCTTATACTAAAAAAGGATTTGTTTATCTGCAGCTCAAATGTAACTGGACATCATACATTTTATCTGGTAAGCTACAATCCAAATGACTTTAATATCTTTGAATCTGATGTTCGTGGCTCTAGGGCTTTTGGAAGAATTAGAATGGGCTTTCTTACTGCAAACTAGTGATTTTCGACCTGTGTGCTGCAAAAATTTTTAAAGCATGCAATACCTGACTAGTCTGGGGCACTGACCTCTTTTCCCTTAGATTGTCAAATAAAGAAATGACAACAGCCAACACAATAGCTGTCCAGTATGAAAGAATCAAAATTAAACGTATTTTTTGTCAGATTGGTAAATAATATATTTAGTGTACCGCAGAATATTAGTCATTAGTTTACATGCGCCATGAGATGAAAAAGGTTGAAAATCGCTGCTGTAAACCACCAGTTTAAGGCCACAGAGAAACTGGTGGTAGATTGCCATCTGGTGGAAACATTGTGACAGTGAAAACTTAAATTAGATGGGGGAGACATTTTTTCCTGGAGTCTGCAAGGAAGGATTCTGCTCTGGTCAATGGCAAAGCCCTGAGCTTGCACTGTTGAGAGGATGATGACATCAAGAGGATGTGTATTTTCCAATAATCATCATTAGAGGTCCAGAATGCCCCCCAATGTAGGGGGCACTGTGGGACTATCCGATGTGGGGTGCTAACTATATATAAGAGCATCCTCTTCTTAGCACCCCCCACCCGCCAAAAAATATGCTTTGGAGAGACTGACCCTGAAATATGCTTGGGCTTCTTTTGTAACCCTGTCCCTCCAGAGTCCAAATTCCAGAGAGCATGGCTTAATAGCAGGAGTGAAGACAAGACCCCAAATGCCCAGTTTCTCCTCCAGCAGGAGAGACAGGCCAGGGAGGGTGCCAGCTGCACGTGATCACGCCCAGCGGCGACCTCACCTGGGACTGGAGCTCAGTGTGAGTGGGGAGACAGTAATCACAGAGAGAAACCAGCAGCACACTCATTTACTGCTTACAGTGAACACTCTGGCTCATGTGTCTGGCCAGGAAAGGAAACAACACACGCTGATACAGAGTTCCTAAGTGGTACCCGCCATCACCTTCAGGGCCGACACCGTACAGAGGTGTGGAGAGTCGGGTAGAGCCAGTACCTCCCTCCTCACACCAGCACCCAGCAAGATGAGCTCACACAGGAGCATGTCCAACTTGCACCCCAGTCAACACAGCCCCCAGTCTTTCCTAATGCTTCTGCCGCCATCTCCCTGATGGCGCCCCAACCCCTCCACCCAGCAGCCTGTCTGACATGTGGCCCTAGGACTAGGGGCCGTGGCTGTTTCTGTCCTCCTCTCGGGCCTCCTCGGGTGCCAAATGCTGCTCCACAGTGGCCGTGGGCTGCTCACTGGAGGCCTTGCTGGGTAAGGGTCCAGCTCCTGGCCTGGCCCCGTCAGGCAGCCGGCTGGGCCCTGGAGAAGGCTGTCTGCTCACAGGGTGAGCATAGGGAGCCGGAAACAGATCGGAAAAGTAGCTGTCCCCTCCTGAGGGGTGCCCCAGAGCTTGGGGACAGAAGGGACCAGGGAAGGGCAGTTCTGGCCAGCAAGGGTCATTCCAGGGCACTGTGCCTGTGGGGTCAAAGAACATAGGAGTAATTAGACAGGACTGAGGCACCAGCCACAGTTCAGCACGTGCTGTGAACATCTGCCTCCTCCGACACACAGGCTAGGACCCCACGCAAGTCTAGGGGGCAGACTGGCACCAGGAGCTCCCCTGAGGACCAGGCATGCTCCAGACTCGGGCCTGGACACAGTGCACTGTGCCAGCAAGGAGACCCAAACCCACTGGCCACTCTTCCCCTTCTCCTGGAATTTAGTCATCAGATGGCTGCTTCCAGGTTCTCAGAGGCCCAGCGGCCCATCAGAACACTCGCATTAGCCGCCAGCTACTCTGCGCCCTCATGTCATTCCTCCTCTTCATCAGGTGCCTCCATGATAGGGGAATCATATTCCCATTTCAGAGCACAGGAACCTGGGGCCCAGGAGAGTTGGAAACTGCTGAGCTGGACTTCAAATTTTGGTTTTCCTAACTCCAAAGCTCTCTGGCTGACTCTCTCTGCTCGGTAGCCTCTGAGAAACTTGAGGAAAAAGACCCCCGTGGCAAGAAAAAAGCTTCCCTCGCACCACGCCCTGCCCCAGCCTCCCCGGTAATGAGGCCTCTGTCTCTTCTCACCTTCCTCAGTCACCACGGGAACCTTCCCTTCCAGCCTGAACTCACCCATGCTCCCAGCAGGCGGCTGCAGCAGGCCCTGCCCTGCCGGGGGCGCTGGGAAGTAGCCCTGTGAGGTCCCCCCATTGGGGCCGGAAGGCGGTGGGAAGAAAGTGTCTTCTGGCAGCGGGGGCGTCAGTGAGCTGGGCGTGGAGAAGGGGAAGGGGTGCAGATAGGAAAACTGGGGCTGAGGCTGTTGGAAAAGCTGGGTCTGCGGAGCCTGGGAGACCTGGAACAGTCCCGGCTGGTTGCTCAGCTGGTAATCCTGGGGTTCCAGCTCTTCCAGGTATGAGCAGGTAGGGGGCGGGGTGACACTGTGGGGACAGGGAAGCATTTGTGAGGGTTGGGGGGCCTCCTCATTCTGACCACACAGTAGGCCAGTGCCTTCTCCTCACCCCTCTCCCCACCTCCAGGCCCCATCTGCCGCCACCTCCTCTTCCTCTGCCTGCTCCCAGCTTCTCGCCTCATTCCTGCTTTAATGCTGAGATAGCCTACCCTTTCCACCCCTTTCACCCGCTTCACATTTACTGCTTCACATTTACTTGCTCCTCTCGGCTAACCCTTTGCCATCCCAAGCCCCTCTCTGCTCTGAAACCCTTCCCAAGATAACTCAGTGGCCACCCCCACTGGTTCCATACCTTGTCCCCCAGGACCCACAGGAGCCATCTCTGTGGCTGCTGTCACTGCCAAGTGTGTCCATCAGCAGAGGCATCAGTTGGGGGGTGTGGGCAGAGCCGAGGGGGAAGGGAAGGTTGGCCCTTTGGACAGGCGGGGGGCTGAAGAGTGGTGGGGTCACTGCCACCCTCTGAGCACCCTCGCTCTGTTGGGTTGGGGCCAGAGTCTGGTCAGATGTCAGAAGCATGGGGGGCTCTAGGAGCAGAAGACACGAGGGTTGTGAAGGTAAGAGAATGGGGAGGCAGACTTGGGGTTGCTGGAAGGTAGACATGCAGGACAGCAGAGGGATTTGGGCCACTCCCATGCCTACCAAGAAAGCCCCTCTGTCTTCACTGTCTTCCTGTCATCTCCCCCCCCCCAGATAATCCTCAGAAGGGGGTCAGCTCACCTGGCAGTGTGTCTAGAGGGGGCTCCTGAGGGAAGGCACCAGGCTCCGGGTCCATGGGCACAGCAGGTGGCAGCTCAGCAGCAGAGCTGGAGGCAGACAGAGTGAAGGTTCTACTTTGAATGGTCCCTGGACATAGATCGGGGCCTCGGTGCCAGGAAAGGGACAGCCCCTGCCTCCCTCCAAGGCACTGGCCACTGCCCCATCCCATGCAGCCAAAGCCCCTAAATGTTAGCCAGCAGCTCCAGCCTCAACGCCCAGACTTTGAGACCCAGGTCCCAGCTTGGACCCCTCTTCCCACCTCCGGGGATGACCCAGCAGGAGGAACTCACCTGTCCTGGCCGCTGGCAGGGGCTGGACCTGCAGGACTGTCCTTGTCCTTCTTCCCATTCAGTTTCTCCACTTTTCGCCACTTTGCCCGGCGATTCTGGAACCACACCTGCAGGGAGAGACACTAGGAGAGCTTGAGGAAGGGGCAGGAGCTCAGCCGTCCTGACTATCCCGTGAGGAGCTACCTCACCGCTGCGCTGCAGATGCCGCCTGTGAGGCTGGTGTCATAGAAGGTCCCTCTAGCAGCCTTTCCCCTTCTCGCTTTCTAGGCCGCAGGGATGTGGACACGCAAGAACACAGCCCTAAGAGCTGTAACCTCAGCCCGAGCCAGAGGTGCTGCGCACCTGCCTGCTGTCCAGAGGCCCAGCGTGGATTCTCCTCCACCCGTCCCTGCCCAGCCCCTTTACCATGATGCGCTGGGGGGTGACCCCCACTGTCTGGGCAATCTCCCGGCGCTTGTCACCGTCAGGGTAGTGGTCTGCTTGGAATATCCTTTCCAGCTCCTCCAGCTGGTCTGGAAGGAGGAGAAACTCCCATGAATACCAACCCCAGGGATGTGGCAGGAGAGGAGAAGGACGCCTGCCAGATGGGACCACCGGCCCAGCCCAGGGCTCCCCAGTCTCTCAGCTGTTTCCCACTGGGCGGGGCCTCCTCTCCTCGGGCTTTGTGGGTGGGGCCTAACCTTTCCAACCTGTTTTCAATTTCACTTTGATGCACCCCCAGCCCTGACAGGCCGTGGCCCCGCCACAGGCCAAGAGGGTCCAGGACAGGCAATGTGCAAGCAAACCACCCTCCAGTCTCGCGGGCCACGTTCCCTGCTGAGCGCACCTTTCCCAGAGATGACCCCAGACCCCAGGCTGACTCTCACCTTCAGGGACTCACCTGAGCGGTACAGGGTTCGAGTCTTTTTCCGCACTTGGCAGGTCACTTCTAGGGGCTTCTTTTGGTCTGTGTTTTGGCTGTTCTGGGCCAATGTGCTGAGGAGGTTGGCCAGGTGGCAGGGCCCCCGGCCTGACCCACAGGGCACTGGGTTGTTGGTGTCACGGGCTGAGTTAGTGACGCGGGGAGGTGACATGGAGACTGGACCCGTGGCGACAGACTTTTTCTGCTTCCCGGAGCCCGGAGCGAAGGACCTCTTCCCTGCCTTGGCCTCTCTCCTGGGGACGGAACACCCGTCTCCCTGCGGCTGGGGGCGGGGCGGGACCAGGGTTCTGTCTTTGTGGACAGAGCCCGGTGGCTGGCATGCTCCCCTGGCGTCGGGGGCCTTGGGTGGCGTCTTCTCTCCCAGGACAGCGCAGGAGGGGGGCGGCTCCCCACGTGGGACCTCCTGAGTGGCGGGGGCTGGACTCCGTGGCGGTCCCTCCTTCTCCGACCCCGCTGCCAGGGGCTTGCCTCCACCTTCCTGGCCTGTGGGGAACGAGCACTGTAACTGGTTTCTGGTTTGAGCTTAAGCTTGAATTTGTCCATGTACAGAATTAGCTCCAGGCATAGCTTCCTAACCTGCCTATTGTGAGGACTGAAGTAGATGAGCCACTGCTTTGAAGAGTCTAGGCAACTCTAAGGGGCCTTGGCTCATCTACACAGATGGCAGAGGGTATCCTAATGGGGGGACCAACTTCCTGTGGGCGCCCTGCTAGTTTCCTGCCACCTGGAAGGTGAGTTTGAAGGACAGGCATCTGTTCAGTGTTTCTAAGGGACAGATGTTGGGGTTGGGGTAGACTGGGCAGAGAGATTCTGTTTCTAAAACGAGCTTTTGTTCCTGCCGTAGATCCAGACGTTGTGGCTTAGAGCAGGGCCAGGGCGGCACTGGATGGCCTCCTGAAGCCCAGGCAAGGACAGCAAAGGAGACAACAGGAACGACCCCTCACCTTCCACAGAAGTCACTCTGCCCTGCCAGCCCTCCTCACGGCTATCCGCACCCCTGTCCTTCCCCAGAAGCGGAACCTCACACAGGGGACCAGGCCCGGGCCGCTGTCCTTACACAAGGGAGGGAGGGTGACGCTGCTGACACTCTCCAAGCTGCCTGCCCTGAGCTCTGACTTCTCCAGGTGCACCAGGCCCTGTGCTAGCACCTTCCATAGATTAGTGGCATCTGAACCCTTCGAGGGAGGCACTGTCCACATCTCCTTCTAACACTGAAACACGGACAAGAAAGGTGAGTCATTTGCCCAGATCACAGGGCAAGTGCTCCTAATCCCCAAGCACAGTCCTCCTGGCCACCAAACCCTCCCCCCACCACATCCCCATTACTCAGAACCCCAGAATCCTCCACTCAGGATGCTGCGTCATCGTTTCCAAATAAATTGGAATATTTACAAATGCATAGTCACTAACAAATACAAAGTCACTAACTAGTGACTTAGTACTATTGTTACTCTAACGAAATTGCATGAGATAGAATGTCTTAAGGAATGACGTTCCCTGAGCGTGTGTAGTAAGATGGGCCAAGGTGCTTTGTCACAGTTTCCTGAGTGCACATGGGCCTGCCCCCCAGGAGGGACCTGCAGCTGGTGGAGCATGGACAGGCCTCTACGGGGGTGAAGGGGCAAGGCTGGGTGGGGGAGGCAGAGCTGGTAGCCTAGCTCACCTGGTATATAGTAGGTGCTCAATTAATGCTACGCATCAGATAAGAAAAGTGACGGATGTTGGGACTAGACTAGCAGTCCTAGGACTCCGGCCCGGACTTCTCTCCGCGTGTAGAGAGATGGGGTCCTCGGACCGGGTGGAGTGGGGCCCAGCCCGCGGCCTGCCCGAGCTCTAGAAGAGCCTCCTAAGGTGGGTGGTGGGCCAGCGCCCCAGCCCGCCCCCGCGCCCCGGCTCACCCCGCGGTTCCCGGCGGGGCTCCTTGGTGGGTTCCATGGCCTGGACGCCGCGGTGGGGCCGGCGGGCTGCACAGGCGCGGCCTAATGAAGCCTCGCGGGGCAGACAGGTGTGCGGAGCGCGCACGGGCGCCGGGGAGCCCGAGCCTGCGCCCCTCAGCCGGCCGCTGGGGGAGGCCATGCTGGATCCCGGTGCGGGGGCAGCTTCCGGGCTGGGAGGCCCGCGGGGCTGGGCCGCGCCGCCCACTCGGCGCCTAAGCCAGGTGCGGGCCTCGTGCGGCGCCGCTCCCTCGTGGATTTAGAGCTCCTCGCGGGGGCGGGGGCGCGGGCGCGGGCGGACCGGAGCGGGCGGCGGGGTTGGTGAGACTCGCCCTCGGATGCTAGGGCCTGGCCGGGCCGCCGACACCCTGCGCGGGCCTCGGTAATGGACTTGGTCGTGGCTTGAGTCCTGGACACAGAGCCCTTCCCTGTGAACTGTGAAGGCGGCCGCTGGAGCCACTTAGCAGAGGACCCCCGAACGCTGGGCTGCCCTCCAGGTTCTCCAGGGCTCAGGCTTCATGAGCCCCCAAGATCCTGCGAGGGCCGTGCTACAAGGTAGGTGGCGGCGGCGGCGCGTGGGGCGCACTGCGGAGCACAGGTGCGCGCGGTAAACCCCACGGAGGCTCTCGGTGCTCAGGTTTCGCTTTCATGCGGCTACCCCGGTGTCAGTTTTATGCTTCGAGAATGAAGGGGAGTTTCATAACGGAGACCTCACGGGGAGGCCTTTGTGATTGCCCCTTCATGGAACGTCCCTTCCCTTCTTTGTGAAATGGTTTCAGATTTAAAATTCGGATTGCCTTTCTTACGTCTGCTCTTGAGTGGGAGGTGCTGGCCAGACCGAAACCGGTGCTCGCAGCTGGGGAGTGGGGCGGCCAGCAGGGAAGTCAGGTGTTCTGCGTTGGACACGGCGGGATCGATGCTAGAATCACCTGGTGGTACATTTTCCTGCGCCTTAAACTCCTCGGAGGGGCTCCGCCTGTGTGGGGACTTCGGGCAGAGTGTGGGAGAGCTTTAGTTCTTTCTGAAACAAAACATTTAAACGGACAATATAATCAAAAGCTCAGGCTTCTGATGTTTCATTCTGACCCCGGTAATGCCCCCTGGTAAAGGAGGGCTTTAGAAACGGGGCCCAGTTCCTCGGCTAGAAACCAAGCCGTGAGCAAGGAGTGGCCTAGCACTTTCCGTGTGAAAAATCAGGACCAGGTGATGGTGACGTGGTTGTAAACGGAACACTATCGTCTGCTTGCTGAACATTTATAGGACACCTACTGCCCGCCAGGCACCGAGCATAAATCACTTCACCGCTTGCAGCAGCTCACTGCGGGGAGGTTAGACATACAACACGTGGGCCATGTCAGTGCAGTGTGGTCGGTGCTGAGCTAGGAGGATGCATAGCTCAGAAGGGGCACTGAGGAGCGGGAACCTCTGGTGCGCCAGCCTGAGGGCCAGGGGGACAGGAGGGTCCTTGGAGAGGACGACACAAGAGGATGAGTTGCAGGTTAAAAGCACAGCCAGGTTAAATGCCAGACCAAGCTCCCCGCCTGGGATAGGAGCCTCCCAAGGTCTGGTTCCTTCTTCAAAGGTGAGCCTCAGCTCACCTCCCCCTACGCCCAAATATTCCAGTTTCCTTGTCTCTTTTACTCAAGTGTTTCTCAATGAGTGTTCCCCAAACCCCCTGGAATAGCATTTCTTAAGGAATTTGTTAAAAATGTGGCTTCCAGGCCCCATCCCCAGAAATGTTAAGTAGTAGGTCCAGAGAGGAACCCAGCAATGGGCATTGTAACAAGTCCCTCAGGTGATTTTTATTGACTTTGCAGAAACAAAGCTGATTAAAACCAGCCTGGAATGGGAGGTTGGGAGTGGATGGTGGGGGCCTGTGTAGGGGAAGGAATGACCTTTTGTCCTTCATTGAGGTGTCTGCTGCCACGAACAGGGCACGATTAACTTCTTAGATTATCCTACCGCATTCAATAAGAATAAATCATTCTTGCCCTCGCCAGTGTTGCTGAGTGATTCGAGCATCAGCTGCCCCACTGAAGGGCCACAGGTTTAATTCCCGGTCAAGGGTGAGTACCTGGGTTGCAGGTTCAATCCCCGGCCCCATTTGAGAGGCGACCTGTCCATGTGTCTCTCTCACATTGATGTTTCTCCCCCACCTCCCTCCTTCCCTTCTACTCTCTAAAAATCAATGGAAAAAGTGTCCTCCCGTGAGAATTAATAAACAAACACAGAATATATCATTCTTTTCTGCCATCATTAACGTTGTATTTCCTCTCGCTGTCTGGTTGCCCTCTGCCTGGGGGAAGTCAGAAAAGCAGACTTGGGTCACCCATGGACTGGGCACCACCCTGCCACCAAACACTAAAAGACACAGCGTCTAATTGTATAAAAGACTTCACTCGGGGCTTAGGGAATTGAAGACATTGGCCTTTTCAAACACAAATTATTGAATTTGTTGGGCTTGGACTATATTAACAAATTCAATATATTTTTATTGATTTCAGAGAGAGAAGGGAGAGGGTGAGAAAGATAGAAACATCAATGAGAGGGAAACATTGATAGGCTGCCTCCTGCACATCTCCTACTGGGGATGGAGCCTGCAACCTGAGCCCCAAACCGGAATCGAACTGGCGAATTCTTGATGTATGGGTCAATGCCCAACCACTGAGCCACACTAGCTGGGCTAAGTTGTCTTTCTCTTGATAGTCTTGGCTGGCTGTTGTGTGATTTAAAAAAAAATAGATGCTATAGTTTTTTTGTTTAAATGAAAATTTGATTTAATGGCTAGAAGTGAAATTGGCCGAAGAAAGCTCAGAAGAGAAATGTCTGGATGTGTTTTGTTGGGAAGGTGTTGTATTTGTGATGATGCTGGTAAAATCATCCTTGACGGGTCACCTTCAAGGGAAGGTCGGGAAGGGAGACTATGGGAGAACAAGAGGTGTTGTTTTCAGGGTCCATGGGAGTATTTAGTTCTGTCTTATTTGGTTACATTTCATCTTCATGATCTTTCAGGGAAGTCCATATACTCAAGCTGGTTTAGAGGGGAGGGTTTTTTCCATTTTCACTTTTTTGGTGTCTTAGTTTTCAGAGCCAAACTGTACACCACACTAAATGGCTCTTAGCAAGAGCCATTTATTCCAATATCTTTTCTGATCACGGATATGAGAATAACAGGACTAAAAGAAACACGTCTGATGCTACTGCGGGATAAACTTGATCATTGTTTTCGGTCTGTGTAGAGTAGACCACATAATTAGGTTAAGGAAGTGGAATAAGCATTCTTTGCCCTTCCTCCCTCTCTTTCTACAATGAGAAAAATAATCAGAGGAAGGTGGCTGATTGAGAAAAAATTCAAAGTAGAAACACAGGGTAACTTGTTATTGTCCTAGGTGCCACACCAAAGTGTAGGTGGTAACAGGTCATTGGACCAGAGAGGCAAGAATCTGGTTGTGAAAGGCAGGCAGACTTCTGAGCAGGCCCTGGGTCGAGTCACAGCAAACAGGGGAGGGAAGGGCCCCAGGGAATCAGCAGGAGGCGAAGTGCCTCTCAGTTAGGGAGGCCAACACCTTCAGGGATCAGGACATCCTGAGCCTAAAGAAGCAAAAGGCCAGATGATCAGATAAGCCTTTTCAAACACAAATAATTGAATTTGTTGGGCTTGGGCTAGGCTATTAACAAATTCAAGTTGCCTTTCCCTTTTTTAAAAAAAAAATATTTTTATTGATTTCAGAGAGAGGAAAAGAGAGAGTGAGAGATATAGAAACATCAATGAGTACCAGCGTCCAGGAGGGACTGCCCACTGGCTTCCTTTGGAAATCCTGGAAGAGGGTGGTTTGAGGTCGGGGAAGGGCATTGGAAACACCTGGCTCCATGGGCACTGCCCTGGCCTCTCGGTTGTGGATGAATTAGCCTAATAACTGCTAATTCCCAAACACTCAGTTTTATGCTTCTAAAACAAGCATGTCAAACTCACAGCCTGTGGGCCACATGCCTCGTTTATTTAGGCCATGTAGCCTTTGAGTTTGACATGCTTGTTCTAAAAAGAACAGCGACCACGTTGAAGACATGGTTGCTGCTGCTTTTGGTTTTAATCAGACGAATAATAATCACCTTTGCTCGAGTTTCCTGATTAGAAAGTTCCTTGCCATCCGCCCTCCCCCTCCGGATGCACCTGGGTTAGGAGGCAGTCTTCCTTCTTCCTGCTCTGTCCAGTCTCCTCCAGGTTTGACAACCGCGGTGCTAATCACAGTGTGGACTCAGGACCCCTCAAAACCTGGGCTTCCTCTGTGCCTACGTCCCCTCCCCACCCCTGCAGTCTCCTCACAGCCTCGGTTTTAGCCTCTCAGTCAGGTCCCAGGCTCATGCCTCAGGGCCACAGATCTCCCCGTTTTATCTGCATGAAGCACCTTCCCCTTCCCTTTTATTTCTGTTAAAGTTTCACTCATGCTTCAAAACCCAGCCCCAACATTCCCCTTCCGGTGAAGCGCGTCTTCCACAGCAGAACAGTGGCTCCGCCCACGTCTTCCCGGCTTGTGTTTACGTTGACAGCACCTCGCCCAACATGGGCTGACCTGGCCGGTGTTCCCAGGTGTTCCCAGGTGTAGCGACCACGCACTGTCTCCTCGCATGACCGACACCAGCTCATGGAAGCCTCAGAACAACCCTAGGAGGGTCTGTTGGCCCCACTTGGTTGAAGAAACTGGCCCAGAGAGAACCCTGACAAAGGTCACACAGCTGGTCCGCGGCACACCCTAGATCTGAACCCAGTTCGTCTGGTTCCCACCCTTCCTCCTAACCGCGAGGCCTGTCTATCTGATTATGTTTGTGTCACCATCCTCCAGGGCTTGGCAGTGTGATCTGCATGTTGGGGGTCAATGATCATTGCTCCAAAGTGATCACCATCGCGAGGAATTAGGGAGCAGGGCAAGGGGCTTGAGGGCTGTGGCTGCACCAGGAATAAGTGATGGGACTTTTCTGAAGCAGGACGGGTGGTCACATGAGCCTACACAGGAGATAAAGTTGCACAGGACTGAATATATACACATACACACAATGTAAGAGTAGTTTCAACTGCATTTGAATCTTCTATTACCTAAAAAAAAATAAAAAAAAATGGTGATCCCAGGGTTCTGACCTCAAGTTCAGTTCTCCTAGACTTGGATAAATTTAATTCACATAAATGATATTTTTGTATAGTAGCATGACTAACCTTTTGTTGACAGTAATATTAAAACATTTAGATTTAAATTATATCTTATTTCTTTCACAAGGCTGTAGATAGGCAAGCAGAGAAATTTATATCTAATGTATTTTCAAAATAAAACAAAAGCTATGTCTCCTTTATGATGAGAATGCAAATTTATTAGGAAGTCATTGGAAAATAGCCAATGATTAGAAAAGAAGAAAGTACAATTTGCCATCAAACGACAATATCAGTTATTAACAGTTTGATGTGTTTCCTCCAGTATGTTTGCCATTACTGTGTTTTGTATGTTCTACATGATTGTAACTATACTCCTTCTGTAATTTTGAGCATTTCTCCCCTCAAATATGCTGTAAAAATACATCCCTCCAAATGTTTACACATTGTACAAAATGTGCACTATAACAGCTGATAGCTCAATTTTGAAAATGAAGTGTATTTTAATAAACACTGCCTTTATAATTATTCAGAGTATGTGTATACATTTGGGGGGATAGCCTATATTTCAGTCTTCAGAATGTATTGAGTGGCAGTGCCATAATTTATTTTCCACCTGTTGGAAAAAATTAACTGAAAACTCTACATTTTTTCAAAATTAAAAAGCAAATTTGAAAGAGTTCTTTCTCTTGTGCTTCTCTTGCACACTCTTTTTAAAAAATCCTTTGCCATTGGTGATTGGTCTTTGTGATTTTACAGTCTCGGTCATGGCACAGAAATAGGCAGGCCGCCAAGCGGGTACGGGTCTGGGACACGGTGGTCACAAAAGCCAGCAGGGCAGCTTTAGCGAGAGAAAGAGAACAGGTGTCTTTTGACTGCACCTGTGGCGGTGGCTGGCCGATTTTCTGGTGTTCAGGTCAGGGTCAATGGCTCCAAGGAAGGTGCTCTGCCAGGAGACCTCTGTGTGTGGGAAGAGAGCTCTGTGCTCCCAGAACATAGATGTGTGTCCTCCTGTCCCCCGTGACCCAGGTGCCCTCCAGGTCTGGTGAACAGCGTGGAAGGAGGTGTCATGTCATGGTCAGCAGGCTCCTTGGTCCTTTTGAGGCTCTGAACTTTGAGGTCCTCAGACATCAGGGTGACAATTCTAGGTCTTTGAAACTGAAGATGACCTAACTCTGTCTTTAAATGACTCCTGGTTCCCGCCCCAAATACAGGCTCATACATGGCCTATAACATAAAACCAGTGCGGCTCACGTAGAGAAAGACCTTTGACACAGCTCAGGATGCCTCAGAGTGTTTGGAACTCACTGAGCAAGGCTGGGTGGTCTGTCTGTCATTCTTTCTGGTCACAGGAGAAAACAGTCTGGGTGAGGGGATTCTAGGAGACGGAGAAATTAGTGGGATGTAAACCAACAAATGCCCAAGTCCCATAGAACAAGGTAGAGGACTGGGCACCTTGCTATAGCAAAGGAAGTTATGTGGCTTTGAAAATGTGTGGGACTCCTGGATTACTGGCCCTAAAGCCTGAGGGGAACTGTCCACTTTCCCCACCAAAAACTTCCTTACCACATGTAGTTTGAAGCTGTCCGTCATGCGATTAGAAGAATTTTTCTAGACAAAAGCATGTGGTATATAGTGACTTACGATGACTGCAATGTGGTTTTACAACTTCTTTAGGTCCTAAATATTGACTGCTTGTACGTAAATGGCCATCCATGGAGGATGTGTACAGTGTGGCCCCAATCAAGGGGGTGGGAAGATTGCAAAGAGGATAGGACAGGGCAGAATAGGATGAGTGAATCCTCATATCTCAGTGCTTTGAAGTCATGGGGCATATTGGTCACTCATACTATGTGCCCAGCACCGGCCAGTGAGGCACCCTGCTCCATGTATCAGAGACCCCTGGTGACCCATCTGGGTGACCCATCGTCTATAAAGCCCACCCGTTCCCCAGACCTTCTGGCAGAGCTGAGGGTCTGACAGTGGCCTTAGCTTAGAAGTGACCTCCTCCCTTCTGCTCATATTCCCTGGGCCTGAACTAGTCATGTGGCCCCGATGAACTGCCAGGGCGCTGGGAAATGGGTGAGGAAGTGGAATATTGGGGAGCATCACTGTCTCTGCCTTAGCCTTCTCTCCTGGTCACCAAATATCTATTTGCTTCCTTCTCCGCAGTGCCTAGAAACAATTGAAAAGTTCTGCTTGGTCAAGGCATCTGGCACCGATGACAGCATCGCTGCGTGCTGTGAGATAGTCAGGATATCGGGTTAGAATCTGGCTCCTCTTGGTCTGGAAATCTCAGAGATAAGACGGCTTTTCTGCTGCGCAGACAACTAGCACACAAGGGTAGAACAAGAGCAGGTTAACTGCAGTAAGCACTCACACGTGTGCGGTCAGGAACGCGGTTTCTATACTTGTTATAGCCTCTTCTCACCAGAAACGGGGCTTTCCTTCCACCTCTGGCTTTTCCCTGCTGCCTGAGAGGTCTCACATCTTTAAACATAACCCCTCCCACTGCACAATAAATCTGATTCTTCTAGTTTCTCTAGGAACTTCTACCCACCTGTGTGATTGCTAGCCACTCTGTCTGCCTGCCTCTCCCATTGATCCTTCTATGAATGCATTTTGTGATGTGCATTAGCACAGTCTGTGCACAGCACAGCGGGGAGGCTGCAGAGAAAACACAGATGACGTCCTTGGTTCTCAGTGGCACTCACCATCTCCTAGAACTAGGTAGGAAAGAGACCGTGCAAGAGAACTTGTTGAAATTAATTCGTACTTTTGTTCGTTTTTCCCTGTTCTTAGGCAGGTGATTAAGCCTTCACACATTCCCTCGACTCAGAATTTTTGCAGAGCGGAAAGCGGCTTGAAATCAAAGACTCTTCCTGCCTTTCTTAAAACACAAAGGACATTAAAGGGCCTGGTGGGAGGAAGGAGGCAAGGAGAGGGTGCCTTTGAAAGGAGCAGGCAGGGAATTGGCCAGCTGGGAAGAGGTTGGGGCAGGAACCCGGGCGCTGTGTTGGCAACATCTAAGGA